>NC_140589.1:1419518298-1420718298 GCF_964204655.1 Triturus cristatus
CGGACGGAGCCTTTTCTCCGTCCGACTCGTACCCGGTGCGAAATCCATCCGAAAATGCAAGTACGATTCATACGGAAACACCATTTCCGTTACGATTCGAACAAAACACCGACCGAACAGAAACTAAACACAATTCCGATCCTGAAAGGAGCCGACGTGACGTCGGTACGCATCCAGCCTACGTTTCACGAACCAGGAAGTACGATTCGAACCGACGTCATCCCGCACGGAAAATATTTACCGGCTGCCAAAAACTGCCGGGAAATCAGGACGACACACGCAAGGAGCAGCTGGACGCGACGAACAGACATGGACCCGAACCTACGTGCCATCCCTGCCCTCCTAGCAGTCCACCTGGCGGTACAGGAACCGACGCAGACGCCGCAGAAGGTCAGCACAACAACCAGGGGCAAAGGGGGGGCAGGGGCAGGACACACAACACCAACACATGGTACCAAATCACACATGGCCTGGACATACCTGACCATCAGGGCCTGGTCACTTCCAGGGGGTGGGGGCGAGGCCAGCAACGCAAGCGTCCGCCACAAAGGAAGTGGATGGTCCCGCGAACCGGTACGTACCCTACCCAGGCCGCAAGAGCGTGGGTACGGAACGTACCACGCGTCCCCCTACGTCACTCCAACAATGGCGGTATGGCCCGTACCCACGTCAGAAAGGCCTTGGTACAGCTCGTACCAGCATTGCTGGGGTCATGTAGGGGTACGCGTGGTACGACCCGTAGCCACGCCCCCAAGGCCTGTGTACGGTGCGGACCCCACGGCCCGCAACAATGGTGGGACGCACCGTACCCACACACCAAAGGCATGGGTACGGCCCGTACCCAGGCACGCAGAGCGTGGGCAGGGGTATGTACGGACCGTACCCCCACCCGTGGAAGTACGGCCCGTACCCCCACCCGTGCATGTACGCCCCGAACCCCCACTCGTGTATGTACGCCCCGAACCCCCACCCGTGTATGTACGCCCCGAACCGCCACCCGTGTATGTACGCACCCAAGCGCCACCCGTGTATGTACGCCCCGAACCCCCACCCCACCCTGGTATGTACGCCCCGAACCCCCACCCGTGTATGTACGCACCCAAGCGCCACCCGTGCATGTACGCCCCGAACCCCCACCCCACCCTGGTATGTACGCCCCGAACCCCCAGCCGTGTATGTACGCACCAAACCCCCACCCGTGTATGTACGCACCAAACCACCACACCAGCCGTGTATGTACGCACCAAACCCCCACCCCAGCCGTGTATGTACGCACCGAACCACCACCCGTGTATGTACGCACCGAACCACCACCCGTGTATGTACGCCCCCGAACCCCCACCCCAGCAGAGTATGTACGCCCCGAACCCCCACCCGTGTATGTACGGACCGAACCCCCACCCCAGCCGTGTATGTACGCACCAAACCACCACCCGTGTATGTACGCCCCCTAACCCCCCCCAGCCGTGTATGTACGCACCGAACCACCAGCCGTGTATGTACGCACCAAACCCCCACCCGTGTATGTACGCACCTAACACCCACCCCAGCAGATTATGTACGCCCCGAACCCCCACCCGTGTATGTACGGACCGAACCCCCACCCCAGCAGAGTATGTACGCCCCGAACCCCCACCCGTGTATGTACGGACCGAACCCCCACCCCAGCCGTGTATGTACGCACCAAACCACCACCCGTGTATGTACGCCCCCGAACCCCCCCCAGCCGTGTATGTACGCACCGAACCACCAGCCGTGTATGTACGCACCAAACCCCCACCCCAGCCGTGTATGTACGCACCGAACCACCAGCCGTGTATGTACGCACCAAACCCCCACCCCAGCCGTGTATGTACGCACCGAACCACCACCCGTGTATGTACGCACCGAACCACCACCCGTGTATGTACGCCCCCGAACCCCCCCAGCCGTGTATGTACGCACCAAACCCCCACCCGTGTATGTACGCACCTAACACCCACCCCAGCCGTGTATGTACGCACCGAACCACCACCCGTGTATGTACGGACCGAACCCCCACCCCAGCAGAGTATGTACGCCCCGAACCCCCACCCGTGTATGTACGGACCGAACCCCCACCCCAGCCGTGTATGTACGCACCAAACCACCACCCGTGTATGTACGCACCAAACCACCACCCAGCCGTGTATGTACGCACCAAACCACCACCCGTGTATGTACGCACCAAACGCCCACCCGTGTATGTACGCACCAAACCACCACACCAGCCGTGTATGTACGCACCAAACCCCCACCCCAGCCGTGTATGTACGCACCGAACCACCACCCGTGTATGTACGCACCGAACCCCCCCCCAGCCGTGTATGTACGCACCGAACCACCAGCCGTGTATGTACGCACCAAACCCCCACCCGTGTATGTACGCACCTAACACCCACCCCAGCCGTGTATGTACGCACCGAACCACCACCCGTGTATGTACGGACCGAACCCCCACCCCAGCAGAGTATGTACGCCCCGAACCCCCACCCGTGTATGTACGGACCGAACCCCCACCCCAGCCGTGTATGTACGCACCAAACCCCCACCCGTGTATGTACGCACCAAACCACCACCCCAGCCGTGTATGTACGCACCAAACCACCACCCGTGTATGTACGCACCAAACGCCCACCCGTGTATGTACGCACCAAACCACCACACCAGCCGTGTATGTACGCACCAAACCCCCACCCCAGCCGTGTATGTACGCACCGAACCACCACCCGTGTATGTACGCACCGAACCCCCACCCCAGCAGAGTATGTACGCCCCGAACCCCCACCCGTGTATGTACGGACCGAACCCCCACCCGTGTATGTACGCACCAAACCACCACACCAGCCGTGTATGTACGCACCAAACCCCCACCCCAGCCGTGTATGTACGCACCGAACCACCACCCGTGTATGTACGCACCGAACCCCCACCCCAGCAGAGTATGTACGCCCCGAACCCCCACCCGTGTATGTACGGACCGAACCCCCACCCGTGTATGTACGCACCAAACCCCCACCCGTGCATGTACGCACCGAACCTGCTATAAGAATGGGGTGTGCAAAACACCCCCAGCAGTGCCCAGACACAGGAGGGGTGGGTGCAGGGTCCTCCCAGCAGTGCCCAGACACAGGAGGGGTGTGTGCCTATCACTCCCAGCAGTGCCCAGACACAGGAGGGGTGTGTACCTATCACTCCCAGCAGTGCCCAGACATCGGACAATATACCCCATCAACAAGTTCAGTGACCTACAAGGGTGATACCCCAGATGCAGGCGGAGCCATCGCTGAGCCAGCATGGCTATATTGAAAGGCAACCCTCACACATCCAGGAAATGTAGACACAGCACAGCACAGCATTTGGGAGACACCCTGCAGGAAAAATGGCCTGGGCCACAGAGGACGGAACACACCTTGGGACAATGTCACCATACAGTGAGAGCAAACATGACCAAATACCATTTGCAGAGACCTTTGTGATGGCACGCAGATGGCAGGGTACACCCCATGAGCAGCACACTCCAACATTTCACAGACCCCTAACACATTATCACCACCCCAACGCAGGGAGCACCAGCACCAACAGCAAGTCCAGGAAAGCATCAGTGTGCAAAACAAAAAGAAAAGGCTTTATTCAGCAGGAAAATATATCAGAGAAAATGTCCACTATGTACAAGGGCCATGGGCCAGCCCAGCAGCAATGTCCGGGGGGGGGGTACACATCGGGACGTGTGTCCCCTAGCTTGCCTGCACAGTTCACAAGTCCATTTCATCCACAGAAGAGGGGGCATCAGGGGGGAGGGTGGAAACAGGCACCGCAGGGACAGGAGGGGAAAGGGTAGGTGTTGTGGGTGCAGGGAGGGATGAATCTGCCACAGGGGGGGTGCCAGCGCCAAAGGTGGAGGACAGAATGGCGCTGCACACGTCGGCAAGTTCCCCCAGCGACTCCCCCGTACCCAATCCAACCACAGGCCCCAAGGAGGGGGGGGGGGCAAAGGGATGGGTCGCAGCGCCACTGGGGGAGGGTGTGGACAGGGTGGGGGACTCAACTCCCCTGGCCGGGTCCCGCCTCCACCGCTTGCGGGGTGGTGTCATCCTGGGGCTGGGGGGCACACTCGCAGTGGATGATGCTGTCACTGACTGTTGGCCAGGAGAGCTAAGGGGAGTGGATTTGGAGGGAGTGGGTTGTGTGGAATGCGGACTCCCACTGTGGCTGCGTGTTCTACGTTTCCCCCCCGACCCAGTGGGTGTGCCTTCCTCACCCTGTGTGTGCGTGACAGGAGGTGTGCGCTTCGACTTCCCTGGTGGTGTGGTGCCTGTGTCTGTTGGGGTGCGTGCACGCTGACGTCTGGATGTGCGTGGGACAGGCACGGGAGTGGGAATTGTGGATGGGGCAGGGGTAGGGGGTGTTACGCAGCGCTGCAGGAGATCCAGTGCTGCAGTCAGTGTGGAGTCTATGGACCTCAGCAACTGCCGTTGGTCAGACTGCGCAGCCGACATGCCCTCCATGTATGCCTCCATCTGGGTCAGCACCTGGGTGTGGGCATGGAGGACATTTAGCATCGCAGTCTGACCAACCTGCAACTGCCTCAGGATGTCCACAGACTCCGCACTCACCGCAGCAGTGGTGACAGGGGCAGGGGGTGCGGTGCCTGGCAGGAAGGAGACATGTGGGGACCGAGCACGGAGGGAAGGGCCACGAGCATGTGGGAGGCCGGTGATGGAACCTGAGGTGGCGGGGGGATGTGGAGGGCTGCCATCAGCTGGGGGGGCAGACTCCGCCACCTCTGGGAGCTCAGCCTCGGACCCGTCTGCGTCATAGTCTGTGTTGGCAGTCAACAGGTCCTCCGCCTCACTCCCTTCGGCCTCCGTGCCACTCCATGTGCCAGACAGGACAGCACTGCTGGTACTGGTGCTCAATCTCTCCTCCCGGTCCGTGCTAGTGTCTCCTTCCGTGTCCCCCGGCGATGCTGTGGGCAAGGTGAAGAGACAGGAGAAAATCAGACACCTGTACACTTATGTCACATGAGTCAAATATACATAGGTCACATTGCATAGCCTGAAAAGCAACAGGAGTAACACCTACAAAACAATGTACACATGTAGGCCATGGAACACACAGTTTTTCTACCCACCATGCCACTGAGACACAATGGAGATCATGACACAACAGCAAATCACTGCACCTGAAATTTTAGAGAGGAGTCAGCCTCTGGGGACAAATGTGCACAGCACCTGCACCACACTGCGTCGTCAAAAAGGGATGAGCATGAATCATATCCATTTACTCTTGCCGCATGCTGCAAAGGCAATACATGAAACCAGGCCACACATGACAGGGTCACTGCACCTTGAGCGTATGTCCAGTCAAACATCACACACAGGCTAAACCCAGCAAGGAGGATGAAGCTTCTGACATGTAGGCCTTGTACGCACAAACCACCCACACCTGAGACAATCTCATTGAGACGGAGAAAGTATGTACACCTCTTACTCTGGGATGGAAACACATGGCCTCCACTAATTCATGACTGTAAACACACAGCCCCTGGTGGCCATGTCCACACATCATTGACAGGCAAACATCATCAGATTGTCTCAACAACACACACAGGTAATGCCCACTGTGAGTATGCACAAGCAAAATGGGTCCCCCTGTACAGTGGACACATGTAGCAACCTGTAGGTCCTAACAGTTGAGCCCAGGGTACAATGCCACCCTACGCAACCCATGGCAAAGACACAGTGAATGGCCATATTGTTGGATGACGCACATGATACCTAGGAAGAGGTGCCCCAGGGCACAGTAGTGCCCACACTCCTCCATGGTCCAGGATGGACATGACTGCAAATTAAGCAACCGTCCCTGCACTTAGCAGGCCTCCCACTCAGGCACATCATGTCAGAGGGCACACAATTGGACATGCATGCTGGAAGGCTGTACATTTTGGAGACACACCCCTATGTCGTGATTCACAATCAGTGCCAAGTGACATGGACACCACAATGACTGAAATTGGCCATGGCACACGCAAGGTCCCCATACCTGTGGCACATCACCCCCACACATGATGCTGATAGCATAGGGCACCTGCATGAACTGCCTGCATAAATAACCTTGTGCAAGAGTGGCGACAGACCAGGGAACACATTGCAAGGAGGGGAAGGGAGGGAGTGAGAACAGCACTGTGCTACTTTGTGGAGAAGTTGACGCACTGCACAATCAAACCCTGGCAGTGTATCCATGCAACTGCACACTTACATTGGCTGGGGACACACAACTGACACACATGTACCTACCCCCTTCCTGCTGCTGCCTCTCCTGTAGGCGCCTGTCCATATCGGGGAAGACCACCGCCAGCACACGCTTCTGGATGTGGGTCAGACGACGGCGGCCACGGTTCTTACGGCTCTCAGGTGAGTCCCCCAGCAGGAGCCGTGCAATCCTCCTCGTCCAGCACCGGATGTCCTGCCAGCGTTTCCTCACCTGAGACAGGCTCCGCCTCCGACCCTCTGTACCCCTCACGGCACTGACGGCTTCCCTCCAGATCTCCCCCTTGGCAATGGCGCCTACCTGTGAGGATGCAAAAGAGAGAATACATTAATCCACATGAGCAAAGACACAGAGACACACATATAGAACAATCCTCATTATGAACAGGCCATGGTATGCATGCAACTAATTGCACCTTTGTCATAGGGACATTATCCACTGTGGAAGGCCAAATGCACTACGTGCCAGTGGAAGCACACGGGTGGCATGAGGGGTACCACACACTCACTGACCAGGGATCACACTGTGCCTCACAGGCTACACCAGGATTATGTACAGCACCTCACAGCAGTCACCTGCCCCAGCACACTGATGCTACCTCAGCAGAGTACACAGACACACACAGGTACAGGACAATCACATGGCATTGCCAACTGCGGGTACACACCTCACTCTGCCCATGTGCCAGTAGACGGGGGTGTCACAGGTGTGGGGCTGGCTCAGCACGGCATGCACACAGCACTGCTCCCTGCTCACATCCGATGGCCAGGCCATATCCATCCCTCATGCTGCTTGTGTGCAACACTCCCCATATGCACTCACCCACATGACAGGGGACTAACACACACACCAATGTGCAGGGGACGAACACGGCCTTTGGACACTCACAGCACAGGTACACTGAACAAACACACATCCATGGGTACTGACACCTGTCACACTGGGGGGAACACAGGATCACATCAGGACTGTGGAAACAACATCCCCAGGAGGAGTATGCAGGCAGAATGTGGCATGCACCTTGCATTCATTGTCACAGTAGGCACTATGCAAGTGAGGAGTGCACACAGGAAACACAGCATGCTCTGCATGGGTGACATGAGGCCTTCCACACCCTGGGACCCACTCCAAACAACAGTGCATGTCTGTCACACATGGACACAATGCCAGAAGTCACTGTCACACAAAAGGGGCACAGTCTAAGCTAGTGGAGTCTGCACTCACCTGAACCCCTGGTCGACCATACAGGCTCTGGAACTGTGGGAGGATCACATCTATCAGGGCAAGGTTCTCCTCCTGGGTGAATGGCTGTGACCTCTCCACAGTCCTGGACATGGTGCCAGAGGAATCACTATCAGCAGCAGTGGTCATGGATGAATGGATGTGCAGGCAAGTGCTCTCTCATGGGACCTGGCTGCCTTATATATGCCTGGCTGGCCTGTTCATGTATAGGAGTACAGATTGATTGGTCAGTCACATTAGCATCCTACGTTTCATCCAATCCCTTCAAACCTACCCCAGTGTGTGGCTTTGCATGGTTTCAGTTTTGATAATGATGTCAAGTCAACATCCACATTGCAACAATGTAGATTCTTTCAAACTGACTTCTGCTGTGCACCTGGTGCTCAAATTCAAAAATTTAACTCAGTCTCCATGGCAACCATCAGGCATTTAGGCCCTTATACTTGTCCCTCATGTGTCCCCTATGTGTTTTCATACATTTACACACAGGTACGGTGCGTTCCACGCCCTAGGGCACCCCACAAGCAGTGATACCGACCGTACATGCGCTTGTACGGTCCGGATCACAATATGGGCGCTGGCGTATGCGTACGCCACAGTAGTACGGACTGTACACGCGCTTGTACGGTCCGGATCACAATATGGGCGCTGGCGTATGCGTACGCCACAGTAGTACGGACTGTACACGCGCTTGTACGGTCCGGATCACAATATGGGCGCTGGCGTATGCGTACGCCACAGTAGTACGGACTGTACACGCGCTTGTACGGTCCGGATCACAATATGGGCGCTGGCGTATGCGTACGCCACAGTAGTACGGACCGTACAAGCGCGTGTACAGTCCGTACTACTGTGGCGTACGCATACGCCAGCGCCCATATTGTGATCCGGACCGTACAAGCGCGTGTACAGTCCGTACTACTGTGGCGTACGCATACGCCAGCGCCCATATTGTGATCCGGACCGCACAAGCGCGTGTACAGTCCGTACTACTGTGGCGTACGCATACGCCAGCGGCAATATTGGCCCAGGGACCCTATACACGCGCTCCGAGCGTATGTACGGTGCGTATAACAACTGTCAGTGGTGACAGGCGGCACACAGACAGGAATGGAGCGGACAGGTATTGCCAAGGGTGGACACCAATGCATTGTCTGTGCAATACCACCTGTGTGTGACACAGGTGTGTCAGGATGTGATGTGGCACTTTACCCCTGAGGTGTGGGCAAAGCACATGTACGATGAGCTGTGTACACATGTCGTGTGTGATGGTGCGCATTGTACCACACATCCCCTGCACTCCTTTGACATGTGTGCATGTCGTACACACTAGTGGAGCCATGAGTCACTTGCATGTCCCAGTCACGGACACCCGCACCTGTCCCCTGATGCCAGGTACACGGAATATTACATATGACACGTGTATGGCTGCGTTGCATGCTGCAACCATGTCATGTGTGTGGCATGTCTTTCCATGATTTTGCTGTAGGTGTGTGATTCAATGTGTCAGCAGTTGCTGCTGCCAACATGTGTCTGTGTGTCGATGGGCATGGCACACTGTTCCGCACACCAGCCCACATATGTGATTTGCCATGAGGTGTGTATGTATCCAACTACACGGAGTATCAACACAAGTACATATCCACATGCTCCCTATGTATGTTCTGTCTCGACATGTACTCCTCAAAGGCAATGTGTGTGGCCTGTCCTATTCCTATGACATGTGACCAGTGCATATCGCATCCAACTACCTGTCTGTACCATACGCATACTACCTCTGCACATGTGTGGATGTCTGTGAATCCTGTGATGCGTGTGCATGTTCACTTACACTGGCCCACAGCTAGTCTCATGCCATGTCATCGTGATCTTGCCCCCCTCCGTTAGTGGCTGTCCCTTGGTAGGAGTGTAACCTGACTGGCGTTCGTGTCCAGGAACTGTGGCACAGACCTGACTCACAACGTGGCATATGTGTATTGGCTGTGTAACATGTGCTCAGTGCATTGACGATGTTGTTGTACAGTGCTCACTCTTAGGTGTTCCTTCCATTTCACTGCAGGGCTCCGCCTCTCCCTCGACGTATGCCAGACATTGCTGCCCTGCATGAACGGGACTGTATACGCCGCTACAGATTCAGCCAACGGTTGATTGATGAGTTGACTGGCCGGCTGGAAGCACAACTCCTCCCGCGCCACAGGTATCCAAGTGCACTGACACCCAAGTTGAAGGTGATGGCAGCCCTACATTTCCTTGCCACGGGTACGTTCCAACATACCATTGCTGATGTCGGGGGCATGTCCCAGACGATGTTCAGCCGTGTTCTGCATGATTTCTTAGAGGCCATGTTGGTTCACCTGGATGAGTACATTAAATTCCCAAATCGTGAGCAGTTGACAGATGTCAAGCGTGAGTTCTATGCCCTGGGAGGGATGCCCCATGTCATTGGGTCCATAGATGGGACACATGTTGCGTTGGTACCACCACAGGCACAGGAGGTGGTGTATAGGAATCGCAAACATTATCACTCCATTAATGCCCTTGTGGTGTGTCTGTCCAACATGGTGATTTCACATGTCTGTGTTCGCTTTCCAGGATCAGCACACGATGCCTTCATCATGAGGCGTAGCAGGGTGCCAGAAATGATGCTGCAGCTGCGGAACGAGCGAGCATGTATTGTTGGTGGGTAGACTCTGGCAGTTCAGTGTTTGGCGTCATCTTCCAATCTCACTGCCTGTGCTGACACACTTCTGTCCATGATGTTTCCTTGTAGGGGACGCTGGCTATCCCAACATGCCATGGCTGATGACGCCTGTCCGCAACCCCAGCACGGCTGCCGAGCACCTCTACAACAACGCACATGGGCGGACCAGGAGAGTCATTGAGAGGACGTTTGGACTTCTGAAGAGCCGATTCCGGTGCCTCCACAAGACCGGCGGAGCACTCCCATATGCCCCGGTGAAGGTGTGCAAGATCATCATCGTCTGCTGCATGCTGCACAACATGGCAGTGGAGGAAGCTGTTCCACTCATACTGGATCAAGATGACCAGGACCATCCACCCGTGGAGGATGAAGGGCTTGGTGACGGGGCAAGTGATGTGGAGGAGGAGGAGGCTGTGGAGGACATGCGGAGTCGGCTCATACGCAACTTCTTTGCTTAGTGGTGAGTTCCAGTGTCTGAGTGTGCACGCATTGGGCCGTGTGTGGCATGTGTTGCAATGTGTGTGTCCATCTGCATGTCTGCCAAGTGAGTCAGTGGTGTGTATTGAAGTGTCACTCAAGTGATGGCGCAATGGAAGGATGTTGTCTGAGGGTCATCATTGTCACCTGTCATGTTAACAACATGATACGTGTTAAGTACATGCTTGCGGATGTGCTCCTTTGTGCTGAATCCTTGTGTGTCTCTCTTCCACAGGTCCATGTGCATGCTGTCTGCTGGTGGCATTGTTGTGCTCCTGCTACTCCTCATGAACACAGCGACATGTGCTGATTCAGCGTCACATGCACGGGCAAGTGTTGAAATCTCCTCAGGGTAAGGGATGCCTCACGTCGTTTTGGGTGTGTGAATTGTTTGTAGTCTGTGTGCACTTCTCCGGTTCATGTGTGTTCCATTTGCATACATGGTGATCCTACATGGGGAACATGACATGGGGCAGGCTTCACCTGGAGCCATGCTCAGACTTGGTGACTGTCATGTGGCAGGGGATTGGGGATTGTGATGAGGCCATCATTGTGTGTAACACTGGCCTCGGAAACATACAGGTTGCACCGGGTTGACATGGTGTGTGATTGCCCCATCAGGGCCTCAATGGTGTATAGCGGCCTCTCCGTGGCAGCAGGGGGTGTTTAGCTGTTATCCGTCACTTGTGTGCCAGGTCAATGGGATGCCAGCATCTGTGTTGCAATGGGGGGTGCCAGTGTTGCTCCCACATGTACATCCACATGACCTGTGTATGTGTTGACAGAGTATCATTGTCATTCCAACACACATGACTAATAAATTTGTCCCTCTGTCTCCAAGGTGCCTCTTCCCTGTCAATGGTGCCCTGTTGCCACTGTGCGTGCCGCAGGTCTGGCATAGTTTTCATAGGTGGTGCATATGTGTCTATGTGTAGAGTGACAAGATGCTAGGGGTTTGTCAGGGAGTGGGAACTGTATTATGCACAAGATGCACAGTTCCATCCACCTCAAGGCAAGAGAGACCATCCCCCAGGGAAACTACAACATCTGTGTAGAATCCTACCCTGCAGTCTACGGACATGTGCCTCACGACTCCCATGGTACTTGTCCATATCCGGAGTGCATCTGCACAGCTCTGCTACTGCGTCGGGCAACCAGGCCACATCAACGTCCTAACGGGATGGGGGGAATGTTTCACAGCCAGCTGCAGGATGACCTTCTAGATCCACGCCCACACTCATGATGCAGCCCACAACCCCAACACAACCATGTGGCACAGTGATCCTAAACTGCATTCTGGCATCTCCATGCATCCAACCTTGGCCTAGCCACCATTCTCAACATCCGCCTGACGCAAGCATGCTGCACATTGTAGGGACACATGTCTAGACATACCTGGGAGCGGCAAGCCAGGTCACTCCACATGATCCCTGACCTCTGCGCATGACTGTTGCTCCCCTGAATGTGTCTGTAGCCACAGTTGTGCGGGAACCACTCAGCTGGTTGGGCCCAGCACAGGTGAGTTTGGTACTCCATGTCTGTATCAGATGAGACATTGGGACCCATGTGTGTCCTGGGCAAGACTGCGACCCCACGGTTTGGATGGTTGGAGTTAATTCTGAGATCAGGCATGCTTTGACTGTACGACACACACATGTATTGTAATAATGTAGAATCACGGCATCATCTTGTAAGTGTGATTAATTTATTTGTGGTGGGGTACGGGTTTGTGGGGATGACAAGAGGTGCACAGCGGGAGTGTAGAATCCAAAGTTCACTGGGGGAGTTGGTATCCTTGTCGTAGCAAAATGTCAGAGTCCATGCCACAGTCTTCGTCAACATAGGTCAGACAGTGACCAGCAAGTCCATGTGGCAGAGAATGTCATGTGCTGCTATTGGGCCAGAGGGCCAGGTGCCAGGCCAGGTGACCTGGGAGATGGTGATGTTCTGCTGACTCTCACAGTCTTTTTCGTGGACGACCCACCTTCCTGCGGGGACCCTCGGAAGCAGTCCGTGACGATGTCTGTGACGCTCCGTCGGATGAATCCTCCTCCTCCTGATCCCTCCCTGTGTCTGGTAATGGCCTTCGCCTGGTGCCACAGGGAGGGTTGCCCATGTTGTCGGCAATCCGACGGAGTACACCGGTCATTTGGGTTTGCACCGCCACGAGCTCAGCCTGTCTATCCTCCATCCTTCCTTGGTGTTGCAGTTGACAGGCATGTTGCTGGGACTGCAGGGTCTTCATCTCCTGGAGGGTCCCCTTGATGTCATTGAGGGTGGACGCAATCTGGTCCATGCCCCTGGTGTCACGCCGGTATGTATCCAGGATGTTGCTGACCTGGGACACTACCGGGTCCTGAGCTGCCTGGTCAGGTTCGCGCCTCCGCCGTCCTCCACTCCCGCCACCCCTGCCCACGTGCACCTGGCCTGCCGTTGTGGGTGCATCGGGTCTCCGGGACCCCTGAGGGATGGCATCTGCGTTGCCGCCTGCCTCCTCCTGGGTGCCCGGAGGACCGTGTCCCTCCTGGGCAGACTGGCTGGGTGGTCGTGTGCGGGCAGGGCTCCTGGACGTCTCCTGGGATGTGGCAGGAATGGGGGTGGTGGTTGGCACAGTTGTACCTGACGCAGGTGCTGCAGGTGGTTGGACACCAGAGGGGCCAGGTTGGTCTGGGTCATCCACGGAGTGGTGAGAGTCATCGCTGGCGGTGGGGTCATCATCCCGCGGAGCCTGGTCCTGTGTGACTTCCCCCCCAGTGTTGGGGGGTGTTCGTCGACGTTGACCTGTGTGTGAGAGAGACAATGTTAACAGTGTCACATGTGGCATCCATGTTGCATGCATTTCTGATTTGGCACTCTTCCTCTGGGTAGTTGGATCTGTCCTGCATTCCTCTCACAGTGCACTTGTGCATGGCTATGTCCCTTGGCCACAGCTGTCAGGGCTTTACGCATGTGTGAGACACAATCTTAGTTGATGCATCTATTTGGGTACACAGTCAGCAGTGTGGTGTGCGGGCGTAGCGAGCCATGCAGAGGCGCCTTACGTGTTGCACTGTACGTGGCCAAATGGTGTTTTGGCAAGGCAATTTGATGTTGCAGGTAGGGGACTGAAGCATTTGTGACAGGGTTCTTACCGACACGGTGGGTGGGTATACTGGGTGTGTGGTTAGGTCTGTGCCTGCAGCACGGATGGACTCGTGCACAGATTGACACATGGACCGGTCTTCATCTACGGAAGGGGGGGTTGAGGCACTGCCAGACCTGGTCTGCATGCACACAGTCCACCGGCTGACGAGTGGACATGGCCACACCACCCAAGGGTGATTTAGTCTCCCTGTGTCTCCCTTCCTCCCTCCCTCTGTCACCCTCCTCCCTCCCTCTGTCGGTCTCCCTCTGTCACCCTACTCCCTCCCTCTGTCTGTCTCCCTGTGTCCCCCCTCTGTCTCCTTCCCTCTCATTCCCCCTCTCCCTCCCTCTCTTTGTCACTCTCTGTCACCTCAGGCCAGCTTCCTGGGCACACACAGTTAGCCGGTCTTTGAATGGCCATTGGCTTGTTCATGTGAGTTAGTCCCTGTTCTCCGGGCACCCATTGGGCAGTGTGTCTGAGTGTAGGCTGCTGCTGTGGCGGTGTGTGCTGAGACTCTATCAGAGCGATGCATCTTCATTGTCTGCTGTTATGTGCAAATTGTGCCTTCAGACCCATGGCATCCTGCATGGCAGCCATCATTTGCAGGCAAGACAGTACTGTGTGGGTACACACAGTTTGTATGGCTGTGCCCTGGGCCATATGGGCTGAGGGCATTGTTGTGTGCTTGTGAGTTGCTCAATGTTAGTTTTGCTGCCCCCACTCCCAGCATCGACCACATCCTGTGTTGTGTTGGTGTTTTGTGTGGCCTGTGACTTGGCATGGCCCTGATTGATGCATGGGGCATGGAGGTGCCAGTGGCATGTGTGTGTTTGTGGAGTGTTGTTGTGTCCGGTGGTGGCTTGGGGGGGGTGGCATGCATGATTGATTGTGTATGGCATCCCCCCCATGTGAGGTGAGTTGTTTGTGTACTCACCAGGGTCTGGGAGTCCTGGCAGTCCGTGTAGTCCCTCCACCGCCAGCGTGGACATCACCTTCTCCTCCCAGGGATGGTATTGTACCGGTCTGGGGGGCGGCCCTCCTCCAGTGATGTTCCCCTGGTTGTGATTGTCAGTCATCTTCCTCTTGACCGTCCTCCGCAGATCGTACCACCTGGATTGGCACTCGTGCCTGGTCCTTCTGGTTGTCCCAACAGCATTCACAGAATCGACGATCCTCTGCCACATGGCGGTTTTTTCGGATATGCTGGTCTGTCTGACCAATGTCCCAAAGAGCTGTGGCTCGACTCTGAGGATTTCGTCGACAAGGATCTCCAGCTCCTCCTTTGTGAACTTTGGATTCTTGGTGGTGGACATGGCGTGGGGTGTGGTTGTGGGGGTGTGGGTGTGGATGGCTGTGGGTGTGTGGGTGTGGTAGTGGAGGTGTGTGTGTGAATGTGATGAGGGGGTGTTTGTGTAGGTGGTTGTGTGAAGGTATGCAAGTGTGAGGTTCAAGTATGGTGGTGTGGGTCGTCTGTGGGCTCTGGCAGCAGTGGGTCTGTTGCAAAGGCTCATGGTTTGTGTGTGTGGTCCATTTTTATTGGTCCATTTGTGGGTGTGGCTGTGTTTGAAATTTGTGTGGGTGTGTTATGAGGAGTGATTGAGTTTTGGGCCTCTGTTTGGCAGTTTGGCAGTTGCAGGTGAGTGTATGTGATGTTTGTGGGGTTGTTGGGCCTGTTTGGTGGTGTGGGGAAACTCTACTTGACTCTCCTTGTGTAAATATGGTTTGTCCGGGTTCAGTACGTGTTTTTTTGGCGTCAGTACGGTCCGTACATGCACTGGTGGGGGTGCGGTCCGTACATTCCCTGGTGGGGTGGTGGTTAGGTGCGTACATACACGGCTGGGGTGGGGGTTTGGTGCGTACATACACGGCTGGTGGTTCGGTGCGTACATACACGGCTGGGGGGGGTTCGGGGGCGTACATACACGGCTGGTGGTTCGGTGCGTACATACACGGCTGGGGGGGGGTTCGGGGGCGTACATACACGGGTGGGTGTTTGGTGCGTACATACACGGCTGGTGGTTCGGTGCGTACATACACGGCTGGGGGGGGGTTCGGGGGCGTACATACACGGGTGGGTGTTTGGTGCGTACATACACGGCTGGTGGTTCGGTGCGTACATACACGGCTGGGGTGGGGGTTTGGTGCGTACATACACGGCTGGTGGTTCGGTGCGTACATACACGGCTGGGGGGGGTTCGGGGGCGTACATACACGGCTGGTGGTTCGGTGCGTACATACACGGCTGGGGGGGGGTTCGGGGGCGTACATACACGGGTGGGTGTTTGGTGCGTACATACACGGCTGGTGGTTCGGTGCGTACATACACGGCTGGGGGGGGGTTCGGGGGCGTACATACACGGCTGGTGGTTCGGTGCGTACATACACGGCTGGGGGGGGGGTTCGGGGGCGTACATACATGGGTGGGTGTTTGGTGCGTACATACACGGCTGGTGGTTCGGTGCGTACATACACGGCTGGGGTGGGGGTTTGGTGCGTACATACACGGCTGGTGGTTCGGTGCGTACATACACGGCTGGGGGGGGTTCGGGGGCGTACATACACGGCTGGTGGTTCGGTGCGTACATACACGGCTGGGGGGGGTTCGGGGGCGTACATACACGGGTGGGTGTTTGGTGCGTACATACACGGCTGGTGGTTCGGTGCGTACATACACGGCTGGGGGGGGGATTCGGGGGCGTACATACACGGGTGGGTGTTTGGTGCGTACATACACGGCTGGTGGTTCGGTGCGTACATACACGGCTGGGGTGGGGGTTTGGTGCGTACATACACGGCTGGTGGTTCGGTGCGTACATACACGGCTGGGGGGGGGTTCGGGGGCGTACATACACGGCTGGTGGTTCGGTGCGTACATACACGGCTGGGGGGGGGTTCGGGGGCGTACATACACGGGTGGGTGTTTGGTGCGTACATACACGGCTGGTGGTTCGGTGCGTACATACACGGCTGGGGGGGGTTCGGGGGCGTACATACACGGGTGGGTGTTTGGTGCGTACATACACGGCTGGTGGTTCGGTCCGTACATACACGGCTGGGGGGGGTTCGGGGGCGTACATACACGGCTGGTGGTTCGGTGCGTACATACAGGGCTGGGGGGGGGGTTTGGTGCGTACATACACGGCTGGTGGTTCGGTGCGTACATACACGGCTGGGGGGGGTTCGGGGGCGTACATACACGGCTGGTGGTTCGGTGCGTACATACACGGCTGGGGGGGGTTCGGGGGCGTACATACACGGGTGGGTGTTTGGTGCGTACATACACGGGTGGGGGTTCGGGGCGTACATACACGGCTGGGGTGGGGGTTTGGTGCGTACATACACGGCTGGTGGTTCGGTGCGTACATACACGGCTGGGGGGGGGTTCGGGGGCGTACATACACGGCTGGTGGTTCGGTGCGTACATACACGGCTGGGGGGGGGTTCGGGGGCGTACATACACGGGTGGGTGTTTGGTGCGTACATACACGGCTGGTGGTTCGGTGCGTACATACACGGCTGGGGGGGGTTCGGGGGCGTACATACACGGGTGGGTGTTTGGTGCGTACATACACGGCTGGTGGTTCGGTCCGTACATACACGGCTGGGGGGGGTTCGGGGGCGTACATACACGGCTGGTGGTTCGGTGCGTACATACAGGGCTGGGGGGGGGGTTTGGTGCGTACATACACGGCTGGTGGTTCGGTGCGTACATACACGGCTGGGGGGGGTTCGGGGGCGTACATACACGGCTGGTGGTTCGGTGCGTACATACACGGCTGGGGGGGGTTCGGGGGCGTACATACACGGGTGGGTGTTTGGTGCGTACATACACGGGTGGGGGTTCGGGGCGTACATACGCGGGCGGGGGGTGGTGGGGTGTTCGGCGCGTATGCGGGCACATGTCTCCATGGTTGCTATGGGAGTTCGGTTCGGACGGTGTTTTTTGCGTACGGTTGTGAAATGGGGAGGACGGGAGGGATCGTACTTGCGCAGTCGGACTTTATTTTTCCGCACGGTGGGTTTCTCGCCCGGGGACGTGTCGGTGACTTTTCCCGACCCGAGGACGTGTGGGGAAATCTTCCCAATGCGATTCGTATGGACTTTTTTCCGTTCGAATCGTACTTGGCAGTTTGTACGCTACTTTGACGATTCGGACGGAAAAAAATCCGGATACGAGTCGGACGGGGAATTTTTTTACCGGATCGGAATTGGCACCAAAATGTGTACAGAATTAACCATTCCATCCCAAAAATCAGTGGGATGCACCCAGGATTAATGAAGTACAGAGAAATGAGTTTATTAATGAATAAACGAAAGCCAACACACCTTATGAAGAAAGATGACCACACAGGAACTACGTTGTCCCACATGCATTGTTATTATCCGTAGTGACAGTAAAGTAGCAAAGATTTTGATGCAATTTTGTAATTATTTGCACTGAAGTGGATAGCTTTGTAATCACCATTAAGGAAAAAATGTCATATATTTTCACGGTAATATTTGTCACTGTAATATGCTGCAGAAGTTTACGTTAACGTGCACAACACTGATTCATCCTGCTGGGGTGAAAAAGTGTAGAAGAACAGAGTAAATGTGATTGTTGTATTTCAAGCACTTGATAAAGCATGCTGGTTAATAGAGTATTTTTTAAGAACTAGTGGGAGGGAGATTCATTTTTCAATCCCTGGAGTTCGTCACGCAGTTTAGTACGTGCACCTTTCACATGTGACTTATCACCTGGGAGAATGTGAGGGGCGTTTTATAAGTGAAGGTTGTAGCACTTTGCATTGATTTTCACCGTTAAAGGAGAGAAGTGCGGGGACACATCATTTTGATATTTGATGAGTGATATTTCGGTCTGTTTTAATGTACGATGGAATAATTCTGTGAAAATATGTCATAACAATGAAGAATTATACATGTTGCGGTAAGCTTGTTGTGGTTATGTTTCCTAAATATTTTGATGCACTTACTGGTGTTAACAGGGCATACATCTAGATTAACAACCTTATATTAACATGTGAGAACTCGATGGCATAAGCCAGTATGGGGAACAGCTTTGATGCAAATCAGTGTAGGCTGTACATTTAAAAAGACCAGCAGGGTTGACAGTGAGGTTTGATTGAAGCGTTCTAATTTAAATGAAATCACCCTATTTGACAAAGCAGCCAACTTGTTAAATTTAGTTTATGTTAACAATTAGGAATGTTACGAATTATGTTGGTGGTGATAGACAATTTGTAATTGATTTTTTTGCATTGTAGATACCCCTGATGAAGGGAAGTATCCCGAAATGTATTGGGTTCTTTTAATAAAGACGTGACATGTGGAAACGGATTTTGTTCCAGAGTTCTTTCAAGAATTTTGTAAAAGAATGGGAATGACTAAAATAAATTGATTACATGCAAATGAAAAATAAGGGATAAGTGTGAAGAGTAAGCAGTGGAATAAGCGAACTAGGCATATACATCTCAATTTATTGGATTCATTCAGTGATAAACCTGGCTGTGCAGCTTGGATAGGGACCAAGCACGGTTCCCTTGCATTTTCGTTCATTCGGTTAGCACTGTTTGGGCGTAGCGCATAGAAATGCTTGCACGCCATTACAGTTTTGAAACTGCAAGCATGATTACAGACTGAGTACACTGGTGTGCATCGCACCACCCTTTATGTATACACGATCATTGAGATATTTTCAGATTTTGGGGTGTTTTTGGGGCGAATTCAGGATCTTAACATTCCAGGACGCTATGGAAACAATTAGAAAGTCCTACCTCTCTCCCACCCGCCTGCGGATCACCCCTCGTGGGCCGCCCTCTGTGTGTTGCAGCTCACCCACCCGAAAGCCTTTTATCTCAGGTGAGTTCCCATCCATGGGTCGCTCATACCCAGGAGAACAGAAAGCCAACGCTACGCCGTCACTACCACCAGGAACCCCCCCCCCAAAAAAAACAATTCCCCAACCAACCCAAGAAAAATTGTGCTGAGACATCAACGGGCCCTCAGCTCGATCCTTCTCTAAGAAGACTGTAATTCTGGGCGATACGGACTAGGCCCGCCCCCCCAACTGCCATGCGATAAGACCATAGAGGACATTTGAGAATATCAGTAATGTCATAGAGGGATTGATATTGTAACCTAATGGCCTGGAGTGGAACCCTGGTTATTCTACTGCACCAGGCCCATGGCAGCCAACGGCTCACCAGTTGAGCTCCATGAGTGAACATCGTGAGCAGTAAAATGTCCGTAGCCAACATCCCTTGGAGAACGTTCATTTAGAAGTCTGCCTGCTTTTTATGACTGCCAGGACCAGGTCTCCCTCCGTGGCTGTTCTGAGTTGGTCGAAGGCCCTGCATCATTGTCATCCTCTGGCAAGGGCAGGCCCAATATACGTAGACCCTCACTCAGATCGGTTATATGGTGGGACTTCTTCTTGTATTCAAAGGCAAGACCAAAGGAAAATGTCCAGCGATATCGTGCGTTGTCCTCACTTAGCTTGTGGGTGACCGGGCGAAGTAACTGCCTGCACGCTAGGGTGGAGAGCGCCAAATCCTGAAAAAGGTCACACTTGTATCCTTGAAAGGAGGTCTCTTCTCTCTTCCTCGCAGGGCTTAAGATGGCTTCTTTAGTTTTGAAGGAGTGCATCTTCACCAGAACGTCCCGTAACTGTCTTCGGTCCCCAGTCTGTAGGGTCCTCACCTAATAAACTAGATCAATCTTGAGCTTCAATTGCAGAGGTGCCAGGAGTTCCGAGAAAAGTTCAACCACAAACGCCTCCAGATCTCACCCTTCCACACCTTCTTTCAGATCTCGGATGTGTATGTTCTCCCTCCGGGATCTGTTCCTCAAATCCTCCGCCTTCAGGAGCACTTGTTGCAGCTGGGACTGGAGGTTGTGCTGAGCTTCGTGTAGTTTAATAGAGCGGGCGTCGAGGTCCTGCATCTGTTCCTCCACCTCCACCACCCTGGTACCCACCGCATCTACATCTGGCCTGCGCTTTGCCATCTTTTCTGTTAAGTCGGCCTTCAGTTGGTCTACGGAAGCATGCAGGTCTTGTTTAAGTTCTTGGCACAGTTCAGTTTTAAAGTCCCGGAGGGAAGCGACCAGGTCTTCCCTGATAAGAGCCATTGTTTTCTCCTGATCTGTCTTGATGGGGGAAGTGTTCTTGTCTGCGAAGTAACGGAATACTTTGTTTATCGCCTTCTTAGATGGCATAGGGGCAGCGTGATGCACAGCGCCAAGGCAAGCAGTGTGAGTCCCCTCTGGGTTGTGGCATCCAGAATCTGGCCCCACACTTGTGTGTCGTGGTGTCAGGCCTTTTGCTGGTGGTTAAGCCCTGGGCGCCCTCTTAAGGTCAGGGGGCATGTAGAGGAGTAGGGCAGCAAAACCGGGGCGACAGGATTCCTCCTTTCTCAAGTGGGGCAGCAGAAGGTGCCTTGTCCACCTCCTCCCCCATGCCGCCGCTGGTGCAAAGTCGGGAGCCTTCCTGGGAGACTATCACTCTGCTTTTGCCATCTTAGGGTCAGGCAGGCTTCACTGCACAGGCCTCCTCATGCCCTGTGCACACTGTGCCCGAGACAAGAAAAAAGGAGACTGACCCGTCAGGTAAGCTCCCCTGCTGCTGATCGCCATGTCCACGCCATCAGTGCCTCTGGCGCCCGCTTCAATTAGGCCTCAGTTGTCTCAGCAGGGCCTTGCGATGTGTTTTAGCATTTCCTTATGGTGCGAGACTGCATTCATGCCAGTACTGTAAAATGCCAAATTCCACACTGATCACCAGAGTCCCCCCCGGCGGTGGCTCTCATACAGGGTCGAGTTCATTGCCATCGGAGTCGGGGTCAGGATCTCCCAGTAACAGCGGGCACTCAGCTGTACGTGACAGCTCCGATCGGGGCCCACCTCCGTGCCATTTTGGGGTCAGTCTCGGCCTTTCGTCCTGCCACACCGCAGACACGTTTATCAGTCGTGGGGCCAATTTGTTGACTCAGTGCTGTGTTCCTGGTCAGCACAGGTCAGGGCAGAGTGCGGCAATCAATTTCACGTCCCTCCATGAGTGCTGAACACAGCTCTTGGCAGCCTCGGGGATCCAGAGCTGAAGCAGCTCAAGTCTGCTCAGCCATCTTGCTTAGCCACGTCCCCAATGGGTTCAATTTTTGGGCCGCTAAGTTGCGCCTCCCATTGGATCAAGGGGTGTTTTTCAGATGGGTTGTTTGGCCTCCAGTACCATAGTTTGTACCAAGCGTACCCCAACCAACACCTTGTCTGCAAATGGAGCATATAGCAATATTCACCTCCTTCTTGCTAACCGAAAACTGGGGTGGTCAACTTTCTGGCGCTGCTGCTGGTGCCACTTGCAATGCTGGATGAACTGGTAGGTGGGCATGAAGTAGGGGTAGACGGAATTTGCGAAATTAACTTTCGCAAATTATCGCGAAAATGTTTAAAATTATCGCAAACAAGCGGAAATATCGCGAAGATGCAGAAGTTTTTTTCCGGCATGTTCGCGAGATTTTCTGCATGGTTGCGGATCGCCAACTTACCCATGTGGTTGCTTGCGGGCACGGCCATCTTGTTTTGAGTTGTCTCGCGGTGCATGATCGCGAGAAGAAAGACGTGATCGCGCGACACATGACGTCACTGGCTAAAAACAATACAACATCTCATGGAGAACGCGACCGGATCAAGAAAACTTGTCGGCGAACGCAGGGGTTCAGGTAAGGCGATCGCGCGTGTGCGAGAATGTATTAATTTACAGCGCGAGCAAGAAACAAATTATCGCCAAGCTGCGGAAACCGGAAATTTTGACATTTACGCGCTCTCCGCGGAACGCGAAAATGTCAAATTATCGCAATTTCCGCGAACGGAACAAAATTTTCGCCAAGGCCTAGCATGAAGTTTGACTCTCTGCTGTACCTACTTCTACTGAGGTTGTAAATGTGGTGAATGTACATGGCTGCCGGCTAAATATGGAAGCTGGAGGTGGTGTTGGTGGTATGATCTGTGTTGGTGGTAATCATGCCACATCCCTCACAGCAATTTGGGATGGGCTAATGTCAGTCTCCACTGGGGTGGAGCTAGTGTCCATGATAATGACTGGCTCTTCAACATCCTCCTCTTTAACATCTACCTCCATAGCTCTAATGCTTTCTGGAACCTTCCTTTTCCCTAGCCTTGTCTCATGGCGTGTCTCACTCTCAGACGTAGGTGGTGGGATCCAAGTGGCATTTAGATCATCAGAAGGGGGGCTTGCACAAGAAGTTGGTGGACTAACCCTCCTTTTCCTTGCTGGGGATCTGAAAGACAAAGGATCTTCTGAAAGAGTGGCTGCTTTTCTTCCTCTGAAGGAAGCTCAATCTCCTGAACTGCCCCTACTTTGAGAGGAACAACTACTAATGGGGGCGGTTGCAGCTTTTGTTGCCAACTTACCTCAGTTCCCTGCATTGATTGTGTACTATTTTGCGATAACGATAAGTCAATTTCAACATCACTGCTCGTCCGCGTTGTCGTGATTAGACTGGCTGCCTCTGTGACAGACATGGGCTTGGGCCTAGGTTGGTGGGGTGGGTCCAAAAAAGATCTTGGGTGTCACACGAGTCTTGGTAAGTGGCAGTTTCTTCTTCTCACTGGCAACTTTCTTGGTACTGTAGTGTAGTTCCTATTTCCCTTATAGGCTCTGCGCATTGGAATAATATACACTATAGTTTTTGCATTGGACTAAGGTCAGTATGGTCCTATCGAGTACATTAAACTTAATTACTTGTGTGTGCCAGCTAACTCAGAGGTCACTAGAAACTTCTCGAATGAACAAGAAGGGATTCGTTTTTGACAACCGCATAAACATGACAACTTTGTTTCCCTTAGAATCGGAATGCGTCTCAGAATCGTGGAAACAATAGGTAAAAGTTTCACTCAGTCAATCGTGCATGTTTAGTTTCTTCAGAGTTACACAGAAATAGATAGACGGGCGTTTCAATAAAAAGGGTTTATTGAACAGTCTTGTTTCTTGTGTAAGAGATGTGAGCTGTTACAATCATTAGACAGTAAGCAAGATATAATACGCACAGCGTAAGCAGTAAGAAGAGATAATACTGCAATAACATTGTCTTTTAGCTATGACATATATTCATATATACATATATATATAACACAGGCTAAAAAGTGAATATTCATCTGATGCTTCTAAATAATTCTACCCCAGTGTACCTAACCTAAGTGTAGTACAAGGTAATAGTAGTTGCCTTTTTCTATAGTATGATATATACTAAGTTTATATGCCAAGAGTCCCTCTAGGTTCTTGTCAACTCCATACCTTGGAATGAGAGAGGTGGGAATTTCTTTCCGGGTCTCAAACTCTAACACCCCGCAAAGGGAGTCAGAACACTGGAATCTGGATTCTCTGTGAGCAGGGATGACAGCATCTGGTCAGTGCGTCAGAACAGGATATGGTCTCTTCTGAACTTGCCGTGGCGAACCGTGCAGTCAAGTCGTGCCGAGCTGTGCCGTGCCGTGGTAAGGGAAGGCATATTTATACCTGGAAGGTGCTTAGGAATGGTAGCTTTGACATAAAGTCGGGCAGAGGAAGACGTCATGGATGAACCCCTAAGGAATAGTAGTTCATGCATAATAGATGAGTTCTTGGAGAAATCAATAATCCTAGCTAGGGAAAGTCCAGATGGCTTAAGGGTCTGGTTTCTAAGAACTCGTTGTGACGTGGGATGGATGGATGTAGGTGACCATGCCTGTATTTGGATAGCATCGCAAATGCCTAAATAAGGACTGGGATTCTATGCCTAAATAAGGGCAATGCGAATTGTGCCTATATAAGGACATGATTCAGGGAAACCTATATACGGGTATCTAAATCGAAACACAACACCCACTCCATTGACGAATGATCGATATTACTGAATGCTAAATATGCTAAACAAATAAAATTGAGTATCACATGTTCACTAAAAACATTTGTAAAAGCATACTAAAAGCAGTCATTTGTTAAAAAGCTTTGCTAGACATGAAATGCAAAGGTGCTGTACATACGAAAGCGATATTTCATTCGAAGAATATATTTACAGTGAATGCTAAGTAAATGAACCGAAACATATACACATGTGTAATGAAATGGACTAGTTGTACAGAAAGGAAAAAAGGTTCAGAGCCATTTCATGTCATGATTACATTAATGTGAAGAAAGGTGAAAATGTGTCCCACAAAGTATTTCAATGAAGTCTGTTCTCTATGTTATGTTATGGTATGTTATGTTATGTTACCAGCACTTTTATAGCGCACAGCTGCCCCAGCTAAGGGGCGTCCCGGCGCTTGGAAAAGGAAGTCCCAAACACAACAGAACCAAAGAGGAGGAAACTCGCGCAGATGAGAATACTAACATAGGGAGGGAAACAGATACGTCTTGATGGCCCTCCTAAACTTCAAGAGTTCATCAATTCCATGCATACAAGGCGGAAGAGAGTTCCACAGCTTTGCGGCCAGGACCCGAAAGGACCTTCCACCAGCCCTGCAAAGCCTGAACCGCGGGTTCACCACCAGGTTTTGACCTAGAGATCTGAGGGGGCGCGAGGGCACATAAGGGACCAAAAAAGTAGAAAGGATCTGGGGAGAGGTCTTCCTGAGGATCTTATAAGAAAGGCACAAGGTCTTAAACTGTATCCTCTGCACCATAGGCAACCAGTGCAAAGCATGGATGGTGCTTTCCGCAGAGCAGGACCTTGGTAAACCTATCAAGGCTCTTGCAGCGGCATTCTGAACACGTTGCATCTGTGCTATTTCAGCCTGATTAGCCCCCAACAGCAGCGAGCTGGCATAATCAAGCCGCGATAATATGGATGCCTGGATAACCAGCTGTCTGGTAGGGGCGTCAAAAAACCTCAGTTTTGTGGACGCAACCTTCGCAGAATGCCAAAGCAGGTGGCCGCCACTTTTTTTGTATGGACACTAAAACTCAAAGCAGAGTCTAGCCACACTCCCAAGTTCTTTACCTCTGACACTGGCACAGGAGTCGCACCCAATTCCGGAGGCCACCACCTATCACCCCACAGATCCGTCCGCTTGCCCACGATCATGACCTCAGTTTTTTTAGCATTCAATTGAAGACAGTTGACATTCTTCCATCTAGCCACTGCCGATAGTCCATCCCGGAATCTGGGTGCATCAAGGTCGGAGTCCCCACTTAGGACGACCGCCAACTGCGTGTCGTCTGCATAGGAGACCATAGTCATACCCCAGTGCTTGACGACATCCGCTAGCGGTCTCACATATAGATTAAACAATGTGGGGCTCAGCGACGAACCCTGAGGCACACCCATCTCCAGCGAATAGGACTTAGATTCAAAAGGCGGCGTGGCTACCTTAAAGGTCCGACCAGTGAGAAAAGAACGGAACCAATCGAGAGCAGGGCCCATAACACCCGCCTCCCTAAGTCGTTGAATTAAAATCCCATGCGAAACTGTGTCAAATGCGGCACTGAGATCCAACAATATCAGTGCCGCAGTCTGACCTGAATCAAGCGTAACACGCAGATGTTCTGTCATGAAGAGCAGGGCGGTCTCGGTGCTATGACCAGCCCGAAAACCATTCTGGGAAGGGTCCAGAATGTTTGCCCCTATGAGATGTTTAGTCAGAACCTCGTTCACATGGGAATCGACAACTTTGGAAGCCCAAGGGAGGAGGGAGATCGGGCGATAGTTCTCGAGTTTAGACGGATCCGATGTAGGCTTTTTCAGAATGGGTGTTACGACAGCCTGTTTCCATTTAGTTGGAACAACACCCGTGGCAGGCGAGAGGTTTAAGAGATGACATAATGGAGGAAGACAGATAGTAGCGGAATCTCTAAACTGAGCTGGCCTCATGGGATCCATAGGCGAGCCAGATTTTACCTTCTGGGCTAGTTTTAAAAGTGTATCCATTGATAAACTGGGAAATACCTCCCATGTGTCACCTATGATTGGTGTGGGGCTGATACATTCAACAACTGGCTCAGAAGTGGAAAAGGCACGGTAAATGGCTTGAATTTTTCCAAGAAAAAACAAAGCCAGATCTTCGCAATGGGCCACCGAACAGATTTCAGCGGAATGAACTTTTTTAGCCATCAGGTCCTTTAGGACCTTGAAGATTAATTTAGATGGATTAGGACTTGCTCTGAATTCATGTGAGTAGAAGGCAGCCCGAGCTCTGCACACAGCTCTATGATAGAGTTTGTCTGTGGAGAGATACCTTGATTTTTTTCCGGCATCATAGGACTTCCGCCACTCCCTTTCAGCCTGTTTACAGGCCTTTTTTAACAATATCAGGGAACTGTCGTACCATGGGCTGGGTTCTCTGGAGCGACATTTCAACCAGGCAGCAGGGATCAGTATGTCCAAGGCCTGAGAAACCCAGTCACAAAACAGATCATACCCAGATTCAACATTGTGAAAAGGGCCAAGCGGATTCGTAACCAACAAATGGTGAAGGTCCTCCAGTATAGTTTTTTCCAATGGCGTTTATACACTACTTTATCCTGGGGCTTATACGGATGTTCAGCAGTTGAGAGCGAAATACTGACAAAGAAATGGTCGGACCAAGCAACAGGGCTTGGTATAGCTACCGTGGCCCCTGACAAATTAGTAAATATCGGGTCGAGTATATGACCACCCACATGCATGGAAGAGTGACCAGTTGATTAAGCTGGAGAGCCTCCAAATCCGCCAACGTGCTGCTGATGGCCAGGATATGAGGGCAATCAAAATGAAGATTGAGGTCACCCAGGATGCTAAAATTAGCGCACCCCAATGCAAGCGAGCTAATACATTCCGGGAGAGCCTTTCGAAACGCAGTGTCACATCCAGGAGGACGATAAATAAGAAGACCAGATAGTGCAAAATGATGGGAAATAGAGATCTTAAAGAATGCACTTTCACATCCTACCAGGTTTACTGCCCTCCAGTCACAAGGGTAGCAAGATTTGACAGCCACAGCAATTCCACCCCCCCTAGATGCCCGATTAAGGGTGTAGATGGAGTAGTCTGAGGGGAGAGCCAGATTCACCACTGCGGTGTCAGCTTCCTGAAGCCAAGTCTCCGTCATAAAAAAAACATCAGGTCTCTCATCACGTAAGAGATCTCATATTTCTAAATGATGCTTCGATAGGGACCTAATATTTAGATTCCAGATAGTAATGTTTCGAGGGGTTAGTGACCTATTACCCGAAGGCTTACGTGGAGAAGAGTCCGTTAAAGCGGAGATTAGGGAGGGGTCATTTAGCGACCAGTTACAGCCGGCGCACTTATACTGACCATGAAGGAGGCTAACGGGCTCATGGGCACAACGTGAAGCCACCCCTCCCAGGTGCAGCAACTCTTCCCTGGAGTATCCCCTCGCGGCAGCCATCACCACATCGGATATGTACCACCTATAGAGTGTTCCGCACCTCGCGCCTCCTTAGCGCTGACGGGCGCAGACGGGCAGGACTCTGGCACAGGGAAGGCGCTCCCGCTGCACGAAACCGCTGCACGCTTGAGGACTGGTTGAAATAGGGTGCCCGCGTGTGTAGAAGAACGCTAGACCGCTCAGAATGGTGGCCCCAGACGTCCCCGACACCACTCCAAGATGGCGGCCTAATCCCCCTAATGACGTGCCCCGGCAGGACCGGACCCGCTAAAGCAGCGGTGACACAACAGATTTAAATGCAGGTAAGAGGGAGGATGCCCTATATTAAGAACAGGGGAAAACAAACTAAGTAGCAACGAAAATACAAAAATAGGTAGTTTAAAATACAAGCACTACTGTAAGCAGAGTTTGTAGCCATAACAGAAAAAGTCAATATCCACAAAAAGGTGAACGTAGGAAAATTCCAAATGTAGTCTTTGTTTTAAAAATAAAAAGAATTGAAGGCCGAATTCATAGATGACATGGTACACTGTGAACCAAATCAAAAGTTTATTTGAAGATGCTGGGGAAAACATGAAATCCTCTAATCCTGTAGACAAAAATGTGTCTACCGTTGTCAGTAATAGGTCGATTACCTCGTTTAGAAGACTAACTGCACATAGATGTGATGCATCGTCAGTAGCAGTGTTCGTTGCCAATGTTACCTGTGTGCCTGTTAATCCATCTCGTACCTCAGCAGTAGCATGTTGCATCTGTGCGATCTCAATGAATGCCGTCATCAGGATCGGTAGCCTTTGGGGACAACACAGAGCATGGGCCATTATCGGGTCCAGCAGAGTATCGATATGCATTGGCATGACTGATGGGAGTGTTAGACAGATGTCTAGCACGTATTCTTCACCACAAAGCAGGCAGCATAGAACAGGTAATATTTAATCTTGCCAGATTGGTCTGAATGACAGAAACCATGTGGTATTTAGTTCTCGTAGACGAGATAAACCCAATAGTTGCACTATGCGCTCACGACACTTCCTTTCCAGGAGAGCATTCTCCAAGGTGCTGGGAGTGACGCTGGTGGAGTGGCTTGTCATAGCATAGCAGTAGGAATAAAAACAGGATTCCTGCAACGAGTGCTAGAATTAGCAGCAGACCTCCAAACACCGAGTGCATGAAGTTTGGAATGATTCCGAGGACTGCTTGAAAAGGTGTTAATAGACCCGAACATATGGTCTTAAATACATGCACAACACCGCTCGTATCAGACATGTTTAAGATACGTCCTGACATTTCTGTGAAATGTGTAGGGCAATTTGTCCTTAACAGAGCCTGTATCTCAGCCGAAGTCTTTGCGACTTGTAGATCGTAGGTTTCTTTGGTCGAGGTCAAAGGCACGGTTTGTCGTAAAAGAATGGCTTTTATTCTGCTTAAAGTATCAATTCATATAGAAGAGATGTTCAGTGAAGGCCACAAAGGGGGCTCCCTAACTGTGTCTATTTGGGGGAACAAGACTTGCATACAGCAAGTGACCCTGGAAGTAACCGTTACTAGATATGGGATACCTGGCAACATGCCACAACAGCTCTGATCATTCAACATGAGGTAACTCCCATTTGAAAGTTGTTTAAACATTGGATTAACCACAGTGGCTGGTGAACCTTGCAGGTGGAAGGATACATTTGCAGTGGAACCGCTACAGGCCCCATGTGAACTAATATCTCGACATATAAGTGAACCGCTCAGTGCATTGTCACAGTGTGTACCACTAATAAACACTTCACACCCCCACTCCAACATCTGTTTGTGTTAGGTAAATCCCAGGATGCCCTGATGTATTCTTTAACCAACCTTTCATATTTGCCTACTGGCATGTGTCTAAAGCAATACTGAAAATGGAAAGTTGTAACAGGCAGAGTTATTTTGCCATGTATGATTCATTCTGTAGCTGGTTTCTCTGCTACCGTAAATGGCAATTTTTCCAGTTTTTCAATACTCAGCACTGTATACTTTGCTCCCCATTGTTCCAGTTCGATCTGTTTATCAGTGAGATTGTAATCAGAAAACAGAGAAAACGTGTTGATGAAACGCTAAGGCACATAGCCTGCACGCAAGTTTTTTAGCGTCCACCCTAATAACAGAATAGAACATAATTGAGACTGGCCATGACGCAGCTGGACCAAATCTTGTTCCACAATGTCTATAGCAGAGGATACAATGTTGCCCAATGAATATATCCTGGATGACAGAGTCGTTAACCCATTGTCGACCACAGTGAGAGATTTCTCTAAATTAATACGATCAATTTCTCGTATTCTTTCTGCAGCGTCTGCTTGGGTAACCCTCCATATTTCATTATAAGCAGCATAGATGCCGGCATATATGAAACGATTTTGACGTGGTTTTCTTGGACATAGCAAGAATTCCCTAAGGTCTGCGTCTTCTTTAAGTAAAGATAAGTGTTGTTTCACATCCTCTAGTGTAGATGTCTGCAGCCAGTCAAGGCATTGTTTTCCTACACTGTATGTTGTTACTATCCCTGGATGCTGTCTTTGAACATATCGTGGGTCTGGGCTATTGATTGTTAAACCTTGTATCTTGTTCAGGAATCTTTCTTGATAGATGTTTGTATCTGTGGGCCAGAGCAACCATTTTTCCCATTCAGGATCTGATCTGTTATTTTGTAAAATAGTATGTACGTCAACCTCCCCCTGTGTCGTGCTATTACTTGCAGGTGTGGGTATGGACGGTGTGTTCATGTCTTTGATCTTGGCTAATCCAAGGCAAGACATTTGTTGGAAAGTGTCATTCAAAAACATTTTCTGCTGTGGGATTATGCAGGCTGTAAACAAAGCTTCTATCCCCTGCACTTCCCAATCTTTTGTACCCCAGACAGATTTTGTGTCGATTGTGTTTTTCCAAAACTCAAAATCCTGTCTAGACAGTTGGGCAATAAAGGCTGCAGAATACATCTGCTTTGTATTAGTTAATATATTTTTCGTTCCTGTTTTGTTCACATTATTAAAGTAAAATGTTCCTGGATTGGATGTATTGTACCCTGAAAAATATGGAAACTTCATTTCAAACGTTTTTGAACTACCCCTTGGTGATGTAGGACAATGTTACCATTGGTTATACATAAATACATTTCTAGGTGTTGCAGATGTATGCAAGAAATGATGACCATAGTGGTTAGAACAAAAAAGCTGTTCATAGCCCATTGAACCCTCTAAGTATTCATAGTTAGAGAATGCAGCAGACCTTTCTAGATCAGACATCATGTTATTAACATTCTCAAAGTCCCAATCATCAGAATAGGTACTAGAGGTAATAAATGCACTTAATGATATCTTACATAAGTGTGGAATCTTCAAAAGTTCAGACGGACCGACTATATCATAATCCGTTTTGTCCCAAACTATACCATCTTCTATAGGAACGGCTGTGATGTTCACTGCTGACAAGTCTCTTGCTTCACAATGGCATGATTTGTGTGGTTTCAAGTAAGCTTCTGTGTCTAAGTGAATATTTCTTCCATTTATCAGCATGCTCAGAGTCATTACTAAGGCTAGCCAAAGCAGAAAGAAAAATATTCCAGAAATAATCCATAGTTCAATCCACGGTGAAACCAGATAAGTCTTTTTCACGTGATGATTTTGGCTGGCGTCGTTTCAGGTTCACTGGGATAATCCGAAAACGTATCAAAGTTAATGAAATAGCCAGAGGCAGTTCTGTCAGTGGTAGATATTGCTTCAGGATTTGTTGAAATCGCTGTGAGGGATAAAAAAGGTAGATTCCTCGTATACACGGAGTATCGGACCTATATTATGTTAGCATGATGCATCTACACGTACACTCCCTGCTTGATATATATATTTGCTTGGAGGAAACGTATTTATTTCCTCCCTGTATATCTGTTGTATATCTGTTGTTAAGAGAGTAGGCCGAGAACTAGATAGACGCCATCTTCTGAACACATGATCGAGCGTGGACCGTGATCACGTGTTGATCACGTGCGGTTGTCAGGTCCCAGCTCATCTGAGTTACTGGTAAGACTCAAGGTCACATCTGGCTTTGGGGGTGATAAGCGCATTCCTGGAGGCACCGTGTCTACACTCCCAGGCACCAAGACGAAAGGGAGTCACCCCTCCTGACCTCATCGGTAATTGATAGCCAAGCCTTTGTGCTGATCTGATGTGTGCCATATATGGTTTTATCCTTGAGCTCCAGGGCCAACTGGTGATTTTCCATTTATAAGTATTATATGTGTTGAACCGAAAAGTATATAACCCCATGTTTGAATGTGAGCCAGCAGTCTTCTCGGCGCACCTGATGGGTGAGGTTCAGAGAGGCTCCTCTGTAGAGTATTTTGTTTAATAAACGATTGAACCTTCTTCACTGCCAGCTGACTGATTATTGAGTAATGATATTAGGCCTATTGGTAGGTATAGTCCTTTAGTTTATTTTTTGGTACATCAGTTGGAACCAGTGGATCACTTGCTACGTTGGTGTAGACAGGTGTATCAGGACGAACTGTTATTTGGGTTTCAAGAGGAACGAGTTCCATAGAATTGTTGCATAGTCCTTCATTTCTTACTGTTGGAATCTCAATGGTGATGAGTCTTTCAGTTTGAACCTCTTGGATTGTAGCTAGAGGAGTGTGTCTTCTACTTGGTCGGAGTCCACAAGGCCTACTGCTTAGTATTGGCCACATAGTGTGGTTTGATGAGGTCGATGTACATAAATCTTTTCTCCTTTTTACCAGCAAGGGGCGGGAGAAGTATTGTTCTTGATCTGTGGATTGCTAGGACAGGTACCGGTTGTTTGTAAGAAGGTCCAAATTACTTCTTGTCCGCGATCTTCTCTCCGACTAGATCCTCAAGCTTTGGGATCCAGACAGGCCTTGCTGGGACGGCTGGATTATCCCCAGTGGTGGTTTATCTCAGGAACACGTTGCTTTGTTTCGATCTTAGTTCATTTAAGTCCTGTCAAACAGCCAAACGATCTTTGATATAAAATGGTTTATTTTCCACCACTGTGCCTTTACATTCTTGTCCCAAATAGGACCTCATATGGAGTGACCCCCCCCCCCAGAGAACTTCTTGGCAAATTGCTTAACGAGCGTTGGGCCCCATAAAGATGTTTGACCCACCCATCACCCGAACCCAATACCCTAGCGGTTATAGACCGCTTTATGTCATGGTTTTTCGTATCCACAACAGAATTTCCCTCAGGATGGAATGGAGAGGAGTACCGCAATGGAACGCCCAAACTGGCCATGGCTTCTTTGTAAGCCCAAGAGCTAAACGCAGGGCCCTGGTCAGAGTGTAGCGTGCCTATTGTGTATGTGCCGATAAAGACTCGCAAATCTTTTATAACAGTTTGAGCGTCAGCCGAGCGCTGAGGCCACATCCATAGGAACCTTGACTTAGTGTCAGTGGGATTGCATTTGTCCAAAAGGACGCCTGCGCGTAGATACTCTAATGCTGTCTAACAATGGTGTCTGTACTGGGCAGGCTACAACATAGTCTGGCGTCTGGTGGCGTTCTGCACTGCGATCTCTTATGCAGTCTATGCAGTTATTGATGAATATGGGAATCAGTGTATTCATTCCAGGCCACCAGTACATCTCTTTTAATGTTAGAATTGTTTTAGAGATCCCCTGATGTGACAGACTCTCTCCCAGATGTGCTTCATAAATCAAAGGTGCTCTACGTTCCATGTTTGGAATTACCCTATCCCCCACTCCAGGGATTTGAGCAAACGGAACGTTGTTCGCATTAATTATATACGAGTATTTGAGTGGAAATCTTTTAGGTAACGCTGCACCACTGCCTTTACTTGAAGCATTGACAGTCAGCAATATCTCACTGTCTATTCTCGTTTTTGAACGAGCGATCACAGCTACGGAAGCCGTTTGCACAGCCCCCTTTGCGGCTTTGTCAGACAATGAATTCCCTGCAACGTGAACGCCATCACGTTGATGACTCAGCGTGTGTATCACGTGAGTGTTTTGTAGTCCATTTCGCAACTGAACTACTTGTTCCCAAAGCGTTTTATGCTTGATTGTGTCAACTTTTTCATCTTTGAAACCATTTTAAAGCCAATTCTGTAAATATTCATTATATAATATATTGAACACAGCAAAAAGAATTGCACACTATAAGTGTGGGGAAATCGTGATCCGTATTTCTAGTGCCAATTTGAATGCTTGTAGTTCAGCTCGCTGAGCTGTACAATCTCCTAGAGATTGTGTTTTAGTGACCATCGGTCGGAATTTACCATTACGCATACGACCTTTAACTATCGCGCATGCTGCACTGTAAGCTTGCTTACTTTCCGTAGCGGGTTGTGCTGATCTGTCAGTTTAAATTATAAATTCGTACTGGTCAAGAGGGAGAATCTCAATAGGCAGAGGCCATTCAGGTTTGTATTGCAGGAATGCTTGTGTTTTTAAATAAGGATCAAAAACATATTCAACATCTGTTGCAGCAAGAGAATTAACTCATTGTATCCATCTTGGATGTAAAGCTTTTGAATTTGGAATGCTCGCTTTTGTAACTGCCTCTAAGGCTGGTACTGGAGTCACGCCAATAATGCGTTTCCCCTGAGCTAGAGCTCTTTCTTTTGATACGGCGGGTTGAACTGCTGTCAGAATTCTTTCTGTCGAAGTAAAGCACATCTCCGCTTGTGTATACAAATGTGATTTGTATGCAATTGGTATCTTTTCACCTTCATTAGAAGCTAAGTAGGTGAATCCGCATTGACCCGAAATTATTCGAATCACTAAATTGCGTGTATTTACATGTGTTTGTAATTAATTGGCTGCTAACATGTCAGCTTGAAGTGAACGCAGGATTTCTGTGTGTTCCTGTGTCCAATCATTGTTTTTGAAATCAGGTTTGATTAATTCGTAGAGAGGTTTAACCCTTTCTGCGTAATTTAGTATGCAAGTTCTTCCAAAATTCAGGAAACCTAAGAATCGACTGTAAGTTTTTCACCGTTTTTGGAGGTTGGAACAGTGCACACTTTTCTAAAAGTTAGCTGCCAGACTTTTGCCTTCACTTGAAAGCTCATATCCTAGGAATAGGACATTGAGGTGGGCAATTCTTGATTTTTTTAAATTAAATTTGTAGCCCTCAGAGGCAAAGCCCAGTATAATGCTATTTACCCTGTTCAAATGCCTATCCAGGTCATCGTCTGTCAGATAGATATCATCGACATATGACAATGACTCGTCATCATAAATTTGGAGTAACTGTTACTCTTACTGAGAATAACCCCGGGATGTTCTTGAACCCTTAAGGGAGTCGACAGAAGTGACGCTGGGTCCCCATTATTGAGAAAGCTGTCAAGTACCTACTTTCAGGTGCATATTTTGACAAAAGAAACCATTTGAAATATCCAATGTGGTTTTATATTTTTTACGCACAATTGTATTAATTAGTGCTGTACTGTGTGCATTTTGTACTGCAAAAGTTTTAGAACAAGTGTTCAGGTGTCTGTAATCCAAAACTAGGCGATATGTGCTGTCTGGTTTGGAAACAGGAAACAAAGGATTGTTCATTGATGAGGTGCATGTTTCAATCACCCCTTGGTAAGATCTCCCTGACCTGTTTTTTACCTTCATTCTTAATTGGGTACTGTCTTTGTGCAGTAGGTGGACATTTTAATTGGATTTTATGATGAAGGGAGTCCTCATTCCATCCTCATTCCATCCTACATGATTTTTGTATAATGCTGGAGCCTGGGCAACTGCCTATTTCCTGGCATAAGTATATTTTAAATGTATAGGAACATGGTTGGAGAAGGCTGGCATAACGATGTCTTCGCCATGTGGGCACTCCCTGACAAATTTTGGTGGCCAGAACTAACTACAGTCTCAACTGTGATGTATTCATTCAAGTCCACTATCTCCAGAAGTTCCTTCAGGTTCTGGCGTGCTATTGTTACTTCTGCTGTACTGTTCAGCATTGTTTGAGCCCATTCTCCATTCTGGAGTTGTGTTCTCGGAATTCTCGGCATGTCTGATCTTCAGACCTGTTACCTTCTTCTTAGTGAATTGAGGTTTTGGTTTGTTTTTCTGAACGTGTTGATCGTCTTTGGACTTAACGCGTTCTTCTTTGTGATCTGACCGTCCTCTTCTTTCGGATGTCTGCAAAGATTTCTGAAAGGTACGAGAGGAACGTGTATCAGTATCTTGATACCTGTCAGGTTTTTTCAAATTATCCATATTCCTGAGGTTATACCTCCTGTCAGAGGGCTCCTTTTAAGTAGACCTACCTCGGGATTGAGAACATTTTTTTTTAATGTTGTTTATTATTTTCCCACCTCTTTTTAGAAGATGTAGGGTTGTGTTTAATTGAGTTCTTTTCAGGACCCTCAGACAGTCGTGGTTTAACTGGTTTTCCACCCAAACTGTCTCTGCCTAATTCTTCATAGGATTTATCTATTATTCTGGGTAGTTCATGTTGATGTTCAAATTCCCTTAATTTTTGGCGGATCGCCACTGCTGCTGCCTCCCCTTTAATATTAAATAATATTATTTAATATTATTGTTGAGACCTGCTCGAAGTTCTTTAGTAATTTCATACCTAGATTCAGAGCAGGCTCGGCCCCGTATTCATTTTGAATTTGTTTCAGGACATCAGGTATTACCGCAATAGATGGAACACCATGTGTTTTAGTATAGATGGCAGCAAAGACTGTGCCCCAAGTGGTGCAGTCTTCCAGATGTGGTGTGATCCCCATTGGTAGACAGATTGTTAAGATTCTGTGTTTCTCAAAAGGGCCTATTTTAGGAAATACTGCTTCGATTTGAGTAATTTGTTTGAGCTATCCAAAATTGAATTTGTTCACGTTTTGTGGGCATTTTACCAATGACAGCGTGTAAAGTCTGTGGAGTAATCTTTAGTGTACTCCCCTGGTGAGGGGTTTGATTTGGAATGGTTATTGGTGGTTGGACCGTTAAATTCCGCATGACATATTGTACTAACTGTCTGTAAATTTTTATTAACTCCTTGAGTTGAGTGAGTAATTCATCCTCTGACTTCTCTTCGATATCAGGATGAGGTGTGTAGCTGGTTAAAATCAGCCATGTTGCACCTGGTCTACCTAGTGGACCGAGCCTGGTAATGTGACTGAAATTTTTTAGGGCGCCTTTAAACCAGAGCTTATGCCCCTGGTATGTTAGTGGAATTTCAATATCCTCGAAGGGAATGTATTCCTCAGGTGGTTCATCTTCTTTGAAGAAGTGAAACACATGTGTTACTGGATTTGATTCTGGGAATGTAATCCATGAATAGAATACCTCTGTCTGAAAAGATTCATGTGCCTCTATCACAAAACTGCTCTACCACCTCTTGGTGTTAGGCCATGTTTTATAAGTTTTAGAGTGATGGCTCTCCTTAAGTTTGAAGAGATGTTTATAATACCCTTATCGGTTTCATTTAAGACTGTTCCGACTTGGTCAGCTGCAGCTTCATTATTATCCCCATTTTGGGACATTGTTTTGGAAAACAAATGTAGAACAAGTTTCAAGGAAACAAAGATAAGGTGCACAATATTTTGGAACACTGTATCCTTCAACGTTAAACAAACAAAACAGCTAATACATAGGATTCTCGTCTTACTCAGCTATGGCGAATGTTATCCCTACCCACTCCAGACGTCTTATGGAGTATTAGGAGTAGGGGTCTCGGAGAAAACCACGACTGAGTTACATCAGTATCTAGCGTTAAATTAGTGCCTTACCAAACGTTGGGCGCCATGTAGTGTAGTTCCTATTTCCCTTATAGGCTCTGCGCATTGGAATAATATACACTATAGTTTTTGCATAAGACTAAGGTCAGTATGCTCCTATCAAGTACATTACACTTAATTACTTGTGTGTGCCAGCTAACTCAGAGGTCACTAGAAACTTCTCGAATGAACAAGAAGGGATTCGTTTCTGACAACCGCATGAACATGACAACTTTGTTTCCCTTAGAATCGGAATGCGCCTCAGAATCGTGGAAACAATAGATAACAGTTTCACTCAGTCAATCGTGCATGCTTAGTTTCTTCAGAGTTACACAGAAATAGATAGACGGGCGTTTCAATAAAAAGGGTTTATTGAACAGTCTTGTTTCTCGTGTAAGAGTTGTGAGCTGTTACAATCATTAGACAGTAAGCAAGATATCATACGCACAGCGTAAGCAGTAAGAAGAGATAATACTGCAATAGCATTGTCTTTTAGCTATGACATTTATTCATATATACATACATAAATTACACAGGCTAAAAAGTGAATATTCGTCTGATGCTTCTAAATAATTCTACCCCAGTGTACCTAACCTATGTGTAGTACAAGGTAATAGTAGGTGCTGTTTTCTATAGTATAATATATACTAAGTTTATATGCCAAGAGTCCCTCTAGGTTCTTGTCAACTCAATACCTTAGAATGAGAGAGGTGGGAATCTCTTTCCCCGTCTCAAACTCTAACACCCCACGAAGGGAGTGAGAACACTGGAAGCTGGATTCTCTGCGAGCAGGGATGACAGCGTCTGGTCAGTGCGTCAGACCAGGATATAGTCTTTTCCGTAATTGCCGTGGCCAACTGTGCAGTTACGTCGTGCCGTGCCAAGGGAAGGCATATTTATACCTGGAAGGTGCTTAGGAATGCTAGCATTGACGTAAAGTAGGGCAGAGGAAGACATCATGGATGAACCCCTAAGGAATAGTAGTTCATGTTTAATAGATGAGTTCTTGGAGAAATCAATAATCCTAGCTAGGGAAAGTTCCGATGGATTAAGGGTCCGGTTTCTAAGAACTCGTTGTGACGTGGGATGGACGGATGTAGGTGACCATGCCTGTTTTTTGGATAGCAATGCAAATGCCTAAATAAGGACTGGGATTCCAAGCCTAAATAAGGGCAATGCGAATTGTGCCTACACCATCTTGCTTGGCCACCCCCCCAATGGGTGCAATTTTCGGGCCGTTAAGTTGCGCCTCCCATTGAATCAAGTGGTGTTTTTTCAGATGGGTTGTTTTGCCTTCAGTACCATAGTTTGTAACAAACTTACCCCAACTAACACCTTGTCCACAAATGGAGCATATAGCAATGTTCATCTCCTTCTTGCTAACCGAAAACTGGGGTGGTCAATTTTCTGGCGCTGCTGCTGGTGCCACTTGCAATGCTGGATGAACTGGTAGGTGGGCATGAAGTTTGACTCTCTGCAGTACCTACTTCTACTGAGGTTGTAAATATGGTGGATGTACATAGCTGCCGGCTCAATATGGAAGCTGGAGGTGGTGTTGGTGGTATGATCTGTGTTGGTGGTATCCCTGCCACATCCCTCACAGCAATTTAGGGTGGGCTAATGTCAGTCTCCACTGGGGTGGGGCTAATTTCCATGATGATGACTGGCTCTTCATTATCCTCCTCTTTAACATCTACCTCCATAGCTCTCAGGCTTTCTGGAACCTTCTTTTTCCCTAGCCTTGTCTCACGGCATGTCTCACTCTCAGACGTAGGTGGTGGGATCCAAGTGGCATCTAGATCATCAGAAGGGGGACTTGCACAAGAAGTTGATGGACTAACCCTCCTTTTCCTTGTTGGGGATCTGGAAGACAATGGATCTTCTGAAAGAGTGGCTTGCTTTTCTTCCTCTGCAGGAAGCTCAATCTCCTGAACTGCCCCTACTTTGGAGGAACAACTACTATTGGGAGCGGTTGCGGCTGTTGTTGCCCACTTACCTCAGTTCCCTGCATTGATTGTTTACTACTTTGCGATAACGATAAGTCAATTTCAACATCACTGCTCGTCGGCGTTGTCGTGATTAGACTGACTGCCTCTGTGACAGACATGGGCTTGGGCCTAGGTTGGTGGGGTGGGTCCACTGATGTAGGGGTGCTGCTCCCAGCTTGCTCCCCGGGCACCGCTGCTGCCAGCACACTTTTTGTTTTCCTTGGGCGGCCCACCAGTCTTGGTAAGTGACAGTTTCTTCTTCTCACTGGCAACTTTCTTTGTACTGGAACACCTGGTACCTTTCTTTGGGGCCATCTTCTTCAGATGTCAGCAGCACGCAGTGGCACAAGTTGAAGAGATGTCTGTGGTCACACATCAAGTGACATAGTGCACAGCAGGTCTTCTGTCTGGCAGTACAATGGCTGATAACGCCTCCTCCTCTTTTGTGCACCTAAAAGCAAAGAAGCGAAAAGTGGTATTCATTGTTGTGGTTCAATTATTACTAGTACAAACAAACAAATATAATATATACCTTTGTGTGTGGTCACACTTAATAATAATATTATTTAATGTATTACCTCAGTTATTAAAAAAAAATAACAATACAGTATAGACATTTGTGAGACTGAGAAAACAAGGGCTTTCATGGTTGGTGTACTACTGTACTGTACAGTACACTGAGGAAGGATAGGAAAGAAGAAGAACAACAACAAAAGCACAAATGTAATGGACCCTGTTTGGCATTGTGCCTCACATGGGATTTAGCATTCAGGGAGCTGCAGATGACAATGGATTGAGGCAATAAGCCAAGAGGAAGAAAGGAAAGAGAAAGACATGCAGGCCTAATGCAGAAGCACACTGGCTGCCTTCACAAAATGGGTGCCAGCCACATAGCCAGGCCACAACAACAAGAAAGGGAAGGCAGACAATGCAGGCCTATGGCAAAAGCACACTGGGTGCCTTCACAAAATGGCAGTCAGCCACATGGTCAGGCAGGACACAACAAGAAGCAATAAGCCAAGAGGAACAAAGGAAAGAAGACATGCCGGTCTATGGCAAAAGCACTACTTCCACCACCATAAAATGGCCACCAGCTACATGGTCACTCACAACAACAATAACAAGCAGGAGGCCTGGAAAACAGTGAACTCAAGCAGGCCTATTATGGACACAGACTTTACAAAATGGCCTCTGGCCAAACGGAGAGGCTCAGCCAAGTCAAATGCTGGCCCACTATTACAAACACACACACACACACTGGCCAGATAAATGAGGCATGCTAAACAACACAGCTTGACAACAATGCCAAAAAGGAAAATCTACAGGGCTAAAAAAGGTTTGCAATGCAAGTCACACAACAACCACACATATCCAACCAAGGCATTTATTTAACACACCTGAAAAAAAGTTTAAAAAACCCAAGAAACAGATGTTGCATTTCAATAGAATGCCATCCATGCCCTAAATGATGTTTAAATTCAACAAATGCTACAGAAACAGTTGTTTCATGCACCCATTTGTATCTCTGGCCTGGGCCTCTTTGTTGGAAAACCCATTGAAAGACAAGGTCACATAGTGAATCAAATCAAATCAATAATATTGCAAACTTATTAGAAAATTAAGTGAACTGTGCCACATTTGATTTTTGCTGGTTAATCATGAAACATAAAAGAAGAAAACATTGTATGCAAGTTTTGCAAAACAACAACCAGGATGAAGGCATGGCCACCAAAAAGAAGGCTTGCAGGCCTAATGCAGAAACACACTGGCTGCCCCTTCACAAAATGTCCGCCAACCACAAGGCCAGCCCACAACAACAAGAAAGGAAGCCACACAATGCAGGCCCATGGCAAAATCACACTGGCTGCTTTAACAAAATGGCCACCAGCCACATGGCCAGGCAGGCCACAACAACAAGAAAGGGAAGACAGACAATGCAGGTCCATGGCAAAAGCAGTACACACTGGCTGCCTTTACAAAATGACCGCCAGCCACATGGCCAGGCATGCCACAACAAGAAGCAATATGCTAAGAGGAACAAAGTAAGGAGGTCATGCAGGTCTATGGTAAAGCACTACCCCCACCACTAAATTGCCACCAGCCACATGGTCACTCACAACAACAACAACAACAACAAGCAGGAGGCCTGGAAAACAATGAACTTAAGCAGGCCTATTATGGACACAGACTTTACAAAAGGGCCTCTTGCCACACGGAGAGGCTCAGCCAAGTCAAATGCTGGCCAACTATTATAAACAAACACACTCACACACTGACCAGACAAGGAGGCAAGGAAAACAACACAGTTTGACAACAATGCCAAAAACTAAAATCCCCAGGGCTAAAAAAGGTTTGCAGTGCAAGTTACACAACAACCATACAGATCCAACAAAGGCATTTATTTAACACACATGAAAAAAAAGTAAAACCCCCCCAAAAAAACACATTTTGCATTTCAATGCAATGCCATCCATGCCCTAAATGATGTTTACATTCAACAGACACCACAGAAACAGTTGTTTCATGCCCCCCTGAGTAGCTCCGGGCCTACTGCCTGAAAGGCCTATTGGCAGACTAATGGGCTAGTGAATTAAATAAATATTGCAAATTGATTTCAAAAGTTAGAGAAAATGTAGTTAACTTTGCAACATGTTTCCTTTATATAAGAAAACTAGAAGAAAAATGAAATACAAAGAACCAGCTAGGCACCTACTGAAACTACAGGCCACCCACCACAATACGTTTTTAAAAAAAACGATGAAAATGACAAAAAAATTAGGTGCAGTGCCCCAATCAAACAAACACCAATTTTCCAACTTCCTTGTGAAATCTCAAATTTAAAAGTCCTCAAATCCAATGATATATGATGCAGAAGACAAAAAAATATCCTTTTAGCTCCTAATCCAAATGAAAAGTGAGCAGGAGATGGACAAAGCACTGGGAGGAGCCTGCTGGACAGGAACAGGGAGTTGGAGACTCTGGGGCACTTCCTTCCTCCTAAAAAAAAAGTTAAAAAAGAAAAAGGACTCCTTGTACAAAAAAGTACAGCCAAATGTCAATCTGAGGAGTTTTTTTTAATCAAAATCATTATTTTGAGAAGGTTTTGATGCTGCTCTATGGAGATTTTTCTCCAGATTGCAAATTCTGCGTGTTCGGGATCGCGATCTTCAGAAAACTCCCACCGGAAGTCTGATGGCGAGCCCGAATGACGTGTTCGCGATCGCACACTCTGGCGGGACTGTGCTGCTGGCTTCCAAATCTCATGGTGCTCGCGAACAGATGGAAAATCTCTTCGGCGATGTCAGGCATCCCGGTAAGTCACTCCCGTGTGCATTTTGAGCGAGCGGGAGCAAAAAAAAACCTCCGTTCCGGTGCGGAGCGTGGAGTCTTTGGTAACTCCTAGTTCTACATTGTACGCGGAGTTGCCAGAAATCTGCAAACTCCGCGAGCGGAGCGGAGTTTTACGCCAAGGCTTACAGAGAAGAGGCACAGGTGCTGGTGGGCACTGTGACAGCGGCTGCGATGATAGTAGTGGTTGATATGATGGATGAAACACCCAAACTGCCTGACATCTAATGAGCACTATAGCCTCTGTATACTTAAATAGCTAAGCTGTATGTGAGGATGCAAACGGCTAAGGCTTGTGGAATGCAAAGGCATGTATAGATATAATTAATCTCAATTGATGTGGCTTTTTCTTGTTCTACATGCAATAGGCAGAAATGGTGGTAGCTTAACTGGGGATGAGGGTTTGTTTGAGGATAGTGACTGCCTTCCCCCATGTGTTTCTGGTGTGTTTGTTTTGTTGTGGAGCAAGTGGAGGATTGATTAATGCTGAGGGTAAATTGCAGGGTGAAGATGGCCTCTAGCACTTGTGAGTCATCAGCCTGTGGGTGTCAAAGGTCTAGTGGTGGCCCCTGTGATAGAACTTTGAAGGTTTTAAGAAAGATGTTGACTGTATAGTTTTGAGAAGGAGAGATGAGGTGGAGGTCAATTGAGTATGCTTGGGGATACACAATTGGGTAGAATATGTGTTTACGGGGGTGGTGGGTAGAACAAGGGGTTTATTTTTTGCTTGGCAGTGCTATAGTTATAAAGAGCACAGATACCAATGTGTGATATGACTGACGGAAAATAGATCTGTAGGTGCAACTTAAATCTAATTGACCTGATGAAGTGGTAGTGCAAAAGGTGATTATGGTGTGAGGAAGGATGACAAGGCCCATTGGTATCGTCACTTGGGACGTTGGTGGCTTAAAAACTTTTGCAAAATGATACAATGCAAAGTGCATACATTTCTACAGCAACTGGGCATCTAAACAGTGTTCCTTCATCAAATTAACTTGCTTGAAAAGGAAGCGGTAAAAGTAGGAAAATGTGGAGGGGCAAGTAATACTCCTCCATTTACTACATTTATGCACAGAGTGTGTTCAGCTGGCTTGCCCAGGATGTGTCTTTTGAGGCACAATATTCTAGGGCAGATAATGAGTGGTTTGTCCTTCAGTATGGCATGCTTGATGGTTTTGAGGTATGTATTCTGAATGTATATGCCCTCATCACTGATGATAAGGATTTTTATGTGGGATTGAGGGAGGATCTTCTCCGATTTATAGATATTCCAATAATTTGGACAGGGGACTTTAATTGTGTACTGGATGGAAAATTGGACCAGCCCCCTCCCAAAATGGGGACGAAGCCTAACATGGTTTCTGCCTTAAAAGAAACAATAGTGAATCTCTAATGCATTGATATCAGGAGGCAGCCATAAACAAATCATGTGCAGTGAAAAGGTGCTGTAGAGCATGGGCGAACCCTCCTCTGGCATGGAATTGTATACAAACTATAGAGCCTAACTCAATTAGATCAATCTACAAACCCTCACATCAGCCTAAGGAGAAAATAATAATTTTACTTTAAAGAACTTTCACCCACCAGGGGTCTTCTCTCTACCTGCAGGGTATCCCCATCCCAAATACGGCTGGAGTATGGACTTACGAGCCGAAAGGTATTGCACCAGGATTCATTTGTAAAATTCTGCCACAGCCTCCATAGCTGGAAACCTGACACACTAAATCAACTCATATGGACAGAAATGCAAACCCAAAGATCCTCCCCAGAGACCATGGCATACTTTGATCAGACACCTGCAGACATACAACTAGGTGGTCATAGGAGCCCAGCAGTTTCATTCTTGGCCTTTCAAAGCTGTAGTCAACAAAGCTATGTGGTGTTTCTCCTTCATCAATGACAATTATATGCTGGCAAAGCGATCCCACGCCTACCTGTTTATGGTAGGTAGGCTGGTACAACTGCAAGGCCCTGTACCCTCAATCCTACTTGGCAGCTAGCCTCTCCTCAACAGTTAAATGGCAGCGCATTATAAATCAACTCAGTGAGTTACTGTATTTAGACCAGGCCCTGAGCTGGTGCAATCCGGACCGTAGGAAGAAATGCTGGTTATGTTACTATTGCTGGGGAATCATCTTACACATAACATTTGTACAAAGCTCGCTCTCTATATAGTGTAATAAAAAGAAGTACATTGTGCAGAGAGTCCATAAAATCCCCAAATGGTATACAGAGGTAAAAAAAGCAGATAGTACTAATCCTTTTTTTGTGGGTGGTAGTGTGGGCGAGCACTTAAGACTATCAAAGGGAAGTGCTAAGCTGTGTTGCACCCAAAGAGGCAATAAATTAGATAAACACTCAAGAATTATTTTGAGACCAATTTACTTCCAGAGTTACAAATTTCGAAGTTTGAAAAATATATCACTTTTGTGTGCAATTATGCACCATAAAAATCAATTGGGGAAAAAAGAGGAAAAATGCATATGAAATCTGGCAATTCATTCACAAAGTTCACTCATTTTAGGTTGATGTCGGGACCAGGTCCATATTTCCAGCAGGGGTAGGTCAGGAGGAACCCAGATCAGACAGGAGCAGAATGCGGAGGGTCTTGTAAACGGGTGCCACTTGAAAATTCACTGCACAGGTGGACTAACAGGAAAGTCTGGTGGAACTCTTTGGAGAGAGGAGGTCACAAGGGCCTGGGGACCTCAGGAGCAGAGCTGGTTAGTTAGTGCTGGGACCAGTGGGGCCAGATGCAGAGCAAACAATTTAGCTGGGCATTGTGTGTCTTTTTGTCTTTACAGTCAGGATCAGGCAACTTGGAGAGGCGATCTTGAGACAGCTGGGAGACTCAGGAAGTGTGTCTTGGGTATCTTGATGCTTCTCAAATAGTGCTTGCTTCTTGTGCTTGGGATTCCAGAGTGTGACTCTTCTTCTTGGTTTTCACTGTTGGGGCCCTGGTACTCTGGATATAGGTATGCCACGGCTTTGGTAGGTCCTCTTGTCTTTAAACTTGGTGACAAGGCAGATCTCTGCCTCTGAAGCTCTTGTAACACTACTTAATTGTGTGCTGCGTCAAGGAAATTGGGGAATAGCTATTCGACAAACCGGACTTCACAGGATCGGTACCTGTGATACCTTCACTCCAAGCGAGCATCTCTGCAATTTCTCGAAGGCTGCTCCAGTGTTCTTGGAGTTCTAGCAGGTTTCAGGACAACACAGCATCAGCGATTGTCAAGCCCTTCTGGCAGTTGGCAGGGTTTGGCACCATTTTCTTCTGCAGCAGGGCTTCAGTTCCTGTACAACAGGTCTTCTTTGTACCGATCCTCTTTGTTTCAATGAATATGAGGTTCAGGTCTCAGGGAGCCACCTAAATACTTAATTTAGCACCGTTATAAGGGGAGACAGGTAGTAGCCATTGGGCTACTTACCTTTAGGGTGTCTACACCCTCTAGTGACAACTTCCTGTGGGAAGAGGCACTACTCTAGCCCTAATTCGAGGCTTACTTACCATCTCAAGATGGTGGAATTTTAAGAGAAGGGTTCACTTCACCTGCCTCTCCCTAGGGTTGGTGCAGGCTGAGGGATGACCGTCCTCCTCATCCATCTAATTTCACTGCATTTATTCCCATCAAAAGTGGAGCAGGAAAATGGGCTTGACTTCCCCCACTATCTGGGGGTTCCTGTGTTGAATTTCAAAGGCAGCATTGCCTTTGAAGCTTCCCACTGGGAAGGCTAGCCTGTCCGGGAGGAGGTGTGAAACACTCCTGCTCAGAGCAGGCATTGTTTCGATCCTGTGAGAGTGCTGGCTCTCACCCCATGAGATCAGATACATGTCTGGTTGTGGCAGTCTGCTCAAAACTGGCTGGAGACCCCACTAGTGTTTGACAAAAGTTCAGGGGACCCTCTAAAAGAGTCTCCTGTGTGACTGTATTGAGACATATACTAAGACAAAGAAGTTTGGTACCAAACATCTTAGAAATTAGTGAAGCCATTATGTAGCTAGGTTATTAGTGTTGACAAGTATCAAGCCCATGAACTCTTTATGACTTCCCTGTTCACTTACAACATCATAGAATGGACTGGACATTGTAGGAGCATATCGGCTCATGCTGATATTCTCACACATAGGATAGGGTGCACCCTGCCTTAGGTCCAAAGGTCTGCAGTAGCGGTGACTTACCTATATCTTATGCGGTGTGTGGGTGGCATGGCACACATGGCTGTTTGCCATGTCGATTTTTATAATTTTCCTGTACCAAGACGGACAACCTGCAATGGCAGAGTGCATAGCCTTTGTGAGGGGGGCCTTGGGTGGCACAACCAGTGTTGACGCTCCATAGGAACCTCATCAATACCCATGCCTTAGGTACCAGGGGTACCATGTATTAGGGACTTACAGAGTAGCTGAAGTTGTGCCAGTTGTGGAACAGTGTTTTGGGAATGATAGCTGACACTGGAGACCTGGTTAGAAGGGACCCAGTGCACTTACAGGTCAAAATCACATCAGGGAAAAAGAGGGGGCTAACCATGCAAAAAGAGGCTCTTTCCTAGTCAAGTCAAGTCAAGTCAGAGAATTTATATAGCGCACTACCTACCCAGAGGGTCTCAAGGCGCTTAGAAAGGGGAGGAGGATTACTTGTCAAATATCCACGTTTTAAGTTGCTTTCTGAATGCTAGGTGGTTCTGGGTGAGGCGAAGGTAAGCGGGGAGTGAGTTCCATGTTTTAGCAGCCAGGTATGAGAAGGATCTGCCTCCCATGGTGGTCTTGTTGATGCGAGGTACAGTGGCGAGGGCTTGGCTGGAAGAACGTAGTTGGCGGGAGGGGGTGTAGAAGGACAGTCGTGAGTTGAGGCATTCTGGTCCGATGTCGTAGAGTGATTTGTGTGCGTGGGTTAGTAGTCGAAAAGTGATTCTCTTATTGACGGGTAGCCAGTGGAGGTCTTTCAGGTGACCAGAGATGTGTTCGTTGCGCGGGATGTCTAATATGATCCTGGCTGAAGCGTTTTGGATTCGTTGGAGTTTCTTCTGGAGTTTAGCGGTAGTACCTGCGTAGAGGGTGTTTCCGTAGTCCAGTCGGCTCGTGACTAGAGCATGGGTGACTGTTTTCCTTGTTTCGGTGGGGATCCAGCGAAATGTTTTCCTGAGCATGCGGAGAATGTTGAAGCAGGATGAGGATACGGTGCTGACTTGTCTGTTCATTGAAAGTGAAGAATCCAGGATCACGCCTAGGTTCCGTGCGTGGTCTGTCGGGATGGGTGCTTTTCCAAGGGCTTCCGGCCACCAAGAGTCATCCCATGCAGAGGGGGATGTGCCTAAGATGAGGACTTCTGTTTTGTCTGAGTTCAGTTTCAGACGGCTTTGTTTCATCCATTCGGCAACCTCTTTCATTCCTTCGTGTAGGTTAGTTTTGGCGGTGCTGGGGTCATTAGTGAGAGAAAGGATTAGTTGAGTGTCATCCGCGTAAGAGATGATGTTGAGGTTGTGTTGGCGGGCGATGGCCGCGAGGGGGCTCATGTATACGTTGAAGAGGGTGGGGCTGAGTGATGATCCTTGTGGTACGCCACAGATGACTTCAGTGGCCTCGGACTTGAATGGTGGGAGGCGGACTCTCTGGGTTCTTCCGGTGAGGAACGAGGTGATCCATTCAAGTGCTTTTCCTTGTATTCCGATGTTATTGAGGCGTTGTAACAGGGTGCTGTGGCAGACTGTGTCGAAGGCTGCAGAAAGGTCGAGGAGGATGAGGGCGACTGTGTCTCCATTGTCCAGTAGAGTTCGAATGTCGTCTGTTGCTGCGATGAGGGCGGTCTCAGTGCTGTGTTTTGCTCGGAAGCCAGATTGTGAGGAGTCGAGGGATTTGTTGGCTTCGAGGAAAGCGGCGAGCTGGTTGTTGACGGCTTTCTCGATGACTTTGGCCGGGAATGGAAGGAGCGAAATGGGGCGGTAATTTTTGAGTTCGGTGGGGTCCGCTGTGGGTTTTTTCAGAAGGGCGGTGAGTTCAGCGTGTTTCCAGTCTTCCGGGAAGGTGGCGGAGTTGAAGGAGCAGTTGATGACGTCTCGGAGGTGCGGTGCTATGATGGAGTCTGCTTTGTTGAAGATGTGATGAGGACATGGGTCTGTGGGGGATCCTGAGTGGATGGAGTTCATCAGGCGGATTGTGTCCTCAGTGGAGATTGGGTTCCAGTCGTTAAGGGTGTTCACGGGGGGAGAATGTTCAGCAAATGGTTGGGTGGGTTGGTCTCTGGGTTGGTTGTCGAAGCTGTTGTGGATGTCTGCAATCTTGTTGTGGAAGAATGAGGCTAGGGAGTCGCAGAGGGCTTGAGAGGGGGTGATGTCGTTGGAGTTGGCCGAGGGGTTGGAGAATTCCTTGACGATGTTGAAAAGTTCCTTGCTGTTGTGGGCGTTGTTGTCGAGTCGATCCTTGAATGCTGTTTTCTTGTTCTTTCGGATTAGTTGGTGGTGAGTGCGGGTGGCGTTTTTGAAGGCGTCCTTGGTGCTAGTGGTTGGGTCTTTTTTCCAGGCCTTTTCAAGGGAGCGGCAGAGTTTCTTGGACTTCTTAAGATCATCGTTGAACCATGAGGCCTTCTTGCTGCCAGGTTTGCTTTGACGTTTTTTCAGTGGTGCTAAGGTGTCGGCGGTGTTGGATAACCATAGGGTGAGGTTAGCGGCGGCTTGGTTTGGGTTAGAGGAGTGGGCTGGGGTGTTTAGAAGGAGTGATGCGGAGATCTGGTCGGTGGTGATTTTGTTCCAGTTTCTTTGCAGAGTTGGTTGGGGGTGGTTGATGGGTTTTGGCTTGTTGTAGGTGAAGTGAACGCAACTGTGGTCAGTCCAGAGGAGATCCGTAGTGTGGCTGAAGGAGACGTGATTGCTGGAGGTGAAGATGGGGTCGAGTGTGTGACCTGCGATGTGGGTGGGGGAAGTGACTAGTTGTTTAAGTCCGAGGTTGGTGAGGTTGTCCAAGAGGGTGGTGGTGTTGCGGTCGTTGATCTTTTCAAGGTGAAAGTTGAGGTCTCCCAGAAGGATGTAGTCTTTGGAGGGGAGCGCGTGTGGAGTGACGAAGTCCGTGATGTCTTCACTGAATTTTGCGCGGGGTCCTGGTGGTCTGTAGAGGAGGGAGCCTCTGAGTGTGGTCTTGGGGTCGATGTGTATTTGGAAGTGAAGGTGTTCGGAGTTGGCGAGGTTGGCGTCAGAGCTGGTTGAGATGCGGATAGATTTCTTATGGACGATAGCGATTCCTCCTCCTGTGTGGCCGATGCGGTCCTTGCGTGTGATCTTATAGTCTTCAGGGATGGCAATGGTGATGTCTGGGGCGGAGGAAGCGTTCATCCATGTTTCCGTTAGGAAGGCGACGTCTGGAGAGATGGTGTCTAGTAGATTCCATAGGTCAATGGCGTGTCTGTGGACCGAGCGGGTGTTGAGAAGGATGCATTGTAGGTGGGTGGGGTCGGGAATCTGTGGTGTGGTCGTAGCGGAGATGCAGTTGGTGCCGCTAAATTTGCAGGAGTAGCAAGAGAAAGGTCCATGGGTGTGTCCAGGAGCGGCTTGGACGCAGTTGGGGGCGCGACCGGGGTTAAGGGCTAGGAGGGTGGCGGCATCGTAGGTGATGCGGGAGGGCAAAGCAGCGCGAGGGGCAGGGGGTCTGGCGCTGGGCGCGGTCCAGGCGCGGACGGGCGTAGACGGGCTTACCTTTGGCGCACCTTCGGCGTGGCCGTAGCGCGTGGACGCTGCGCGTGGGGACATCAGACATAAATGGAGAGAGGAGGGGGCGGAGCGAGGGAGGGGCTGCAGGGAGGTGTGATCGTGGTGGAGGGGCGGGCTGGCAGGCAGAACAACAAACAAAATGGCCGGAAGTAAATCACAGCAAATATTTTAAGATCTGCAGCCAGGGAAAAGAAACGTGCAAGTGGGCAGAGGCACAGTTAGACTTGAAAGCGGGCTGACACAACAATAGGCACAAGCGCTGCAGGCAATATGCAATTAGCTTTCAAAATCGCGCAGTTTCAAAGGTAATGAGCATGAGAGAATGTAAATCAAAATGCAGAGCAAAAATGCCAAGGGTGCAATCAGGAAGCTAGCGCTACGATACCCAGAGTTCAGGGAGCCTGGGGGAGCGACCGGAGCTGCGCGCAACTGGCACTAGTCCTGCTCTCCTGACGGAATGTAGACTTTGGCTAAAACCACTTTTCCTAAGAAGAAGAATCCAAACATGCGTAACACTATTATCGAGTCCTTGTTAGCCACTAACCTCAGGCTAACTGCTCCTGTTGAAAAATTCTTGACGCGAACTGCAAAGGAACTAGACATCCAATGAGTAATGTCTCCTTAAAAATCCTTGAGCAAAGACGACAGTGACATCAATCTGGCTATTGGTCCCCCGATTTATAGAGTGCTCTTCTGCATTCAACTGCCTGCTCTTTTATTTAAAAATGTTAAATCTTTGATTGTATGAATTCATAGCAATATAAGTAGTTCGCAAGAATAGCACCTACGTGAATTTCTGTACTATTTTTTTTTTATTGTTTTTGTATGCAATGGTTTTATTAATAGTGTGTTCTCCCATATTTCTCTGCCTGCACTTCTACCTAAAGACTTTAAATCTTACTAACCCCGGTTTAATCAATTTCAGGTGGCTGCATAAGAGTTGCATTCCTGTGAACTACATTTAACGCTTTCGTATGCAATGGTTTTTTATTAACTGTGCATCTACTAAAATAAATAAATAAAAAATAATACTGTTACTTTAAAGAACTCTCACCCACCAGAGGTACCCCTTGCTGGCATGCTTCATCATAGATTCCCTTCCCATTTCATTGTGGAATAGGGCATGCAACAATCTGTGGGATTCACAGGAGCACCTTGTTGGAAAAGGAATAGGGTTGTCAGTGGGGGTAGGTTACTCTTTAAAAATACTTGTCTGGTATGTCTCACATTTTAAGCTGGGTGCCAACTAGTATGATTCCAAATGGAAAAAGTTAGGAAATTATAGAGTTCTAGTTACCAGTACTTCTTCTTAGGGTCACCATGTTTCTGCCACTTATGTTCCCAAATGCTTGTGGCTTTTATCAGGACCAACCACACTACCACATCGGGTAGGACCTTGGAGTCTGTGTGACAACAGGCATGCCTATCCTCCGTTTACCTATGGATCACTATTAAGTGCTAGTGTATATGTGCTTAACGCATGTATGTTATATTCACCCGTTAGATCAGCATTATGGAATAGGTGTGAATTGTGGTAGTATAATCGGTCAAGATGAATGTATTGGGTAACAAAAGTGCCAAATACATGTTGACTCTAAGAGGAAGTAGGGATAACTAGAGTCCCGTGACTTTCCTAACTTTTCCCATTTTTAATCATACATGGTGACACCCAGATTATAATGTTAGGGCTACCAGGCAAGAATTTATAAAGAGTAACCCTATTCCATTACCAAAAAAGTGCTCCCATGCATTTCACAGCTTGAAGCACGCCTCATCCTGCAACAGGAAGGAACTATATGATGAAGCATGCCACCAAGGGATAACCATGGTGGGTGAGAGTTCTTTGAAGCAAAAGGATTATTTTCCCCTTAGGTCAATGGGAGTATTCTTAGATTGATCCAATCTAGTTTTGGGCTCTATAGTCTGTTTCTAGAGCGAAATACATCTGGATTGTAGGGAATTCTACTACCATACACTGGTCAAAGACACTTATAGATGACTAGATGGGATCTTTATCACTGAATAAAGTTGAGAGAGGCCCTCACAGGTTTTTTGACCCAAACTGGCACACAGGGTACTGAATGGGAGACCCTTAAAATGGTGACAAGGAGGAATGTCCTTTATTTAATAACTTTATTCTGAAGTATGAAAAACATACATAAAAGTGTCACTCGAAACAAACATTGTTATGCAATTCATTTCATTAAATCAGATATAGTATAAAACACAGGCTGAAAAATTGTTAGATCTTGGAGCAGTCAGTTGTCAGGAACTTTTAAACATATACATATATCCTATCAGGATATTTCAGACAGCCCGCCTTATAAAACACCTTCATTGGCAATCAGTTTCTAAAACGAGTAATAAAAGACAGTCTGCTATTATCAATACTAAAAATTTATAAAATCTATTACAAGTTTCCCAGAATACCAATAGTTACAATTTTAAAATATAGCTATGAAAAATAAAATGTGGTAGTAGGGTAAAGTGCCTTAGCGTAAATTGATTTGCCCATCATGTTGTGTATCCAAAATAGGAGGGCAGTGATATGCAATTACCCATCGTGTTATAGCCCTATACTTAGGCACGGCCAGTCTAAGATAGGGAGCAAGAACCTAGAACATGGTCTGCCATGCCCTCCATCTGAACTGGCACTCAGATGAGCAAATCTAATATAATGAAAGCTACATGAATACAATGTAATAATCCTATAATGCCTAGATCCTGAAGTCAGTGACGTGCACGCTGACTTGAGTATCTGCCTTTCTGGAATTGGAGACCTTGCCCAGGTTATTTAGGACCACTGGGAGGAACTGGAGCCCGAGCCCTGGGCAGAAGAACTGGTGGATGTTATTAGAGAGATGTATTGTTTCAATGACCTGGGCTCAATTGGGCTACAGTTGGAATTTGACCAGATGTACAAAGCACAACAGACTACCAAGTTCCTGGAAATGATAAATGTAGCTAGGAGCTCAGGTTTTCACCATCCATGAGGGAGGCCAGAAACATCATGGCACCAAAACAGGGTAAGGACCCAAAGGTATGCTCAAAATACCTTGCAACCCGCCCGTGTAATGTGTTGACCCATCTGGTAAATAAAGACCAATGTAGTTTAATGCCAGGTAGAAGAGCCCACATGCATTTATGTAACAGTAGCTCACATAATGCATATGGTCTAGTGGGAGGAAACAGAAGGTGCTTTGGTGGCTCTGGACATTGAGAAAGCATTTGATACCCTGAAATGTGAATATATCTGGACAGTACCTGGTAGGATGGGTTTTGGTTCATGGTTATGTAGTGGATATGACTGATGCACAAATGCCTGTGTTTGTGTCCTTAATGGTGGCTTTTTGTTAAGAAAAATAGATATAGTGAATGGCACAAGGCATGGATAACCCCTGCCCCCCAGCTCTTTGGCTTGGTAATGGAGCCACTGTCAATATATCTATGGACTCAATTTGGGCATTGGGTCAGAATGGGGAAAACAGAGTTTTACATGGAGTCGTGGAGGAAACTGTACTCCCCAGGCAACTCTTTGTGTCTCCCATGTGGAGGAGGATTTCCCTTTACAGTTCATCAAGTTTCAGGGAACTGGTAGATGTCCATCTGACAGGTAGTACACTGACCACTTTATGCCAGATTGCTATGTGATGGCTACAGACCTTCCAACAGGAACAAGTAGCCATGATTGTGTGAGAGAGGTTAGAAGTATGTGGCAGACACTGGAGGACTTGCACCAGGATGGTACATTTGTTAACTCTGAGAAGGCATGACATATGTTCCACTTGGTACAGGGGCAGATTCTATAGTTTGCCAAATTATCCGAATGCTGTATGAAAGACTTGGACTGACTTCACAGCGACACTAATGGAGTCGCAAACTTTGAAGTTAATACATGATGCTGGGTCAAGTAGGGATATGTTTGCGCTCCTCTACTCTACATTGAAGGGAAAACGATGGAGTAGACCACTGAGGGCACACAGCCAATGGGATGCTGATCTGTCGGAGTCATACATAGATAGAAAGTGAGCTTGTTCCTGTGCTCAGGTGCAGGATGTGGCCAGTAATGCCAGGATAAGGCTATCACAGTTGTATTACCTACATCACACCTACCTTATGCCCCAGAGACTATTAGACATAGAATATTTCCTGTGAGGTCTGAGGCGTGTCTGTGATCTGACACAAGACCTGCATCCTCTCTTCATAGGATCTGGATTTGAAATGGATTGTTTCTCCTGTCTCTCATTTTTCCTGTTTTCAAAATCTTGATGTACCTATTTGGATGACATGTGTATAGTGCTTGTCCATTAATGTTTGTACTGAGTTTTTTTTTTGTTCTCTTTGTTTGTTGCGTTGTGGAAATTCTACATAGTTATTTATTGATGGTTAGAGTTTTGGATCTGACCTAATTTTATGTGCTAGCCTTTGCAATAGGGGGTATTTCTGAGACAAGAATTTTGTAGAAGAAACACAGATTTTAAATGTCAGTATTTGTCTATATGTCATTATATGTAGTAGTTATATGTAATGTTTTTTGTTGTTGTCTTGTAATATTTGGTTGAATATTGTGCTTATGTTTTGTTTTATGTGATTGATTTCAGCTCTGATGAAGTTCCAAGTATTGGAACGAAACGCATTGGCTGGATCTTAACATTTTGTATTTTGGAGAAAAAAAATTAAGGAGGTATTTAAAAAAATGGTATTCGACTTCTTTCTGGTGCACCTTCTGTTTCTTTCATAAGTCTATGGATGACTTTTGTGGAAAGAAAGTTATGAAGGCGTAAGTGTGAAATAACCCGATCAATAAAAAGGGCTTGACATTAAGGGAGGAAAAAACGTGGCAGCTTAAGGGTTAAGGAGTTTGGAAGCTTTTAATTTTTTACTATATAGGTACGATAAACTGACATTCCTTCTGGCAATTGCATAATCATGTTGTCAGTTTCTGTTTTCATAAAATTGAGCTGCTATTTCAAAACAGAAGCACAGACTTAAAACGGTTTTAATTAAAAATGCATTTCTTTTCGTTTTAGTCATTAAACATTCACCCTGCTGTGGCAGGTTTAGATACTGATATGAATGTGATCACTCCTTGCAAAGTACACTTCGAGGAAACTGTTAAATATTTACACAGCACATTTCATAAATGAAAGCATATTGTTTCAATGAAAGCACTGGACAAAAAAACAAGCAGATGTATTTCATATGCACTAAAACGGTGTTAAAGTACACATGAACAGCATGATGTTCCCGACCTTCAGGTATATTGAGATATTGAACTAGAAAAAGCACTAAAAAAGACTGCCTGAATGAACAAGGGTGTAGTATTTCAAGGGCATAATATGGGAATGCTAAGATGTTAAGAGCGTTTCTGTCTGAAGCTGAAGTGGTTTTGAGGACCACATTTATCTTCGAGAAAAACAGGATTAAAGAACACAAAAAGGAGCAGTAAAGATCGTGAAATCCGCAGTTCAAAGAATACTCATTCTCGATAACAATTTCTGCAGGATTTAAGGTAGGAAATGATCAGTTTGATGGATGGCTCACAGTTTTCTTGACATTTGACAAGTCATGATCAAGCGCCAAATTAAAAAGTCAAAGAAGAATAAAAGAATAGGATTACCTTTTTCACAAAAGAATACGTGTTTATTAATACACGATTTTTCAGGGAAAGGAGAATACAGCCGTGTCCTGCCTTTCATAAGATGATACAGCTGCCTCTCACCCTACTCCTGTCACTCTGATGTCCATGGCTCTTCTTTCGTGTTTTCTACAAGGTTACATTTACATATACCTCTTTTTTTGGAAAATGCACAATTCTTTTCACTGAGTCAGACAGATGTTAAAATGCATGCCGGTGCCAGCCTCATTTTGTATGCAGCAGTGGCACTCTGCTCAGAATCAGTCAATCTGACAAATATGAATAATACAAAGAATGAACAGCATATTATGAATGTTAACTGGTAAAATGCCTCAATTCTACAGCTTCGTGTTTTTTCCTGTGCAGCAATATATCTGAACCAGGTGTTAAGGATGCCTAGGTCTTGTAAAAACAATCGCAATAATATTGTTTCTTTTTTTTAATCAAAGAAACAATTACTTTTTTTTGTCTCATATCCTTTTTATTCCTTCAACACACATTTAATTCAGCACAAATCTCATGATCTGGGTCAAGTCACTATTAAATCACATGGTTATATTTTATATGCCAGTAGCGGATTTAGACCGAGGACTTAATCTCAGAAATTACTATATAATAGATGTAGACAAACGTAAAATGCAAAATTTAGTACATTTGACCTTTTTTCATAAACGTAATTTAAATTGATGTTGATATAGTGGGTTGAAACCCATTTGCTCTGGACCAAAAAATAAAGTATTGTGTGAAGGATGGCTAGCTTTAATATTATGTGGAATACGCGATGAGCATAATTTAAAGGCCAATGTAGGTAGTTTTAATGAACAGACTGAGCTTGTGAGATACAAGAAAGCCCTGGTGTAGACACAGAATAAATACTACATAAAAGCATAAAACACCCATTGAGTCACAAATCGGGGTGTGCAACTCATGCATTATTTTACTGCGCTGTATGCTCATGTCGCTCAAAAATTGAGGGTCTGATTCACAAAGGGGAATTTACAATCTTTTGTAAGTCTATGATTGTTTGGTGTTCACAAAGGGAATTAAGAGTAGTATCCTTAAGAGTACCGAGTCTCCACACATAAAAAGATAGGACACTGCCACCTTTTTGATTTGATTTAATTTACGAATGTATAAAGTGCACGAATGCCCATGGGCGTCTTGGCGCTGAATCAATGTAGAAGTCTAGATCTGCCGGAGAGTGGTGTTGTAACTAAGAAGTAAACAGCCAGGTTATGTATGGAGAATGCGCACTCGTAACAATGCTACTCGTAAATCCCTTTGTGAATAGCTAACAATCATAAACTTACACAAAGGTGTAAGTTAACATTTGTGAATCAGGCCCTGAATGTTTTACGTGTACCATATCAGGGTGGGCATCTGCATGGAAAATTAAATTTCCCCAAAGACTTATACTGCGAGATTCTGATTTAAATTTTTTTTTTTCAAGCAGAAATTAACGTACATAGTTTTTCGGTGAGTTATGCAGTTAACATTGCAAGATCAGTACATGTGGCTTTGGTCCAGCTCCAATTTCATAGTTTCCATGAGACATTTCTACACGCACCAAGGGCCTGATTCACAAATGTAAACTTATGTGTAATTTTACATTTTGTTTTGGAATTCACAAAACTGAATTTTAATAGTAGGTTTATGAGTGCGGAGACTCCACAGTTGGGTTGGAGAACTTCAGACATAAAAAGATATGACATGACTATCTTTCTATGTGCTGAGTTCTCCTCCCTGACTGTAGAGTTTATGTTCATGTAATTGAAGTTATGGAAAGACATAATCATTGTTAAGTAAAGGTCTTTTTAAACTGCTTTTAACAACTGACTATGACCTTTTGTTAGTTAACTTTATCGCGTAGCCTGTCTATCTGACTCTCATTTTAAAGATGTAATTCATTTGTAATTCATTTCATAGTGCTGTTATCAATCCAAATATTGACACCTGGCACTACCTATAGAAATGGTCGCATTATGCATCTGAATCGTAAAGTTAAAATCGATCACAGATTCCTCACCAGAGTTGATTGGTAGACTTAATATTGGCTGCTACTGATCCTGTGAGCAAATCCATTAAATAGCGTCTTAAAGGTTGAAGTAACTTCTTATTGCATTTGAGCCTCTTCTATTCCAACTCTTAATTACTATGGCCCTATTTTTCCTCCTGTGTTTCTTTTTCAATTATGTCCATATTTCCTTGCTTTTGTTTGTAAAATTTCCTCAGATTTTTGTAAAGACAAGTTAGGGCCTTCAGTCTTATCTCCCCATAAAGGACCATACACAAATTTGAAGCAAAGCATTCATTCCATTTAAATGTTGGGGTGTTCTCCCCATGTCCTAAACCTGAACTGTACTTATGCCCTTTGAAAGAGGTACATTTGAAAACAGATAAGAGATGGAAATTATCAAAAATAGCTCTTTAAATATTTACATGGTTTAAGTTTTTATCTACTTTTGCATGTAGGAGCAATCAGGGACATCTGAAAGGCAGTCCCTAATACTAACTTTGTAATTACAGAAATTCATGTACACTGGTTTAATTTCCAGTGGTAGAATTTCTGAATTACAAATGCTCAAAGTAAGGGGAACATTTTTCCTATCCTAAATTGCGATTTCACCACCACAAATGGATATTTTTATTAGAACCCAAATCTGGAGTACTACGACTGTGTTCATGATGAACCTGGCTTCTATTTTGAGTGATCTCTATTTTTACTTTCTGTTCAAGTATTATTCTTGTCCTATTTTTGCTGTGTCTTTACTACTCTTCACTTTGGGAATTTGCCCTGTATGGTCATACCTAGCTTTTGTTATGTGCCGCCTATCTTCAAAAAGATACAATTTCGACCTCCTTAGCTATCAATAGTTCATTCAATTGACAGCAAACACTTCTTGGGAAAATATTCACTTTATAAGCAAACACACCATCTGGATGCATGTGACCCAATAACTTATGTGAAAATGAACTAGTAAAGGTGTTATGATTTTGTCTGCTTATGTAGGTGATTTTAATATTCTAGTCCATGTTACCATTCAAACAATAAGGGCCCCCTCCACAAAGGTAATCATAAATCTATGCCTGTATATAGTTGCAGATGTATAACTTTTCATGATCACCAAATATCAGTAATACACTTGGAAAGCTAAACAAGTCGCAACATTCCTGGTGTGCTCGTGGAAATGTCTCTTTTTGGAGCAATCATTCTACCTGTATGGTACTGTGTGCACAATTGACATTTCTTGCCACTTATTGCCTTAAAAATAAAAGATCCATGGAGCTTATTTTCAAATGTAAATAGACATGTGTATGTTTACTCATGTGTATATTTACTTCTACACCTAGCGGTAACTGAGATGATGGACTTTCTACAATAGTATTTAAGAGAGTCAATTCACTGCTAGTAACTTTACACACTTAGGTGGCGGTTTCTGCTATCATGGCCAAATTCTACCTATGGGAAAGGACAGGGAAAATTGGCTGTAGTAATTTTAAAGGTATCGTTTGCGAATATCAATTGTCTTATTTGTGTGTGTGTGTGTGTGTGTGTGTGCATGTGTGAGTATGTGTGTGTTTGTATCAGCATGTCCATCACTAAATCCCCCCTTAAATTTCCCTAAAACCCTACAATTAGGAATAAATGTCCTACATGTTCAAGAAAATGTCCTTTATCCATACCACATTTACTACTGAATGGCATGACTACAAATGTGGTCTCCCTGCAGAGAAGATATGAGAGAGCTGGGCAGAGGTCTCAAAAGGTGAGATTTTGAATGTAATTTTGTTGCACATGAGTATTACTATTGTAGTACAATTATGCATATAACAAAACACAGTTCATGAACAGGCCTAAATATTTCTCATTACCCTAATCATTTATTAACAGTTTTCTTGTCATTTTGATTATTAAATGTTACTCACACTTTCTGAATTGTATTATATTTAGCTGTGTTCATAACTTTAATGTTTTTATTCACTTGATGAACCTAATATCTATTTCTCTGAGTAGGAACCTATTCTGTTGCTACAATTACCTGGGCTTGAGCAGAGTTTTCTGAGCAAACTGTTTCAACTCAACAAGTATGTGTATTATTACAATGGTGGTGCACCCCTCCCAAATAATAACCCACTCTCTGACAGTGTCAAACTAAAAAGATGCACAAGTAGACCATAAAAAGTAAGTACACATGTTACAGAACTTATCAAGAATAATTCCATTCCCCAAAGCAACAAACCAACTGCCTATTAAATCCTATCTTCTTCAATGAGCAAGAAGACATGCCTGAAAAAGTAACTGAGAGACACTGACTACTGTATCTTCTGCACATTGTCATTAATGAAATGGAAACGTCATACAAAACTTACTACACACATCCCCACTTTACAAGCACAAAAATATAATACCATTGTAAAAAAAAGAAAAATTGAAAATGATGCTATGTTGAATTATAAAAAGTTTTTTATGTGCTCACACTTGCAAATATCCTTTTTTACTTCATTTCAAATGGTTATCCTCCATACTGTTTTCCACAGTACGCCTTCCCACTTAATTTTCACTGTACATACTGCAATCCAAATTGTATCAATCTGAGTCAATATCATATGAATGTTTATTTAAAGTATTTAACTCCACATGAATGTTTACTGCTCTTTCCAGGCTTCATCACACTCCATACTCAATTTTGTTTTATTACTAGCTTCTTGTAACATGCCCCCTCTCTCCTTGACTCTCAATAAATGATTTGCCACCAATCTGGGATAGTCCAACACCTACACCAGCTACCACATTCTTAAAGTTCTTTTTTGTCAGTATTACATTAACTATGACTCCGTAGTTCATAACATTTCCAGTTCCCTTTAATATGTTTCACCAATGAAATAGAAGTATTTCAGATGTAAGAAATGTTCTCCTCAGATTGGGGAAAACATCATTGGTGCCACATGGTGCTGGTGATATCAGCAAAAGCCATCCCACACATCATTCTTCATAATAATGTTAATAATCAAATTACCCTACAGCGGTACTATTGTTTATAAGATCCCCCTCAACTTTAAAAAAAAATGTGAATTGAATGAGAAATGAATAACTTTATTGGTGTTTGAAACATTTACAAATGTACACATTTTCCCAAATACAAAAATTTGCCAACTACTACTGTAACAAATATTTCACTTGCAGATAATATCTCAAATGACCAAGGAAATCCATTACTAGGTGTACACATTGTCTGTTCTGGAATGACATACCTATCACCTCATCCGCCAAAGTATATCAGAACAAAATACATAAAAATGCTTCATAGTTGCCACTTAACAGCTTTCCATAATCAGTATCCATCCTGCTCAATGAGTTTAGATAATAGCTGGAAAGTTGGAAAGAGCTATTCTACTCCATCTTTTTGTGATCAGAATAAATAAAGATTTACAACATGAATGGGGTACTAAACAAGGTACTGTGTGATATGATTACACATGAGGGTTAGATGGGGCACACACAGGGTCATATTTTGGCAGAAAATGTAAATAACATTTGCATTCTTTTGAGCAATCAAAACATTACAAACTTCTAAAGTGCGAAGTAGGCAACAGTGTCCCTGCAAATCAACCAATTTATGAGAAGCAGGAGCCTTACTATATTTTTCTTCAAGTTACAGTCAAGCTACATTTTATAATGATATGATACATGCTTATACTTTGATATAACATACAGGAGGCTGGTCATGGCTCATTAATCTTAGTGATAGCAGATGGATTTGCTGCAATGGTCCTTTTTATTAGGGGTGGGCGGAATTTGCGGAATTAACCTTCGCAAATTATCGCGAGAATGTTTAAAATTATCGCAAACAAGCAGAAATATCGCGAAGATGCGGAAGTTTTTTTCCGGCATGTTCACGAGATTTTCTGCATGGTTGCGGGTCGCCAACTTACCCATGTGGTTGCTTGCGGGCGCGGCCATCTTGTTTTGAGTTGTTCTCGCGGTGCATGATCGCGAGAAGAAAGACGTGATCGCGCGACGCATGACGTCACTGCGGGCGCGAACTGTCGCGAGACAGCGCAAATGGCTAAAAACAATACAACATCTCATGGAGAACGCGACCGGATCAAGAAAACTTGTCGGCGAACGCAGGGATTCAGGTAAGGCGATCGCGCGCGCGCGAGAATGTATTATTTTACAGCGCGAGCAAGAAACAAATTATCGCCAAGCTGTGGAAACCGGAATTTTTGACATTTTCGCGCTCTCCGCGGAACGCAAAAATGTCAAATTATCGCAATTTCCGCGAACGGAACGAAATTTTTGCCCAGGCCTACTTTTTATCAAGTCTCAGCAAAAATTCATATGTTCTTCTTTCTTCCTTCAAATCAGGATTTGATAATAAACTCTGAAGCAATGGAAACTCTATCTTATTACCAGCCAGCCTTTGCAGTGGCCAATAGCATTTTCTTTAGTTGTTGATAATCATCATCACCATACCCCCCTGACTGTTTGGGGGATGCCCTTGAAGACTTGAATCAGGGAAAAAAGTAATTGTCAACAATAATCTTTCAAATTATTGAAATCATTCATACAGTCAGCTCATTTTACTTCATGGACATTTTCTAGGTTGTGAACTATGATAAGCTATTTTCTAGGAAAGGTGCTTCTCTAAAAGGTGGCTCCAAACTTATCCAGTTTTGTTCAATAGATTTGATGTACTACTAATGTTGTTGTTATTAATCTCTATCTTTTAGACGTGTCAGTCTTTTGGTGGGATTCCCCCAAACAGTGCTCAATTTCTGCTTAATTTTGTCTTTATTGGCCATAGGACTTTGTACACTTTACCACTGCTAACCAGTGATGCAGTGCTTGTGCCTTTAAACATGGTAAAATGTGCTTACACCTGATTGGCATATTTAACGTACTTATAAGTCCCTTGTAGAGTGGTATACCATTTACCCAGAGACTGTAAATTGGATGTTACTAGTGGGCATGCAGCACGTATTGTGCCACACACATAACTAGCCCTTTAAAACATCTCCTAGGCCTGCCATTGCATTCTGAATGCAGTTTATATTAACAATTCGACTTATTAATACATCCTCCTTGCCAGACCTTAAAAAGATTGGACATATTCTATTAGGTTTTACATGTCCTGGTGGTGAAAACGTCATAGATATACTTTTTACTACTGTGAAACTTATCTCTCTCATTGGATAATATTGGGTTGCTTTATTACAGAAAATACGTAGTAAGTGATTGGGAACATATAAGCATTTAATGTTTGGTTTCTGAGAAATTATAACTAAAAATCCTCTTTAATGGTAAAGTCATATTTTAAGTTACAATTTTGGAAATGCAACTTTTAGAAAGTTGGCATTTTCCTGCCCTAAAGTGTTTGGTACCAGCAGCCTCTTCTGGTTCACATGATAGGGTGTAGTTGGCAGTTGGAATTCGTTTTTTCCTCCCAGACAGCCACACCTTAGAGGGATTAGGTGTCCCTGGATGGGTCACCAGCTGACAGGAAGGGAGTTGAGCTGGGAATAGTCCCTTTTGTAACAGAATAGGCTGTCCTCTGCCTTCACACAAAGGACTTGTCACCCATGCATATTTCATGCAGCCTACCTGGAGCTAGTGCAGGGGAGTCAAGAAACTTCAATGACTTCAAAGGGAATTTTCAAGAAACATCTCCTTCGCTAAAGAAGGCACAATGTATAAACAGTGGACCAAGAGATCCACTTTGTGGAAGGATTCTGAGAGGACTGCCTCCATAAGACTACTTTGCTGCAACTGGAAGGGCTAATTTACTGCCTTCATCAACTGAACCTAGCACTACCAGAGTGACTTCATGGTATAGTTTGCTTCCCTTTTTTTCTATTCAGGAGACTTCAAAACCAGAGGGTGAAGTTCCTAGAGTAGAGCAGCCCAAGCAAAACTGCACCACGGGAAGAGAAAGTACGCTGATCGACAGCAACAGCAATCTGGCCTGCATAACTAACAACAAACTAGTCCACTCGCTTGTCGGGCAAAGGGAGGTAATTGGGGGCATAGTCAGTGGCATCGATCTCCACATACTAGCAGGCCAGTTGAACCACAACAAGCATTCCCCCATCAATACCATGAACCAGAAGAGCCGCGCAATCTTATTTATCCCTGAATTCAAATCGAGAGGCCTGGAGGATACCCTTAATAGAGGAAACATCCTGCATTTGATTCAATCTATCAGGAGCCTGGCAGACATCAATTCAGCTGATCTTGAAGAAATTGAGTTCCAAACCAATGAAGAGCTTTCAAGAAGAGAGATGACTAAGTCAACTTGGGCCTCAAAGGAAACAGCAAGGAGGATCCTTGCGGAGGGTGCCCAATTAAAAGCATGGGGAATCAAAATACTTTTACACCAACAACCGGACTACCCTGTTCCTCTAACACCCAACAGGCCGGTTCATTCAGGGTATCCACATCCCAGGAGCATTCAATCAGTTCTCAAAGGGGCCGGAGCACGGACTTGCATTCATCGGGAAGTAAAAGCCAGGATGAAGAACCCTCACAGGACGACTGGACCTGGTTAGATAGAACAATAAACTCACAAGGAGAGGGAACTTGACTTAGCTCCACCAAAGCCCCAGAGGGTGGCCCGCAACTTTGAATATGCTCCAGGAATGTAAATGGTCTGGGAAATAAGGCATCGGACACAGAATTTTCTCCTATATCCAAGACTTTGACTTAATTCTAATGCAGGAGACGTGGCTGGAAGAACCTCAGCACTTACTTGGCTACAAAACTCACCACCTCACAGCAACCAAAGGAGCCAAATTTGGCCACCTGAAGGGTGGCCTATCTATCTATTCATCAATTAGCACCATAAGGGGGATAAGAAAACTTGACTCCATTTTTAACCCCAACAAACAGGCTTAAAATTCCTGAATTGGACTGAGAGGAGGGCAACGCTAAACAACAAATTATAGTGCTAAACGTTTATATTCACCCACGAGACAAAGCCAGAGGAATTAAAATGGTGGGCACGAAAATAAAAGTAAACCCCACGAAGAGCTAACAACCAACCATGTACTGGCCGGGGATTTTAACATGCATCTATTAGGACTACAAACAAGAGACAACGAGCTGGAGGAACAACTAACTGCAGGGAAGATTCCCATCCAGGTACAGGGCAAAAAGATAAAACTGTCAGCACAGTCTAGGAACTTTATATAGGATATGGAACACTTGAGCTTTGTGGTATTAAATGGTCACTTTCCGGAAGATCAACCACCTGCGGCAACCTACCATAAAGCTATGGCAAGTTCTACAATAGACTACACGTTGGTTACTCCGCAAATGTTTAGTAGGATTTCTAGTTTTAGGATTGGAACAAAAGAGCACAGTGACCACCAGCCCCAGGAAATCTCAATGTGTATTAAGGGGAGGCCCCTGATCTAACCAATGGAGGATCCAGCAACCATTTACACCGTGAATTTCAGAAGGCTCAACCGGTCCCAGGATGCTTGTTTCTGGTCCAGGGAAGACATGGAACCGGTCCCAGGATGCTTGTTTCCGGTCCAGGGAAGACATGGATTGGCAGTTCGGGCTGGACTGTTCCCATGAGCCACAGGGTCAGACTGATTTGCATATGGCCATGTCTGAACTGGGGTGGCGGAGTGAGCTAAAAAATGATGATGGATTAAACCCAGATCAGTTGACTGGGGGTGAGTGCTTGCAATGTTCAACACTCCGTCCATCATCCCCTTTGGTTTTCCTTTGTTCGCCCTAAGTTGGCAGGGTATGCCCAGACATGGGCCCCTTGCTCACTTTGCCACTGGATACAAGCTAGCCTGGCTGATGACGTCTGATTAGCCAGAAACCGGTCCCAGGATGCTTGTTTCAGATCCAGGGAAGACATGGCTTGGCAGTTCGGGCTGGACTGTTCCCATGAGGCACAGGCTCAGACTGATTTGCATATGGCCATGTCTGAACTGGGGTGGCGGAGTGAGCTAAAGAATGATGATGGATTAAATCCAGATCAGTTGACTCGGGGTGAGTGCTTGCAATGTTCAACACTCCGTCCATCATCCCCTTTGGTGCAACTGCAAAACCAGCCAACCAGACAAATTGCAAACCATAGCTAAGTCAATCTGGGAAAACCAGGCAGAGGAACATAGCAATGCGAAAGCCTGTTGGGAAACATTGACCAAACAACTAGGGGAACAATCTGCCAAAAGAACAGGAGGCCCTGCATCAGACAGGGGACCACCCAACAAAGAGACTGTAAGATTGCGATCTAGAAACCAACTTAACCACTTACCAATCTCCAACATATCAAATTTGAAGGCCCTCAACAAAGAAATAAACAAAACTTTACGAAAGCTAAGACAAAGGGGAAACAAAACCCATTTACGAAAATCCATTCGCAGTTAAAAGCAACAAAGAAGAAAATGATCTGGCAAGCTAAAAGGGCAGCAGAGGATACTCTGTGGGCTAAGCTCCTGTTTGACTCAAAGACAAATCAAAGCGCAAAATGTTGGCAAACAATAAATAGCTTATGAAATAGCAATATGCAGGGTATCAACTCTCACCTAACAGAGGAAACTTGGGCAGGCCACCTTCTGGAACACTTTAACTCAAAAGGGGAAAGCCCCGATTCAGCTCAACTATGGTCAAGTCAGCCCATAGAGCTTGAGTCTCCACGGAAACTCAAACAAGAGGTCAACAAGAGATCTGCATTTCATGATTCTATAGATTAAAAACCGAGTAGCCAAAGGTAGGCTAGAGGGCGCACCTGGCCCCAACGGCATTCCCCCAATACTATTCAAGTCAGATCTGAACTATTGGGTGGCCGCATTATTACCAATGATTAATACCATAGGAGAAGGGGCCGGTATTCCAGATTCCTGGAAAGGCTCCATAATATCACCAAGACTTGTAGCCCTAATTGATGCTGAGGCAAAATACTATGCCGGTCTCCTTCTGGATGAATTAACAGCAGGGGCAAATTAAAAAACCCTCATCCCCATCAACCAAACAGGCTTTTCTAAAGGTACAGGGACCTTACTTGCCCTGACGCTACTGATGGATGGCGTCAAAACAGTGAATCTCCCTCTATTTTTCTGCTTCATCGATTATTCTGCTGCTTTTGACAGTATAAACAGGAATAAACTGTGGGCTTAACTAGCGAAGATGGAAATTCCAGTAGTGCTATTAAAGCAGATAATCCACCTACATACCAACACTTGGGTTCAAGTAAAGCTAGGAACCAGTGAATATCTGTCAAGGAGAATACCAATTACAAGGGGACTGAAGCAGGGGTGCATGCTGGCCCCCATGTTTTTTAACCTGTTTATGGCAGACCTTACATCAGAGTTAAACAACAGTACCTCACATGCACCCAGGCTAGGGGGGTTGTCACTTTCTAACCTACTGTATGCTGACAACATCATGCTAATTAGCCGAACTCCAATCGGGCTTCAGCACTTGCTAAATACAACTGTCAATCACGCAGCATCCAACGGCTTAACCTTCAACCTATACAAGTCAAACATTATGTGCTTCAACCCGAAAAAGAACACAACTGGGTTTCACTGGAATCTGGCAGGCGCACCCATGGAAGTCTTGACGGAATATCAATACTTAGGGGTGATACTCGACGAGATATGTATCTTCAAACCACAAAAAGAAGCCATAAAAAGGAGAGTAAACTCCATAGCAGTAGCTCTAAAATCTCTGAAACTTAAAACTGCTGGGCCAAGCTTCTGTCCTTTACTACAAGTTCTACAAGCAAAGTTAATCCCAGCCATCACCTATGGGAGCGAGTGCCTCAGGGGAAAGGATGAGGATACTTTGGAACAAACGGTGATCAGATCAGCAAGAATAATCTTCAGTCTACCAAAGTATGTCTCGCCTGCACTAATCAGGCTGGAGCTCGGTCTACAGTCTAAAAAAATAGCTCAAAACGCCGCCTATGTGAAATGCTGGTTTAGGATGAGAAGTGCCGATAAGAGCTCACTGAATTTCCATCTATGGAAAGAGATAAACTCAAGCAAAGCCTGTACCCCAAGAGATTACCTGACCACATCCATAAACCGCCTAGGCCTGAAGGAGCTCTGGGCAACTACGGGAACGCAGAACAGCTTCAAGTCTTTGGTAAATAAGACAGTAAAAAGGCTCTCAGCACTGGAAGACAAATAAGCGCTCAGGGGAAGGTCTCATGGCTGGTGCGTGCTGCAGAGTTATACAAAGCCTGACCTGCAAAATTATCTGTGTGCTGGCTTTATCAGAAGACTAAAAGAGAAATATCTCCGGCTCTGACTAGGAATTCTTCCTGTCCCGCCGCACCTTCAACCATGGAAGCGATCTGCAGAAATAACTAAGTGCCGCTTTTGCAGGAAAGCAGAAGAGAGCATCACACATCTTCTATGCATCTGCCGTGGTTTGGACCCAGAACAACGTTTGTTTTTTAAATCAATCTTTAACATCAAGAGGATAAGAACCTGCAGGGAAGTAGTGAAGGCTTGTTTTGGAGGAGGAGACATACAGCTGGCATGCCGGTTCGTCCAATTCATGGAGGCAGTAGAGGCTAAATTAAAGAGATTCGACGCACCATAAACAACTTTAATTGAGGCCTCACCGTTCCCTGGTATTGGCTTCTTTTACTGGAGAAACTCCTGACACAAAAAACTTCCCTTTCACCACATTGAAAACAATTGGACATTTGAAAGGCCACAGACCTCTAGCATCACTATTATAATAATTGACTCTGATCTGATAAATGACACTAATAATTTTGCTACTTTTTATAAATGCATTACATAAGCTCTTTTTTTAAACACATGTTTTTATATCACATGTTTGGGACTAAGGACCGACCAAAGCTGATTAGATTAAATAGACACTCAGTCGGAGGATGGCACAAGCTTGCTGGAAAGGAAACACTGGGCTAGACAAAACTGTCCCAGAGCCCCCTCTTTTATTGTTTGCATTATTGATGAAATTGCAGTGTATTTCTTCTATTAATTTTTGTCTTGTACAATTTCCTTTTGTAAAGGTTTTTATTAACTTATACAATAAATTACCATAATATATATTATTCCCTTCTATTCAGAGCCTCTGGGACAAAAAAGGCTCCCACTGTCTTGAATCCACAATTGCCCCTGCCTAAGTGAGTCCTAACCCTCCAGGTGGAGCTCCCACAGTCCTGGACCCTAGATGGAGGTGCTAAATGTGTCCAGATAGCCAAAATCCAAAATTTGGGACTTAGAACAGCTTTGGCTAAAAACTGCTCTGAGAACCGAGGGAAGACTGGGACCAAACGTCTTGTCTATCCACACAAGGTGCATTGCCCATTGGCTTGACTTCACCACAGCTCCCTCAGCGTACTTCTCCGCAGCAGCAAATACTGTTCGGCAGCCTCTGGTCGAAGGATTATCCAGCGTCCAGGAACTATTCTTGGCTACAGCCTCCACCTTCATTCTGCTACAGAGATTTTTGACTTCCAAAAACTGACTGAGTTTGTACGTAGAAATTTTCCTGAGACCTCATCCAGTGGCTCTCTGACAACAACGCTTCCTCATCAGACACTGCCTGGAGCTTTACCTTTTCAGAGCATTTTCTCCAAGATTTCTTCTAAGTCTGAAGGTAAGCACCAGCTGGGCCCAATCCAATTCTTGTGGCTGACCTACGCTTCATGACACTCTGCCATATTGTTTTACTTCAACCTCGTCCTGTGTGTCCAGGGTTGGCACTTTGATCTTTGAGTTGCAAGCTTTTACCTTAAAATTAACAAAATTATAACTGCAGTACTATTGATTTGATTTATGTTCTTTTAGTGTCAAGTACTTTATCAAAATTAACTCCACATTTTAAAATTGGACTGGGCTTTTTATTGTGTTGTGTTTTCACTTTATTGCGGTTTGTGAGCTACATACACACTTTACACATTGCCTCTAAGTTTAACCGAACTGCTTTTGTGCTAAGCTACCAGAGGGGAAGAATATGTTAATTTTGTGAATTTGGTGGGTCACCTTGACCGGGATTGTTGTTGGTGCTTGAACAGGGGTCACCTCCCTTCGACTAACATCCCAATTTCTCACATTGATGTTGCAGAGGTATGGATCAGTAATTGTTTTTGTGCAGTGCCATATAGTGATTTGTGTTACACAATAATCTCAGATAAATATTTAGACACCAGAGTTGACCTCTTTTTAATCTTTTTAGTTTTCCATTGGCTGATTTCTCCTTTTTCCAAATGTACATGCCCCACCTTCCCCTTTTACCATGAAGATGCACCTGATCAACTTAAACACCAGCAGCAACGCTGAGCTGCTGAAGCTCTGTAAGGAGAAGGAGTTGGAGGCAGACAAGAAGGCTACCAAATTGGATCTCTAAGTAGCATAAAGGTCCTTTGAGGAAGACCAACAGTGGCAGACTACCCCACAGGGGATGATGAGGATGGGGAAATAAACTTGAGTAATGAGGATTTTTTAGGACTTGGGTCCTGCACAGCTGAATGAACACAACCCACCCCAGTAGATACCCGGGATGGGGCATGGAGCAGTGTGCCTGCCATCGGAATATCCCCAGAGGGGCTAGAGGACAGGAAGGCAGAAAGGGAGTTCAGTATGCAGCTGGCCATGATGAATCTGAAAGCATAGGAGAGGAAGGCTGAGAGAGCCTTGGCCAGGGAGACACTGGCTATAAAGGAGAAGAGAATTACCGACTAGATCAGTCTCAAGGAGCTGGACATAATGGCAAGCAAATTAGTTCAGCAGTATTGGTGAAACATTTCGCAAGCATCCATTGGAGAAAGGAGGGTCCCCATCCTTGTTGTTGGGGATGATATAGATAACTGGAATGAGGCATATGAGGCTGGTCTAGAGATGAATAGGGTCCCTGAAAAAGATTGAGGGGCAGTCTCTGGAGGCATATTCCCAATGAAAGGAGGGATGCCCTTCTACCCCCAGGGAAAGGGGCCAGAATGAAATATCATCTCTTGAAAGAGAATCTGACCAGGAAATATATGCTCACCCAGAGAGGTATAGGCAGAGGCTTAGGGACAGTCAGAAACGTCCCCAACAGACCTGGGTGAATTGTGTGGATCATTTTTGCAAGGCATTAGATTGATGGATGAAGGGCAGTGAAATGAGTGATTACAAAAGTGCTGTATAACTTGATTTCTAGAGAGCACATGTTCAGTCTTCATTTTACAGAGCTGCACCAACACCTGGATAGTAAGGTCACTGACCCCAGGGCACTTGCAAATGAAGATGGACTGCTGGATCAGCACCAGTGTCCACAAGAAGGAATATGGATGACTCCCAAAAGTGTGGTCAATGTTCTCACAAGGAGAAATAGGCGTGAGATAAATACAAGAAATAGTTCTCTCAAGGGCTCAAAACAGTTCACAGGGGAAAGGATTCCAAATCCAATCCGGCCAATTGAACAATGGCTTTCTAAATAAGGACACTGGTAATTTTGTACACAAGTGTTATCAGAGCTACCAGTATGGGTACATTAAGGGTGATGCCGAGTGTCCCTTGAGGGCACAGCCTCCCAGTGGAGTGAAGACCCCAGGGCTGGCCAGTATAGAGCTTGGGGAGGAGATGGCCCCAGTTAGGATGGGGGAGACTGCTGAGGTTACCCTAATGTCCCTGGGTGACAGAGAGATGATGCCTAAAGTATTCTAATACTTCAAAGTTCAAATAGTAGGTCCACATCAGTGGGCGAGGGCGGAGGTTATTAGGGATACAGGAGCCAGAGTGACAACTGCCAGGTGTCATCTTGTGTCCTCAGAGCAAGTGATACCAAGTACATTTCACCAGGTTTCTGTGGCAGACAACCACGAGAGCTACTATCCTGTGGATATGATTCTTTTTGAGTGGGGGGGTCTCAAGTCTTCTTAAAGTAGCTGTACGCCCTGCTATGCAGATGGTCTGTTTGCTAGGGAATGATCTGGTGCATACTGCATGGGTGGAAGCTGGGTTCAGGTTACACCTGGCTAATGTTGGTTCTGCCGAGTGGGTTTGTGTGACTACCAGGCCATGCCAGCCGAGAAGGGTAGTCAAGGAGGTCTGGAGCCTGGAAGAATGCCCCAGACAGCTGCCAAGAAAGGGAAGTCTATCTTGTTTGCCTACTAAAAGATTCCACAGAAGGGGTTAGGTTTCAGTCCCTTTCAACTTCTGTATGAACACCTGGTGTACGGTCCAATTGCCTTAGTAAGAGGTGGCTGGGAAGGAACCTCATGGTCTCCATAGAAGGATGTGATGGCGTATGTGATTGACCTCAGGAAGTTGATGGGTCAATACATGAGTCAGGCAAAGGAAACACTTCAGGCTAACCAAGCCCTGCTGGAGGAATGGTATAACCAGAAAACTATGCCAACTGGGTATGAAGAAGGTCAGTCGATGTTGGTACTAATGAATATTTGTACCAGGGCTTTGGAGGACAAATGGTGTGTGCCATACAAGGTAGTTAAGAAAGTGTCTGAGGTAAACTACTTGGTGGACATAGATGCCACACGGGAACGCAAGAGGATATTCCACGTGAACATGCTGAAGCCTTAGCTACAGAGAGACTACACAGTGAATGTCATGGCTATGCCAAAGGAAGTTGAGGATGACAGTGAGCCTCTTCCTGACTTAAATCATAGTTACCTGAATGATTGCACTGTAAAAGGTGTTCAGCTATCCCCTTAGTTAACGCCTTGTTGTGTTTCGATTTAGATGCCTGTACATAGGTTTCCATGAATCATGTCCTTATATGGGCACAATTCGCATTGGCCTTATTTAGACATAGAATCCCAGTTCTTATTTAGGCATTTGCCATACTATCCAAATACAGGCATGGTCACCTACATCCGTCCATCCCACGTCACAACGAGTTCTTAGAAACCAGACCCTTAAGCCATCGGGACTTTCCCTAGCTAGTAATATTATTTTCTCCAAGAACTCAACTATTATGCATGAACTACTATTCCTTAGGTGTTCATCCATACCATCTTCCTCTGCCCAACTTTACATCAATGCTAGCATTCCTAAGCACCTTCCAGGTATAAATATGCCTTCCCTTACCATAGCAAACAATGGCATGGCACAGCTCGGCACAACTTGACTGCACGGTTCGCCACGGCAAGTTCGAAAGAGACCATGTCCAGTCAGTCTGAGGCACTGACCAGATGCTGTCATCCCTACTCGCAGAGAATCCAGCTTCAAGTGTTCTGACTCCCTTCGCAGGGTGTAAGAGTTTGAGACCCGGAAAGAGATTCACACCTCTGTCATTCTAAGGTATGGAGTTGACAATAACCTAGAGGGACTCTTGGCATACAAACTTAGTACTTATCATACTATAGAAAACAGCACCTACTCTTACCTTGTACTTAGGTTAGGTACACTGGGGTAGAACTATTTAGAAGCATCAGACAAGGATTCACTTTTTATCCTGTGTTATTTATGTATGTATATATGAATATATGTCATAGCTAAAAAACAATGCTAGTGCAGTATTATTTCTTCTTACTGCTTACACTGTGCGTATTATATCTTGCTTACTGTCTAATGATTGTGACAGCTCACATCTCTTACACGAGAAACAAGACTGTTAAAAAATGCTTTTATTGAAATGCCCGTCTGTCTATTTCTGTGTAACGCTGAAGAAACTAAGCATGCATGATTGACTGAGTGAAACTGTTATCAATTGTTTCCACGATTCTGAGATGCATTCCGATTCTAAGGGAAACAAAGTTGTCATGTTTATGCGGTTGTCAGAAACGAATCCCTTTTTGTTCTTTCGAGAAGTTTCTAGTGACCTCTGAGTTAGCTGGCACACACAAGTAATTAAGTTTAATGTACTCGATAGGAGCGTACTGACCTTAGTCCTAGGCAAAAACTGTAATGTATAATATTCCAATGTGCAGAGCCTATAAGGGAAATGGGAACTACACTACAGCCTGAGTGGCAGAAAGAGTATATAGAGGAGAGTTTGGCAACCTCTTCTTACCGACTACAGGGATGACATCATCTGTGTGCATGACATAGACACCAGTGACAGTCTGCCAGTGACCCCAAGACCACCCTCAGAGGCACCCTCATCTACAGACCCCCGGGACAACGCACACAATTCAGCGAAGACATCGCCAACTTCATCAGCCCGCACGCCCTCCTCTCCGCTGACTACATCCTCCTCGGGGACCTCAACTTCCACCTGGAGAACATCAACGACCGTAACACCACCACCCTGCTGGACAACCTCGCTAACCTCGGTCTCAAGCAGCTGGTGACCACCCCCACCCACTACGCCGGACACACACTCGACCCAGTCTTCTCATCCAGCAAGGACATCGCCTTCAGCCACGCCACCGGACTCCACTGGACGGACCACAGCTGCGTCCACTTCAGCTTCAGAAGGACCACGACCCACCACCACCAACAACAGGCTGCACGCAGAAGCTGGAACAAGATCACAGCCGACCAGCTCGCGACCTCCCTGAGCAAGAACCCACCCACCAGCGCAACAAACCCCAGCCAAGCGGCCCCCAACCTCACGAAGTGGATCAGCGACTGCGCTGACGACCTCGCCCCCCTGAGGACCCCGCCCAGCAGACCCGGCAGCAAGAAAGCCCCATGGTTCACCGAAGAACTCAAGAGCTCCAAGAAGAACTGTCGAGCCCTCGAGAGAACCTGGCGCAGAGACCCAACACCGGAAAACATGACGGCCCTCAAGCTCGCCACCCGAAAACACCACCAACTCATCCACGCAACCAAGAAAACTGCATTCAAGGAACGACTGGACAACAACGCACACAACAGCAAGGAACTCTTCAACATCGTTAAAGAGCTCTCCAACCCCAACGCCGGAAACAAAGACATCACCCCTTCGCAAGACCTCTGCAACTCCCTCGCCTCCTACTTCCACAACAAGATCGCGGACATACACAACAGCTTCAGCACTCAACCGACGCACGCCACGACCGAACCAGCACCCCCCACCGCCACCCTCCACACCTGGACCCAGATCAGCACCGAAGACACCGTTCGCACAATGAACTCCATCCACTCCGGATCTCCGACCAACCCGTGCCCTCACCACGTCTTCAACAAGGCCGATGCAGTCATCGCACCCCACCTGCGGGACATCATCAACACCTCCTTCGACACCGCTACCTTCCCGGAGAGCTGGAAGCACGCCGAACTCAACGCTCTTCTAAAGAAGCCATCAGCCGACCCCACCGACCTCAAGAACTACCGCCCCATCTCACTGCTCCCGTTCCCAGCCAAAGTCATCGAGAAGACCGTCAACAAGCAGCTGGCCGCCTTCCTCGAGACGAACGGATCCCTAGACCTCTCACAGTCTGGCTTCCGGGCCAACCACAGCACCGAGACCGCCCTGATCGCAGCCACCGATGACATCCGAGCCCTGCTTGACAATGGAGAAACAGCAGCCCTCATCCTCCTAGACCTCTCCGCGGCCTTCGACACTGTCTGCCACCGCACACTTGTGCAGCGCCTCCGCAACGTCGGAATCCAGGAGAAGGCACTGGAGTGGATCGTCTCCTTCCTCGCCGGAAGGACACAGAGAGTTCGCCTCCCCCCGTTCAGATCTGAAGCCACCGAAGTCATCTGCGGCGTTCCTCAAGGCTCCTCGCTCAGTCCAACCCTCTTCAACGTCTACATGAGCCCCCTCGCAGACATCGCACGCCAGCACAACCTCAACATCGTCTCCTACACCGACGACACCCAGCTGATCCTCTCCCTCACCAACAACCCCGCCACCGCCAGAGCCAACCTCCACGAAGGGATGAAAGAGGTAGCCGAATGGATGAAGTACAGCCGCCTGAAACTGAACTCGGACAAGACGGAAGTCCTCATCCTAGGATCCTCACCCTCCGCCTGGGACGACTCCTGGTGCCCCCCCGCCCTAGGCAGCGCACCCAAACCAACAGACCACGCACGCAACCTAGGCTTCATCCTGGACTCCTCCCTCTCCATGACCAGACAAGTCAACGCCGTCTCCTCATCGTGCTTCAACATCCTGCGCATGCTACGAAAGATCTTCCGGTGGATCCCCACCGAGACCAGGAAGACGGTCACCCAGGCCCTCGTCACCAGCCGTCTGGACTACGGGAACTCCCTCTACGCCGGAACCACCGCCAAACTCCAGAAGAGACTCCAGCGGATCCAGAACGCCTCAGCACGACTCATCCTGGACATCCCCCGTCGCAACCACATCTCCGAACACCTGAGAGACCTGCACTGGCTCCCGGTCAAAAAGAGAATCACCTTCCGTCTCCTCACCCACGCTCACAAAGCCCTACACAACCAAGGACCAGGATACCTCAACAGCCGCCTCAACTTCTACGCTCCCAAACGCCAGCTTCGATCGACCACCCACGCCCTCGCCACCGTCCCCCGTATCCGAAGAGCCACCACAGGGGGACGGTCCTTCTCCTACCTCGCCGCCAAGACATGGAACTCCCTCCCGACTCACCTCCGCCTGACCCAGGACCACCTCACTTTCAGGAAGCAGCTCAAAACCTGGCTGTTCGAGCAGTAGCGGACCCCCCTCCCCCAGCGCCTTGAGACCCTCTGGGTGAGTAGTGCGCTATATAAATGCATTGATTGATTGATTGATTGAGTGAAGAACAGGCTGTACAGAATGTCTGACTTCTGAGTTCTCGTAGTCCTTGGTCTAGTTCTGTGGTTCTAGTACTGAAGCAAGGATCAACAGCCCTGCAGTTCTGTGTGGACTACCTAGCCCTCAATGAAGTAACCAAAACTGATGCCCATCCAAATTCCAGAACGGGTGAGCTTGTTGATCGGTTCGGTGCTGCAAAGTACCTGAGCACCTTGGATCTGACTAGTGGTTATTGGCAGATAGCTTTGGCACCAAATGCTAAGGATAAGACTGCATTTTCTAGACCTGATGAGAGGTATCAATTTAAGGCGGTTTCCTTTGGGCTGAAGAATGCTCCTGTTACTCTAGCGAAGGTGGGGTGTTCTATGCAGCCTATTTGGGTGATAATTCAGTGTTCAGCATGTCATGGAAGGACCACCAAAGACATCTTGGACAAGTGCTGGCAAGGAAAGAGGAGGCACAACTGACCATCACGGCAACTAAGTGTCAAGTGGGGCAGTCCTCTCTAGTCTAACTTAGGCCTGGTGTAGAGAACAGGAAGATTTGCCTGTTGGTTGCCAAGAGTCAGTATGTGATGGAGTGGGAGGTACCTACCACTCAGACTGATATGAGGGCCTTTGTTGGGCTAACCTGGTATTACAAGAACTTAGTAGCCAACTATGGAAGTATAGTGGCCCAATGATTGCTTTGACTTCTAGGAAGTTGTCCAGGAAGGTAATATAGACTGCAGTTTGTCAAAAGGCATTTGAGAAACTGAAGACAGCATTATGCTCTGCACCAGTATTGAAAGGACCTGACTATAGTCAGCTTCTCATTGTCCAGATTGATGCCTCTGGCAAAGGAGTGGAGCAGTGTTAGCAGAACTAGATGACAAAAGTAGAGAGCATTCGGTAGCATTTATTAGTAGGAGATTACTTCACAGAGAGCACAACTTGGCTGTTATTGAAAAGGAGTGCTTTGTCATAGTGTGGGCCTTGCTTAAGTTCTGCCCATATTTGTTTCGCGTTAGGTTTGTGGTGCAAATAGATCATACGTCACAGAAATTGTTGAAGGCTATAAAGGGAGAGAATCCCAAGTTGTTGAAATGGTCTATTTTTTTGCAAAGGTTAAACTTTGTAGTGGAGTACAGAGCCAGATTGAGCCACAGAGATACTGACAGGTTGTCTTGCTGGTTTTACTGATCTGACCACCCAATCTTACCAAGTAAGTAGTTGGTTCAGGGTGTTCTGATCTAAGATAGGCATCTGTTAGGAAGGAAAAATCATCTTCATGGGAGGAGATGTGAACTGCTGCCCTGAGTGCCCAACTGTACATTTGTCTGGATCCCTACTGCTGAATCTTTTCATAGGCAAACATGAATCGTCTGTGTGAAATCACAGAGGCCTGTCTCATGGATTGCAGTTTTGATTGACCGTGATCGGCACCCAAAGTGCTACCCTCACAGTGGTAGAAGGCTACCACCTTCCCCAGGAGTTAAAGTATACAAAAAGGGAAAGATGGAAAGGTTGAATTAATCTCAGCAAGTTGTTATCGCAGTGGCCACATCCCAATCCCTTGCTATTTTACACACCATGCTACCTCAGTTTGGACCAGGCCATATGCAAATCAGTCTTTGCCCTGCTGAGATGGGAGCAGTCTAGCCCGCACTGCCAATCCAGGTCCTCAATGAACCGGAACGCAAGCAAGACAGGACAGGTTGCACCCTTGTTATGGGCTCATCAGCGGGGTTTAGATTGGCTCCTGTGATGCAGTGAGCATGGACCCACGTCTAGACATAGCCCCCTAGTTAGGGTTGCATATTAGAGTACACAAAAAGTGCAGACAGAATGCCTGAATTAATCACAGCCAATGGTAATAACGAGGGCTGCATCCTAATCCATTGTTATTCTGCACAACTTGCCTCCTCAGTTTGGGCCCAGCCATATGCAACTCAGTATTGAGCCAGCTGCAGTCCTCCCTGAACCAAAACACAAGCAACCAGGACCAGTTCTTCCCTTGTTAAAGGCTCATCAGCCAGATATAACTTGGCTCCAGTGACACAGTGTGCACTGGACCCACATCTAGGCATACTCATACCACATAGGTTGACATACTAAAACATACAAAAAGTATACTTATTTACTTGAGCATACTTGTATACTTCATATCGCCAAGAGATAAGATGCATGAGCGCAGTGGTGGCAGCATACTGTGTTGTGATCAGTAGTAGAGAGCAGGAACATTTACCCTGTGTCACTGGAGTGAGCCCTACATACTCTTTCACCTTCTGCTGAAGTGTGCTTAACTCACTCTTGGCCTACATCAGGTGAGATGTGGAGTGCTGCTCAGCACAGGAGAAGTGGCTCTGTGTTTGTTGTATGTGTGCCAGAAAAGGTTGCAGCACAAGAATAGAGCAATATTGTGCAAAGGATGTGTGGTTAGAGCATGTAGTGGGTGCGTGTTTACATGAGAGGAATACATTATATGAGAGAAGCACTGTGGTGAAGTGCATGTGTGGATACAGCTTATGGTAAGCGTATGTGTGCTTGTGTAGACCATGAAGTACCATACATGAAGGGTGAAGTGTTGTGCAGCGGGCTCACAGCCAAAGTGTGTGCTGGCAATGCATATGTTTTGAAATAACACCCTGGAAAAAGACAGAAAAGCTTCAGTGCTGAAAAATGCACACCGACTGAGTCTGTGGGCTGAATGCATTTGTGCACTTCAGGGTACAATGCATAGATGTATTTGTGAGGAACAATAAGTGTACTGTGAGTGTACACTGAGTATATGTGCCTGCATGGGTGCCTTGTATGGAGGGTCCTGGGTTCCATTTTGGGTAGCCCAGCCCTGTCTGGTAAAGACATGAGAGAGTTGATTCTCCCCAAAAAGATGTGTGCATTGCTGCACTCCTGAGAGCTGGGTGGCGACACATTGGAATGAAAAGGAAGAGACTCCATTTACATTTCAATACACTGCACTTTAATTCAGTGATCAATCTCAAGTAATGGGATTTGACGCATTTCAGGAAGTGAGATGGGACTGATAAGATAATCATAAAGAGTAGGGCTGGAGGGTCTAGAATTAACCTTTTGATTCACATATCACTATGGCTGACATCTTGGTGTGAAATCTGGTCACTCCCATGAATTGTGTTCTGTAAAGTCAGCTTCAAAATCGTGCCTGCAGTGACCTTAAGAAAGATAAAAAAGAAAAATGTCGACTTCAAAAGAAGTAGAACTCCAACATAAAACTTCAAAGACCCAGAGCCTAACTCACATTTGGTATCTGTAAAAGGACTATAAGAAGGGGAGGTTGAGCCACCAAACATTTGTCATCTTCCAAGCAGCCAGGCAGGCTGTGCAAGAAGGGGAAGCTCTACAAGACTTCTGACCGTGAGCAAGACTGCGAGCCAAGGCCTATTAGACTCCTTGCTTTGATGATGTTTTAGGTGCTAATTTCTACCTTCAACTGTGCAAATTTAGAACTGTTGTTCTACTGATTGGGTTTTGTCATTTGGTGTCAAAGAACTTTGAAGGAGCAAAACCCAGCATATAGCACTATTTTCTTAGTGCACAATGCATGCTTTTATCCAAAATACATGTGAGGTTGCATTGTGTGCTAAGGAAATATCACTGAATGCAACAGAACACAAAAGTGAACTGGCATAATCACATAATTGTGGATAATTTTGTGTCAAAAGAGTAACAGGAAATTACTGAAATTACTCTCATTACTCCAGCCTAATTTAAAGTTCATGCAGGCCTAGCATAAAATCAATTTTATGAAATCAAAAATTTATGACTTAAAATGCATGGGACAACTAGACAAAAATAGGGTTGTTCTTAGCACTTTATGCTACACATATATAGCATACAATGAGGGATAGACAACTTCCATACCATTTAGATCGCACTTGTGTTCTCTGCTGAGGAACAATTTACTCCTACTGAGAACATTCTCACTTTAGTACAGACAGCTATACTAAAGTAGTGTCCTCAAGCACAAAGAAAAGAAATTATTATAGATTCTCTCATAGATACACTAGAAGCAGCAACAAAACTGAGTATTCCTAATGCACATACTCTACACCGTTGTTGGTTGCAGTGATCTGTTTCTTTAAATGCCACAAATTTAAAGTTTGAATATGAATCCACACTTTGCACTCACAAATGTTTGAAATGCAAGCAAAATATTCCACAAACTCCAAACATTGTACCCACACATGAGTACAAGAGTGTTATAAACAGAACGCTCTGCACAACGTTCAGATGGTGGTAAACATTAGTATTCTTCAGCTTGTGCTACAGTGCCAGGAGCTGTTGAAGACAGAGGCTTCAAAACACTACTCACACACACTTAAGTTCTTCACATTTGGCAGAAATACATGCTCAACCGCCTGTTCTCCAGAAGGCTGATCAATCAGTTTCCTAATAATTGAGTTGCATTCTGCATTGTGTGTATGAGGCTAAAATATCAATAAACCACATCAGCCCTTAAAAAGAATAAAGGATTTAAAGGGGGTTTGTAAAAAGTAAACAACTCTGGTAAAAGGGTGTTTTCCTATAGGACAAGCTTACTTTGACCCATTTACAGCACACCAAGGACCATAAAAATGAAGGTATTTAGGCCAAAGGGAACTGAGCAGCAGACTCAGCAGTGAAAACAGTAGTGCAAATCTTCAAGATCGCTGCTTTACGTTGATGTAAAGCTAAGATTGATGTAGACATTTTCATGGAAATACAAACATCGTTGTAAGGGGAAAAGCATCTTAACTGTTTCCCCTCCAAATACACTTACACTCTCATTTCTCATTAAATATAATGTTCCTATGGTGTTTATACCTTCGGTGGAGGACAAGCAAAGGCCCAAGGAGCAAGCTAGACTTGATCCAGTTAGGGTAACTCATGAAGGGATAGCATCAGCTCATGCTGGCATCATCACTACTGTACCAAAGTTTTAAAAAAACGATGGGAATGCAACATTTGCCAACAAATAAAATATTCATCTGTTGTAGTATCAGCACAGACTTTCCTTGCTATCTCTATTCTAATCTAAAGTTTTTGTATAGCAAATGGCTACCCATAAGCTTCTCAGTGCTTTTCGCAGCGACTGACTACTGGCCCATGTGTGACACGATTCCTTGAATAGACAGGTCTTAAAGGCTGTACGGAATGGGAGTTCTTGCTCTAGCTGATGTAGCTGCGGTGAGAGGGAGTTGCAAAGCTTGGGTGTCAGAAAGGACAAAGAGTGTATGCCCCAGCGTGATCTCTGAATCCTAGGGACCCTTAGTAGGTGGGCAGAAGCTGATCTAAGATGCCTAATGGGTAGATATGGGGAGGCCATTGAGCGCAGTAGTGGGGGACCTCTGCTGTTTATTTCCCTATGAATAATGCATAGGGACTTAAATTGCACTCTCTGCTTCACCAGAAGCCAGTGAAGGTCCCTGAGAGTTCTAGTGTCCGGCTGATATCTGGTTTTATCTGTGAGAAGTAGAGCTGCCATCTTCTGCACAATCTGCAACCTCTTGAGCACATACGACGGTGAGCTAAGGTATAAGGCATTGCCATAGTCCAAGCATCCTAGTACCAGTGTATGGACATTGATTCTCCTGGCTGAGAAAAAGAGGAGCTTAAGAACTTTCTTCAGTAACCTCAAGGTGCCATGACAGCTAGCTGAGGTTTTCCTGGCCTGGTGCTCCATCGTAAATTTGGGGGTCTAGCCATGCTCCAAGGCTCTTTATTGGGCCTTTCGGGGTTGGTAGCTTACCTAGACAGTCTGGGGTGGATTTTGGCAGACTGTCCCAAGTGTTACTGTCCAACAGCATGACTTCTGTCTTGTCTCCATTGAGTTTTAGTTTACAGCTGGCCGTTCACCTGGCTACTGCTTGTAGGCACAAGGTAAGTGATGGGCGATTGCCCATCTGGTCAGGCAAAATAGACATGACCAGCTGGGTGTCATCAGCATAGGACACCAGTGACAGTCCAAGTGATTACACAAGATTGGCATGGAGGAGCATATTCAGGTTAAAGAGAGTGGGAATTAGAGAATAGCTGTGGGGGAGACAGTTTTAGTATTATGATTGGTCTAGGACCTGAAATGTCTGATTCCTTAGGAAGGATGAAAGCTATTTCAAGGCTCTAACCTTGACATCTACACTGGAGACTCTGAATTAGGATTTAATGATTAACAGTGTCAAAGGCAGCACTTAAGTCAAGGAGGATAATGGCTGCAACAGGATTCAGTCTTTACAATGCATGCGTTGTAACACATGCAATTACAATGTGGTTGTTACAACGACCACATTGTTACAACGCTAAATATTACAACGCAAGTCGTTTCTATGACTTGCTGAAGGGAGCGTGCTAAATTAAGGAATAGTATAATTTACTATTCTAACACCTTCCCTATTGTTGCGCAAGCTGGAGTTGGAATAGTAAATTATACTATTCCTAACTCCAGCGCTCACCCTACAGCAAGTCATAGAAATGGCAATGTATTGGTATGTGTTGTAACAACGCGGTCATTCTAACAACTGCGTTGTAAGTGCATGCGTTGTACCGTATGAGATGTAACATCGCATATTCGCTGCAGCACCTCCCCGATCCAGGAGTTTTCTTAGTTCTTCAATCACCACCAACAAGGCACATTCCGTGGTGTGTTGTGGTCAGAACCCAATCTGGGTCGGGTGGGGCACTACCTGTGATTCCAGAAAGATGGAGAGATTTCTGTTAACATCTTTGTCCAGGACCTTCGCAACCCCTGGTAGCAGGGAAATAGGTCTGTAATTGTTCAGACAAAGTGTTCATGGGAGGGCTTCTTCAATAGGAGTCTGACTATGGCATGCTTCCAAAGCTTCTTCACCTCACCACGTAGGAGAGAGAAGTTTAACAGCCTAGTCAGCACAGGGACACAACAGTTTGCTCCTTTCTGAAGGATACAGTAAGGGCTGGGTCCAAATGGGAACCTGATTTTACCATCATTAACAACTCCCTGACCAGGTCCCTTGTAAGTTGAGGAAATGATGATGGGTGACACATTGTCGTTGCCAATGGGAATATATTGTGAGAGAGGTTCCTTGTATCAGTCTTACCAGGGCGAGCAGGGCCAGTATTCTCTGTGAAAGAGGAATATTTGACCCTTATTTTTCCCTGAAAGAAGTGTGCCAAATCATTACTATGCTTAACAGAGGAATTCTCCTTGGGACAAGCTGTAAGTGGTACCGTAATGTCTTTGAGGACCCTGAAGATTTCCTTGGGGAATTAAGCAGAGTTGGTGATTTTGGTGTCAAAGAAAATAGCTTGAGCATTTTTGATTTTGGAGTGGTAAAACCTAGTCGCTTTTCTATAGTTTGCTTTACTTCAATCATCAAAAGACTTTCTCCACTTCCTCTCTATTCATGTGCATTCTTTATTCAGGGACTGTAAATTAAAATTGAACCTGGGGAATTTATTTGCCTAATTTGCAACCTTCTTGGGAGAACTTTTTCAACTGAGTCAGTGATCCATTGATCGAACTGCATGGCTGTCCTTGTGACATCCACTGAGAGGTCTGGTGGTAGGGCTTCCTGGGCATGTTGCCAACCTTCTTCATTTAGATTATTCCAGGTGCTGTCGAATCACCTGACAGTTGTGGTGGAGGGAGTTGAGGGGGTATTGGGAGCCTAAGGGGGATCATTAAGGTATCTGACCAAATTACAGGGAATGACCAAATTCATACATGTTACTGAACTCCAGATGAATGGTATGGCCCTTTTTGTGTGTGGGCCATCTACCCGCGTGTAAGCTGTAGAGTGGCCATAGCCTGTAGAAGGATTTTGGAGACGCTGTCATTTATGCTGTTTTTGTGTAGGTTGAAATCACCCAATATAGTGACATTGGATTTATCTAGAGCTAGCTCTGCCACTGCTTCTGGCAAAGCTTGAAGAGACTGTGAGTAGGGTCCTGGAGGCCTGTAACTGAGAATTCCAGAAAGGGAGAAGGTGGATGCAAGTGTTAGAGAGAAGAACATGCTCTCACAGTTAGTGAACTTAAGTGGTGTGTTGAAACAGTTCATCGACTCCCTATAAATAATTGCTAACCCCCCGCTTTTATTCTACCCATCTTGCCTTTCCATATGGAAATCAGGGGGTAGTGCCTGGATAAAATTGTGTCCAGAGTCCTCTGATAGCCAGGTTTCAGCGAGGAATAGTCGGTGAGCAGCTCGCATATCTCTCGGTTGTGGGTGGCTGCAATCGGCAGTTAATCAAGCCGGCCAATAAACAATTTGTGGTGATTTTTCTCAACCATGTTGGTACATTCCAGAGTGTCAATCAATCTAAATCAATTTTGTTTGCAATCAATTTATTGCATGGATTCCTTGGGTAGTAGCCGTTGTTGGTGGAGGCACCCGTGTGGAGGGGAGAAGCCGTGCATGGACTTTGACAGCACCACTTGGAGATTTCAAATTATATTTTCCCCTGCTGCCCATATGCTTAAAAGCGCGATGCAGTCCCGTAGCCCAGGGTGCAGCCGGGCACACCTCAGACCAAGGGTAGGCCCATCGAAGACTAGAAGAGGCCAGGCAGGGTCCCCCCTCTAACATTTAATATTTGGTGCCAGAAGGTTTGTGCCTAAGCTGCCATGGGGAAAGGCAAGATCAAGCAGCCTGAGACTGGAGGTGAGATTATTACCACTCTGGATTCCTTTCTTCTGAAGGCTGCCAACATTCTAACTCAGGAGATTGAGTTGATAGAACAGAGATTATTGCTGGAAGGAGTGAGAATTGGAGAGGTGATTATTGTATGCCATTTGTGACTCTTTAACTGACTCTTCTAGTGCTTCACTTATTCCTGAGCCTGGTCAGGGCAATCAAACAGGTCAAGGTGGATGTTGAACTCTCCCCCCACAGGCGCCTTTCACAAAAAGGAAAGGAGGTGGTTCTAGAGAATAATTGCCTCCTAAACTAATGAAGCTAGAGAAGGGGGGTGTAGTGGAATGTTTGTTGCAGGATTTCAACCAGGGATCCCAAATTCCTAACATGGATGAATATGTCATAAAATGGAAGGTGTATGATTAACCCATGTGAAGCCTCTGATAACTCGGTTAGAGTCTATTGAGTATTGGAGATGAAACTGGAGTGGGGTGTCCATAATCTTAATTTCTCCACAAGAGTTAGATAATCTGGAGGGAGACTTGCTGGGATGTGAAGGTTCAAGAGGAAGATCCAATGGGGCAGGATTTGTAAGTGCTGATGACAATAATATAGTAGCATGCCAAAGTAATAGGCTTGATACCTCAACACGACCCCCCAGGCAAGCTAGCTTGAAAAAAGCAAATCTGGCCACATTTAAAGGTCTGAAAGGGGCAACAAGGGTGGAAGAACATAAGTCTCATGAAGGAGAAGGTAACCAGGAACAGTCAATTGGTCTTCCACCTGCAGCCTGCCCATATGCTTTGATTTTGATCAACGTCCCGAAGTTAAGTCACTCACAAGTAGAGACCACAGAATAACTTATGGATAAAGCGTTACACTGGCTGACCAATTTTGCTAGAAGGGGAGTGTATATGAATGGGTACATCCTTATAGCTAGAAGAACATTGTAGGTGGGACCAACATCGAAAAGAAATGCTGGAGATTGTATTGTTGTAAACGTTGATATCCCAAGATTAGTGGGGGATTTACTTGATCAACTCCACACTGCTTCTTCTATGGGATTCCACATTTAAGCTTTGCCATTGGGCTTCTTTTACAATCCCCAAGAAATGTGCAGGACAAGGATTGAGAGATCTAATTTGTGGGCATCCTTATTTCCCTGTATTAATTCCCTACAAGTCCTGACTGAGGGAACTTAGAGGATTGTGACTGACTCCTCAAGGGAAGAAGTATGATAAATAAAGTTGGGGATGGAAGGGAATTGCCTAAAGGAATGAGGGACAAGACAGGGGGAGGGTTAGAAACAATGAAAATGATTACATGCAGTATAGCTGGTTATAGATGCAAGAAGGACACTAGGGACTGGGTAGGGAGATAGCAAATTATGATATTGTTTTTCTCCAGGAGACGTGGGAGGTGGAACCGATTATATTGGATGGATTTCTTTCAAACCAAACCCCAGCAACTTCCTCTAGAGCAGGTAGAGCCAAAGGTGCCATTTTGACAATGCTTGCCAACACGTTGAAGATCAGAGTCCTTACATTTTTAAGTGGTTCATCATATTTCCACCTTCTGGTCTGTAAGAGACAAGGGGAGTGAGATCTGGTCATTATAAATTATTACAATTAATTCCCAGGTGGTAGAGGAACTGCAACAGTCAATCATTGATGCTAATAATCAGCATCCCAGGCCATTGAAATGTATTTGGATGGGGGATTTCAACATTAGAAATTTCCCAGTAGTTGGGACCCCAGTTTGCGGGGATTATGGATTGTGAAGGAGATCCTATTATTCATTTCACTCACTATAAATATGAGGATGCCCTAAATAGATTACTGATTATTCGGAAACTGGGTGAAATAAATAAGATAAATCCACTCACAGGATCCCTGGAGAGGACCTTTCAATGTGCTGATAAAGGCTCTGCAATTGATTTTATAATAGCCTTCGATAGTATGAATGATAAATTATACAATATGCAGGTGAAATGATTAGGTTTTTGTGAACACATCTTACTTGTTTGTGATTTGTGGTAGGAGTGAACCAGAAAAAAGAGCTTGGTCCTAATCCCTAAGCCAGTACTAAATAGGAAAAATCTTAAAATGGAATAAAGTGGATAAAGCCGACTTCTTGTCTATTGTATTTAATCTGAAACAGTCAGAGTTTATGATTAGTCTAGATGTTAGTTCAAGTTTAAAAGCCTTCTCTACTCTGCACTATGTTCTGCATATGGTCTCTAGAGATGTTCTTTTGGTAGGAGATTTATGAACCTAATGTAAGGCGGTCAGAAGGGATTGGCTGGAAAGTTTAGGAAAGAATGCGTAGGACGATCTGAAGAGAGCATCTGGGCCGAAGGATAGTCAAGGGTTCTGGAAAATAGTAAATGCCCCCTTTTAAAAAAGTGAAATGGATCCCTCACTAGATGTTTATGTTGATGAAGAGAGATGGGTTTTATATTCTCAAAGTATTTTCAAAGGGCTTAAAGGGACTCTGAACCATAATTTGGCTGTTACAGGTTAGAATAGAGAAAATGTATCTTTCGAGCTCCCAGAAATAGAGCAAGTTATTGAACAATCATTATTGAAGGACCCTCGCCCTGATAGCGAGCCTGTTGACATATTTTTGGAGACCAAGACTTTGTGGGGTCCTTTAGTGATGAATGTTTTTAATGCTATAGCGAAGAAAGGTCCATGAAACTCTTGGAAGCACTCTATAATTTATAAAAGGGAGAAAGATTACATTTAAAAAACTACAAACCCATATTCTAATTGATAGCGTGGCAAAATTGACGGGCAAATTATTTTAAATAGATTAGAAGAATGGGCAGGGAAAAAGACTGTAGAAATAAATGGGTTCAAATAGGGCAATGGGATGATTGATCAGTGCCTTATCCTTACCATGGTGATTGCCAAATAACGATGGCCAAGAAACACCAGCTTTTCATGGCCTTGATGGATCTCTCTGCTGGGTTTGATTGTGTGGTTCATAGTAAACATTGAACCACCATGGAGAAAATGGTAGTGGAGTCAGATCTTACTACATTTATCAGACAGATGTATTCAGGAGCAACGGCTTGGGTCCACTACGGTAAGGAGGGAGAGTACATAAAACATTTAACATTAAAAGAGGTGTGAGCAGGGGTGCATACTTGTGCCATTTCTGTTCTCCCTTTATGCAAATTAGGTGGAGACAGTCCTAGCAGGGAGGTTTAAGGATGTACCTCATATTGAAAGGCGCATCTCCAGATACTCCTCAATGCAGATGATGCAGTGCTCGTGGCTAAGACTCCTTTGGCACTACAGAGACTTATAGAGGAGTATCTGAGATTTGTGGTAAGCCTGGGCTTACATGTGAAAATCCTTTGTATATGCTGAGACACATGTAAAGAAACCCTTGCATTTTTATGTAGATAAAACGTGGGTTGATGTTGTGGATAGATTCATTCTCCTATCCAGGGGACTTATTTGATGGTAAATTATCATGGAAGGAGATGGTGTCTAATAGAGTCATATACCTGAAACAAAGTATTAACTTTGCAAAGAAATTGGGAATACAAGCCTAATCCCGAAATTTTAAATGTTAATGCAGCCAAGGCTTAAGCCATTGCCATGTATTGTACACAAAGGGAGTGGTCCCAGTAAGAACAAAGTATAACATAAAATTCGACATCACCTTTAAATAAATTATATTCAATATCTTATCGTGTTAAACACATTTATTCATGTCGAACATGTATTTTTCATGTTAAAAAACAGCACTTTTGTCTGTGAAATCGTGAAGAGGTGCCCCAGGAAGAAAGGGGGGGGAAGAGTGCAGCAATGTGCGAAAGTGAAGGTTGGTGAGAGAGGGAGGGCAGTGAGCCATATGTACATCCAAATCATAAACGGCCTATCCAGCCTTATCCAAGGCTAACCTATTTACAAAACCATGATATTTTGAAAAGATACAGTGAATCTATCACTGTCATCAATATATGGCAAACAAAATAAAACCCTTGACGTTTTGACCCCAAGGTTGTATGTAGGAAATTCTTGCACTTACAGTAGGGTCTCCATCAGGACCGTGGAGGGCACCTATGGGTAATTTGAAAGTGACTTTTAGTAATTAAGGTGTTTGGAACCAACAACGAGAGCAGAATTAATGGGTATAGAAATTACCCTTAGTCCACCAGTGCATGCAGTGAAGAAGCTGACAATGATGGGCCCTGGGGCCCTTGGGTCAGAGAGGGATGAACTTTTGAGAAGTGCTGGAAAGATTAATATCAAAGTATCAGCATAAGAAAGATATAGGGTGTATAAGGAAAACAAATTGCCATAAATAACATCCCCAGTGACATGGAAAGAACACATGCTCGATAGGCTAAATCACTCCTCAATTCTGTAAAATGTAGGGCAGAATTAATCAAGATGCCGTGTGTTTAGTGAGGTGGGCCCGAGGAGGATACGTTTTATTGTACATGAAGTGTATATCTAGAAGTGAGACTAACATGAAGGCTGATTGGCAAACGTTTGGAGTTGCACACCTTTTGTATACATAAGTTTGATAATCATTTTTTATTATGGTTTCATGACCTCTGTTTATTAAATAAATGATTTATGGTTGTGTACATAAATAATTTATGCTATCTATTTTATTGGATTTGTTTTTTGTCGTATGTTGTACCTTTATGAATTGAAAAGAAATGCAAAATAATGAATGAATTGATGGGTTTGGCAACAAAAACTGCCACTGCTTGAACAGTCATAAAAGACTTACAGTTTGGTCTGGTGACATTTAAATTAAGCCAACATAGTTTATGTAATATCAGTAATTTTGTGTTCTCTTTCTTAGGTTAATTTTACAAAATTATGCCACTTTGCGTAATTACAATTCGCTGTAACTATTTTTAGTGAATGGCACTAACTGAGGTAAAAAATGTACAGAAAATACACAGAAATAACAAAGCGCTAATTGCTTTTTTTTGCAGTGATTTTTTAAAAATACGTCCTATTCCAGAAATTGTCACCAGGACACATTTTGCACTAAAATAGAGCACAAAATATTATATTTGCATTTCACATTATTTTACGTAACTGCCTGTCATTTTGCTGAAATTTTAAGGAATGATGCAAAAGCAAACTATGCAAATTTTGCACAATTCCAACTACAGTTCCTAGTCACAATTGGCACTGTTTATACCTTTCATTCAGGCAATTGTCCTGCATTCCCCAACAAGGTGTTTATTGATGCTATGTCTGCTCTAGAAGTATGACTGCTATATTTGCACTTTTTCTACCCAGACTCAAATGGCATACTAGAGCAAGCTAATGGTACTCTTAAACAGACTTTGACCACTAAATTATTTGATACAGGATTGACCTGGCTGCATAGCCTTCGTAGAGTTCAGAGAGCACCCGGTAACATGCCCAGAGGAGTATTAGGTGTCCTCATTCCATACAAATTACTATTCTGAGTATCAATGCATGTGCCTGAAATTGATGTGCCTGGAAAGGTGGAAAAGATGAAAACACATGACTTTGCCTCCTGCTTAAATTTATTACAGACTTTTCAAGAAACTAGAAGTATGTTATGCAATGTGACAAATTCTGACTTTACCACCGATGAAGGTAACATTACTAAAGCTACTGATGAGTGGCTCAGCAAGGTGGAACTGCTATTTTGTAAAATAATCTGACAAGAAGGTCTTTGGACTATCATATAGCCCATCTGTTCCACTTCTTGAGTTAGAAATAGTATGAACAGTAATTATACCACTACTTTCTTATTCAAAAAGAAAAGGAATGTGTTGATCAATCACATTTAAAAGCATTATGTGGCTGATTCTAGTTAGCAGACCCCTTTGACACCACACTGCCTGCAGAGTGGATCAAGGCATCTTATCCTCACTCTGGAGGGACTAATTTATAAAGAGTCCAGCCACATGGAAATCCGATCTGGGGATTGAGGAGAATGCTGTGTTTTCAGCTTTACCCTAAGTGCCAGATTCAACTGGCATACCTGATGCTGCAATATTGACTCTTGCAATGTCATCAACTGTGGTGTATTATGAACCACAAGCAACACCTACATCTATTTAAATAACACCACCACATGAAATTATTTTATACAAAGTTGAATCTGATATAGATTTTGAAAGAAGAGAGATAATCATCCATCCTCCAGTCAGTCTATGCTACAGATGTGTTCATGCTTGCTGTTGGATCCACGAGAGATACATTTTACAATATAGTCATGTATGCTACTAGAGTTTTATCCATTATAATGTAGATTATAGTATTAAAGTTTCAAGGTGATTCGTCATGCGGGGGCCGAGAAAAAAGGGGGTCCCAAAACGCATTTTCCCCATGCAATTTCCCATAGGACCTTTAACCGCAGCTACAGCCCGAACTGCTGAACGGAATTACACCAAATTTGGCAAAGAGGTAGTCCTAGGTTCAGACTCGGGCCTTTTGCTTAAATGGTGTAAATCCGTTCAGTAGTTCCTGAGAAAATGACATTTGAATGTACATATATATCTATGGCCTCAGAGGGTCCGCGTATCCTAAGCGCACCCTGCCGTGTACGAGCTGTATTCTCATTGGCTGTCAACACTCCAAATCAGGAAGTGTTGGCAGCCATCTTGTGCCTCGGTTTTACCTAAGAAACAAATGCGCAAAACGCGAAAAGGGGGCAGGGTAGAAACACCCTGACCCCCTAGGCCTGCTCAGGGGGTCCCACAAGGACTCCCAGGGCCAAAAAAGCATTTTTTTAAAAAATAATCGGGGAAATTCGCACACCCAGCGTGAATTTCAGCCAAATTTTTTTTTTAAAAAGCGAAATCCCGGGGGCAATGTTTTAATGGTTATGGGGGTGCCCCAAGGACCACCCTCCCTGGGGCTTTTTGCTTATGTATGTGGGGGGCTTACGGCCCCCCCACAGTCCCGGAGACCGCCACCCCCCGGGGCTTAATATGATCATTTTTGGAGGGCCTCTCAGGCCCCCTGAGCTCTGTGGACCGCCACCCCCCGGGGCTCTATGTAATTAACATTACGGGGGCACAATGCTCCCCCCTGCAGCCCCAGGGACTGCCACCCCGTGCCTATTTTGTTGTAAATTTTTTAAAAAAACCTGTGTGGGGTGGCCTGAACTCCCCACTCGCCCTGGGGAGCCTCGCAGCTCCCACCCTGCCATAGCAGAATGTTTTCCTATTTGGAAGAGAGAGCAGGGAAAACTGCTCTCTCTTCCAAATAGTAAAGCAGATTGCTTTTCCACAGGGGGAGCAGCATGTTAGTGTGGAAAAGCAATGCCGGCTCCCACAGGATGCGGAGAGCTGGCTGGGACCGTGGGGGGATTGGGGACCCCCCCCCACAGTCCCCAACAAAGAGGGCCAGCCCCAGGAGATTGGGTCCCCGGGGCTAGAAATGGCCCGGGAGGGGGGTCACGCGCTCCCCTCCCCAAAATGGGTTTTAAATATATATATATATATATTTTTTAAAAGCCGGCCCTGGGGGATGGGGTCCCCGGGCCAGAAATTGCCTAAGGAGGGGGGAAAGGCACCCCCCTCCTAAAAATAAATGTATTTTTTTTAAAAAGGGCCATGGCCCAGGGGATGGGGTCCCCGGGGGCCGATTATGGCCAGTGGAGGGGGGCCGCGCGGCCTCCTTCCAGAATTTTAAATAAAAAAAAAAATAGGGGCCAGGCCCTAGGGAATGGGATCCCCAGGGCCAAAATATTAGGAAAAGAAGGGGGGCCACACAGCCCCCCTTCTTCAACCAAAAAAGAAAAAGATCGGCCGGAGGACATGCCCCCTACCAGCATCACTCTGCAAACGTGACCCCTGGGGGGGCGTTTGCAGAGGGGGAAAGAATTCACATTGAATACTGGGGGTCCCTGGGGGCCAACTAGCCCATTAGGTACCTCCAGTATGTGCCAGGGAGCTGCCTTGCAGAGAGGTGTTCTGAGGCCACGCCCCTTTTTACACCTCTCTGCAATGCAGCTCTGTGGTGCTTACTGGAGGTAGCTGGTGGGCTACTTGCAGCCCAGGGACCCTCAGTAATCAAGAGGAGTTAATCCCCCAACTTAAAATGCGCCACAGGGCACGTTTCCACTGTGGTGAAGGAAGGGGGCGGGGCCTGAGTTCACATGTGTGCAAGCACGCCCTGTGGCGTGGTTTAAGTTGGGGAATTAATTCCTTGTCAATACCGAGGGTCCCTGGGGGCCAACTAGCCCACCAGGTAACTCCAGTAAGCGCCACAGAGCTGCGTTGCAGAGTGTTGTAAAAAGGGGCGTGACCTCTGAGCAACTCTATGCAACGCAGCCTCCAGGCGCATACTGGAGGTACCTGGGGGCTACTTAGCACCCAGGGACCCACAGGATTGAGGAGGAATTAGTTCTCTAACTTAAAACGCGCCACAGGGTGTGTATGCAGACATATCACCTCACGCCCTGCCCCCTTCCTTCACCACTGTGCAAACGCGCCCTGTGGTGCGTTTTAAGTTGGGGAATTAATTCTCCTTCAATACTGAGGGTCCCTGAGGGCCAAATAGCCCAAAAGGTATCTCCAGTATTCGCCAGGGAGCTGCGTTGCAGACAGGTGTTCAGAGGCCACGCCCCTTTTTACACATTTCTGCAACTCAGCTCTGTGGCGCTTACTAGAGGTACCTAGTGGGCTAGTTTGACCCTAGAGACCCTTAGGATTGAAGGGGACTTAATCTCTCAACGGTGACAGGGCGCGTTTACACAGTGGTGAAGGGAGGGGACAGGGCCTGACGTGATGTGTGCAAACACGCCCTGTGGCGCATTTTAAGTTGGGGAAAAAATTCCACTTCAAACCTGAGGGACCATGGGGGCCAAGTAGCCCACCAGGTGCTTCCAGAAAGCGCCACTGCGCTGCGTTGCAGACAGGTGGTTCAGGCCGTGCCCCTTTTCACATCTCTCTGCTACGCAGCTCTGGAGCGCTTACTGGATGTACTAAGAATTCAGATTTACTCAGCTGTTATCAGGAGAGAACCCAGTGCTGCATCTTTTAGCACAGCACTGACCCTGAAAAGTAATTCTAACCGTGCTTACCAGTAACTTGTATTTCCTTCCATAGGAATCCATTGTCTGGTTTTCACCAGAAAAGATTCCAGGATCCACCACTAAGTAAGGAAAAGTAACGATAACACTACTTACCTGCTAAGTGAATTTCCTTCCATAGGGTAACATTGACTGGTTTCACTTGGAAATCATTCTAAGTGTGGAGTTTTGAAACTTTAAAATATTCACCTATAATCATCCGAAGAACGAATTCTGATTTACTCACTTGTTATCAGGAGAGAACCCAGTGCTGCCTCTTTTAACCCAGCACTGACCCTGAAAAGTAATTCTAACCGTACTTACCAGTAACTTGTATATCCTTCCATAGGAATCCATTGTCTGGTTTTCAGCAGAAAAGTTTCTAAGTGTCTATTTTCGCAAACTAAAAATATTCCCTAAAAATCGCCTGTATGACTTAAATGCATTCTTGCAACTGTTTACAGGAGATGCACCAGTGCTGCATCCAGGATCTCCCACTGAGTAAGAAAACGTGATGATGACCCTACTTACCTGCTAAGTGAATTTCCTTCCATAGGGTAACATTGACTGGTTTCACTTGGAAATTCTTCTAAGTGTGGACTTTTGGAACTTTAACATATTCCTCTAAAATCTGCAGAACTACGAATTCCGATTTACTCATCTGTAATCAGGAGAGATGTCAGTGCTGCATCTTTGAGCCCAGTACTGACCCTGAAAAGTAATTCTAACCGTACTTACCAGTAACTTGAATCTCCTTCCATAGGAATCCATTGTCTGGTTTTCACCTGGAAAGTTTCTAAGGGACTATTTTCACAAACTAAAAATATTCCGAAAAAATCGCCTGTATGACTTAAATGCATTCTTTCAACTGTTTAGAGGAGATGCACCAGTGCTGGATCCAGGATCCACCACTGAGTAAGGAAAAGTAACGATATTACTACTTATCTGCTAAGTGAATTTTCTGCCATAGGATAACATTGGTGATTCAATGTGAAAAAAATACTGTCTGCTTTTAAAATACAATAATATTCCTTAAAAAATCACTACTGTAACCACAATGCTTTTACGCTACTGTTCACAGAAGATGTCGCAGGACTGAATCTAGGATCCAGTCCTGTGGTTAGAAAAGTAATCCATAAAGTAACTATTTGCATTTAATTAGAAATTCCCATTGAGCTCAATGTTGCATTGTGTTTGAAATTGTGTTGCCCATTGCAACAATGTAACTACTATACTTACAAGTCTATTGCCTATTTGCAAAGTATTTAAACTAAAGTATTTCATTCTGAGAAAGTATATTTTGTAATGTATAATGTAATTATAATGTAATTTAAAAAATAAAATATCTAAAAAATACATAGTTTTAGGAAATCAGTATAAAAAAAATCAATATAACAATTAAGACATTTAAACATTGCCATTTACAAAACCTTTGAAATTCACTGAAAAAACCATAGGTTTCAGGCCTGATATAGTTAGGAATTAGCATTTAAAAAACCTTTGAAATTCACTGAAAAAACCATAGGTTTCAGGATGATATAGTTAGGAATTAGTATTTAAAAAACCAAAGAAATTCACAGAAAAAAACATAGTTTTTAGGGGTGTTATACTTAGCTGGACATTTCACTTGTACAAAAACATTGAAATTCCTCCGATATAGTTAGTTGTACTAACTACATCTTGCGCGCCCGCAATCCACTGCTGATGGTGTCACATATTACATCATTCATGACATGGTGAGTTAATATACATATATAGGACCTAGTTTCCATAGGAAAAGTGTTTATTCTCTTCTCAGTAACTGTTGCGCCGGTTGATGAATCTTCGCAAAATTTTCAAAAACAGTGGCCACCTCCAGTCAGATTCTGTCTTGAAAGTTTTGGGGTGATTTGTAAGGCGGGGGCTGAGAAAAATGGGGGGTCCGATAAAGCATTTTACCCATGTTAATTTCAATAGGAAACTTTAGACAAAGCTACAGCCCGAACTGCTGAACAGACCCCCGGGACACTGCTGTTTGCTATGGCAGGGCGGGAACATGGCTCCTGCCCTGTCATACCAAACCTGCTCTCGCTTCAATGAAGCAAAGCAGGATTGCTTTTGGGCAAGGGGAGCTGCTTGTCAACAGCTCCCCTTGCTCAAAAGTAATACTGGCTCCTGCAGGAGGTGGGGAGCCGGCGAGACAGTTGGGGCATTGGGGCACCCACCACTGTCCCCAACAAGTGGCCATTCTCCGGGAGGGGGGTCCCCGATGCTGGAGGCAGCGGTCAGCAAGGGCCCACAGAAACGTGGCATTGATTTGAGCTGAACTGAGTTAGTGCAACCTGAAGCTCTCAGCGTATGTGCACCCAAAAATTATGCATGGTCCCGGCGGGATGCACTGGTAGCAATGTCTTTTGCCTACTGGACTGCGTCATCTGCAATCGTGACTAGATGTGAATTGTGAGCCCTGATGTCCACAGTGTAGGCCGGAGGCAGCGGTCAGCAAGAGCCGACAGCCACGTGGTGTTGACTTGAGCTGCACATATTAGGAGCGTACAGTCTTCTTAACCAATTTATATTCTCTTACACAATTTGCATCAGCACTAATCTCGAATTGTGAGCCATGCTGACTGCAGTGTAAGCCGGAGGCAGTGGTCAGCAAGGGCCCATAGCCATGTGGCGTTGACTTGAGCTGCACAGAGTTAGTGGCACCTGAAGCACTCAGCGTGTGTACTGCCAGCGATGATGCGTGGTCCAGGCGGGCTGCACTGGTAGGAATGTCTATTGCCTACTGGACTGCGTCATCTGTAATAGGGACTCAATCTGAATTGTGAGCCTTGCTGTCCGCAGTGTAGGGCGGAGTAGCGGTCAGCAAGGGCCCACAGCCATGTGGTGTTGACTTGAGCTGCACAGAGTTAGTGGCACCTGAAGCACTCAGCGTGTGCGCAGCCAGCGATGATGCGCTGTCTGGGCAGGCCGCACTGGATGCAATGTCTGTTGCCTACTGGACACTGCAATTAATGAATCAGAACTGAATTTGAAGTAGGGGTGGGTGGAATTTGCGTAATCACGTTACGAAAATCTCCGCGAAACGGTAAAAAATCTCCGTGAACATGCAGAAATTCCGCGAACACGCATTTTGAGAACGCGAAAAAGAAAAAATTTTGCGAAGTCGCGGAAAGCAGAATTTTGGGCAATTTCGCGTTCTCCGCAGAACGGGAAATTACCGAAATTCCGCAAATTCCGCGAGCGGAACGGAATTTTCCGCCCAGGCCTCATTGTAAGCCCTGCTGACCGCAGTGTAGGCTGGAGGTAGTGGTCAGCAAGGACACACAGCCACATGGAGTTGACTTGAGCTGCACTGAGTTAGTGGCACCTGAAGCACTCAGCGTATGCGCACCCAGGAATGATGCGTAGTCCGGGCGGGCTGCACTGGTAGCAATGTCTTTTGCATACTGGACTGCGTCATCTGCAATCGTGACTCGATGTGAATTGTGAGCCCTGATGCCCACAGTGTAGGCCGGAGGCAGCGGTCAGCAAGGGCTGACAGCCACGTGGTGTTGACTTGAGCTGCACAGATTGGGAGCGTACAGTCTTCTTAACCAATTATACTCTCTTATACTCAATTTGCATCAGCACTAATCTTGAATTGTGAACCCTGCTGACCACAGTGTAGGCCGGAGGCAGCAGTCAGCAAGGGCCCATAGCCATGTGGTGTTGACTTGAGCTGCACAGAGTTAATGGCACCTGAAGCACTCAGTGGTGCACAGCCGGCGATGATGTGTGGTCCAGGCGGGCTGCACTGGTAGCAATGTCTTTTGCCTACTGGACTGCATCATCTGCAATCGGGACTCGATCTGAATTGTGAGTCCTGCTGTTCTCAATGTAGGCCGGAGGCAGTGGTCAGCAAGGGCCCACAGCCATGTGGCGTTGACTTGAGCTGCACAGAGTTAGTGGCACCTGAAGTTCTCAGCATGTGCGCAGCCAGCGATGATGCGTTGTCTGGGAAGGCCGCACTGGATGCAATGTCTGTTGCCTACTGGACTCTGCAATTAATAAATCAAAACTGAATTTGATTTGTGAGCCCTGCTGACCACAGTGTAGGCTGCAGGCAGCAGTCTGCAAGGACACACAGCCACATGGAGTTGACTTGAGCTGCACTGAGTTAGTGGCACCTGAAGCACTCAGCGTATGCACACCCAGAAATGATGCGTGGTCGGGGAGGACTGCACTGGTAGCAATGTATTTTGCCTACTGGACTGCGTCATCTGCAGTCATGACTCGATGTGAATTCTGGGCCCTGCTGTCAACAATGTAGGCAGGAGGCAGCGGTCAGCAAGGGCCCACAGCCACGTGGTGTTGTCTTGAGCTGCACAGATTGGGAGCGTACAGTCTTCTTAACCAATTATACTCTCTTGCACAATTTGCATCAGCAATTCTCTTGAATTGTGAGCCCTGCTGACCGCAGTGTAGGCTGGAGGCAGCGGTCAGCAAGGGCCCATAGCCACGTGGCATTGACATGAGCTGCACAGAGTTGGTGGCACCTGAAACACTCAGTGTGTGTACAGCCAGCGATGATGCGTGGTCCAGGCTGGCTTCACTGGTAGCAATGTCTGTTACCTACTGGACTGCGTCATCTGCAATCGGGACTCGATCTGAATTGTGATCCCTATAGTCCCCAGTGTAGGCCGGAGGCAGCGGTCAGCAAGGGCCCACAGCCATGTGGTGTTGACTTGAGCTGCACAGAGTTAGTGGCACCTGAAGCACTCAGCGTGTGCATAGCCAGCGATGATTCGTTGTCTGGGCAAGCCACACTGGATGGAATGTCTGTTGCCTACTGGACTCTGCAATTAATAAATCAAGACTGAATTTGAATTGTGAGCCCTGCTGACCGCAGTGTAGGCTGGAGGCAGCGGTCAGCAAGGACACACAGCCACATGAAGATGACTTGAGCTGTACTGAGTTAGTGGCACCTGAAGCACTCAGTGTATGCGCTCCCAGCAGTGATGCGTGGTCCGGGCGGGCTGCACTGGTAGCAATGTCTGTGGCCTACTGGACTGCGTCATCTGCAATCGTGACTCGATGTGAATTGTGAGCCCTGATGCCCACAGTGTAGGCCGGAGGCAGCGGTCAGCAAGGGCTGACAGCCACGTGGTGTTGACTTGAGCTGCACAGATTGGGAGTGTACAGTCTTCTTAACCAATTATACTCTCTTACACAATTTGCATCAGCACTAATCTTGAATTGTGAGCCCTGCTGACCACAGTGTAGGCCGGAGGCAGTAGTCAGCAAGGGCCCATAGCCATGTGGTGTTGACTTGAGCTGCACAGAGTTAATGGCACCTGAAGCACTCAGCGGTGCACAGCCGGCGATGATGTGTGGTCCAGGCGGGCTGAACTGGTAGCAATGTCTTATGCCTACTGGACTGCATCATCTGCAATCGGGACTCGATCTGAATTGTGAGCCCTGCTGTTCTCAATGTAGGCCGGAGGCAGTGGTCAGCAAGGGCCCACAGCAATGTGGCGTTGACTGGAGCTGCACAGAGTTAGTGGCACCTGAAGTTCTCAGCATGTGCGCAGCCAGCGATGATGCGTTGTCTGGGAAGGCCGCACTGGATGCAATGTCTGTTGCCTACTGGACTCTGCAATTAATAAATCAAGACTGAATTTGAATTGTGAGCCCTGCTGACCACAGTGTAGGCTGGAGGCAGTGGTCTGCAAGGACACACAGCGACATGGAGTTGACTTGAGCTGCACTTAGTTAGTGGCACCTGAAGCACTCAGCGTATGCGCACCCAGGAATGATGCGTGGTCCGGGCGGACTGCACTGGTAGCAATGTATTTTGCCTACTGGACTGCGTCATCTGCAGTCATGACTCGATGTGAATTGTGAGCCCTGCTGTCAACAATGTAGGCTGGAGGCAGCGGTCAGCAAGGGCCGACAGCCACGTGGTGTTGTCTTGAGCTGCACAGATTGGGAGCGTACAGTCTTCTTAACCAATTATACTCTCTTGCACAATTAGCATCAGCAATTCTCTTGAATTGTGAGCTCTGCTGACCGCAGTGTAGGCCGGAGGCAGCGGTCAGTAAGGGCCCATAGCCACGTGGCATTGACATGAGCTGCACAGAGTTGGTGGCACCTGAAACACTCAGTGTGTGTACAGCCAGCGATGATGAGTGGTCCAGGCTGGCTTCACTGGTAGCAATGTCTGTTACCTACTGGACTGCGTCATCTGCAATCGGGACTCGATCTGAATTGTGATCCCTATAGTCCACAGTGTAGGCCGGAGGCAGCGGTCAGCAAGGGCCCACAGCAATGTGGTGTTGACTTGAGCTGCACAGAGTTAGTGGCACATGAAGCACTCAGCGTGTGCATAGCCAGCGATGATTCGTTGTCTGGGCAAGCCACACTGGATGGAATGTCTGTTGCCTACTGGACTCTGCAATTAATAAATCAAGACTGAATTTGAATTGTGAGCCCTGCTGACCGCAGTGTAGGCTGGAGGCAGCGGTCAGCAAGGACACACAGCCACATGAAGTTGACTTGAGCTGCACTGAGTTAGTGGCACCTGAAGCACTCAGTGTATGCGCTCCCAGCAGTGATGCGTGGTCCGGGCGGGCTGCACTGGTAGCAATGTCTGTTGCCTACTGGACTGCGTCATCTGCAATCGTGACTCGATGTGAATTGTGAGCCCTGATGTCCACAGTGTAGGCCTGAGGCAGTGGTCAGCAAGGGCCCATAGCCACGAGGCATTGACTTGAGCTGCACAGAGTTAATGGTACCTGAAACACTCAGCCTGTGTACAGCCAGCGATGATGCGTGGTCCAGGCGGGCTGCACTGGTAGCAATATCTGTTACCTACTGGACTGCGTCATCTGCAATCGGGACTCGATCTGAATTGTGAGCCCTGCTGTCAACAGTGTAGGCCAGAGGCAGCAGTCAGCAAGGGCCCACAGCCATGTGGCACTGACTTGAGCTGCACAGAGTTAGTGGCACCTGAAGCACTCAGCATGTGCGCAGCCAGTGATGATGCGTTGTCTGGGCAGGCCGCACTGGATGCAATGTCTGTTGCCTACTGGTCTCTCCAATTAATGAATCAAGACTGAATTTGAATTGTGAGCCCTGCTGACCGCAGTGTAGGCTGGAGGCAGCGGTCAGCAAGGACACACAGCCACATGGAGTTGACTTAAACTGCACTGAGTTAGTGGCGCCTGAAGCACTCAGCGTATGCGCACCCAGCAGTGATGCGTGATCCGGGCAGGCTGCACTGGTAGCAATGTCTGTTGCCTGCTGGACTGCGTCATCTGCAATTGTGACTCGATGTGAATTGTGAGCCCTGATGTCCACAGTTTAGGCCTGAGGCAGCGGTCAGCAAGGACCCACAGCCATGTGGTGTTGACTTGAGCTGCAGAGTTAGTGGCACCTGAAGCACTCAGCGTGTGCGCAGCCAGTGATGATGCGTGGTCCAGGTGGGCTGCACTCGTAGCAATGTCTGTTGCCTACTGGACTGCGTCATCTGCAAACGCGACTCGATCTGAATTGTGAGCCCTGCTGGCTGCAGTGTATGCTGGAGGCAGAAGCCACCAAGGGACCACAGCCACGTAGATTTGATTTGAGCTGCACAGATTGGGAGCATACAGTCTTCTTAACTGATTATACTCTCCAACACAATTTGCATTGGCACTAATCCTGAATTGTGACCCCTGCTGACCGCAGGGTAGGCCAGAGGCAGCGGTCAGGAAGGGCCTATAGCAACGTGGCATTGACTTGAGCTGTACAGCGTTAGTGGCACCTGAAGCACTCAGCGTGTGCACAGCTAGCGATGATGCGTGGTCCGGGCTGGCCGCACTGGGAGCATTGTCTTTTGCCTAATGAATTCTGCCTCAATAAGGCCAAGTGGTAGTGACTTGTGGTGCACTGAGTTAGTGGCACCTGAGGCACTCAGCATGTGCTCAGCAAGCGATGACGCTTAGTTTGGTCGGGCCGCACTGGTAGCAATGTCTTTTGCCTACTGGACTGCGTCATCTGCAGTCGCGATCTGAATTGTGAGCCCTGCTGTCCGCAGTGTAGGCTGGAGGCAGTGGCCCGCAAGGGCCCACACTGGCGTTCACTTGAGCTGCATAGAATTTGTGGCACCTGAAGCACTCAGCCTGTGCGCTGCCAGCGATGATGCTTGGTCCGGGCGGTCCGCACTGGGAGCAATGTCTTTTGCCTAATTAATTCTGCCTCAATAAGGCCAGGTGGCAGTGACTTGTGGTGCTCTGAGTTAGTGGCACCTGAAGCACTCAGCGTGTGCGCAGCCAGCGATGATGCGTGGTCCAGACGGGCCCCACTGGGAGCAATGTCTTTTGGCTAATGTATTCTGCCTTAATAAGGCCACGTGGCAGTGACTTCTGGTACACTGAGTTAGTGGCACCTGAAGCACTCAGAGTGTGCACAGCCAGCAATGATGTGTGGTCCGGGCGGGCCGCACTGGTAGCGATGTCTTTTGCCTACTGGACTTCGTCATCTGCAATAGCGACTCGATCTGAATTGTGAGTCCTGCTGTCCGCAGTGTAGATCGAAGGCAGTAGTTAGCACAGACATAACTGCGTGGTGCTGTGCCGCTGGGTTCGTAGGGGGTCTGCGTCAAGGAGGCAGATGGTCAAGGGGCCGGCCTCGTGGGACGGTGAGGGCCACCACCCTGGCAGACACGTTGGCCTTCCTGAAAGTGAACCACACCCAGAGCCCAGGCCTATTTATTCACACTCCTACACTGGAGTGGTGTACTTCGGACCAGCCCACTCCACTTACGCTTACAGGGGGACCACACAGCTACATGACTAAGATCTTTCCCACTGCCTGAGGTAACATGGTTGCATCCACTATCCAAAACACTACAAGCACCAGCAGCATATGTCCACATGGAGAGGTCTGTGCTCTGCATAGTGAGGTCTTTCCAGCACTTTACCGCCACACTTGGAATCATGTGCATTCTTATTCATGGGTGACTTGCCTCCTTCACACAAACTTGATTCCCACATCTCCGAACATTCAGCTATTGTATGGGTAAGGGCCATGCCGTTTTCAGAACATCCACTGTCCTGTTCTGCACTGCCTCAGTGGTAGTCGGGGTGGGGAGGGTGGTCCAGGGGGGTCCTGGGGGTGGTGGCGGTGGGTGGTGTGGCCCTCTTGGGTCTCCGAGCTGCATGATCAGTGGCTCCATGACATGTGTTGGTCTTCAGATGTGGTTCTGGGCTTGGCTCTCTTTCATACTGTAGGAAGTCCTCCTGCTTTACACCAGTAAAATGCAGGTCTTAAATTCCTACTGCTAACGCGTCTTATCGCCTGTTTTTGGATTGCATTGCAGATTTGGCTGGTCATTGAAAATATCGGCAAGTGGTGTTTTAGTTTTTTGCATGGGAACGCCTACAATGTATATTATTAGCATTAGTTGTCGCTCTCATCCATGGCGATGTTTTCTGTGGAAGCTATTGCTGGAAAACTGGTGATATCGGCAGTTTGCACCAGGTTGAGAATGAAACAATAATTCTTTTGCAACTTTTGCTGCGCTAAAGTGCAGATAATTCATTGATAAGTCCTTGAGAATAGCCCCATTGTTTTTTTTTATTTTTTCATCCAGATTTGCGCACCCAGCTGCTTTTTTTCTTTGGGTCCTGGGGGTCCTTGCGGGATCCCATGAGCAGGCCTAGGATGTCAGGGTGTTTGTACCCTGCCCCCTTTTCTTGTTTGTTTAACCTTTTTTAAAAATCTTTTCTTGTGATTCGCATGTTGCTACAACAAACTCCTAATAAACACAAGGGCTTGTTTTAGAGCCACTCTATAACCCAGCCATGTGGACTTATCGCCAAGTTATCGGCACTTTAGCGCAGCAAAAGTGGTCAGAGTATTATCGCCCCATTCTCAAGTTGGTGCACACTGCCACATTGCCCACAGGCTGATGGTACCAACACAGCGGACAACCAACATCCCTCCGCAGACAAAGCTGCTGGCTGTGCTGCACCTGTTGGCCTCTGATACCTTTGAACCAACAACTATGTTGTAATATGCTAATTTTGTGTTATGTCATTTCTGACATCTCTGTGAGGTGATGGGGTTCTAGAGTGCCAACTCATCATGAGCTGGTTGTAGGAATGTTGGGTGAGAGATAGAGATGAATCTGCTGGCAGTTGGGTGGCAGAGCTGTAATACCTGAATCTTCAATTAAAGAACCTGATTCATCTACAAATGATCTTTGGATTCTTATTCATCCCTCCAAAGTGTACTTTTTAACACTGGCGACGAGGATGGGATTCTACAGCTCAACTCCAGACTACAGCATGAAGTGTTAATCAAGAAACGGTTTTCATCCTCTCTACTTTGCTGAACTTTCAAGTAAGACTTTCTTTGTACTTATCTTGATTTCTGACACACCTCGTCTGGCAACATCAGCATTCCACATCAAACACCTTACAGCCCATCGTAACGCTTCTATTCTGAACGCTAATTGACTTCTCTACTATCTCTTGTAATCAAATTACAAGCTAGTGTTTCTACGTGAGACATATTTCAGCTCAGGAATATATGGTGTAAGAACACATGCCTATCGTTTGACTTATTATGGATATAACTTCGTAGATTTGCTGGTCCGGTTGTCAAATGATTTAAATTTGTGACTTACGTTTTTTTTTGACTCGCGCCTTTCCTCGAGCAAACTTCCCGTTCTCGTGCAGCATTGTTCTGACGAGTGAATCGCCATTGTTAACAGCAGCGTCACAGCGTTGGCAGCGTCTTCTGCCGAGCTTGGTGGAACGCATCGAACGTCACAGCGTCACAGCTTCCTGGAACGCATTTAACGTCAGCTGCGTCTTCTCCTGAATTGGTTCCTTGGCAACGGCAAAGCAGCGTTTTCTTCCGAGTTTGCTGGAACGCATCTAATGACACAGCGTCACAGCTTCCTGCAACGCGGTGTGAGCAGCGTCTCTTTCCGATTTGGTTCTGTTCCTTAGCAACGGCAAAACGGACGCTTAAGACGCACCTTCTTCCTCGTTGTTTTATCAGACGACTGCATTGTCTGATTTGTATGCCACACTGTGAAAACGATTCCTCAGCATTTACAGAGCAACGCTGACACGCACAGCCATTTTCCAGTACGTGTTGTTTTCATTTCTTTGTAGTGTGTCCTTTTGTCAAGAGCAACGCTGACACGCACAGCCATTTACCAGTACGTGCTGTTTACATTTCTTTATAGTGTGTCCTTTTCCCAAGTTACGCTGACACGCACAGCTTTTGAGAGAAGTTTAAAAAAAAATTAATTACTTTAACGTGCTCATAACATAGCAAAGTGTGGACCACGTCGTGGGATCATCTTTCTGACACTCTTAATGCAATGCTGTTAGGCACAGCTATTTACTTGATGGTTTGGATAAGATTGTCTACTTGGGACATACCATAAGTGCTGATGGGGTTGTTCCAAAAGCTGAGCTGGTAAACACTATTAAAGATCTGATGGCTCCCACATCTAAGGAGGAATTAATGCGCTTTCTTGGTATGGCTGAATACTACAATAAATTTATAAAGAATTTTGCAGATGTAACGTATCACATAAGGAATCTTCTAAAAAAGGGTGAGAAATTTTGTTGGGATGATTCTTGTGAGAAAGAATTTTGTGAGTTGAAACTCATGCTGCAAAATGCACCCAATCTTAGAAATTATGATCCCACTAAAACGTCCATTATTTCCACTGATGCAAGTTTGAAGGGACTTGGTGCAGTTCTATATCAGGGAGGTACTGCTCCTGAGAACACCATTATGTTCATTTCGAGAAGTTTGAAAGGGGCTGAAACCAGATATTCAGTCATTGAGCGGGAAGCTCTAGCGGTTTACTGGGCCGTTAAGAAATTCAAAACATTTTTGTGGGGTACATCTTTTGTTGTTAAGACAGATCACAAACCATTGCGCGAAGTGTTAACTAGCAAAGGCATTGATTCTATTTCGCCGCGTATTTCAAAATGGGTTGTTGGTTTGCAAGGTTTTGATTTTGTTGTCAAATACATTCCAGGTAGTGAGAATCTTGTGGCAGATGCACTTTCAAGATTGGTTCCGTCTGCTGAACCAAATCTACTTGACTCTGAGAAGGATGTTGATTTTGGTCATCCTCATGATTTTGTATGTGTGGTGGATTTTGAGGTGATTTCTCACAAATGGTGGATAGATGCTTGCAAGGCTGATGCATCCATTCAGGAGGTACTAAAACTCATTTGCAATGGTTGGCATCACAAGGAACAGGGTGGTTCTTTAGTGAAAGATTTTTGGTTGGTGATGGATCAACTTTCTGATTGTGATGGTTTATTGTTGAGGGGTCACCGATTGGTTCCACCCACATCTCTAAGAAAGGAATTATTGAATTTAGCCCATGAGGCGCATCTAGGTATTTCCAAGACGAAGGAAAGAATACGCTCTAGTTATTGGTGGCCAGGTGTGGATATTCAAGTTGAACATCTGGTTCGAGAATGTGTTCAGTGTACCTTAAGTGAAAAAGGCCTTAAGACTAGAACTCAACCTATGGAAAAAAGATCTCGCCCTAGTGGCCCGTGGAAAAATATAGCTTTAGATATTTTAGGACCTATTCATGGGGATGGTTCAGACTCGTTTGTTATTGTAATTATGGATTTGTTTTCAAGGTGGCCGGAGATATTTGTTGTGAAAAGTATAGACACTAAGAGTGTTATAGTTTGCTTAAAGAAACTCATCGCTAAGGAAGGTATTCCTGAGACTATTTTGACTGACAATGGGGTTCAATTAGTCTCTGCTGAAATGGAAAATGTTCTTAGTGGTTGTGGTATTGTACATAAGAAGTGTGCTCTGTATCACCCAGAGTCAAATGGCACTGTAGAGAGATTTAATCGTGTTCTTAAAGATACTATCTCTTTAGCCAAGCAGAATGGACTTGACTGGAGAGAGGAAATATCCAAAAGAGTCTGTATATATCGTTTTGCTCCTCATTCTACAACTGGAAAGTCTCCTTTTCTTTTGTTTCGGGGAAGGAATCCTGATACATTTCTAGAACCTCCTTGGGTGAACAAATTTCTGTCAACCAAGGGTGAAGTTGAGGGTTCTATTTCCTGGAAAGACAAGGAGGATTCTATGTGTATCAAGAGTAAAGAAAACTATGATATGCGACATGCTGTCAAAGTGACAAAAGTATTAGTTGGCGACATGGTTAGGATTAAAAAACCTGGGTTTTGTGTTGCTGGTGCTAAATTTTCCAAACCTATTAAAGTGATAAAAGTTTTTAATAATGCAATAAGAACTGCTGATCACAGAGTGTGGAATTTGAGTCGGGTAGCTTTGTGTAAAGGAAATGAGGAAGTGTTTTTTTCTCAGGATTTGCCAACAAAGAATGCAGTTCCTCGAGGGGAAATAAGACCTACCAGAGTTTCACGACCTACCAGAGTTTCACGCACACCTTCTTATTTGAAGGATTATGTTGTATAATGTTATGTTGTTGGTTGTATTTTCAATGTACATGTAAGGAGGGAGATATGTTGTAATATGCTAATTTTGTGTTATGTCATTTCTGACATCTCTGTGAGGTGATGGGGTTCTAGAGTGCCAACTCATCATGAGCTGGTTGTAGGAATGTTGGGTGAGAGATAGAGATGAATCTGCTGGCAGTTGGGTGGCTGAGCTGTAATACCTGCATCTTCAATTAAAGATTCATCTACAAATGATCTCTGGATTCTTATTCATCCCTCCAAAGTGTACTTTTTAACACACTGCCAGAGTCGGAGGAGTCTCACAGCCAGCCCTATTAAACTTCCTCACACAGGTTTTGGATGCATGTCCACAAAAGGAACGGCGGGCCCCTGTATCAGCACCGCAAGCTTGTCCCAATTCGTAATCTTTCTGCGCAACCAACCCCAACTCGAGCTGTTGCCTTGCGCCTCTGTTCTCCCGATTCAAGAATGTGGTTTCTGAAATGGGTGTGTGCCAGGTCATGAAGTCCAGTAGTAGGAAAAACAGTACTTTATTACAAAAACATAAATTAACAACATGAAAACTTCAAACAACGAGTGATATTCCCAGCGGGGACCATCATCAGGGCAACTTGTGGATCCAAATAACTGCAGATCCTCCTGGAAATCCCAATACAATTCAATATTCCGAAAGTCCGGATTCAGAAACCTGTTGGATGAATGGTAACAATGGTCAAGCGTTAGTATGGTCACAAACATAATCTGGTACAATGTATTGCACTTGGACAAACCTGAATGCTTACAGGTATGATCAATCCTGCACAAAAAGAGGGTAACAGAAGCTTGTGTGGTCATAAGCTTCGTAGGAAAGAAAAGGAAGGATACGACCACACAAACTTCTGTTACTGTCTCATTATACAGAATTTATCATACCTATAAGCTTCATGGTTTGTTTCAGCTTGATACACCAGCAGCTTCACTTCACCCACACTGCGCAGGAACAACTGGAGACCAAGCACGGTAACCACGCCATAGTAGGCTTCCTGCACGTGTTGGGGCAATTGATTGCACACATGTACTACTTGTGCCACCTGCCGACACTGCACACAATCACAGCAACAGAACCCACACGCAATCTAACAATGTGAAGGCAATTCTGGACCACTGGGGCCTGTACACTAATGTTGTCGTAAACTTCCCAGGCAATGTGCCGGATTCCTTCATCTTCCACAAGCACCCTAGTCCCCAGTCCGGTCCGCCACCCAGCGATGACTGCCCCACCCTGCGCACCTAGACCTCAATGCTCACCTGCTGCCACCGGCGTGTCTCCAAGAAGACCTACCACCTGCTGAAGCAACCTCCTCAGCTGTCGCTGAATTTCGTGGCATAGGCCCCAAGCACATTCTGCTGCACCGCACGAGGAGTCTTGTTTGCATAGCCTACTGCCTTTGGTGTACACGCAGTCCAGCTGAGCTCACAATTCAAATCAGGTCTTCATTACCAGGATGGCGTATCGAGGCCTACGCATCATCGCAGGCTACACACCCTCACAGCTCTGGTGGCACTAACTCAGTGCAGCTCAAGTTATCGCCAATTGGCAGGAGGCCCGTGTCGGTCAAAGTGCCTCAGCTGCCACTAACTTTGTGCACCTCAAGTCATCGCTACATGGCGGGAGGCCCGTGTCGGTCAAAGTGCCTCAGCTGCCACCAACTCTGTGCACCTCAAGTCATGGGCCCTTTATGATTGAATATCGTGGTGCGAACGCCATCATGTCATCTCCGGCAGTGGGGAATGTGATGTGGTAGGTCCCTAGGCCTTCATGCATAAATAAGAACCACACAGGCACACCCAGATAGAGAGTGGAAATGGCATTGAGCACGTGCGCCCAGCCCTTTTTATTGGCAGAGTCACATGTCCTGTGATGCCTGTGCTGGATAGGGTGTGGTGTGGATGTAAAGCAGCCCTGAGGGAGTGGCTGTGGCATGCTCACAACTAGACCTGTGATCAGGAGAGCACTACAGGGAAGACCTGGGACATGTAGCATTGTCCCCCCTTGTAAGCGTAAGCGGAGTGGTTTTAGCCTGGCATATGCCAGTCCAGCGTAGGGGTGTAAACAATTACCCCGGGGCTCTGGGCATGGTTCTTTCCTGGGCGGGACAAGGAAGTAACTAATGGATGTGTCTCTGTTGTAGTGTCGGTGCCACCCGGAGCGCAATCGATAATGTTGCACTCTGTGACTCAAGTCCCACAACATGAGCAACATAGACTTAAGAGGGAATCACTGACCCTACATTCATCCATACTTCTACACTTGAATGATCATAGACATTTGTTTGAATTTGAATGTTTAATGCACCTTCAGTGGAGTGTTGTCTTAAGGTATTTTCGGCTCTTGTTTTTGGTATAACCAGTTCTATGTACTCATCTATTCCCTACGCCAACTCCCAAGCACTCATAAATTCACCATGCACTCTCTTTGCAGTACTCTAATCATTCAGTCAGTACCCATGTACTCATGTAATGACCCAGGCACTAACACATGCCCTGCTACAATCCTCTGTACACTAACCATGCAGTCCTCTAACCAACTACACACTACTCATTCTCTCCTTCAATTCCCCAAGTAGTACCCATGCAGTCCAGAAATCACCTTGTCACACCCCATGCACTCCTCCAATCACCCTGCCATTACTATGTACTTATCCAATCACTCCACCAATACCCAAGCACTGCAAATTCACCACACACTCTCCTTGCAGTGCTCTAATCATTCAGTCAGTACCCATGTACTCATGCAATGATCCAGGCACTAACACATGCACTGCTACAATCCCCTGTGCACTACCCTTGCAGTCCTCTAACAACCTACACACTACTCATTTCCTTCTTCAATTTCCCAGGTAGTACCCATGCACTCCAGCTATCACCCTGTCACTACCCAGGTACTCCTCCAATCACCCAGGCAGTACCATGTACTTATCCAATCACTCTGCTAATACCCAATCACTTATAAATTTACCATGCACTATCGTTTCAGTACTCTAATCATCCAGTCAGTACCCATGTACTCATGCAATGACCCAGGCACTAACCATGCACTGTCCCAATCACCGAAGCACTATCCATGTACTCATGGAATAACCCAAGCATTACCCATGCACTGATGCAATCACACTTGCAGTACCTTTGCAGTTCTACAATCACCCCCACAATGCCCTTGCTCTCATGCAATCATTCAGGATTTTTTTCTTTTTTTAACCAATAGATGTGGTTCTGTAAAAAAAAACATTTTTTTCACGTTTTTTTAAACAGTTTTAATTTTTTTTGTATTTCTTAACCTTTTTTCTTTTTTAAGTGTGTTTTTGATTTTTTTTTAAACAAAGGGAGTTTGAAAACAGCAAACAAGCTGTGTAACAAAAAGCAAAGAAAAGGACATTTTGGAACACATTATAATATTTTTTTAAACGTTTATGTGCTTTTGATGGCACTCGTAATAACGTCCATGCACTGCTCCGCAATGCACAGTTTAGCATCACACTTTTTGCACACTATGGCCACTTCAAACAGTTCAGGAACAATATGGGGCCTTGGTGCAGGAGGAGCTTGTTGATGTTTCTTCATGCTACATGTCTCTGATTAATATTTCTTGTCTGAGCCCTGTTACAAAATCTGCTCACAAATAGTGCAAGTCACTTTGCGAGCATTCACCTTATTCTCACCTCTGGCACCGTAAAAAAGGCCCACACAACACTCTCCTTCCTTTTTATAACTGGCTCCACGATCTCGTCCTCCTCCAGATCCAATGCATCGATGTCTCTATGAGCAGATACCATAATGTTTTTAAATAAATCAAAACACACTAAAATTGGAAAGAAGTAGCGAGCAACAAAGAACAGGTGTTGCCAGCAAGACAGCCAAATAATAAGCGGAATATCACAAGGATGGATTCTCCCTATTACAGAATGAAAATATTTTAAATCAACCAGATTCTTTCTTTTCGTGCTGACGTGAAGTGGCGTAGGGTGCGCACACCCATCGCTTACACATCACGCACCAGTGAAATGTTGTATAGATAATTATAAACTATAAATAAATGTTTATACAATATTATACAAAAGATATTAGTGAGTGATTATACAAATCTAATAATTGAACTTTATATAGTGAGATTTCACACTTTGAAAATACGCCGAAGTTGCGACCCAGGCACGATCCCGGCGTGACCCGGAAATACGTATGGGGACGGGCTGCTTACAGTACGTGCATTCGTCGCGCACACGTCAAATTTCATATCGTTAATATTATACTGAAAAAATAGTTTTAAAAAAGTTTTCTAAATTAAATTAGTCATACACTATAACCAAACTATGTATTGATAATTTCTTTAATACTATTTCTTACTTTTCAAATTATGCAGAATTCGCGACCGCGGCGCAATGCCGGTGGGACCATGGTGCGACTTCTGAAATGTAAAGTAGCAAGGTGCGCGCAGCCATTGTGTAGGGTGCGCATACGCTGCGCAAGTCCTGTGAATTAATAAAAAAAAACAATGAATATAGTTTTCCAAACTTTAAATTATTCTCAAATTTTGTTTAATATATAAATATATATGTAGTAAATAAAAAACATAGGATTGAGGCACATTGTAGTTAGGAATTAGCATTTAAAATACCTTTGAAATTCACTGAAAAAAACATAGTTTTCAGGGACTTTATAGTTAGAAATTAGCATTTTAAAAAACTGTTAGTTGAACATTTCACTCTTACAAAACCAGGGAAATGTGTCCGTTATGGTTAGTTCAGCTAACTATAACTCACGCCCCCACAATGTACTGCTGATGACGTCACATATTACATCATTGATGACATGGTCAGTGACATCACTGATGACATCTCAAATGACATCATCCAGTGACTCTGTGTTTCTGTAAAGTTTAAATATGTTTTAGATATATATATATGCCAAGGCGTATTGAAGAATGAATGGGTGTATAAGTGTTTGAAAGGATGATTTAGTAAGTGCGTCACTGTCTGTATAAGTGAGTGAATAAACATGTTTTAGTGAATGCATGGGTTAGTCCAAAATCCAAGGAAAAAGAAGCACACCGGACCAGACTTCAAAAACAACTGGTGCTTTTATTCCAACAGAAACAGCATTGTTTAGATCCTTACGCAGTTCAACTAAATCGATAGTCTTGTTCACAGGTGAGCTGTAATACTGGATTTACAGCATAGCTGCGTGCATTATACACCATAAACTGACTACAGCGTTATTACGTAGTCCCAACATACTGCAATTCCCAACATGCACTTGGAAGGTAAAGTCTCTTGTTCACATGCCTCACTGGTAATCATTTTCCCTTTAAAATTAAAATTGCGGGTATTTTAGCAGTGATAAAATAAAACTTAAAGAGTACCTTCAAAGTGAATCAATCATGCCCAGTATTTTCGGCTGTTGCTTAATTCAATTTCTGGCAGTACCTGTGATTCTAAAGTCCGTCGTGAAAGACATGTGTCTATTCACTTTCCCGTGCCATACAGTGTTCCACAAGAATAATGGGCAGGAATTCCCCGTGCCTTGCTGCTTTTGACACTGACAGCGGGTTCTGCTCCTTTTAATTTTCATCCCACAATGTTTGTCCGCAGGGAGCAGGGCAGTCACGGCATATGGGGGCAGACGACCTCCATTTAAATCCAAATTACACTTCAAAATCCAAAACATCTGTTTGAAAGAGCGAGCTTTTCTGACTCTCATTGAACAGAATAAACGCTTTAAGGCCAGAGGTTACACAGACGAGGTCATTGAGCAAGCGATTACAAGAGCCAAAAAGAGAACTAGAGAGGATATTCTGTTCAATGAGAGTCGGAGTCAAACCAACCGAAAAAGCGGTAAAAATAATGAAATACGGATGATCACAACTTATAACAAAAGCCATAAACAGATCAGGGGCATTCTCTCCATACATTGGCACTTAATTCGCAATGATCCCTTACTGGGGAAATTTGTTCAGAAAAAAACAGCGTTGACCTTCAGAAAAGCTCGCTCTTTCAAACAGATGTTAGTGACAAACATGGTTACATCAAAAAAGCAAGTGCCTATAGGCAGTGCCTGGCTGACGAGAAGAGCAGGCTTTATGAAATGTAACAAATGCAAAGCCTGCAGCCATGGTAAAAACATCACCTCTTACACATTAGGCCTCTCAAAAAGAACCAAAAAAATCAAGGGATGCCTTTCATGTAAGACGGATTATGTTGTCTACGTCCTGCAATGCCCGTGTGGCATGCGGTACGTGGGCAGCACAATCCATCCTGCCCATAAGAGGATCTTACAGCATTTGGGGGCCATTAAAAATGGGGACAGGACATATCCTGTGGCCCGCCACTTTGAATCTCACCACGAGAAGAATGAGAAAGGCCTGTCTTACTTTGTCATTGATTGTGTACCGCCAAATGTAAGAGGGGGCAATCGAGAAAAAAGATTGAGGAGACTCGAATCAACCTATATCCTTGCACTCAATACTCGAACCCCCACAGGTCTTAATATTGAGGAAGATCTAATTACACATCTTTAAAGGACCTGTACAATATTTATATGGAATAGCAGCAACAATCCCCCTCGATTGTGTTTTAAACTTTTGAGTTGTTTATTTGGTTCCTTTTGCACTGTACACACTTTGTTGTTGAGTATTGTTTAGAGTAAGACATGACCAATGGGCTACTTTGTAAAAAGTAAATTGAATGACTGCCCACTTGGGCTTAAATTGTTAATCATGCAAGTGGTGAAAAATGACAAATTGTCGATTTGACCACATGGATCTGCGCAGTACACGTGTTGATAACGTTACGATAATATCTGTTATCAGGAATTGTATTAATTAGGAATAATCAGGGCACTTGCCCGCTTTTGTTTCTCTTGGGGGAGGCATGACATGAGATGTGCTTTTACGGTATTTTCCCTCATAAGTATTACGATTTGCATGATCGATTGTGCACTATAGAGCCAAGAGTTTTTCTTCCCCGTTGGACTACGAGTCTGTCTTTTAATGCACTAATGTTGTAGTTCCGTCACGTGACTCGTCACGAGCACGGAAAATTATGTAAATAAGGAGTTTGAGTTTAAATGAATTGTTGGTGATCAAGCCTGCAGGGCAGGCGAAACGCGTACAAACCGGCTGATTAAATAATAAATCTTTTTGAGCCTGGACACGGCGTCGTCATCCTTTGGTTGGTTGCAGAGGACTGGGTGATGTAATGCGGACTTTGCTGGGGTAGTTCGCGGCAGATGATGCACCCTCTGTTCTGGCGTGTGGCGGCAGTTACTCAAGTGAGGAGGAGCAAAAAAAAAATATATATATATATATATACATATCAGGGGGTCTCCAAACAGTGGCTTGTCAGCTACTGCTACCTCTGAGTATATAAATATATATATATATATTTCCCATACAATAGCTTTTCTCTGAGCCGTGAATAAGGCGCACGCTGAGAGATTCTCAATTCATTAATTTATTACAGCCACAATGCAGAAAACACCCGACAGACGCGTTTTGGCTACACGCCTTCATCAATGTCGATAGGGTAAACATTATTCAATGTTTTTAAAGTTAAGTATAAACATAGAAGAGGGAAAGCAATTCATTCAGACTACGGGTGGAAAGCAACAAGGGGTTATTTCAAAATCATGTCAGGTTCCACAATCTTAATGGAGGCCATATTGGAATGCCTTTTAAACCATACAATTCATTGATGTATTAGTGGCATCTGCTGTGAACATTATTCATTGCCCTTCAAGTATGAATTATTTGCAGCCTATATTAAACTTTTTACACGTTATACAGCCCTGAATGGGCAACCAGTATTCACGTATCTTATTCAATCAAGCCCTGTATGTACACCTTTAAACAGCCCTGAATAGGCAACCATTATTTGGGTGTTTTTTTCAATCAAGCCCTGTATGGGCATTGTTTTGAAACATTTAACTGAATCTCTAATATTTTTCATTTAGTTCTCCCTGTATGGGCAATACTCCTAAGTACTTCGATCAAAGATTTGATACATCTCTACTGTTCATATTTTCAGTGTACAGTGGCTCTTATGCTGGCTTCAAATTCATACATGTTCTTCAGGCATGCTTCACTCTTTTTTACACCCAGTTTCCACCCCTTTGCATTTAAATGTCAAGTTAGTGCGGACTACTTCATGGAATGTGTCCCCATAATTCTTCCTCATTATTCAAGCCTGAAGGACTCCTCGTTTGTAATTTGAGTATATACCTAGATTCTAACCTTCTGAGTTTCCTAACTCTGTCCCCACCCCTTTCATCCTTGAGGACCTGGTCAATGCATACAAACTTAAAGAGGTTCTGATTAGATTTATGATGGTCCTGAAAGTGGCGTGCCACCGGATAGATGACATCCCGTTTTTTTTATGGCACGCATGGGCTCTAAAACCCGTTTCTTGGTTGGATGGATGGTACTCCCCACGCAGTTTAACTCACAGGGGCAGGTCAGACAGTACACGGCAAGTCGGTATTACAGTTCATTAATTTTTTGATTTTTCTTTTTGTTACCCTGCCAGGAATGGTGAATTCCTTAACCGTTTTGCAGTTTTTACAACTTTGCAGTTCATGCATGGATAAAATCCTGTTATGACATCTTTCTTTTGGGGATTTTTTGAGAAATGGCTTCTCACTAGTTGATCTTTCAGAGCCGAACCTCTCCTGTAAGTTATCAGGGGGTTCTTAGAAATGTGAGGCCCCATGATGATATTTGATTTTAGAACTTTCCAATTTCTCCGGAAGATTTGGAAAACCTCAGAGGACTGCGCTGATTATTCTGTTATCATTCTTATTTCTCCTTTGTTTTCATGTCTCTGTTCTGAGGTTTCTCTTTCTCCCAGAATCAAATTCTTCCTTTCTAGTTTTTCTGCTTTCTTCTCTAACCCCTGTCAGCACTCTCTCTTTGTATCCTGGTTCCCTCCGTCTGTTAAATGCATCAGTTTTAGATTTAAAGAACTCTTTCTCTGTAGTACAGTTTCATTTTAGTCTTACTAGTTCACCATAAGGAACCTTATTTAATACACTGTCAGGATGGAAACTATCCACATGTAAGGGACTGTTTCCAGCCGTAGGCTTCCGGTACAGTGCAGTTCGTATGGTGTTCTCCTCTATATAGACCAGAAAGTCCAAGTATGTTACTTACATTTCACTGATGCATTCCGTGAATGCCAAATTACAAGTGATGTGGTTGAGGGCTGCTATATAGATTTTTGCTTCTTCTAATGGCCCCTTCCAAATTATGAAGAGGTTATCTATATAGCGAGCCCACAAAACAATATTCTCTAGCCATTGTTTGTTATCCCCTGCCCAGGCCACGTGCTTCTCCCACCAGGCCACAAACAAGTTTGCGTAGCTAGGGGCGAAGCACATGCCCATCACAGTTTCCTGCTCCTCGTGGTGCAGCTCCCCTGAGAAAAGAAAAATATTGTTTTTTAAGCAAAAAGATGTCAACTGTACAAGCAACAGATTATGTTCGCAGAGTTTCGCATTCCTTTTCTGTAAAAAGAACTCAAACCCCCTGAGTCCCTTCTCTTGTTCTGTGCTTGTGTATAGACTTGTTACGTCCAATGTTATTAACAGCATATCAGATTCCCATTCAATATTGGCTATAATGCGTAAAACGTCCTTAGTGTCCTTTATATAGGAGCTCAAGTTGTTAACCAGTGGATTTAAGAAGCAGTCAATGTAGACAGATTCATTCTCCAGCAGACTGTTTAACGAGGACACAATTGGTCTGCCTGGTGGATCGGCAGGTGGTAGAATGTTGGTAGTTCTGGCGTTTTACAATAGATGAATTTGAAGTCCACATCTCCCAATATCCCTTTGTCCCGCCATTTTTTCAGGATTCCATGGAATTCACTTATACTATTCTCATATGCTGTTTGTGTAACTATTGTGTAGCAATCTTTATTGGATAGTTGCCTCCAAGCTTTCTTCTGGTATTGTTTTTTGTCCATTAAAATGACTTCTTTATCCGAGGGCTTTATGACTAATTCATCATAATTTTTCAGGTTCATGATCGCTTTCCATTGATTCTTGGAAATATTCTCCTTTGTAAGATTAGGGCCTTTGCCTTGTAGTTTTTTTAGGTCATTTATGACCAGATCGTGGAATGTGTCAATCACATCATGTGCAGTTTGCGGGATAACAAGTGATTTAACTTTTATGTTACTAGCAGCTCCCACTTGTGTTATTCCGGCATCGTAAAGAATCTTCATTGTGTCCATTTGACTCAAGCTACTCCCCTTCATTTCTAACTCTTGCAGCAATTTCAGGGTCTCAATGTCAGTTTCAGTTAGTATGTTCCGTTCTGCAGGAGTCCATAAAATACATATATTACACATACCTACATACACACTTAAATCGCTCAATGTTTTTGGCACTTTAATTGTTCAACCTGATCTTGTCATTGGAAACTGGGAACTGTCACCAATAATGTCCAGGATGTGAGTGGATGGTGGAGAGACAACAGAAGCCACTGGTGCTTCATTACTAGTCTCTTCTTCAACATGTAGATCTGATGACCGATGAGTTTAATGCCGAAAGTGAGAAGAGTCTCTGGCAATAAACTTCCCAGGGCTCTGGGCAGTCAATGAGAGTGCCTTGGTAGACAGAAATTAAAAAAGAGCTGCATTAAATGGAGTATTAGATTTTCTTTTCTGCATCTGGCATGTGAGCACTCGATCTCCTCTCTTAAAGACGGTGTTTTTCGCATGTCATCTTTGGTCAACATATGCTCTCATCTTTTGATTATGAAAAAAGTCCTTCTCATGAGTTGCTTTCTCATCTTTATCCATCTGATTGATCCACTGATGTATCTTGGTTGTCATTGCTCTCCATCAACGTTGCAGGACTTTCACCGGTGGTCGAGTGAGGTGATGAACAATAATCTCTTAGTGTAGAATTTAACACAGCTTTTATTTTGAGCTTTTCAAGAGTAGCACCCTGCACTGCTTTCTTTAGTGTACTCATAAAGTGCTCAACAAGTCTGTTGGCCTGCAGCCACAGAGGTATGCTCTTCTGATGCTTTATATTAAGATGCTCTAAGAAATCTTTGAACTCTTGACTGTAAAAATAGGGCCATTGTCAGATTTCAATATGGCTGAAACACCTCATTTCACAAATATGCATTCTAGTCTCTAAATGACTCGGTCTCGAGTGGTAGATGAGAGATCCTCAATTAATGGTAATCGTGAGTCTTCGTCCACAATCACCATCAGATGATGTGCATTGTCAAGCAGACCAAAAAAGTCAATGACTACTCTCTCCCAGGCATGCTTTAGGAGTTCTGACATGTTTAAGGTGTGCTGAGTAACATTTGTAGAAAGGCAATTGCATAGATGGCAAACCTTTAACTCCTTTTCAACCCATTTATCAATATACAGAAACCAGACTACGTCCCGGAGAACTTGTTTAGTGGCAATGATTCCACGATGTAATTCGTGGGCATCTTCAATCATTTCTTGCTGCATACTCTCTGGATTTCGGATACTTGACCCTCACTGTATAACTTCTTCCTGTGATAGGGACAGTTCATCCTTGACATTTTTGTATTTTTGATATTCACCATCGCTGATGTGAGGTCGAGGGTGTTGATTCCATGACTGATGTGTAATTGTATCTTTCAGCTTTAGCATTTCACTATCATGGCTCGTGGTAGTGATAATCTGGACTATAGAAATGGCAGATGGTGTGTTTGATTTTACTATAAAACTGACACAGGCTTCAGCCGTCTTGGATGGAGTATCATGACCTTGGGTAGGCACTCTGAAAGAGTAGTCAGCAGGGTTGTGATCCTTCCCTGGATGATGCACAATTTTATAATTATACTCTTGTAATCAAAGTCCCCATTGTTCAATGCCAGAAGGCATCTTGGCCTTTGGATTGCCAAATATAGTTAGTAAAACTTGATGATCAGTTGCCAGCATAAAAAGGCATTCTATGCAGGAATACATGGACATGTTCACAAGCCCATAGCATAGATAAACTTTGTTTTTCAGGTTGTGAATAAGAACTTTCTGTTTGGGACAAACTCTTACTTGCATATGCCACATTATGTCTCTGAACATCCTGGTGTCCACTGTGCTAGGAAAGGATAGCGCCTAACCCGACTGATCTACTGTCAACAACAACCCCTGTATGAAGCTTCAGATTGAAATAAGCTGTTTCAGCAGCATTGTCAATGGCTTGTTCGATTTTCTTAAAACGTTTCCTCACATTCAAGTGACCAATGAAATGAAACATTCTTTTTCATCAATTCTCTCAATGAAGCAACTACAGTGGCAGGTTTCGTATTTATCTGTAACAGTAGCTGGCCATGCAAAAACATGAATGCACCATAGAAACATCTTGTGATGGATCAGCATTTGACAGAGCTTGTACTTTAGCACGATCGGGTGTCATACGCCATCAGAAAAGATATGGTCAAAACATGTTGCTGTTTTTATGGAACTCATACTTATTTGCATTCAAAGTCAAACCTGTATCAGCCAGTAAATGAAATACTTGTGTGAGAGCCTTATTGTGCTCTTTTTGAGTAGCTCTGAAAACCACATGTCATGACTATAATTGAACACATTCATGACAGGATACATGTTGATTGACATCTTTGAAAAAGTGCTGCCGCTGATGACACATACCAACGTGTGTAGAAAAGTGTGTAATATACCTGCAATTTTCTTCGAGTTTCAACTGATGATAACCTTTAATCAAACAAGGCAAGAGAAGACCTGTAAACCATTCAATTGCATGTGCATGTCAGCAATGTCTACCTGAAAGTCATTGTCGTTCAGTTGGATTGTTTGCCTGCCCCATATATGCATACCGCTCCTTCACTATCCGTCTTGGCCACTACTACTATGGGAGAAACCTATGTTGTGGGACCAGTAGAATTCTCATTGATGTCATGCTTAAGTAACAATTCAAGTTCTTTTTCAACAGCATCTTCTAAATGAAAAGCAAGTTGTCTATGTCTTTCAGCGGCAGGACGGACATCTTCATTAATACACAGCTCAACTCTCATAGTCTTAAGAGTTCCTAAACCATGAAACAATGCATGAAATTGACTTAGTATTTTGTGATGAGCTTCATGTTACCAATTGGGGCAATCAGTCTCATATTAGCAGCTGTGCTGAAACTGAGTTGACAGGCACCTGATGCTGTATCTTGAAGCACATAAATGGGTTCTTGCACCTTCATTTTCTTGTGTTTCATTGTTACTACAAATGAGCCCTGACTTTTTAAGGGCATTGATGCAGCCCATGTGTACACTTTTGTTTTTGATGGCATAAGTTGCAGTAATGGAGAAAATTGATTATATTCCTGTTCAGGGATAATGTTTATTGAAGTACCACTGTCAATGATGAAAGCTATAGAACAACCATTTACTTTCAGTGTAATATTCACAAAAAGTTTTAATGACTTTGGTGCTTGGGAATGTCAAATTTTCTTTGACTGACATTATTCCTCACAGGCAGCTAGTCCAACAAGCACACTCTTTTGGAGGAAAACATTGACAGGGTAAAGCCATATTCTTTACTCTCACTTGCTACTTATACAGAATAACTGTGTGGCGATGATTTTGATGACAGTCGATTGTGGTCAGTATCGATTTGTCTCTTGGCCTTGTAGATGTACTTCAAATGTTGTTTCTGGAATATCCCGGTGGCCATATTGTCCTTGCTCCGTGATGTACTTGCATTTCCCTTTGCTTTTCAAACCATTACAAAATGGTCCTTCATCCCACAGCCTTTATTTAGCTGTCCAATGGTGGGAAATTTACCTTTGCGTGGGAATGAAAATCTACATCTAAAACACAACTTCTTTTTTACGTGAGAACATCACCTTGTGTCCTTCTGTCTTTTGCTTTGGTTTACTTTTCACACTCATGACTGATTCATTCTGGGCACCCTCAGTCTCCATGTCAGCAGCTTGTCTATCGGCACGCTTTTTAGGTCTGGCAGTCATTAACACTCGCTCCAGACTAACAGTTTCTCTCAGCATTCATTGTCGAAATGAATCTGACTGGCAACCATCAGTAATTGTACAACGTATAGCTTCTTTGTCATTAGTTTAATTGAACTTACAGTGTTTGATGAGTGAGTTGAGTCTCTCCACAACTTCATCAAGGGTTCACCAACTTTCTATCATTCTTGACTGAAAATATATATCTTTCTGAATCCACATTGGCAATTGGATTTAATTTGAGATTCAAAGTTTCTTCAATTTGACAGTATGTGGTTTCTTTGTCAGTTCACAGCATCTTCCTTATTACTTCTTTTACACCATCATCAGCAAGATTTTTGAGGTATTTGATAATCATTTTGTTTTCAGTCTCTTGCAGTGCATCAACAAAATCTTCAAATCTTCAACTCTCTCTATCCAAACACTCCATCTATCGCCAATATGTAGCTTTTTGCTGGCTTCAAACAGTGGGCGTGCTGGTTTCTGGAATGAAGCAGCATTGTTAACCATTGTGGAACTTGAGAACACTGCTTGTGGATCACTATGACTTGGTTATGCAACTCATGTATGAGGCCTTGCCACATGCTGACCTCTGGATCATCTCTAATAATAGTTGGAAACTTGACTTCTTCTTTGCCATCAAAAGAATATCACTATTCCGAGAGTCGCTCTCGGATCTTTATTCTTCGAAGACCTGTGAAGGTATTCTGAGCCCCAATCAGCAATGTTTGGGCCTGGTCACTTTGGGTAGAGATGAGTCAGTAAGCACAACCTTGGGCATGTCTCTTTGAGCCACTTCACCGAGAGCAGTTATAAAATGACTTTCTTTAATGATTTTGGTACGTTTATAACTTTTTTTTTAAACATCAAATTGCACTTTCTGACACCTGGTTTATCTTCGCCTTGCAGTGCTTCTGTTCACAGCGTTGTATCCATCTTCAGCGTTAACACTTCCACTAACATTATCTTGTGTGTCAGTACGGTACCGTTATGTATTGCCTGAACAGTAGGTTCGTGGCCAATGACATGTACATTCTCTGCAATGCTGTCATTATCTTTAACTGCTTCAAAGTGGCTGGAACTGCGATTTGACTGAACATCCTTTAGGTGCTGGTTCCTTATTTTGACAATGACACATTTGACATGCACAAGCTGTCTGCTTGGAGCATGGCAAACTCTGGGAGAGCACTATTGAACTTCATGTTACTTATCTCCTATCCAGTGCCAATTGTAACATCCTTTCCAGTCTGGGTACACACCAATGACTAAGCCACACATGGATCTTAGTATTACAAGTCTTTATTTAACTGTGTGTAACTGCAAACTCAGCATTCTTAATCAGCCTTCATTGCATTCCACTCTAAAGCTTATGTCACATCTCTACGGAATAGATCAGGAGCCACAAGGTTTCTGTCATTGCTAACTCTCAAGACACAACAACAACATCCCATAAAGACTAAATGTTTATATATATTCTAATATATGCTTTTATAAATGAGGAACAAGCATATTCAGATGAAGGACTGACATTAGGCTTCTTAGAAATGGCGCTGGCAGAGCACTCCTCAGTATTGGCAGGAGCACTGTGACAAAGAAGACAGGGCAACAAGCCCAATCAAGGTAAGCCTCTTTGACATAGCCTCTCTCAGCTTCCTGTGCTTCCTTGTTTAGACCTGATTAAGCAAGATTTTATTACTTAAACCATTCAAATAGTTTCCTGCAAATTCTAGCATAGCCTCAGTATTTAATGGTTCCAGTCTAGTCTCAACACGTAATGGCTCCCTCACTTTGGCCTACTGGAGCAGAAGTTCACTACTTAAATGAGGAGTTTCTCATGCATTCTAGCATAGCCGTATTACCTAATGATGACTAGATACAAAAAAGTAGTAAGAAGCCTGGGCATATTAGTAGACTGTGACATGTTCCTTTCAGGCCCATTGCCGTGTTAGCATGAGTAGGCCCGCAGTCTTTACTTTGCTTTGCACATGTTACTACACACAAGTATTTTGCTTTGAGCTACTTTCACACAGAACTTACTGTTATTTTTGTGTTCTGTATTTTTTTGAGACTTAGTCTGAACACGTAGACAAGATCAAACAATGCCCCTTGTTATTCTGTTTCAGTCAGGCTCTAGCACATAGAGAAAACACACACATGCAGCAGTTGTTTGGGAACAGCTACTCTTTGTCTTCTAGGTATGCAAAGACAGGCAAATGCACAGACAAGATTGCGACTACACCTGAGATGTAGAACCTCTATCTGTGCATTATAAGGTACGGGGTCTTCTAGAAACACCCAGAAACCTTTTGATTTATAATCACTTCACCTATGTAGAAGGAGAGGGGGATGGTTTACCCTGTCTTATATAATTAGATCTGCTTTTATTTCTTTATGGATTACTTACTATGCTAAAGGTATTTGTGTTAGGCATCTTCTTACTTGTTGTGGCACGTACACTGCATACTAGAGCACAATAGTTAAAATAAATATTTTAAACTTTTCTCATGTCTCTGTTAGATCTTATTGTGGACAAGTGTGAGAGTGAAAAGTTGTGCTCTGTCACTGTGATTCCTGAGAAGATCGGGGGTGTTGTGTTTGTGGTGTCTAATCACTTGTTCCTCTGTGACTGAGTAGGAGGGCAAGTGAGACACTATAGCTGGTTGGTTCTGGGCTCATGGTTACTAAGTTGGTAGGATAAATCAGTCCTTGCCTGCTAAGGTTCTATGGACCCAAGCATAGTTCTTTGATGTTGCAAAATCCCTGCTACATGGTGCCACCAATGTTTGGCCTGGTACTTATTTGTGGGACCCCTGAGTAGAGCTTGTGTTCATCCACAATACCCTTGCACTGTTGTCCAGAGACATCTGTGGTGCAGGGGGTTTACCTCTTCAGTTTGTAGGTACTTCCTATTGCTGTAGGATTTTCAAGCTTGAACTTAAATGGTTACAGCCCATTTTTGTGCTCCTGTTTAAATCCATTACGATTCCAATGTGGCTCAACCGGTTGGCGAGTCCCGCTCATTGCCGGATGGCGGTTACTCAACATTTGTTATAGACTGGAGTGCCCAATGCAGGATCTCCCAATTGTTTTTGGGGTTGTGGTGGGCCCTGGGTTTTTCACTCCTGGGTTATGATCCCCACTGTTGATGCGACAGATAATTATTTTTATTCTTATACAGTAGCTAATGTAGCAGTTTATCACCCATACGCGATCATTGAACTTCTTCTTACAGCCTGGGAGCACCAGATTTGGTTTAGTGGTGCCCTTTTCTATCCTTTACTTTTGTTCACATAGGCCCCTTAAGTATTGATGGGGCCACATGGCCTGTCTTGGCAGGTTTAACTCTGTATCCACATTATGCCAGTGAAACTGTGCCAGATGAATGTTTATTGTATGCACAAGTAGTTCATTTTTATAGAAGTTTGATTCAGTTTGTTTCTTGGTGTTTTTGGCGGCTCCACCAGGGGAAGCACCTCCAGTGCAGGCCCCACATGGTGGAGGCTTTGTAAATAGCCCTGTTATTTTAAACTCCATTTTGGGCAAATTACCCCTTAATCATGAAGACTTTCTATTTTGGATTCCTCGAGAAATTGATGCGCTTGATGCTGTTTTCCCCTCATGGGTCCTGTGGAGAAGCATAGGATCCTTACTATATATTTGTCTACTGGACTGGTCCCCCCCCCTTGGCTGACTGCAACACCTGGGGGACAATGTTCACTACAGTGTATTCACTGTAATGCCACCCCCTTGATGAGCATTTTTCCAAACGTTCTCAAACATGTACAGAATGAACATGGGACAGGTCCTGCAGGGATGAAGCCAGTGGGTAATTTTCCCATAGTCTCCGAAATGATTCTTTCGAATGTTAAAGGTGAAGCCATGTCCCTGATTATATGCCATTGACTTACTACAGTGGCCACAGCTGACCGAATGCTTGAGTTCCCTGTAATTACTTCTGATGTTTATACATCTTTGGGATGTAATACTGTGGGGTCCAGACCATCTGCGCAATCGCTGGACAAACCTCCTCCTGAAAAGAAAGGTTGTCCGTGTTTTCCTAAGAAATCTTGGGATAAATCTAGACAACAACAGAAGCCCAGGTCTAGTGGTGGCTCACCACCACCAGACGCTTATGAGAGACTATATGACTTGCATGATCACACTAAAATTAAAACTCCAGAGTGATTTTAGGTTCAGGATCCTCATTATTCTCATTCCTTTCAGGAATCATCTGATCAACAGTACGACAGAGGTGGGCAACAGGATTGCAAGCAAGGCGAGTCTTCCTGATAGACTTTATCATTTAGACATTCAGAGTAAAGTTGTTAATAAACTTACCATTAATGCTATTTTTGGGACAGTTCGACATTTTGTTGGCGTCGGTCGATTGGCCTCCCTCATTTGTTCTTGCTTGTCCTCATGGGGAAGATATAATCATCCCCTCTTTTTCACATCTCGATCCCTGAGGAGACGCATCATGCTTATGCTTCCCGGTGGGCCCTTGCGTTGGCTCCTGCCCTATACAGCAACCAGGTTAGTGGGATGTAAACTCTCTACAACATGTTATTCTGATCTGTTCCACCCCTCAACTGCAGCCTCAATATCCTATTGAACTGGTGGAAATCAGGGTGTTCTTGAGCTCTGTATCTTAAATGAATTATCCTCTTTTTCCAGTCTGACAGTTCTTATCGCATAGTCTTAGATTATAGGGATTTAAATACGCATATAAGCACTTTTGCAGTGCAGAACACCCACAGCCCTGATTAACAATATCATCCACAAATGGTTTAAAACTACTCTCAACATTTCCAATGGGTGTTTAGTCACAACTTGGCTGTGGAGAGCCATGATTAGTCCGCATTTATCGCCCTCGGGTCTCAGGGATGATACCAATGGGATATAACAACAGCCATGGTGGTTGTGCAGCACGTATCGTGCCCCTTTTATATGATATTGATCTTGATGCTTTATCCATCGTTGATGACATATACCTTCTTGATGATGAATTGAATCCTCATTTGGCGAGAGTGGATCTCATTGCTATACAATTAGCTAAACTTTGTCGGAAGTTCAATTCTGCAAAGTCTGGTTATGAATTAAGTCATAAGAGTAGAGGTTTGGCTTCCCATTTTTTGGAGAAGTGTGTACAATTGCAACCACCTTCTACATTGCAGTCTTTGCTTGTTTTTTAAATTTTATCAGGACTTACATTCCTGAGTACGCTCAGAGAATCAAACCTCTTTATGCTTTGATACAACCAACTTTTTCTACTTCCTCTTGGCTTCCAAAACATACAGCAGTCTTGCACGAAGTACCAGATACAATTGGTTTCACTTATGTCATGTTCAATGAGGAAGACACTGTTCACATTGTTAATGAATTGCATATTTATACTCCTGGTTAGGGGGTCATTTTTCATCTAATGGACAAAATTGACTGCAGTGTCGATGACCATCCTTGAAGAACGGCCTCTAACTAAAGGTAAACGCATCTTTGTCGTTTAGCCCGTACCTGCCTTAGAGGCAGTCACAAAAACTAGTGTTCCAAATTCTAAAGCCCTTCACTTGCTTTGGATTTAATGGGCTATGTCTGTTGATGTTTCCTTTATTTTTGCCCCTTCGCTACAAACACAAGAAGTTCTTCAATATAAATATGTTGATCCTCTGCCTTCTACGTTTCTTCCTCTTGACTAGTATAAATGTATCATTTACACTGATCGTTTGGCACAACCAGCCATTGATTCTAAGCAGGGTTAATCTGCAGCTTGCGCTAAAGTAGTAGGCACTATGAGCGATGGAGTTTTCCACTCCACTTGGATTCATACCCAGTGTCTAGCTGACAGTACTGCACAGTTGACTGTGCTCAAAGCGTTGCTTTTGGTTCTCAAGCATACTGATCCTGAGTTGGTCATGTTCGTGTTGTGTGATTCTTTTTACTGTGTACAATTTTACAATGTTTATTTAAATTTTTAGAAAGAAAATGGCTTTCACGTTTCTAAGAGCATCACAATAAAGCATAACATGTTGTGGGCAAATGTGGCTAATTGTAAAGATCGCCTTCCACTTACACATGTTGTACATGCATTGTGCCACCAATGTGTTGGAGCGCACACTGTTGGAAATTCAATGGCTGCTGAAGCATCAAAATCTGCCACAACTAGAGTAGTCACACTTACGCATTCCATGACTAAAATTGAGGATGACATCTTGGCTGCTATAGATTCATGTCAGGAGGAAACTGCTTTTTCTCAATGTTTATTTTCTAAGTAAACTTATCAGTGAACTACTGACAAGGCTCCCTTTGTTACAATTCCTTGAGTTGATGTGATCCAGGTTGTTCACAATCCACGTAACATAAAACAGTGACTACTTATTCCGTTGGTAAATTATGCCAACAATGGTTAGATAGTTCCATATCGACAACAGTGAAACAACATCGTTCTCTTCTATCCGCAGACATGAATCTGTCTGATTTCCTTTTGGGTCCAAAATCCTCACGTTCTAAAGGATTTGATTATGCTGCTCATAATGAAATTTGGAAGTTATTGCAAATGGAAGCTGCAGTATGTTTACGCCAAATTGCTTAGGATAACTGGATAAAGTCCTTGCTGTGGTAGACAATAGTATAAATACTTTGTCACCTCATATTTATAGTTTGGATAATATTGTATCATCTGTCATTGATATTGTACAAAGTGACATGTCTACATTATATCATGGTCAGACCCAACTTAGATCCATAATGCAATTTAGTTGGACACTCCAAACACTGAAAAATGTGCGCGTTCCTTGGCATTACCTTAATTCCACCGCTTTGTTCATACCATTAAACTTGATAGGTAGACAGCAATAAATGACTATGAAAGACGCTAGTTATACTATGTTACACATTGAGAATCTTGAACAGCTTACCTTTATAATAACAGAAACACTGTCTGTAGTCTGGTTAATATACAAAGTTATCTCATTACCTATTTCTACTTTTCAGTTCACTGCCTGCATGACACACTTCCTGGTGGGTAGATACAAACCTCTTGGGAGGAGTTATAATCATTAATTGTGGCCCCTGCCATTTACATGTCATTGTCAATGGGCTCAGAGAGTCGTTTTTCCTACAGGGGAGAAATGTGCCTCCACTGTGGTTCATTCTCTTGTTTGTGAACATGTAAAACTCCATGGCGCCTGCAATGTGTTTGCCCCTAATTTGGCTTGTTATTTAAAAGGAACTCCTGTTCCCTCTATTATTCCCACTCTCACATTGCTTTCAAGTGCAGGCTATCTTGTCCTGTTGTGGTTTGTGGGCAGGAATCCCTTAGGTGTGTCCATTTCCCACTTAGTAACTTGCTACAACAACATTCTGTTTTCATCCTATGGATGGGAGTGTTGATAGTTCAATCTGGCCTTCCATTCCAGCTTTGAAAACAGATTTCAATAAACTGAGCACACTCAAAGTGTTATTGTTTCAACAAGAAGTGGCTCCTACTTTAGCTCGCTAAACCTTCGAATTGTAGGTGGCGAGAACTTCCAGTGAAATACAGTCATTGTTAAACACAAATCTCCCATAACATTTTGGTGAACTGATTCATCAAATATTTAATGTGTCTGATACCACAGGCCTGGTCCACTTTTTTAAACTTGTGCGCTCCGGCCTCCTAACCTCTTTTCAAACTATATTTGGAGTAATACCAGCATTTATTCATTATATTTTTTCAAACGAGTTTGGTGGATTCCTTCTGCTGCTCGTCTTGATTTTGGGCGGTGTAGTACTGTTCTTGCTATTCTACAATAGATGCTCCGTTTGTGGTTCTTCCAGGACAAGCATCGCTGCAGCTGTACCATGAGCGAATACTACGACTCTTTGGAGTTGTGGCCCTGGATGCTCTAGATGCCGAGTTCTGCTTAACCTTCCGCTACACTTACTTCAGTTGCATGCAACCTGTGTTTTATTCCATCTGGTGTCCCTTTCAATGAGCTCTAGACATCTGCCTGGCTACGGCATCACAAATCTGCCTGCTCTTTTAAACTGCTGATGAGTCCCTGAGTGGTCCATTTGCCCTGCTCAACTGGATTGCTATTTTGTCTCTCAGAAGTAGCAATTTTAATACTGGAATTGTTGGTCTCAGTTGGTAGTACACGTTTAGGGGATACTCATTACCATATATCAATGGCTGCACTGCCGTTCTAACACTTTGAGATTACATTCTGACCTAGGGGAGGGTATCACATGGCCTGTGCAGTTCCATTGCCGTTTTCCCTAAGTTGGCATGAGTAGGTTGCAGTCTTTACTTTGCTTTGCACATGTTAATACACATACAGTCAGTCAAATAATCTTTATTTCGGTCATAGACCCTAAAAGATACATACATACAAACAATAACATATCTGGTATTTCGAGCACTTGGAATTAAGAACACAATACAATTATCATATTATAAAAATTATTTACAGTTAAAAAAAAATAGAAAATAGAAAAGGGTAAAAAAAGGCGCTTACTAAGTTGATTAATAATATCAGGAGGGAGATATCGGTTAAAATAGTTATAAAAAAGATCTTCTCCTACGCCACATAGCATTAATAAAGCATGAGACAGAAAAAACAAAGGGGGTAGAAGTATTAGATTTGAATATTCTGAGCGCCTCTTTGTAGTGACTGAACTCAAAGTTTCTACAGAGTTGAACAAGCCACTGTCGTCATATGGATTTGTACCCTGTGCAGAAAAAAAAACATGGGACACAGATTCTTCCTTGGCCCCACAGGCCGGACATTCTACGGGCTTATCTGTTGACCATTTATAAGAGAAGACCCTAAGTGGGAGTGTACCATATCTAAACTGTAGATAGAGGTTTCTTGCGGTGCTAGGCAAGATCTCATCTAAAAACGACTCCACTCTATATTCAACATTTATGTTAAAAAAGTGGAGGGTAAGCGAGCCCAGCCCGGGGTTACTAAAAAAGGCCGTGATTCTGCACGTACGATGTAAGTGAACCAGGTCAGCACGTGACATCTAAGCACAGGCTACAGCAGGGTTAGACCAAAAGCCTGGTATACCCAATCTCATACTTTCTTTTTTTATGAAAGCAAACCAGGGCAGTTTCTCAGACCCCAAGAGGCCCATTACCTCTGCAGTTTCAGCTCTAAAGTGCGTCAGCTCAGGGGTAACCCAAAGTCTACGCCAATAAGTTAGAGGCCGTAGAGCCACTACTTCATCTATGGGTCTGATACCCATATCCATTCTAATGGGAATAAGGGGGGTACTAGGTGGTAAAGCCAACAACGACCTTAAAAATTAATTTTCATACTTACAGATGTCTGGTATCATGGAGTGGCCCCACAATTCCGCCCCATAAAGAGTAGCCCCCCGTGCCTGAGCTTTATATATTTCTATGATGGGAGCAACTGGCTTAAAGGAGGATTCCCTATGAAGTTTTAAGATACCACCTGTAGTTTGCACAAGTCTTAATTTAGTCTTGGCCAGTTGTGGGCCCCAATCCATTCTATCTGTAAAGGTGATACCAAGATATTCAAAAACAGTTACCCTGTCCAATGCTATGCCATTCAGGGAGGGATTAGGACATCTGGTCGTTGGTGGATTACAGACCATAAACTTGGTCTTTTGAGTGTTAATCTCCAACCCCCTTTGGAGACAAAAATTGACAAAACTATCCAGGGCACGCTGGATACCCATTGGCGATTTTGACAATAGGAGGGTATCATCAGCGAACATTAAAGCCACCACCTGATCGTTTTGTAGCTTTGGGGCATCGATGTCTTTGACCCCTTTGAGGTGAGCAATCAGTGCATTTACAAAAAGACAGAATAGGGTGGGAGCCAGAACACAGCCCTGTCTGACTCCTCTTTTAACGGGAAATTTGGGTGTTAGACCGCCCCGTTTACCACTCCTCACTTGTGCAAAATTATCCAGATGGAGCCTCCTGATGATATTAAGAAGGTTTGCAGGGAACCCCATAACCTCCATTACTGCCCATAATGTTTGACGGGGTGCCAAATCGAAGGCAGATTTGAGGTCGACAAAGATTAAGTAGAGGCTGCCACCCTCTACTCTCACAGTTTTCCAGTATAGGAGTTGGAGCCTTAGTAGCTGGTCGACCGTGGATGTCTTTTCCCTAAAACCGGCCTGATAGCGACTAAGAATCGACTGTTCCTCTTTCCAGATCTGAAGCCGATCGAGTATAATACGTGAAAATAGTTTTTGACTAACATCGATCAGGCTGATTGGGCGGTAGTTGGCCGGGAGTAATGGGGATCCTTTTTTGAACACTGGTATGATCTCGGCTCCCACCCAGGTATCAGGTAATTTTGCACCCTGGATTATGGCGTTGAACAAAAAGCAGAGATATTGAGCCCAAATCACTGTTTGGTCCTTATAGAGATCACCAGGGATGTTGTCAAGGCCAGGCGCCTTGCCTACTGGGAGCCTTTTTATGGCAAGTTTAACCTCCTTCAGTGTGACTTTGAAATAGGATTCTTCATTGGGAATATGAGGTGAAAGAGGGTTGTCGAGGGAGCAATTTAATGCCTCATCGATGTTCTGGGACAGTGGCTGAAGAAAGGGATCATGGGAGAAATTTGGTACTGCCAGGGGGGCATACAGCAGCTGGAAGTGCTCGACCCATCTCTCTGGTGCAATATTAGGGTTGTCTGCCTTTTGGCCAACCCTACTACCAGTTCTTATAATTGACCAAAATTCCCTCATGTCCCTGTTCCCAAGGGCAGATTTTATGGCATCCCATTTACTATTATCCCAATTCTGTTTAGCCTCAGTTAGCACTTTCTTATAATCTAGTCTCTTTTGTTTTGTAAGTGGTCTATTCAGAGATTTGATTGCTTCCAGGGGTGCCCCCTTTGCTTTCTTACAGTTATGTTCAAACCATGTGGGGGCCTTCTTATTCTTCCTTGATTTAGCCGTTGGTGGATTTAGTAGTTCGGCAAGAGCAGTCACTAGAGCTGTATGAATGTTATACATTTTATTACCAAAGAATCCCTGTCCCTGGTCTAAGTAGCCACTTAATTCAAGGAGCGTCTGGTAAACAACTTGATAGAGAGTGGTCATTTTATCGGGGGACCTTTTTACCATTGGCCATTTAAGCCTTCTTCTGTCGTTAGAGGGGAGGGGAGTACCTCGGTTGTCTACTCTTTCCTATATATTTAAACCCATCTCAGGGAGACTTAGGTCAAGTACGAGAGCGTTATGGTCGCTATCATGACGTGGGAGGATCTCAAAATCAATTACCCTAGGCCAAGTCCTTGCCTCTACCATGACATAATCTATACGGGAGGACTGGTCTGGGCGATTAAAAGTGGGGTTGCCCACCAGGTCAGATTGAGCGCGGCAATTACAGGCTCTCAGAGAGTGAGCCATAGTGAGAGAATTCAACTGGAGGGCAAGTGGTGTCCATGCCTTGGTACTTGGAGATCTGGAATAAGCCAAAGTGAATCCTCCTCACAAGTAATGGACTCTGTAATGCCCGGCAGAGGTTTGTACTGGCAATTAAAGTCCCCTGCGACGATCAGAGTACTCTCCCCCTGTACTACAGATATAAATTTGTCTAAAATGTCCAATGTTGGTGATTCTTTTCCTATCTGAGTAGGACGGGAATAGACATTAATAATAGTCAGATTAATTTTAGATGAAAAGGAGAGTCTGATTCATTGTAGATCAGGGGTTGGAGTATCTAATTGGGACACTGTACAACCTAGGTGTGAGCCAATCAGGATGGACAAACCCCCAAAAGGTCTACCCCTCTCACCAATTGAAGCCAGAATATTAAGAGACAAAACCCAACCTAAGAAAGTGCTCCCTGAGCCAGGTCTCCTGGAACAGGCAGACATCGAACTGGTCAATAAAAAGTCCCCAGTCTGGTGAGACCATCTTATTTAGGAGCCCCGCCATGTTCCAAGACAAAATGGTAAGTTTGTTATCGAATGCCGGTGGTTCTCCACCTTTAGGATTTGGGGCCCTTGTCACCATAGCTGAAACAAAGGGAGGGGTGGTATCAATATCACTTACATGATTATTAGTTTCATTCACCTTGTGGGGGCATATAGACAGAGATGGTAGAGGCTGAGGGAGACCCACAATTGGATCATGCCTTATTATATCCGATTTTATTGGAATGACGTTATGCTCTAGATTGATTCTAGTCCCCATGGAACTAGTAGACTGAGCGGAGTGGGTAGCTGTATCGAGGAGACCTGAATGGTGTCCACCAGCATTGTCAAAGAGGCCTGGATGGTGTCCACCTACGTTCAGGTCATCTAACCAACCGAGTCAATCTACTTCCTCCAATTGAGCATAGCGATTAGATACAGGAATATTAAAAATAATTGTTTATTGTTGCGAGCCAATAGAAGTAATCTGAGGGTTCAAACCTTGTCTATCAAAGTTGGTTAAAGACTGAGAGGCGCCCTTCCTCCATGGACATGGATAGAAAAAATCAAGGGTAAGAGCACGGATATTCACGGGAGATTCCCTATTAATCTGCAACCCTCCTTACCATCAAAATATCACCAGCCTTATTAAATGGGAATTGCTTATTTTTAGCCAGCCAAAACAAGATCTTGTTGCGTAGTTCTAAATGGGATACTTTGTGGCCTTTCTTAAGTTCTGGTTTTCCTACCAATATAGTTACGTAGGGAGCAGCCTCCGGGGATAAATTAATTGTAGGAAGACAAGATTGTTGCAGCGCGTGACCACCCCCACCTACATTCCCTGTGGCAGGTGGCAATACACTTTTGACAGTGGCAGATACATTTCTTGGTATTGATTTGGTATGAGTTGGTATTGCCCGCACAATATTATGGGTATTCTCATGTAAACTTTGGGATGAGGGCCCGGCCAGCCCTTGTCCACCGGTTAAAGTCACTCGAAAGTCATTTATGATGCTGGCTTCAGGATTTTGAAGGGGTCGATCTTGCGTCAATTTGGTGACTTCAGAAAACTGCGGGACCCGGCGGAGAGGTGATTCCTGTGTGGTCGAGAGCCCAGTCTTGTGCATGGGAACTATGGGAGTTACTATGGGTTCCTGATTGAAGTGGGCTTGAGATATATTCTAGGTAGATGCAAGATTTTGTAGATGTTGGAGGATGGGGGCGGTCTCTTCCCTCACAATCGCTCGGCACTGGACTAGAAAATCCGCCATTAAAGCTTGAGCCCAAGGAGGATAGGACTTATATGGCGGAGATTTGGGAGAGTTGGGCAGAGAGGTTCCACTATCAATTAGCCTCACGGTGCCTTGAGCGGACCCTCCTCCTTTTTTTTCCCTTTTAGGCCCCTATATTTGTCTTGTTTTCTCTTCCTAGGTCTAGAGGTTTTAGCAGTAGTACCCTCAGATCGAGACTCTAGGTTTGGTGTAAAAATAGGTTCGGGGTTAGAAAGAACCACACTTTGACAGGGATTCTGCTCTACAGGATTCGGTAGATCATTTAGGGGCGATTGGGTCAGTTGGAATCAATCTGGGGTAATTGAGAGGCGTCTTTCAGTTTGTTCAATTTCAGATGTAACGACTCCAATCGCCTTCTGAAGCATTAAGTCAATAGCTGTGGACAATGATGGTGAGGGTGGATTAGGCTTTAACCCAGGGCGCTTAGCTACACAAGCACGTCTCCCCTGTCTACGAAGTGGTGGGTCTGGTGGAGCCATCGCAATACAGGAGCAGGTAGTTATTAGTTGCACAAACAGATAGTCTAGTTAAAGTCACAATACCTTATGTCTGGTAGAAAGGTGTAGGGCCCAAGGATTCAGGAGTTAGAGGGCTGGCCCGGCCCAGCCTCCTCCGGGCGATGACGGGCAAGGACGGGTCCGCCCTTGGCCCGTGCGCGTCCCGCGCTGCGGGAATCGCTTGGAGCTTTTGAGGGCCTCTGGCGCCCTCTGATGACACCCTCCACTGGTGCCACGCACTGCCCCCTGGGATGGAAAGTCCGATCAAGGAGCCATTCCCCTCACGGCAATGGCAGCGTCAGAGGTGCTGGAGCAGAGCGAGGCAGGGAGAGGAAGGCTGCTGCTGGTGGCGAAGGTGAAGATTTGCCGTTCCCCTCACGGCATGGGTAGGTTGAAGATTGGCACGTCCCGCGCTGCTGGAGTCGCTTGGAGCTTTTGAGGGCCTCTGGCGCCCTCTGATGAGACCCTCCACTGGTGCCACGCACTGTCCCCTGGGATGGAAAGTACGATCAAGGAGCCGTTCCCCTCACGGCAATGGCAGCGTCAGAGGTGCTGGAGCGGAGCAAGGAAGGGAGAGGAAGGCTGCTGCTGGTGGTGAAGGTGAAGATTTGCCGTTCCCCTCACAGCGTGGGTAGGTTGAAGATTGGCGTGTCCCGCACTGCGGGAATCGCTTGGAGCTTTTGAGGGCCTCTGGCGCCCTGTGATGACACCCTCCACTGGTGCCACGCACTGCACCCTGGGATAGAAAGTCCGATCAAGGAGCCGTTCTCCTCACGGCAATGGCAGCGTCGGAGGTGCTGGAGCAGAGCGAGGCAGGGAGAGGAAGGCTGCTGTGGGGGGCGAAGGTGAAGATTCACCGTTCCCCTCACAGCATGGGTAGGTTGAAGATTGGCGTGTGTGCCCCTCTGTACTTTTACACAGAACTTACTGTTATTTTTGTGTTCTGTCTTTTCCTGAGATTTAGTCTGAACACCATAGACAAGGTAAAACAACAGTGCCCCTTGTTATTCTGTTTGGTCAGGCGCTAACATACTGACAAAACACACACTTGCAGCTGTTGTGTGGGAACATGTACTCTTTGTCTTATAGGTATGCACAGACAGGCAAATACACAGATGAGATCACCACTACACCTGAGATGTAGAAACTTCATCTGTAAATGCTAAGGAATGGGGTCTGCTGCGAACGCACAGAGATCTTTTGATATATAATCACTTCACCACTGTAGAAGGGGAGGGAATTAGTTTACCCTCTCTTATATAATGACAGCTGCTTTTAGGATTTATGGATTACTTACAATGCCGACCGTATTTGCGTAAGGCATCTTCTTACTTCTGGCATGTATACTGCATACTAGAGCACAATAGATAAAAAAAATATTTTAGACTTTTTTTGTGTCTCTGTCAGATCTTGTTGGAGACAAGTAGGAGTGTGAGAGCAAAAGGGGATGTCCTGTCACTGCGATTCCTGAGAGGGTCAGGAGTTTTGTGTTAAGGGGTGTCCAATCATGTGTTCCTCTGTGAGTGAGTAGGAGAGAAAGTGAGACACTATAGCTAGTTGCTACTGGGCTCATGGGTACTAAGGTGGTAGGATAACTCAGTCCCTGTAACGGACCAGCATCTGTTGTCGAAATCACAGATTAACAGAATTGTCTCTGAAGTAGTCTTCATACTTCGCACATTAAGAAACTTAAACTATATCTCTCTGCCACTAATAGCAGATACTATTATCGTACATTTTTCACTTCCTTGACCATAAGAAGACAATACTAATAAGTACCAGGGACAAGGACGTAAAATACCAAAAGGATGAATGAATGTCACTTGCAACTGCACTGTTGATTATGAGAGGATAGGCTCAACATGATATGTTTCACTTCTGCAATGTTATATCTAGAATTGTTATTTTCAACTTACCAATGACATACATAAGGAGGCTTATGAAACTGCCATTTACTTGCCATTTACACTTTAAGGCAGTGCATGCTTGCCAATAGCTTCCCCAAACTCATATAACCATGACATTTGAAGTTTTGACTTTTATTCCAAGAATTCACTATTGTAGTTTTCAACACCAATCATCACCTAATACAAACAATCACCTAGCGCTTATATGAAGTTAAAATTTAAAACATATTATCCTTTTAAACTCATCACATGTGCAGTTTACTAGGTGGCAACATATTAACAAAAGCATGGGCACACTCACCAGGACATCACAACAAAAACAGACAACTGTCATAAACTATATTCAATGTTGTTTAAATCTCAGTTTTGAGAAAGCCCCAGGCCCAGGTCCCAAAAGGAGGGGTGAAACATGGGTTGGCTGTATCAAGTTTAAAAAAGTCCATTCTATCTTTTTTATAAAAAAAAAATTCTTAGGATAATCAAATAGCATCTGGACCATACGTGTACTCACCAATGTATACTATAGAAAATTGAATTGGAACTGTATCTGATAGCAAAATTAAATTGGCATTTTAGAAAAATAGTTTGAAGCACCACAAAGGCCCATAATGATAGATCAATGACAAGAAAATGTTTGATCAACTGAATTCTGAAATGATAAATCATGTCTGATTTAATATTTATGAGAATATATACTTCGGGAAATGGTACACTCTACACAACAAATGTTTGGCTACTGAGAGGTGTTGTAGGCCCTGCACTAAAAAGTGTAGATTTCATTAAGATTTATATCAGAAATGGGTACTATTAATCAGGGCTAAAGTGATTGGACAATTTTAAAAGAATCAATATTCTGAAAGAAAAGCTGCAGAAAGACCAAAAGATTGAGAAAGACATAATGCAAAGTGCAGTTTAATTTAATAATGTTGATTTTCAAACATTCTCAAAACAAATGTACATTCATCACCATTATTTCTTCTGCCCTGAATCTTTTCAAGGAAGATATAAACATTTTGAAAGAGGGGCAGTTCAATTAGAATGTTAGTTAAAATATAACAATTTAAACTAAAGAAAACCCTCTGGTAATTATAACTCAAGGCCCTACCATGCACAGTGTTGTACTTTTAGTGATGTCATCAATTATATCATAGAACATGTCATGAGTTATGTAATATTTGAGGTCATTAGCAGTGCATAAGCAGTGAATGGTGAGGGTGCAAGTTATAGTTATTATAGTTAACTATAATTGGTGACTTTCAGTGTTTTTTTACTTTAGAATGTAAAGTTTTAACTGACACATTCCCCTAAATATAATGTCACTTGCACATTTGTTTTATTTAGTGAATATCTGGGTTTTTCATGATAAAGTAAGATATTATTTCCATACTTAACTATAACATCACTTTAAACTTTGATTCTCAGATAATGTCTAGGGTTGTTTTACCGCAGAGTAAACTTTTACAAACATACCTAACTTTCCGAACCCTGCCACACATGGCTTTCAGCAGTGTGTAGTGTGGTGTTGCCCATAGCTGCATTCCCCTTGGTCAGCCATGGTGCGCGGTAAGTTGCAAGGCCTGATCTGTGAAAAGGCCCTGTGCTCACTCTCCCCATGTTAGTCAACACACCACCGACATCGCCTTTGGCAGTACGTGGCATTGGGTTGGCTACCACCATTTGCTTTGTGAGGTTAGCTACAGAGCCTGAGCAGGCAATCACCAGCTGTTCATGGCCTTCAGCTGTGTGTGATCTGGGGTGGGCCATTTGTACAGCCAAGGCACATTGGATTTGGCTGTACATGGCACAGGGTTGGCTTCCAATGTACGTAGCATATAGCTGACCTCGGGCCTGCCCCAAGAGCTACCTACCCAACTTATTTAATTTTTTAATTTTGTAATTGTTTATTATGTCAAAGGACTGTAATTAGAGTAAGGGGTTTTGCTGGATTGCAACAATTCATTTAAAAAAAATTGTTTGTACCTTATACTTTATTTATTTTTTCATTTTCATAACAAAATAACCTATTATCTGTCTTCTGTAGTGATGGCTGGAACATTTCTTTTCATGCTGCAGCTGGCTAAATAGAGTGCACGTTGTTGCTCTAAGATTTGAAGTTGTAGGATCCCCACAGGACTTCTGCAGGAGTCTTGCATCCCCACCCGTGCAGAAGTATGAACCTTCATTTCTCAAAAATGATTGAACAGATTTATACAATTATCTAGTTTTTTGCTGAATTTGGAATTCTAAATTATGCGAAAAGATTTGACTGGGCTCAGAGAGATGTACGAGTAATTCAGCTACAAAGACAACAAGAGGCTGAATCCACGAACTCAATCTCAGATCTCAGTTCGGACTCTGAAAGACCAACAGTCCTTTAGGTGTGTGCCCACTAACCTTCATTCTCAAATTTCAATTACTAAAACAGAAAAAAGGAGAAACAAACAACAAACGATCCCTCTGCAAAGGTAGGGAAAAAGACAAGGAAGAGGCAAAGGAAAAGCATAAGGATCCGACAAAGCCGAAGAATGAGTAACAGAAGGGGGGGGGACGAACTGGCAAACTCAAGATGTGCCTAGCAAAGGAAAATAATGCTGACGATGAAAAGACCATTGTGAATTTGTCATCAAGAATACTTACAACTTATGAGGAATCATTACTCAAATGGGGCCTATCCTTTTGTCCAACTCATGACATGAAGTATGTGGACTTAAGAATAGATTTGTTTCTATATGTTAGGAAACTGAAACTGATGAAACTGCACAAAATGATAATAGGCAAACAAGGAAGGATCGGGGAGGTAGCTCCATCTGATCCATCCTCCACTTTCCCACTGAGGGACATCGATTCCATATTATCGTTGCATGCTTTGGATGAGAATATAACTGATGATAACCAAGAACGGAGTATCAGTGAGACACTGAGAGAAATCGGTTTCACCCTTGACAGATCAATCAAAAGTGGCTTTAAACCCAAGTCGAGATTTAACCCCAACGTTCCCTATGACAACATTGAGGCATTCAGTTCTATTATGATACACAAATTATTTAAGATGCGTGACACTTATGGCAATATAGGATGAGACATTCTGACTAAGGAACAAAGGAGAGCTTTGAAACAACTGACTGGGGACTCCTCCAAATCATCGAGTCCTCAGATAAGGGGGGCAACATTGTTCTCATGGATATGGAGGATTATAGAACAGAAGCTCTCAGACAGTTGAACGATGTCACATGTTATGAGGAAATCAATTGGGAAATTTGTAGTCAATCTATTTCCAGATACCTTGACATGATGAAAAACTGGATAACTAGATCAAGATAAATATCTATTTTAAGAATTGACTATCCACGTACACCCTGTCTATATCTGCTGCCTAAAATTCATAAGCATCCCATTAGACTACCAGGGAGACTCATTGTATCATCTAATGGGGGTCTTCTGGAAAATACTTTGATCTTTCTTGATTACTTTCTGTCTCCAGTTGTAGTTAATTTAAGATCATATTGCCGTGATAGTACTGATTTTCTGAGAAGAATTCATGATGTAAAATGGGAAAGTACATATTTTATGACATAACTTGATGTATGCTCATTATACACCTGAATCGAGCAAAGGAAGAGAGTAGACGCTTGAATGTACTTCCTTCAGGGCAAACCATTATCCATTTTAGAACACACAAACATGTTGCATGTGATGATGCTTTACTGTCAGGAACAGAATATTTTTCTGTTTGAAAAACCACTATACAAACAAAAGTCAAGCACAGCCATGGGCATCTGCTTTACCCCCAGCATGGCAAATATTTTCCTGGGTTGGTGGGAGGAGCAGGTGGTGTGGGTTAGAGCAGAATGAAGATATACGGAGCCCATCCCTATTTGGATAAGATATAAATATGATCTGTTCCTCTATTGAGATGGTGACGAAAGTACAGCCAGGGAATTCATCAGAATATTAGAGAGAGATGACCTGCATCTAATTTTCATTTACAATACCAGTAGTACATACTGTGAATTCCTAGATGTAGCTATACGGATTGAAAAAGACAGATTACATACTTCTCTTTTAAGGAAAAAGACAGCCGTGCGGCTCCCGCCCTGCCATAGCAAACCTTGCTTTGCTTCATTGAAGCAAGAGCAGAGAAACCTGCTCTTGCTTCAATGAAGCAATGCTAGCTCCCGCAGGAGGCTGGGAGCTGGCAGGGACTGTGGGGGCTATGGGGTTCCCCCCACAGTCCCCAACGGAAAGATCTGGCCCTGGGGATGGGGTCCCAGGGTCAGACGTGGCACAGAATAACTTTTTTGAAAAATGTTTAAAAAAGAGGCACAGCCCCGGAGGATGGGGTCCCCAGGGCTAATAGAGGCCTTAGAAGGGGGGCCATGCAGCCCCCTTCTTAAAAAATAATAAATACATATATGGCCATGCCCCGGGGGATGAGGTCCCTGGGGCCAAAATTGGCCTCTGGATAGGGAGCCAAGCGGCCCCCTTTCTGTTTATTTTTATTTAAAAATAGGGGTCAGGCCCTGGGGAATGGGGTCTCCAGGGCCCCAAAAATGGGAAAAGAAGGGGTGCCACACAGCCCCCTTCTGGAGAAAAAAAACGGCAACATACAGGAGGCCCCGCCCCTCCCTGCTGCACTCTGCAAACACACCCCATGACGCATTGTAAGCTGAGTAATTAATTTCCCTTGAATACTGAGGGTTCCTGGGGGCCAACTAGCCCACCAGCTTCCTCCAGTATGTGCCAGGGAGCTGCGTTGCAGAGCGGTGGCCCGAGGCCAAGCCCCCTTTTTACACCACTCTCCAACGCAGCTCTCTGGTGCTTACTAGAGTTACATGGTGGACTAGTTGGCCCCCAGGGACCCTCAGGATTCATTGAGATTTGATACCCCAACTTACAACAAGCCAGGGGGCGCGTTTGCAGAGTGGTGCAAGGAGGGGGTGGGGCCTGATAATACAAGTGTGCAAACACACCCCCTGGCACGTTGAAATTGGGGGATTAAGTCCCCTTGAATTCTGAGGGTCCCTGGGTGCCAACTAGCCCACCAGGTATCTCCAGTAAGTGCCACAGAGCTGCGTTGCAGAGAGGTGGTCCGAGGCCACGCCCCTTTTTACACCACAAACGCAGCTTCTGGTGCACTGCTGGTGGGGCGATGAGGTTAGAGGCGAGGTTGTGGAGAGGTGTGGCTCACTGGTTAGAGGCGGCAGACCCGTAAGCAGAGAATCAGCCAGGGACCAGGGTTCAATTCCTGACGCGGCAGGGTCGTGGACCAGGGTCAAAACGGACTCGATAATTCTCGCCTCGGTACCTACTCTAACCAGGAACACACTCGGCAACTCTGGGCATTAAGCTTGCCTTATCTCTACAACGGCCCCCACAGACGCCAGGGATGCCTGGTTTCACCTTGGAGATACCCAGAAAGGGACCATCTCACAGGGATAGCCAGGACGGGTTCCCCAGTGGTCTACAGCGCCGGGACGCCCCGTTGCTGGGGCAGCTGTGCGCTTTACAAGTCTACAACATATACATTTACATTTACTTGTATCCTGAGGACCTCAGGACAGAAGTGGACTTCATCCTCCGAGCAGCAGTGCTCCAAAAGCTGCGTTTGCAGCGTGGTGTAAAAAGAGGCGTGACCTCAGAACACTTCCCTGCATCCCAGCTCTGTAGAGCTTACTGGAGGTATCTAGTGGGCTACTTGGCCACCAGGGACCTTCAGGATTCAAGGGGACTTCATAGGGATGTTATAGTTAGAAATTGCCATTTAAAAAAACTTAGACATTCACTGAAAAAAACATAGGTTTCAGGGACGTTATAGTTAGAAATTAGAATTTTAATAACCATTGAAATTCACTGAAAAAAACATAGGTTTCAGGCACATTATAGTTAGAAATTAGAATTAAAAAAACCTTACAAATTCACTGAAAAAACCATAGGTTTCAGGGACATTATATTTAGTTGGACATTTAACTCATACAAAACCATAGAAATTCCACAGGTATAGTTAGTTCAGCTAACTTTAATTCACGACCCTGCAATGCACTGCTGATGATGTCACATATGACATCATTCATGACATGGTCAGTGACATCACTGATGAAAATACTGATTTTTTTCAGTGAATTTGTAAGGTTTTTTAAATGCTGATTTCTAACAATATCTTGCCTGAAACCTATGGTTTTTTCAGTGAATATGTATATATACACACATATATATATTATCTACTGGAGGTCGCCAGTAGATAGTTATAGTTAGGACCATGTTTCCATAGGAAATCTCAAAATTCTATTTTGAATAACTTTGGCGCCGGTTGAGGAATCCTCGCGAAATTTTCAAAACTAATGGGGCGCTCCGTTCAGCTCCTACCCTGAAAGTCTCGGGGTGATTCGTCAAGTGGGGGCCGAGAAAAAAGGGGGGTCCCAAAACTTGTTTTCAACATGTATTTTTCCATAGGACCTTTAGACACAGCTACAGCCCGAACGGCTGGACAGAATTACTTGAAATTTGGCAGAGAGGTAGCCATAAGGCCAAGGAAGTGCCTGTTGCAGGTCTGGTGTAAATCTGTTCAGTATTTCCTGAGAAAATAGCATTTAAAAGCATATCAATATCTATACGCGAGCAGCATGCGCGCACTGAGCAAGCCCTGTGCTCGCACCCTGCCGTGCGCAAGCGTAATTCTGATTGGTTGTTACATGTTAGTAAACATTCGAATCGGTCGAAATCAGGAAGTGTCGGCCGCCATTTTGTCTGTCACACTAAAAAGGAAAGGTGGAGACCGTGAAAAGGGGGCAGGGTAGGGAGTTCTAGACCCCCTTGCCATTGTCAGGGGGGCACAGTAGGACCACGAAGGGCAAAAAAAAGATTTAAATTTTTTTTAAAACATCGCGAAGTGCGCACACTCTACGCGTACCCGAAAAAACCTTTAAAACAGAAAAAAAAATAGAAATAAAAATCACATTTAAGTGTTTAGATATTAGGTGGCTCTAAAAAGAGCCCTTGTGTTCATTGAGTGTTTTTCGGTACCTACAAGTAAGTACCGATGCAGAGTCTAAAGTTCAAGAGGAAGACTCTGTTCCCTTCATCATTGAAATGTACACCGTCTCCTCTATAAATGTCTTGCATGTTGTAACGCAAGTTGTTGTGGTATATAGAACCCATACCATAGTCTCTGAGGAAAGCAGAAACAGACTTATTGACGTGCTTTCTTGCTTTGTCAATCTGTGGACAAAATTGGTTGGACCAGTTCCACTTTTGCCTTTGGCATAAGTTAGAATATACAAAGGCAGATTGAGGAAAAAGCGACATCAATTGCACAAAGGTGTCCTTAATAAGCATTTCCAGACCTACCCCAGTTAAAGTGCCTAGGTCATTTCCACCACAGTGCACAATAATAAGGTTAGGCTGTGGGAGATGTAGAAAGGTTTTCACCAAAGGCATTAATTGGTGCCACTTTAACCCTCTCTGACCAATCCATTTAATGTCTACATTTGGCAAAGCAAGGTCTCTCACCATACCTCTTTTTTCTGCAAATGTTTCACTCCAGAAGACATAGCTATGACCTACAATCCACACTGTGAACATCTTTCAAGGAGATCTGGATGCACTCAGAAGGTGTCTTTCAGTAGAATGGAAAAATGAAAAGAAACACAGTTGAAAAATGGAGGCATACATACTTTTGTTTGATAAAAATAACTCATTGGCTGATTTAAACCATTTTACAGTTAAAACTAGGCTGTATGTTTAAATTTTTAAAAGCATGTTTTGGATTGGTACAGAAAAATGTGTTCCCACTGAACATTACTTTGGATTTGCTGTTAGGTTTGAAAAGTCAAGCACTCTTGCTCTTTTCATTTGAAAACAATGTCTGCTGAACTTCTGACCTCTCTGCTCACACCTGTGTTCCATGAGCTGTTGCTATGGTAGCAGGCAGAAGTCATGTTGGGGGAAGGGATGATTTGCAGAGGGGTTGAAAGTTGCAACCAATAGAAATGTGTGATTCCATTTGAAAAAATGTGGGAAGGACTGTGATTTTACATTAACATGTATATGTGGGAAAAAAGAGAGGGAACAATTGCCATTTACTGGTTGTGGAGAGAGGAGAGAGGTGTATAGCTCTGAGATTCTGGCTCTGATAATCTGCTGTTTGAGTCCCACATTTCTTTCTCAACTAATTAATTTTAAAGGTGAGTTATGAGTTTGAGAGGGGAAGTATGTGGTGTATTTTGATATAAATAATAGAATTGTCATTCTTGTTTTAAAGTTGTGTTTTACATTTTGTGATTTAGGAGAAATTTAACTGTCTTGAACTAGTAAGATATTATGGAGTATGTCTTCACTGTAAGTTAAGGTGTAGTGGTATTAGTGAGGAATATTGTTTTGTGACTAGAATTACATCATGAGTCTTTCTGCACACAGGATTTGTTGACAGAGATTTAATTTGTGTTGCTTTTGTTCTGTTAGCCTTGCACTCGCAGAAAAGGGTTAGTTTGTTATGTTAAAGTGTGATGGTTAGCATGCAGCAGAAATCATTTACTGATCAGTGAGAGGCAAATGCAAACACATTTGAAAATAGTATGGTACATTTTCCTACCACTTTAAAAGTTGTGTTTTACATTTTATGTTAAGGAAGATATTTAAGTGGCTTGAACATGTTATATATTATGGAGTATGTCTTCATTATAAGTTAATGTGTACTGGTATCACTTAGGAATACTGTTTTATACCTAGAATCATACCATGAGACAGTGAGCACATAGGAAATGTAAAGAGAGATTTCATTCCGGTTGGTCTTGCTCTATCACCCTTGCACTCGCAGGAAATGGGCAGCTTGTTTTTTGTAACACTCTAGTCTAATCAGTCACCCTCTAACACATGATCATGGACTCAAGGAGCTGTTAGGACATGTGCTCCTTTGTGCTTGTCTAAACTAGAAGGAACATGTTTCAGTCTGTTACAGTAATTATCACTTGCTCTACCCCAGTAGTAAATGTGCTTTCAAATTGCCAAAGGAAATATTGCTTTCTGCCTAGAATGAGACCATGAGTCTGTGTGCATACAGGAATTGTTGTTGGCGTTTTAATTTGTGTTGCTGTTGTTCTGTAAAACTTGCACATTCAGGAAAGGCTCAGCTTGTTTTCTTCCAATGTGTTGGTTAGCCCTCAGCAGAAATCAGTATCTCAAAAATGTGAGGCAAATGCAAATACATTTGAAAATAGCATGGTAGAGTTTTCATCAATTCTTGCAATGGCTGAGGTGGTTCCTACATGTTGAAAAGTCCAATTAACCCTTATCACACATGTACTCTTACACACATGTCTGTACTCTTCATGCAGTTGTGGGAGTCTCCATGCAGATCTCTCTTGCAGCTGACAATACACTGTCTCCAGAAACACACTCTTTGCACACACGCAGCAGCTTCTGCTACACTCCCATGTGTAATAGTCAGCTCAGTGTGGTGTTTCAGATAGCAGTGTGTAACCCAAACAGATTCTAAATCACCAAGGCTCATTTCCTTTGCTCTAGTCTAATCAGTCACCCTCTAACACATGGTCATGGTCTCAAGGAGCTGTTAGGACATGTGCTCCTTTCTGCCTGTCTAAACTAGAAGGAACATGTGTCAGTCTGTTACAGTAATTATCACTTGCTCTACCCCAGTAGTAAATGTGCTTTCAAATTGCCAAAGGAAATATTGCTTTCTGTCTAGAATGAGACCATGAGTCTGTGTGCATACAGGAATTGTTGTTAGCATTTTAATTTGTGTTGCTGTTGTTCTGTAAGACTTGCACATTCAGGAAAGGCTCAGCTTGTTTTCTTCCAATGTGTTGGTTAGCCCTCAGCAGAAATCAGTATCTCAAAAATGTGATGCAAATGCAAACACATTTGAAAATAGCATGGTAGATTTTTCATGAACTCTTGCAATGGCTGAGGTGGTTCCTACATGTTGAAAACTCCAATTAACCCTTAACACACATGTACTCTTACACACATGTCTGTACTCTTCATGCAGTTGTGCGAGTCTCCATGCAGATGTCTCTTGCAGCTGACAATACACAGTCTCCAGAAACACACTCTTTGCACACACGCAGCAGCTTCTGCTACACTCCCATGTGTATTAGTCAGCTCTGTGTGCTGTTTCAGATAGCAGTGTGTAACGCAAACAGATTCTAAATCACCAAGGCTCATTTCCTTTGCTCTAGTCTAATCAGTCACCCTCTAACACATGGTCATGGTCTCAAGGAGCTGTTAGGACATGTGCTCCTTTCTGCCTGTCTAAACTAGAAGGAACATGTGTCAGGCTGTTACAGTAATTATCACTTGCTCTACCCCAGTAGTAAATGTGCTTTCAAATTGCCAAAGGAAATATCGCTTTCTGCCTGGAATCAGACCATGAGTCTGTGTGCACACAGGAATTGTTGTCAGCGTTTTAATTTGTGTTGCTGTTGTTCTGTAAAACTTGCACATTCAGGAAAGGCCCAGCTTGTTTTCTTCCAATGTGTTGGTTAGCACTCAGCAGAAATCAGTATCTCAAAAATGTGAGGCAAATGCAAATACATTTGAAAATAGCATGGTAGAGTTTTCATCAATACTTGCAATGGCTGAGGTGGTTCCTACATGTTGAAAAGTCCAATTAACCCTTATCACACATGCACTCTTACACACATGTCTGTACTCTTCATGCAGTTGTGGGAGTCTCCATGCAGATCTCTCTTGCAGCTGACAATACACTGTCTCCAGAAACACACTCTTTGCACACACGCAGCAGCTTCTGCTACACTCCCATGTGTAATAGTCAGCTCAGTGTGGTGTTTCAGATAGCAGTGTGTAACGCAAACAGATTCTAAATCACCAGGGCTCACTTCCTTTGCTCTAGTCTAATCAGTCACCCTCTAACACATGGTCATGGTCTCAAGGAGCTGTTAGGACATGTGCTCTTTTCTGCCTGTCTAAACTAGAAGGAACATGTGTCAGGCTGTTACAGTAATGTTCACTTGGTCTACCCCAGAGGTAAATGTGCTTTCAAATTGCCAAAAGAAATATCGCTTTCTGCCTAGAATCAGACCATGAGTCTGTGTGCACACAGGAATTGTTGTCAGAGATTTAATTGATGTTTCTTCTATTTTGTAAGAGTTTGACTCGTAGGAAAGGATCAGCTCATGTGATAGGATTTGAAAAGTTTTTAAAAAGAAAATGTAATGAATTGAAATTACATAAAGGTATTTTTTTTTGTTTTTTGCAGGTATTGGTGAGCAACAGTGAAAAAATATAAAGATGCCTATAAAGTCAAGAAAAAGAAAAGAAAAGAAACAACAACTATATTTGAAGATGACTGATAAAAAAAAAATAGGAGGCGAAGCACGTGTTGGACAACAGAAAAAGTCTTCTGGTAAGCAAACTAAAGAATTTTTAAAAAATATCTTCAAAAAAAAAATGATCGAAAGATACATTCAAACAGTGTTTCAAGTACAAAACTACAACAGAGTCGACAGCAAAAACAAAATGCTAATATAGACTCAGAAGTTAGGAAGAGTGACTTTACACGGAAAATAGATTTTAAAAACATTCGTCAAAAAATGTTTCAGAGAAGAGTGATGTTAAATTTGCTGAAGGATGTGAAAAAATATAAGAAAAAAACAAAATGTTATAAGAAAAAGAAATTTATTGAAAGTATTGCTACCAAGGCATTAGAAATAAAAAAAAAACTATTCATTTTAATTTTGAACAGGATGCGTATATTAGATAAATTAGTGAATGCAATGAAGTCACAAAGCAAAAGGAAAAGAGAAGTAAAAAAAAAACTTTTGTAAAGTGTTCTTAGGAGAATGGAAACATAGTTCAAGTACTGAACCATTTTTTAATGAAGAGAGTTATTTTCAAAGTAATAGTTTGTTGCATGCAGTTGACACCAATGGTAGAGCTTATGAAGTTAAGGATGGTTGTGTACTGGAAAAGGAGAAAATGGTTCCCAGAAATGAGGAACAAGTGATGGCTGATGAGGTTATGGGAAGACGTCCTAAAGCCCCAGTGTACACTTGGAATTGTAGTAGTATTTGTACTGTGCGTCAGGAATCTATTGATAAATTACGTGACTTTCTAAGAGAATATAGTAAAAAGAGTGTTAAACAGAAAATTAAGGTGCTTCAAAGACTAGATCCATGCAGAGTGAGAGAGAATACTGGTTTGCAAGGACATTCTCTGGCTTGTCTATCTAGGAAAGTGTGTCAAAGTGTTTTTCACCATTTTAGGATGCTGGCTGTTCATCATACTGAAATGAGAAAGTTTGTGAGAACATTGTATGTTGCTAAAAGTCCAGCACTAAAGTTAAATGAGTAGAATAATGCTCTGTTCCGTGGATCTGTATCAGATGTAGTGAAGGTTACTGATGAGATTCAGTTTTGTTACTTTGGTCCAGAACAAGAAAGTGCAGAAAATGACACAGTTATTAATGAAAATGTGGAAGAGAATGTAGAACTCACTGTTAGTAAAAATTTTGATGATGAAATGACAAAATTTGCTATCATCTCTAATGAAAGACCAAATATTACTTGTATATGTTGCCGGAGAAGCCATTACAAAAATCAAACAAGGAATGTTGATCTCTATAAAAAAAGTGAAAATGAAGATAATTATAAGTGGAAAGATTTTGCCACATATATATTTCTGGAAAATTGTTTTGATTTGGGTGAAGATCAGCGTATTTGTAAATACTGTTATAACAAGTTAGAAGAAAATAGAATGCCAGCTAGAGCTGTACATAATAATTTAGAATTGGTTGATATTCCTCCAGAACTTTCTGATTTAAATACGTATGAGTCTATACTCATTCAATGTGTCCATCCGTTTCAGACCATAGTGCGTATGGAGCCAAAAACTGGTAAATTACCTCCTTCGGATTTACAAAGAGGTTTAAAAGGAAGAGTTGTGTATTTGCCATTGGATTTGAAAAAAAATATGGAAACAATTGATGCAGATACTTTGGAAACTGAACCATTAGTTATTCTGGTTAATGGTGTACCTACGAAGAATAAGAAAATTTGGCAGGAGCTGGTGGATGTACGAAAAGTACAAAGAGCAAATTTGTATTTGAAAAAAAATAATAAATGGTATGAAGCCATTTATATGGATGAAGATGAAGAAGAAATACTAGAAGACACAGGAATACCAACTGGGCAACTTGAAAAAGTGGATAAGTCAAAAGAAGAAGAAATTTATGAACATTTCAGCATACATCCTCTACATTCTAAAGAAGTTATGGGAAACGCTATTGATCTGTTTCAGATGAAGAAAGCACAAGGAACTCCCGTGAGTGTATGGGAGGAGAGCTTGGAAGCTCGTTGTTTTCCCCAGCTGTTTCCTACAGGAGAAGGAGGACGATATGATGAACGTCCAGTACAGATTCCTGCTTCTGAGTATCGGACTACAAGACTATATGCAGAAGATCCGAGATTTCGTCAAAGTATTCCTTATTTGTTCCATCTTTTATTTGAAAGTGACTTGTCAGCACTATCTGGAGTACATCTACGTAATGTGACTGCAAAGGATTTTATGAACAAAGTGCAACAGCGAGATGATCATTTGGAATCTCAATTGATCAATTTGATGACTTGTCAGCGTGGGACGAATGAATATTGGTACCGACGCCATGGAGAATTGAAATGTATGTTACGGAATTTAGGAACTCCTACATGGTTCCTTACCCTAAGCTGTGCTGAGTACGCTTGGGATGATCTTCTGGATTTTCTAAGAGAGGCAAATTCAAATATTGAAAACATCCAATACAAGACAGCAGGAGAATTGTGCTCATTGGATCCGGTTAATGTTTGCAGATATTTCAATCATAGATTTGAGGCTATGATGTCCTTAATCTGCAATAAAAAAAGTCCACCTCTTGGAGAAGTTGTGGATTTCTTTTGGAGAAAAGAGTACCAAGCCAGAGGTGCTCCTCATATTCATATGCTGTTGTGGATCAAGGATGCTCCAAAATTTGGAACAGATTCTGATGATGCCGTTTTAAGTTTTATCGAAGGATATGCAACATGTGCTATACCTAAAAGCACAGAAGAGAAAAATTTAAAAGAGCAAGTTTTACCTTTCCAAAGTCATCGGTATGGAAAATACTGTCGACGGAAGTACAAGATTAAAGATAAATTCTACACAAAATGTCGATTTGGATTTCCATGTCCTATTCTTTCAAAAGGAAGAGTAAACAGTTTTATGTCAGCTGTGCGACATACCATTACAAGAAAATCGCCTAAAAATACCTACAACCTAAGAAGAAAAGAAGAGTCAAAATATATAAATGACTACAACCCAGTCATTTTATCCATGTGGAATGCTAACATGGATATTCAGTATGTAGCTGACAATTCTATTGCTGTTGCTCGGTATGTCACATCTTACATCACTAAATCTGAGAAAACGGAATTGAAGGAAATGTGGGAAGAGATTTCTCACGAGAAGACTGTCAGTAAGAAGCTATACAGTTTCAGTTTAAAGATGTTATCGCATCGAGAAATTGGATCCTACGAATGCTCAGATAGGTTATCATCTGCAAGTCTGTACTCAAAATCTAGAAGAATAATTTGGGCAAGTTTAGGCCTTGCAGGAATGCGAAATCGGGTACTGAAATCTATTCGAGAAATTGAATATTTAGCAGAGTTCGAACCAGAAAGTACAGACATTTTAAGAACAAACATGTTGGACACATATTACCCACAAAGAAGTCATCACCTTGAGAACATGTGTCTCTATGAAGTGCTGCAGAACTTTATTTTTAAACGGAATGTCACAGAAGATATCAACAATGGAAAATATAAAGTCATTGGTGAGGAAGGATGTTTGGTGAAGCAAACAAAAGGAAGTTTGATAAATCACCGGAAACTGAGTTGCGACACTCCTGATAAAAAGGAATTTTACTACTTGGCACTTTTGCAGCTGTTTAAACCATGGCGTTCAGAGGAGGAACTACTTGGAGAATTTCAGAGCTATGAAGATTCCTTCAATGCTAGCAAAGACAACGTCGAATGCAGTACTTTCACAACTTATGTTCAAATGTTAAATGAAGAAATTGAACAAAAAGCAACAATTGCAGCTGACGTAGCTAGAGACAGTTCTCAAGACAGTCAAAGTTCTGGGACATTCAGGCAAGATCCTCTAGGACAACCGATCATCGAAAATGAAGCAGCAATAGCTATGAAAGAAGTGGAAACAGCTATGAATCAAGCTCAGGAAGATTTAGTAGACTTAACATATTTGGAGGAGCAACTGAATGAAGAACAAAAACAAATTCATGAAGAAGTCAGAGAAAAAATTGATCATGGATTACTACATGAAAATAAAGAGTGCTCATGCACATCTTTTGAACCAATGAGAATGTATGTAAGTGGACAAGCAGGAACTGGAAAAAGTCTCTTAATTAACGTAATTAGAAGCTACCTACAGAAGAAAATGGATTCCATTTTGTCTTGTGTTGTTACTGCTCCAACTGGGTTAGCAACGTATAACATCAAAGGAGTTACCTTACATCGTTTGCTAATGTTACCAGTAGAGCATGAGAACAAAATACAGTACCACAAACTAGCAGGAGAAGCATGCTTGGAAGTTTCAAGAGTATTGAAGAAAATGAAAGTACTGATTATTGATGAGGTAAGCATGGTATCAAACTTAATGCTTGCCTTTGTGCATCTAAGAATGCAGCAAATTCTGAAGACAGACTTTGACATCCTATTTGGAGGAAAACACGTCATAGTTTTTGGAGATCTTTTGCAACTTACTCCAGTTAAAGGACAACTGGTATTCCATACACTAACACATGAAGACACAAAAAAGTCATTAGGAAGTATAGGCAATGTAAATATTTGGACATATTTTGAGTATAAGGAACTCATTACCAATATGAGGCAAGCCAATGATGAGAACTATGCAAGTATTCTGAAAGATATAAGAATTGGACTACTCACAGAACATGGCAGAAAAGCATTACAGAGCCGATTGCTGAGTAATTTGTTTCCAACAGAACAAATAGTTCCAGAGAAAATATACAAGGAAATTGCAGAAAAAAATACAATAATCTGCTTAATGCCAACACTACATGAATGCTCTGTATTCAATCAAGAACTTTTGAAATTGGAAAATGGAGAGATCATAAAACTGGAAGCTGTGGATAAAATAGAACATGAACGAATAACTGTTATATTGACAGGCAAATTAGGTACTAAATTGGATTCTCTGGCGAAAAACATTTCAAAAACAGCTGGTTTGGAAAAGAATCTTTATGTGTGTATGAACTGTAGAGTAATTTTAAGACGGAATTTGGATGTAGAGAAAGGTTTAGTGAATGGAGATATGGGAAGAGTTGTGGGTTTTATTAATTACCAGAAAAAAGTTGGAATTGAATGTTTAAAAATAAAATTTGATCAGATACAAGAGGTTAAAGACATTTGTCGTTGTTCAGTTCGTTTCTTGCTTGTGAAAGACTTATATGTGCGTAGGAAGCAGTTTCTGTTTTCTCTAGCATATGCTGTAACTATTCACAAGTCTCAAGGATTAACTGTTGATAGTGCTTTTGTAAACATTGGATCTAGTGTGTTTAAAGAAGGTATGGCATATGTTGCTTTGTCACGCGTGAAAAAATTATCTGGTTTATTCATGATAGACTTTGATGACTCAAAAGTAAGTGCTAATGCAAACTGTGTAAATGAGTATAATAGATTAAGTAGAAGCTATGCTCCTCATTTACGTCAGTATCCCGTGTTTGAAAAACGTGTTGTTTGTCGGAAAAGGAGATTTGAGGATATCTGTAATGAGGGTGTACAGAAGAGAAAACAAAAAGATAGTGATGTGACTGCAAGCAAAAAGAAAAAGGACAATGCTGAAGAGGTTGTTGGTTGTCATTTTGAAAATAGCTCTGGTGTCAACTGCTACGCAAATGTAGTGCTGAATGTTGAATTTTATCTTGAATTTTTGGAAGAGCAGATAACATTAAATCATGAAAAAAGATTCTGTTCTTTGCTGAGTCTCCTCTATGAGAAGCTGAGTAATGATAAAACTAAAATAGAAAGTGCTTCTGATGTTAGAAATCTTTTAGATGTATGTTCTGGACATACACAGTTTACACAAAATGTCCAGCAAGATGCACAGGAATTCTTGATGTATATCCTGATGGTACTGGAAGATGAAGGGGTAGAAGTAGAAAATGTATTTGGTGTCTCTTATAAATGGGAACATTGTTGTGATAACTGTATGAACACAAGCAGTAGTAATGTTGATTCTGAAAGGTTCATATATTTACCATTACCAGAGAGTAAAACAGTGACTTTTAGTAAATTAGTTAAAGATGCTAATCACAACATGGAATGTTCTCAATGTAAATCAGACATGTTGTCAGCGGTATTTTTAAAGAAATATGGACAGTATGTAATTTTAATGATGCAACGTTGTAGAGCTGATGGTTCAAAATTGGACACTTTAATAAAGAAGTTTAGAGGACAACAATTATCAATATCTGGAAAAACTTTTGTTGCAGTTGCAATAATTTTTCATGATGGACCTTCTATAACTTCTGGTCATTACACAGTTTATCTTAAATGTGAAAAAGGATGGACACTGTGTAATGATTCTCAATTGATTTTCAAGCAACGTTTGCCTTATGATTTACCCAATTGTTACCTAATTTTTCTGAAACCCAAATTTTAAATACTAACATCATCATTGGAAGAAAGCATTATTAAAATTTAAAAGGATTTAAATTGGATATTTCGCTCAAAAGAGATTTTAAACTTATCATTTGGCCGTAAGGAAAGGTAAAACAAACAATTGTGGACTTCTTTGACAGATATTATTTTGGAAAATGTTCTTTTGCAACAAGGTTTACAGACGTTATTTTTTGGAAATTGTTATTCTTCTTAAAAGGTATTTTTAACATTTCTATTAAAGTATGTTTTAGTGAGGATACATTTGGGGCTTTTTTAAACAATCTTTTAGATTGTTTTTTTTTTGCCCGCTGTTAAATGATTAATACAATTGATTTCACTATTTTCAGTGAAAATCAAAACATTCTGAAAACAGCAAAAAAAGGGCAAAAAATTGCTTTGCTAAATATGAAAAAACATGTACTGTTTAATAAAATGTATTGTTGAATATTAATACTTTTTTTCAGAAGTAGAAAGAAAATTTAGAAGATGTTATTCAGTTATCTTTCAATTAAATAAAAACATTTAATACTAAATTATTTATTTTGATGGTCAGGTAAGTTTAACATATCTGTATGTGTCACTGGTTTCGTTCCATGCTTCCTTTTCTTCACCTCTCCTTACTCTACTTTTCTCATTTCTCTTCTCACTCTCTCTTCCTGCTTTACTACTCTTTTCTAACTTCCACACTCCTTCTATACTACTCCCCTACCTTTATTACCTCCATCACTAATTTTTCATCCATGTTTCTTTTTCTGTATCCATATGTCTCAGTCTTTTTAACTGCTTTACTCCTTGTCAGTTGTTTGCTCTCTGTGTCTGTATCTGTCACTCTTGGTTTGTCTGTTTTACCCTTAATTTCCTTAACATCTCTGGAGCACATTTACAAGCCACCTGCACCACCACTACGTCAATTTTCTTGATGAACTAGTGGCGCAGGGTGCTCCTCCATATTTACAAGGAGAGAATAAGCCTCTCTGTGTGTCTTTTCCTCTCCTTGTAAATACAGCCAATTCAAATGCAGCACTAAAATGAGCTATTATGTTTTTTGGGTACCTATACATAAATACTGATGCAGAGTTTAAAGTTTAATAGGAAGACTGTCTTCCGTTCATCTGTGAAATGTACACCATCTCTTTTTTAATTACTTTGCCACTCCCCTCTCTTTCTCAGTGAGTTCCTGAAGGTTTACTAAAGGTGAAAAAAAATGTTTTTTTTATTTATTTTTTTTAAACCCATTGGGTGCGCGCTGGGTGTGCGCACTCTAAAAAAAAAAAAAGAAATAGATTGTAAAAAACAAGTTGTGGTGTTTTGATTTTAGGTGGCTCTAAAAAGAGCCCTTGAGTTAATGTAGGGACAGAGGAAGAGAAAAACGAAAAAAAAAATCAGAAAATTATGGCCTCTCGCAAGGATGCTCCTCAAATTTTCTTTGAATGAGATCAATACTGCTCTCACCCAAAGTAATAACACGACCACAATCCATGCAGTGTGTACTCATCCTCAAAAAACAAGGTCGAATATCGAGAGGTGTGGTAGAAGGTGAAGGCACCACTTCAGAAGAAGTGCTTGCCTGAGCTGCCGAAGATGTGCTCGGCTGAGCTGCTGCAGATGTTGTCGGCTGAGCAGGTGGAGGGTTTGCTCCAGAAGCTCGACGAAAAGTCACTGGATGCATTTTCTCAACGTGCCTCGTCATAGTATGAATACTAAAAGAATAGTTCTTGTTAGGATTCCCACGTGACAAGACGCGCTGACACAGTTTGCAGGTGACCTTTGGTGCATTCACCTTCTTTTGTCCCTCTGGAAAAGTGAAAAACTGCCATATAAAGGAGTCTTTCTGCTTCCTCTGCCTCTGTCTCTCAAGAGTGTCCTGCTCACTCTCAGAAGATGGCTGCTGCTCTGCCATTGTATCTCAACACACAGATTAGCTCCTTCTCCTAGGGAATCAGAACTAACAATGAGGGGGGTGGGTGTGATTTTGGAAGAATCTGGAACTGAAAGTACTTTGAACCAATGAAAAGTTATGTTTCTGGATCACATGACTTGCCATGAGGGGATTGGGTGTGGTGTTGAAACAATCTGAAACTGAAAGTAATGAAAACCAATTAGAAGTGTTGTTTTATTCATCACATACCCCGAGGTGCACGCACCGAGCAAGCTCCCTGCGCGCACGGTACAATTACGCATGCGCGAACACGTATGCGCGCATGCGCTTACGTACTATGCGCGTACGTAACGCGCATACGCAGCACGCGCGTATGCGTAAACGTCAGCGCACGTACTCTACGCGTATACGGAAGTGTACCGCGTGGAGTACGTACGACGCACATAAGCATGCGTACGTACGCATGCGTACTAGGTGCGCACTCCTAGCGCGCAGTAAAACGTATGTATGCGTACGTAAACATCGTACGCCGGAATTCATGAAAAGTGTACGCAAACGTACTAGGTGCGCGCTCCGAGCGCGCAGTAAAACGTATGTATGCGTACGTAAATAACGTACGCCGGAATTCATGAAAAATGTATGCAAACGTACTAGGTGCGTGCTCTGAGCGCGCACCCCAAGAATTTATATATAAAAAAAAAAAGTGGACATTACTTAATAGAAGATATTAACTATGCTGTTCAACTTTATCTTAATTAAAACTTTAAAAAAAAATGAGCCACACCAAATTAAAGGTTACAGAAAATATATAAATGTATACATAAGGAAGTTTTTGAAAAAGAAATATTTAAAAAATATAACTAAAAAATACAAAAATTTGCATTTAAAAAACCTTTGAAATTCACTGAAAAAACCATAGGTTTCACACATGTTATAGTTAGGAATTAGCATATAAAAAACCTTGCAAATTCACTGAAAAAACCATAGGTTTCACACACGTTATAGTTAGGAATTAGCATTTAAAAAACCTTGCAAATTCACTGAAAAAACCATAGGTTTCACACACGTTATAGTTAGGAATTAGCATTTAAAAAACCTTGCAAATTCACTGAAAAAACCATAGGTTTCACACACGTTATAGTTAGCTGGACATTTTACTCGTAAAAAACCAATGAAATTCCCCTGTTATAGTTAGTTCAGCTAACTATAACTCGCGCGCCCGCAATCCACTGCTGATGACGTCACATATTACATCACTCATGACATGGTCAGTGACATCACTGATGACATCACTGATGACATCTCAAATGACATCACTGATGACATCACTGATGACATCATTCTTGTGATAGAGTAGCACATCTTCTCACACTCTAATTTAACCTTTGATACACCGACTAAAAATTTAAGTTAGTTCATTCTTAAAACCATACATACTGCAATACCAATAACTACATACCCAATTATTAACTCTTACGTCTACATACACCTCCACACACTCACCTGTACAGTCACTCATACTTACAGTCACTCCATACAAAAGTATCATATGAATTTATACACACACCTATATAGACACTCACACACTACCAATCATCCATAGAGGTACTCTCACACTTACTCAATTATGCAAATAATCACACTCCCATTTACTCACCTAGGCAGTGAAACACACTCAAGTTCACTTACTCATAAAAATAGTATCACATTCTTACGCTCTTAGAGAATCATTGATTCAAGCACACACTCATCCATACAGTCACTCTCACAATCACACACTCTCACATCTACCCACGTATATACTCTTACACGCATATATACTGCCTTTCATATATGTAGTTAGTCACACATGTACCACTGAGATATAAATTCAATCCCTAAGACACCTATACATACAATCACCCAACCATACAGTCCATCACAGATGCAGTCTTAAAACCATGCACCCATAGAATCACCCACTCACACATCTATGCATAGAGTGACACACACCCTACCCACACAAACATTCATGAACACATACAGATACTTACACAACAAATCAATTACCCATGTAGAGACTCATATAGCTGTTTTAAAAACCATGCAGCCACTTATACACCAACATACAGACACATACATACATTTACACAGTTTAGTCACTAGTCTGCAGTAAGATACATTTAATGACTAACTTAAAGAATCATGTTATGCACCACAGAAAATCATCCATTTACACACTTGTACACCCACTCATTCTTAAACAGGCCTTTCCCTATATATATTAAACATAATGGCATTTTTCAAAAACACATACTCACTGGATGATGTCATCAGTGATGTCATCAGTGATGTCATTTGAGATGTCATCACTGATGTCATCAGTGATGTCACTGACCATGTCATGAGTGATGTAATATGTGACGTCATTAGCAGTGGATTGCGGGCGCGCGAGTTATAGTTAGCTGAACTAACTATAACGGGGGAATTTCATTGGTTTTTTACGAGTAAAATGTCCAGCTAACTATAACGTGTGTGAAACCTATGGTTTTTTCAGTGAATATATACATACATTGGAGGGTGATAAAATGATGCATTTGAGGCTTGTGATCACTAGCATCTGCTGACTGCTTAGTGCCCGTGAACAAAGAGCACTGAGGCTCTGAAACGCGTCAGGCGAAATAGGAAATTCCAGCTAATCTGCCGGCTGGTGTAACAAATTCTTCTGAAAAGTGGGATTACCTGTGATTGAGTGCGAATCTAATTTTGGACAACCTTTGGATGATATATACCAGCCGGTCCGGGTTGGGGAGTGCGCACCGCCGAAGAAACCCATAGACTGCTGACTTTATCTGATGTCAAAAAGCGGAATAACAGGCACACACGTAATTCAACTGACCGCTTACCTCTATCGAGAGTCTGAAAAAAACAATGCAAGAAGGCAGAACCAATCATGGTAATATTTGAGCCTGTGACTACAAGTCCCATAAACCAAAGTATAATGAAAGCTCATTGGAGGGTGATAAAATGACGCATTTGAGGCTTGTGATCACTAGCATCTGCTGACTGCTTATTGCTTACTGCCCGTAAACAAGGAGCACTGAGGCTCCGAAACGTGTCAGGCGAAATAGGAAATTCCAGCTAATCTGCCAGTTGGTGTAACAAATAAATTCTTCTGAAAAGTGGGATTACCTGTGATTGAGTACAACTCTAATTTTGGACAACCTTCGGATGATATATACTGGCTGGTCCGGGTCGGGGAGTTTGCACCGCCAAAGAAACCCACGGACTGCTGACTTTATCTGAAGTCAAAAAACGGGATCACAGGCAGACACGTAATTCAACTGACCACTTACCTGGAGGCTCTATCGAGAGTCTGAAAAAAGCAATACAAGAAGGCAGAACCCATCATGGTAATATTTGAGCCTGTGACTACAAGTCCCATAAAGCAAAGTTTAATGAAAGCCCATTGGAGGGTGATAAAATGACGCATTTGAGGCTTGTGATCACTAGAATCTGCTGAATGCTTACTGCCCTTGAACAAGGAGCACTGAGGCTCCGAAACGCGTCAGGCAAAATAGGAATTTCCAGCTAATCTGCCGGTTGGTGTAACAAATAAATTCTTCTGAAAAGTGGGATTACCTGTGATTGAGTGCGACTCTAATTTTGGACAACTTTTGGATGATATATACTGGCCGGTCCGGGTCGGGGAGTGCGCACCGCCAAAGGAACCCATGGACTGCTGACTTTATCTGAAGTCAAAAAGCAGAATCACAGGCACACATGTAATTCAACTGGCCGCTTACCTGGAGGCTCTATCGAGAGTCTGAAAAAAACAATGCAAGAAGGCAGAACCAATCATGGTAATATTTAAGCTTGTGACTACAAGTCCCATAAAGCAAAGTATAATGAAAGCCCATTGGAGGGTGATACAATGACGCATTTGAGGCTTGTGATCACTAGTATCTGCTGACTGCCAGTGCTTACTGTACGTGAACAAGGAGCACTGAGGCTCCGAAACGCGTCGTGCGAAATAGGAAATTCCAGCTAATTCTTCTGAAAAGTGGGATTACCTGTGATTGAGTGTGACTCTAATTTTGGACAACCTTTGGATGATATACATATATACATATATGCATTCATTGAGAAAATGGATATATTTGGTAATAAGATCTTAACATATGTTAAAAAAATCAAAATCCCTGAAAAGAACAAAGAACATTGCAGTTATGTGCTGGAATGAAATAAAAGTAATGTTTAATACCCCAAAAAACCGTGAAATTCATTAGTTTTAGCTTAGTTAACTAGTCAAGGTCATCTATCGAACCTCCAATGTCTAAACTGAATCAAATCCCCATGAACGGTCAGACTTTCTTCTGCCCACAGCTTCCAGCATTCATGAGAGTGGTATGGGCATTCCCTAACCCAATGCAGGTGGCCAACCCTTGATGCACACGGCATATGGCCTGCATATTGTCATTACCCACAGGGTTTGGTCTGTGATCAGGGTATAAGGGAGTAGTATCATTTGAAATAAAGTGCTGATCTGTAGGAACAATTAAAAAACTTTAGCTGGACATTTCACAGTGGGGTTTTGAGGTTGAAACCAAAGGAAGATATGTTAGTTTTGATGCTATGTTAGTTTTGATGATCTAAATCTAAAAAATTGCACTTTTCTGTAATGAATGGACCAGAAAATTGGGCCTCATTACGATGGCAGAGGGACCACCATGAAAGGCTGTTGGTGGCTGTTCCTCCGCCATCGCAATTCGATTCTCCCCCGCCATAATATGATGGCGGGGGTAAGCTTGGCGATGGGAAAGACTGGCTGCCACGGTCCAGACGAGCTAAAATCTGACCACCGGCTGGACCAAATGAACAGCCCTGAATTGCTGCTGAGCCTGCCAGACACTGCCGTAGGGATTATGATAGCCCTTTCCTTCGGTCGTACTGCGGGATTCAACTCTCCACAAAAATGGCTGGCAGAAATGGATATGGGGGCCCCCCTTAATTCCAGGTACAGGGACATGTACCCTACATATCCCTGCATCATGTTTCAGGCACCGCATGGAGCCTGCCACGTAGTGCAGGGATGTGTCTGCACCCTTTATTTTGTATTGTGGCGGGAGCTGCTGACCGCATCCCTGCCACAATGCAAAATATAGGTGATACGACCGCCGTGGTGGCGGTGGCATCATAATTCGGATTGTGGGGAGGTCCCCTCATAGGCGGCTGGTCCCAAATCTGAAACAATGGTGGACGGACTGAAATCTCTCTGCCGTCGCAAAGAAAAACTTTGTGTAAAATGTATGGTTTGCTAAGCAAGCTTTACCTCTTCAGGGGTGTCGGTACCAGGCAAAACAGCTTGGGATCTCCCTTTACACAATATAAAACATATAAAATATGTTCATAAATATTCACAGAGGCACATACCCTCTAGGCTGCATACCTGCCGTTTTCTTTCTACCTTTCCTGTACTATGAAGACAGGGCACAGAAAGACAGTGTAAGGAGAAACAAGGCTTCTGTCCAGGGTTCTTGCTATCCGAAAAAATTTAAATTTGCACAACTTGTTTATCAACAAGCCTAAAGGTCACTTGGGAGTTAATTTATGGTTTTAATTGATGGAGTCATTTGATTTTTTTGTGGCTTCCATACTCACAGTACTTTCACTCATCTGTTAAAACCTTGCAGCATTATACATACACTTGTCACTAATCCCCACTGTGTCAATTCAATTATGTGACTGATTACATATAAAGATATTTGCAGTGTCCACATAAACCAATTGAGCTTTCATGGAGTTAAATAATGCATTTCTCATCAATTAGTTTAATTTCCATTTATATTTTATTTTACATATGCTCTATATCTCTTATGTGTTTGGAGCTTAGCAATACTAAGGTCCAACAAACTAGTCACGGAATATATTGGGACCTTTTCACAAACTGCATTCTATAATACGTTTAGTAGTACTACAGTACTAATACTGAGGTACAACAAAATGTTATTCGCAAACATATCAGTAGAGAACTTCACTTCTCCAAACTTTTCTACGGGAGTTCCACAAAATAAATATTTACTAGTTAGTACTAAATGTAGGAGGGGTCAGGAGGAGTGACTGAAAAATGTGATAGAATAATAAGGGTTCAGAGAAAGTCATTCACCTAAACACAAATGAGTAATCCTATTGCTGTAACATACAGCAAAAAAGGGACCCAAAATAGTAGTAAATTACTCCATCTCATGCCAATCATTAGTACTGCAGCACCATCCCATAGAAATATTGTAGGAAGGAGCTGAAAATAAAACCCTCAGATAAATAGTGTTAAATTAAGTGGAATAATTTAAAATGGTTAAAATTTTAACTTTTATTTTTTGAATTTGTAGTTTTTTAACAGCAATATTTATGAAAATATAAATAAATTACTTGTAATTATTAACTTGTAATACTTCTTGATTGTTAATAAAAAATTATGTTTTTTTACTTTAGATGGAAAGTTATTTTTGTTTATTTAAATATCAGATTAATAAATTGCATTTAATGTATTTACATTTTAAGTTAATAGTGCAGAAGCTTTTTTTATTTGGATCTACAGTCAAAATGAATGTATTACATTTATTTTAATAATTTTTAACATACACATCTTTTTACATATGTTATCAGTTAAATACATTTTCACTATTTTTAATACATTATCATAGGGAGACTTCACAGTTAGGTTGAAGTTATCTCTATGGTAAAGCATAAGGAAAACTAAAAAGGTTTTATACTTGAAAAAATTATTCAACGTATTTTTATGTTAAATATTATTGTAAATTCGTTTTTTTATTTATTGTAAATGTAGACCAAAAGAAAAAAGCTAGAGAACTAACTGAATCTCAATTTAATCTTTACTATTTTAAATATATTAATTTAAATTGATGTGTTAAGAATTTAACCATATCATTTTGTTGGAAACTAAGGAACCACTGGATTTCAATACTGAGGGAGAGTTTAACATACACCTTGGATCCACATATTGTTGATATATCACCACTTTATCAACGTTACACAAACTAATTGTTTGTGGTCATTTTCATTTGTCTTTAACTGAATGGGTTTTAACTTATGCAGGTTTGTGGGAATTAGCTCATAAGAGATTAAGGGTTTTCAGAAACCAAGCTGGCTCTTTCATCTTCATGTATTATCTTGTTATTTGCACAATATCAATGTTCACTCGAGCATGATTGAGTTGGGTTTGCATTGCTTTCAGTCCACAAGGCCATGATTTTACTTATGACTATGTATTTGATCAGAATGTCTAGTTATAGTTGGTTAACTGACAGGTATTAGCTTATATCATATGGAGTGTTACGAGGTCCTCCTATTCTGCCTTTGGTGATGGGATTATATTTGGACGTGATTATACACTTTTATTTTCATTTTCATTTTTGTGAATGGCTGCCACTAAATAAATTACCAAGTATTATTGCACTCAGTTATTCTCCAGAAAATATTAATTTCATTGTTTACTCCTGATGCCTATACAACATAGTCATGGTTCGATAGAGCAGCGTACCAACGAATCTTAATCCAATAAGGCTCCTGAATTTGTTCCATTGTTTTCAACCATTTTACACACTGCTGTTTTTGATGTTCATTTCTATGAATGGTTGCCATTATATACATGGTAAGTTTTTATGCTACTCAGTTACTCGCAAGAAAATATTTATTTGATTGTTCACTTTTAATGAATTTACTATATGATCATGATTTAATATTGTAACATATCCACAAGACATGTTCCAATATGGTGCCAGTATTTGTTTCATTATTTTATACTTTTTTACGTATTCCCTTTTTTTATATTAGCACATCACTGTTTTGTAAATATATTGTGACCTTTCCTTGATATCACAAACAATGAACAAGTTCATCTTGACCGAAACACATTAATATACATTTCCTTGCACTGGCAGCTCTAGAGTTTATGTGATTTCTGTTGGATTAATAGACTGTTCCCCATGGTTCATAGGGCCACTCCGCCCATGCCAGCATGTTTTTGTTGTCCCTGCCTATCCTCTCTCTTTCTTACCCACTGTGCTTCATGTGTATGCTGCTACCCCCTCCCTCCTGCCCTCAGTGGTCGATTGTACTATCCCTGCTCATGTCGTCAAGTTGCCCCAACTCCACTCTCAGCCTCTCTCTGTTTACTGTCTGCATGCTCTTGTCCTCTCCCACCTGTCTTTAATGGTCATCTTGCTGCTCCTGCCTATGCTGGTCTACCTTCCATGATCAGATTGCAGATCCTGCCCCCCTCTATCCTGTCTTCTATTCTCTATATGCATGCCTCTGCCCCCCCTCTCCTGCCCGTTGTAGTCTGTTGTCCTTCTACTGCTCATGCTGGTCTGCCCTTAATAGTCAGATTGCTGACCCTGTCCCCCATCCTGATTCCCTGTGTGCCTTCAAATGAATCATCCCTCCTTCTCTCCATGGTCCACTGTGCTGCCACTGATCTTGCAATCTGCTTGCCTTCATTTTAGCTTACTACAGTATTAACCATGATTTCTATAACAACCCCCTCCACACTGTGAGAGAAAATATTTTAGGTTTTCTAGTTGTGATATCATAAAGATGGCTTCAGGTGTGCCACAGTGTCATAAATACAGAATGTTATCACTCTAGCTGGTAATTAGAACATCGTGGGAAGCTGGAGTAGCACACTGGGGGTCTACCTGACAGACTGATGCTTGTGTTGAAAGAATATCTTTCAGTCTACATGTCAGAATGATTTCTGACATGCAATGAACAATGTATTTGAGAACTCATTGAAAATGTGTCCTTGTTTTAACTTTCAAAAGCACTAACCTTTATTTTTATGACTAAGCAACCCCCTCATTTTGTTAATTTCTAAAGGAATTGCTTTATGTTTTACAGATTTTAATCAAGGTTGCTTCAGATGTGCCACACATCTATCACAAACACAGAATGTCAGCACTCTAGATTTTCTTAGAACAGTCTAGGAACCTGCAGTAGAACATTGGAGAATCAAGTGACATTTTGGTTCTTCTGTGGGAAGTACATGTTTTACTTTATTCTCACATTTCTTAGAACCATAGTATGAATTCCTAGAAAGTGTACTCTTGTTTTTGCTTCAAGAGCACCTTTATGAGATAATCATGACAGAGAACAGTCTATGACATGGTCATCAAATCCCAGCAAACGTTCAGCATTTTCCACTGGGTAAAATTGTCTTAGAACACAGCACAGTTCCTGAACTTATTAGGGTGCCACCAACTAATCATTTTTTATTGTGAATAAAATATGTTAAAACCTTTTCTACATGCTCCTTTTTGCGGCCCTCAAGCCTGCCATTTACTATAATGCATTTCATTGGAGGCCATAACTCCCCCCAAAACTACCCCTTGGGCAAATGTATGCTAAGGCTAACTACATTTTTTTTAAATTCATTGTCAGGAGGTGGTCATGATGTCCTGGGTCTGGTAATGACTGCCACAACATATTGTCCAGGTTGTGGCTATCCAATCATGATAGACTAGTCAATCAAAGCATATCAGGACACCAACATTCCGGATATACCTATTTTGTGAAACCCCTCATGACCTTCTGAGTACCTATGTAAATAGGAATTTATCAAAAACAACTAAACAGATTAACACCAAGCAACAAAAAGCACACTTTTGGGGAAAGATTATAATTATCTGACAAATTTGGTGAATTTATGTTCAGCAGTTTTTCTGTATTGCTTCCCAAAATGACTTGTGGAAAATAATTACCAGGGGAAATCAATGTTTTATGATATCCCATTTTCCTTGACCCCACCTTGATGATGCTGTCAATGAACTATTTTTTTTTTTTAATTTTGTTAGTATTCATCAAACGGCACCAAAGTTATTAGATAAACAAAAAAGTCACTCTAAAATACACACACAGTGCAGAGGATTGCAGAAGTAAAAAAGATGATAGTCAGGAATGCTTTTAAAATTACATTTGCAATGCTAAAAAGGAGCATGCATGGGCATAGCTTGCGTAATTCTGTGTACTGTAATCATGCATAATTCCCAAACGTTCTCTGAGATCAAGCAGATTTATACAAGAAGAGTAATTCTCCATTTACCACTATTTTCTTAGGGCAAAATGCCCCCTTGAGTCCAAAAAAGACACGAGGATGCATTTTGTGCTAAGAAATAGTGCTAACTGAAAAAGGAACACAAATAGCGAGTGCAACTTGCACTCTCTAAATTCTTGCCCAAAAACATTCTCTTTACTACGCAAAAGGAGTAATCTTGATATTATTGGTAATTACACAGAAAATAGTCATGCAAAATTATCAAAATGACTTGATTAAACTTCCACCTCACCGTAGTTAAGATTTCATATACCTCTTCATTCTGTAGGTAAGTCAAAATGTAAAGACAAAAACCCATGGTTCAGTGGAGCCTTAAATGAAGAGAGACGCAAATGTAGATCAATGGAACGGAAATGGAGGCAACATCCCTCCCCCAATCATCTTAAACTTCTCCGGAAATCGAGAAACTCCTACAATAAAAGTATCCTAAAATCAATAAATTACTTTTTCAGATCAGAACTAGACAAGGGCAAAAATAGACCAAAGAAACTCTTTGAATTTCTGAAACAACAATCTAACAAATTAGCTAAATCCTCACTCCTAACATCGAATTCACGTCTGAGTAGTGTTGAATTTTCCTCATTTTTCACACCTAAAACTAACTCCCTTCAACTCGAATTTAGTGAGGCGGCAACCAAATCAGACATTCCAAAGAGCAGCCAAACTGAAATTCCTGCACTGCAAGAGCTAACGCTGCCCCGAAACAACTCTCACGGGGCCACTTTTAAACTCTACAAACTCATCGACATCGCCAATATTCTAGCGACGACTAAACTTAACAACCACTTCAACAACCCGGTCCCCTCAAATTGTTTACCCCACCTCTTCCATATCATCTCCCCTCTCTGGACCAAAATCATCAATGCCTCTCTATCACAAGGTCACATCCCAGATTGCCTAAAAACAGGCCAAGTCACCCCTATCCTAAAAAAACCAACAGCCTATAACTCCGACCCCAACAACTTCCGGCCAATTACTAACATTTCCATGCTAGCCAAGGTCTGGAAAAGTGTGTTCAGCAACAACTGAACCAACACATCTTGCACTTCAATCTACTGAACATTCACCAATTGGGTTTCTGACCGGGTTATAGCACAGACACAGCCATCCTACACATAGTAGATGATGCCCTTCAAGCCCTTGACCGCAACAAAACCTGCCAGCTAGCGCTACTCGACCTCTCATCAGCCTTCGATATGGTCCATCATGACAAATTACTAAGAAGACTAGAAAATAGGATGGGTTTATCTGGTAAAGTCCTTCAGTGGTTCAAATCCTTCCTGGAAAACAGAACACCATCGTACATGATCAACAGTAATCTCTCCTTTTCCTCCCCTAACCTACTGGGAGTTCCTCAAGGCTCCACACTATCTCCCATGCTATTCAACCTATACGTTGAACCACTCACAGAGCTACTACAGCAGGAGAATATCTCCTTCCACATGTACGTGGATGACACCCAACTGTACATCAAGGTCTCCTCTATCGAAGAGATAAGGACAATGAACCTAGCTCTCGAAAAGCCAGTCGAATGGCTATCCACCAACTTCCTCAAGCTAAACTCTAAAAAAACTGAGTTTCTCTTAATCTCCCATCCTAAAAACTCCACTGAGACAAAGGAGTGGATCAAAATCATCACTGCGTTGAATTGCATGCCTACTGTAGTAGACTCCTCCATATCACTAGATATCACTCTGGATAAGAACCTTAACATGCAAAATCATTTCAACTTATGGGCTAAAAATGCCCACTTCCACCTCAGCTATCTCAGAAAAATTAAACATTTTCTCGAGAATTCCGACCTCAAAACTGCAGTTCAGTCCTTAGTTATTTCAAGGCTTGAATACGGATGCACCACCCTCACTGGGCTTCCCAAAATCTCAACCGCCCCTCTCAAAGCCTGTCTCAATGCCGCAGCAAGACTCATAACAGGCTCTAGGAAATTTTACCACATATCACCACACCTGAAAGCACTCAACTGACTACCATATGAAGCTCGAATCCACCTAAAAATGGCCTGCATCACACACAAGGCGTTACACCACAACACCCCCCAATACCAAGCCCAAAAACTTTCCTTATCTGAAGGAAACAGACACTCAAGGAGCACAAACAATCGACTTCTGAAACCCGCACGTTTCAAAAAGACTAAAACTTCCAACAGAGCATTCTCCGGGGCAGCGCCAAGAATTTGGAACTCGCTGCCACCATACATCAGAAAAGTCTCCGCTACGCCTCTCTTCAAAAAGGAAGCAAAATTAGTCCTGATGAGCAAATTCCTACCTTAATTCCACACAACCACTACCTACACGAACTTTGAATGTTTTTTTACCGCTCTGAACAAGTCCTTTCAATGTTGTTACTTTTTGTTACTTTTGAGATTTTGTCTCTTTATACGCAACGTTCACCCTTTGAATGTGTTCACCATTCGCCTTATGTAAAGCGCTCTGATTCCCTAGCTTGGGTCTGGTTCGCGCTCTATAAGACTATAAAAATAAATAAATAAATCTATTTAGCCACACTTTGCATGTTCTGGTTAGTCTAGTGACTAAACACCATAAAAACAACAGAAGGTTTACAAGACTGCATAGCATCAACCACCTACAACACTTCAAGACACCAGATACAGTTATTGACTTAACTGGAGGGACCCTATCACCAGGAGCAGGTTCTCCTGCCAGCTCCCCCGGCAACACTTTTCCTATCCAGCTGGCCCACAGTCCGCTACCCTCTTCTGCCTGTCTACTTGTTCCCCTCTGTTTGTGGTTCCTATGCCCGCTTCCTTCTCGTTTTTTCTTTTCTGCTAATTTTTGGCCACCTGTTTTGCCTTCTACTGCTCTGTTTTGCTTTTTCTGCAATTTTTTCTGCCCTCTGTGTTGCCTTTTCTGCTAGTTTTTCTGCCCCCTGTTTTGCCATTTCTGCTTGATCATTTTTCAGTCGTCTGTTTTGCATTTTGCTCCTTGTTTCTTCCCTCTTCTTTCTGCTTCCTCAAAACCTGGCTTTTTGACGTAGACTTCACAACCCCCTACCCAGATACCTGCTGGCGTGACAGTAATGTACTCTACAAATGGTGATTTATTGATTGACCAGGTGAAATAAACCTCTTGAGAAACAGTCTGTATTTCTGTCCTGCACCTAAGGGATATACTAATGCCAACATGATGAGAGACCTAAAGCATTTGAGAGAGGATGCTGAATACGTTAGCAATATTTCTGATGTAGATCTGACAATTTACCTTCTAAATCCATATAAGAAGTTCTGTGGCCAAAAATCATGGACTCCGCAAAGTGGTAGAAATCGTGTTCTTGATACATGCTTTTTATCTATCAACAAACTCATCAAGGAAACTACACCCAAGAGGATTTTTGATAACATCACCAGAGAAGAAAACACAACTCTGCACCACCTTCAACAGAGATTGAATAACAAAATAACAATAAGAGAAAAAGGTGATGCCCTGGTTGCCATAAAAAGTAAAAGATTATACTAAGAAGCTTTAGAAACAAATTCCACTGAAGACCTGCAAAGAGAAAAGAGTAATTTGGTTGTAAAGTACAGGAGCTTAAATCTGATTGATTAAAAAACAGCAGATGTACTTATTCATGCTAAGTCAAGAGCTAAAAGATTTTATATGCCTCTCAAAATGCACAAAATGAAAAATCCTGGTCATTCAATTGTCCCTAGCAATGATACAGCCACTGAGAGACTATCTTCGTTTCTTTACCTATACCTCCAGCCCTTTGTCCAGTAACTTCCATTATTTATTAAGAATATCATTTGCTTCCTTCAGATTATTGAAAAAATAAACCAAACCCACACATTTGAAGATAAAACTCTCCTGGCTACATTTGATGTTACATCATTACACAACAACATAGCACATGAGGATGGCCTTATGGCAATATTTGAAGCTCTTAATAAAAAGAACTATGAAAAAGCCATCAACCAAAGTATGTACCAACTTTGCAATAGTTATCTTTAAATCCAACAATTGTATATTCAATGGTAAACAGTATCCACAGTTACAAGGGACCTCAATGGGAATTTGAATAATGACTCCATTCTGTGCTAATCTTTTCATGGGCAAATTAGAGAAACATATACTTGATACTTCTAACATCAAACCACTAGTATGGCTAACATAATTTACCAGTATATTTATAGTATGGAATAAAAGAAAGTAGAAGTAGAACATTTTGATAGATTTACAGCTTATATCAGCAGCACTCATACCACCATCAAATTCATCAGCAGCAATACTAAACCCCAAGCTTATCTGGATTCTCTACTCAGTGTTTACAAACAGAAAATGATAAATAAATCTTTAAAAGAAGCCTACAGGTGCTCATTTTTGTCTAAAGTGGAATTTATGTGATTTACACCACACTAAACGTAGCATCATCTACCACCAACTGCTTAAAATAAGATGCATCTGCAGCAGTCAGGACACTTGTAAGGAACATCCACATGACCATATCATACAGGAACAAATTGACAAGTCTTTGCAGTTACATGGGAAATCACTTATTGGGAATACCAGCAACAGAACAAAAGTGACAGAATATCATTTTGGTTGCTTATCATACATCAGCTCCTAATTACTAAATCTTAATTCAAAACATATTTCATTATTATGAATCTGTGAAGACTACAAAAGGTTTTCTAAAAGTCATTGCTTATGGCAGAACTCTCAATTTACAAGCTCTTATTTTGAGAGAGGACCTCAAGCAAGCTGCATCAAATGCAGGGGGTTATTGTTTTGATTCTAAAGGGTGCACTACATGTGAATGCATTTTACAAACCTTATCAGTAACATATTCTGCTAAAAGAAAAACCTATGGCATAAGTCTCCGTCTTACGTTATGAACAACATGCATTCTTAATTTGATTTGGTACTGACACCAAAGCTGTAATAAAAAAATATGTGAGCCAAACAGTGAAGGAACTCTTTACAAGTTTCAGGAATCATAAATCAAGAATAATCAATAAAACACTTGACCAGCCTGTAGCCAATCTTTTTAACCTGGTGGACCATTTGCTATCAAATTTAAAGACATTCCCTTTCGATCATGCTTAGAGGAAGAACTACTTTACTGCAGAGAAAACCTCTGGCTGTACCTTTTAAAATCATTGCAACCAGAAAGATTGAACATCATTGACAATGTGAGCTGATTACTGCATATCTAACGCGTTCTTAGGACTGCATTGATTTCGGGCACCGAATGAAATCTTCACTCATGATGCTTTTTTCGAAATCCAGCAGCGTCAGTTGTACAGACACTGAGCAAACAATATTGCAGTAACTGAGAAAACAGAAGCAACAATATTGCTGTGGAACTATATTTCCGTCCTAAAGTAACTATAATTTGCGCCCTTGCAATGTATTGCTAAATACCTCACATACTGCATCACTCATGACATATTCTATGACATCATTGGTGACATCACTGCAACATTTGAAATTACATTATTAACAACAACACTGTGCATGGTGAGGTTGCAAGATATAGTTACTTAAGGACATGAGTTATAGTAATTTAACATTACTAAAGCTGGTGAATATAAGTGGCATTGTTCATTTAAAATGATGTTTTCACCTAACTATAACGTCCCTTTAACGTATTAAATATATATATATATATATATATTGGTGGTCTCTAGTAGGTAGTTATAGTTAGGACCTAGTTTCAGTAGGAGATAATTTTTTGACTTCCCTTTAACTTTGGCGTCATGTGCCTAATCTGCATGAAGTTTTTCCCTTCAAAAAAGTGTCAAAGTAGGTTCTGTGTGTCACAGAAAGTTTGGGGGTGATCTGTGCAGTGGGGACTGAGAAATAGGGGTGCAAAATGAAGATGCGTTTGTAATGCTAATTTTAATAGGAACGCATTGTCAAACCTACAGCCCGAACCGCTGGATGGAATACACCAATTTGGCAGAAAGATAGATGTTTTTACGCAGATTGCGCTTTTTGTTATTTGGTACAAATCCGTTCAGTAGTTTTTGAGAAATTTAGGCCGAAAATAAAAGCAATATCTCTAGTCACGGATATTTTGCGACAATTCCACAAATAATCGTGACTGCGCACGCTAAAAGGATTGCTAAGATTGGCTAGAAGCAACCAGAACAGAAAGTTGTGGCTGTCATTTTATCTATTGAGAATGATTCCTGGGGCTAAAGTTTTCTGTAAAAGCAAACATAAGGGGTCAGGGTTGAAGAACTCTGACCCCATGTTTCTGAGATGTAGGTATTAGTGACACAAGTTATATGTCCAAAATGGATTTTTTCAATCATGTGCGATATACGCAACAACGTCACAATCACCAGCACAACCCCTGTGTACCATTGCAGGGACATCGCGACTTGCGTGGGGACATCGCGACTATTGGTGGAAATATAAAAAAAATATCATTAATTCATTATTACACATTGTATTATATTGAGATTCCAATAAATGGTTTTATAGAGCTATTTAGATAGAGATTAATCTAGTGTGATGGTTAGAATTAATTATTTAGTTCTAATAATTTTTTTATGTGGTGGTGGCTATTGAATTCCACACTCGCAGAGTATCCACAGGGATCGCGATTATCGACGTCATTGCGATCTCTAACCTCACTGTGAAAATGGCAAATAGGTTTTAGAGATGGTTGTTATAGAAATATACTAGAAAAACATGAGCATTAAGTGTACAGTAATAAATCCCTAGTGTGTAAACTACTGTAATATGTGTACATGTATGTGTTTTTATCACTTTATGCAAAAGGCGCGATTGTCACAGTTAATAGCATCATCGTAACTCTCTGAATAACCACGAAAACAGAATATTGGACTCACAGATGGATTTTAAAGAAAATTAGTGCAAAAAAGATTAGTTTAAACATGTTTTAAAGAGGCATGTATATAATAATATGTGCAGCTCAATGTTCAGAAAGAATTCTTTCAGTTACTATTTTTGAATGTGCCTGATGGTGTTGAATGTCTGCTTTTGGTTTGTGATTTTGCAGCGTATTCTTCGTGACCGCAACGTTGTTGTAAAGATTCCCAAAAACTAAAAGAAAAAGGATATTTATAAAGAAAATTAACAAACTTTTGTGGAAGAGAGTGGCTCTGACAAGAGCATTTGTGTTGATTGTGTGTATATGACAGCTATACATAAGACCGAATGCAGAGTTTCAGGTTACTTAGAAACAACCTGTTGCCTTTTACTATAAAGTGCACTCCATCATTTCTATAAATTACATGATTCTCAAAACCCAGATTGTTGTTATAGGTACAGCCCATGTGGTGGTCTCTGAGGATTGCAGAAACAGTTTTATTAACATGTTTTCTGGGTTTCTCAATCTATGGGCAGAACTGATTTGACCACTTCCATTTCTGGCATATATTAGAGTACACCAAGACAGTGTGAGGGAAAGGTTACATCAGTTCTTCAAATGTATCTTTCATTAGGATTTCCAGCCCTACCCCAGTCAATGTGCCTAGGTTATTGCCACTACAGTGCACAATCATGGGGTGAGTAGCCCTCCGATCCACAATTATTGTAACCAAAGTCAGCAACAGATGGAACTTTAACCCTCTCTGGACAAATTAAGTGATCTCTACATTTGGCAAACCCATCCCTGTCAATACCACTCTTTTCTGCAGCCACTCTAGCCCAATAGACATCACTGTGGCCAACAATCCACGCTCTAAGCATTTTGAAGTGAAGGAACTAAAGCAGTCAGGAGAAGACTGGAGCTGAATGAGGTAGTTCTCCAAATAAAAAGCAGTTAAAATGGAGGTGTTTTAAAGATATATTTCATTGGATGATGCCAGTAAGTAAGTGAATAAAATTAGGTAGTATATGGGATGCTAGGTAGGCCTGGGCGGTATATTCCGTTCCGCTCCCGGAATTTAAAGAATTTTGGTAATTTTGTGTTCCGCGGAAAACGCGGAATTGCCAAAAATTCTGCGAACAGCGGCTTCGCGAAATTTTTTGCTTGTTCACACTTTAAAAATTTGTGTTCGCAAGATATTTCTCCCCAAGAATGGAAACAGCATTTGCAAACAGGAAAAAAGCATTGCGAACGGGCGGAACAAGCAATTTGCGTGTTCATGGAACTTATGCGGGCTCGCAGCGATTTTTTACCGTTTTGCGGAGCTTTGCGTCCACCCCTAATGTTAGGTAAAAAGTCCTATTATTGACTGTTGTTTGAAAAAAAGGGATGTAATACAGATATGAATATGCTTCTGAATCTGTACAGTAAACCAGACCTACTGTATCTCATTTGGAAGTAGTATGTTCCTTCTAGAATGTGCTGTGAACTTGTGACCTATTGGTTCCACTGGGTTGCTAAATACACTGAGCTAAGTGTGTATTGAGGGGACGGGTGTTGATGAATGATAAACTTTAATTACCAATTGAGGACTATGTAATAAACTGTTGTGCACTATCTAAATTTAAAAAAAATGAAGGTAAATATAGGTTTTCTCCCTTACCCCGCAATCATCACAAAAAAACTGCGAACACACCAAGGCAGGAACAGCGTTTTGAAAGAGAGGTAAAGGGATAGCAGATGCTAACCATTCACAAGTGCAGATAGAATAGTCTAAACTGAAATACATGATTTAATGTGCTGCCTTTCTCATGATCATAGAGTGGAAAGTTGAAGAAATTGCCATTTTATGGTTGCCTTGTCTGAGAGTGGTGTTCCATTCTTGAGATTAGTTTTTACAAATCCTAACTGAGGTAAAACTATTTAAAGAAGAACAAAAACAACAATATAATCTATAAACTCAATTCACTGGTATGTAATTGACTTTTTAGCTATTTATATAAAAATTACGTTAGGAATGAAGAATCATATGGAAGTGTGATAAAAAAGAGTGTCACAGTGATATGAGAAAAGTATATGAGATGAACTGCATCTATTAGAGGGTATGTGTATAAGACGTTAGTACGAAAGGTTTAGGGAAGTAAGAGATAAATTAATTAGTGCCTCTTTATTCCATTGTGCAGTTCATAAACAAATAACAGTATAGTATTGTTCAAAGTTGTAATGAGGAATGTATTTAAAACTACAGAATGTTCTAAACATCTAATTGAGCATTATGTACAGAAAAGATACATCTATGTTATTTGCATCATGGTAGTTGTAGTGCTTTTGGTCACATTATTAAACAGGAGTAGTGTAGTCACAAGTAAAGCATAAGAAAATGTTCTGCACCTGTATATGTATTATGAAGTAGTAGTATTTGTTAGCTGTGTATTAGGAAGTATTTGTCAATGTGGATTTTTTAATTATATGAGTGGGTTGCATATGCCTAAGATGGTGTGATTTTTTGATTGTGGTTACAAATATTTATATGTATGGTGGGACTCGTGAGCTTATTTAAAGATGTAGAGAACAATATATTTTTGAAAAGATGGCTTGAAGGTGTATATCCACTATGGAATCATATATATTTTTACATGGTTATCTATGTTCTTTAAGGCTAATGAAAGGTTCATGTATGTGGTGAGGGTGGTGTATTTCTTTAAACAGACTCTGTTTAAAGTTGAGTTGATTTTATAGGGCAGAATATCTGTTGAGAGTTCTTGTGCTACCCTCATTTGACGTGCAACATTTTTTTGAGAAATGTTAACCATATGTTCAAACACTCAAGAAAAAATTGAGAAATTATGTAGGTATGTCATTTAAAAAAGATTTTGTGATTTGAAAACGTGACATTTCTTGTTTTCAGTTTTAGAAACCTACTGATGCATGTGCATTCTGAATAACAGAGCAATGTATGATTGTAGAGAGGCATGTATCCAATTATATATGAAGTGTGATATCTAGACTTTTCTGACACATAGTTCATTAGAAAAGGATAGATATACTAAAACAGATAGTTTGATAGTGACAGGAGTAGTTTAACAATGAGTTAGAGATATAGTCAGAACTTTTATGTATCTAACAACAATGGAGATACTTTACAGTCACCCAAGCATTACTCAGGCACTCATCCAATCACTTAGCCACTACTCAGGCAGTTATCAAATCACTTATGCTCTTTATATGCACTTATTCCATCACTCAGGCACTACACATGCCCTCTTCCAATCATGGAGACACTAATTTTGTACTCATTGAACTACGCATGCAACACCCATGCATTCGTCCAATAACCCAGTCACTGACCATTTACATATACAGTTACAACATCTGTACCTATGCAGTTATTCAAGCACCCATGCACAACCCATGCAGTCATCCAAACACTCACTTATAACCAAATCACTCATCATAATACTGAGGCATAACCAATGCACTCATCCGAACACACAGGCACTAGTCATGCACTCATCCAATTATGCAGGAAGTATAATTGCAGTGAACCTATCACCCATCCAGTATCTATGCTCTTATACAATTGCTGAGGCAATACTCTTGCAATAATATAATAACCACAGCAGCACACCTGCCTTTATCCATCACTCAAGTTTTAAAAATGGCCTTATACAATCACTCAGACATTAGTCATGCACTCATGTAATCAGCCAGGCTCTACAGATGCAGTGATTCAATTATCCAGGCAATACCCATGTAGTTTTGTAATCACCCAGGTACTACCTATTCAACTAAACAAAACACATGGGCATCAGTGATGTACTCATTCAATCACTTAAACACTACTCATGCAATCAGCCAGGTGCTACGTATGCACTTAAACAATTATGTACGCACTATGCATGCACTGAATAAATCACGTATATACTTTACATGTAGTCCTGTTATCACCCAGGGACTAGAGTAGCACTCATGTAATCATCCAACTACTATCTATGGATGTATTGAAACATTTAGGCATTAGTTATGCACTTATATAATCATTCAGGTTAGCACTCATGTACTCTTCCAAACACCCAGATAGTAGCAATATAGTCATATGAATACACAGGTACTAACTATAGAGATATGGAACCCCCAATGTAGTTCCTACATACTCAGGGAATCATCTAGGCACTACCTATATTCTGGGGGAATCACCTAGGCACTATCTATGTGCTAATCCAATCACCCAAGGAGTATTGTTGTACTCAACCACAAACACGTGTATTTACAAGTTTTAGTGATGAATATGTACTCTTTTAGAAACATCTGGTGAAATATATATGTAACCTGTCAGTGTCACACTGTTTGCATGTACTCTGAAGAATTTGTGATCTATATGCTGTGTTACAGATTAGTGTGAAGATTTTTATACGTAGTGTTTCTCAAAATTTCAATCTGACACATCTAAGTAGAAAAGTACTGAAAGACTAATTCTACAAGTGATACAGTGGTAGAGTGGCATACAAATATCTCTTATGTTGTGTTTGCACATTTACAGTATTGAGACACTGTACATACTTTTACGCTTTGGTTGATGTTTATTTTAAAATGTAGTACAAAAGGGATAAAGTGGTCTTTGGAGTCTATAAGTGAGAACTGATATATGGTGCAGCTTTGTTATAGGAGAGGGTGCTATAATATTAAAAGGTAACTAATAAATTAAGTGTTTTTCGTTGGTTTTGTTTGGTACGTTGAAGTAAGTGCTTGTAGCTAGGTTCATCTGTAGATTTAAAACTGCAAAATATAATAAAAACTTTTTTGTATTATGTGTAAACCAGTAGTAAAGTAGTTAGTACACTGGTTTGAATAAATATTGAAATATACTTATTCATTTTTACTGAACAATGTCTGCATAACTGCAGACAGAACGGCTACGCAAGCTCAGAGAAAAAAGGAGCAGAAGAAACTGAAGTATCTATGCATAACTGAGACACAAAAGGAGCAAAATGAAGAAATATAAGTTGGCATTTCCAAAGATTACAAAATTATAAAAATAAAATTCAAATTATGAGAAAGAATAACAGTGGACAAAATCTATACAACAAGAATAGGAAAGAATGTAACAAAGATGGACATACCTTAACCAGGAGACAGAAGCAGTTTAAGGAAATCAGAGCCAGGATGTTTCATAGTAGAGTAGTCATTAATCTACTGAGAACAATGAAAAAGTACAGAAGAAGAAGAGAGACACTGAAACAGAAAGAACCAGTTGAGAGAGTAGTTGATAAGGCATTGCTTTGAAGAGTAAGCTTTGCATTTTGATTCTAAATAGAATGCAGACTCTTGACAAAATGGTGTTGTGCTTGAGGAGACAAACCCAGAAAAAAAGATTAGTAAATAGAAGTACATTTGTACAGTTTTTAGTGGAGAATGGATACATACATCTAGTACAGAGCCTTTCTTTAATGAAGAAAGCTATCTCCAAGACAATAGAATATTTGATGCTCTTGATTACAGAGGACGATGTTATAAAATGAAGAACTGCACTCTTATAGCGAAAGAGGTGATGGTACCAAGAAATGTAGAAGAAGTTATTGGAGAACAGGTACAAGGAAGGCAGAGTCAGGCTCCTGCATACAAATGGAACTGTAGTAGTGTTTGTAGCCTTTAACAGTATTCCATTGATATATTAAGGACATTTCTATGTATCTTTCCGAAGCAAAGTTTAAAACACAAAATAAGTACTTTACAAGGATTGGATCCTTGCTATATTAGGACGCATACTAGGCCTGGACGGTAAATTCCATTCCGCTCGTGGAATTTGCAGAATTACGGTCATTTCGCATTCCGTGGCGAACGCGAAATTGCCAAAATTCTGCCAAACAGCGATCGCGGACAGGAAAAAAGCATTGCGAAAAGCAATTGCGCATGTGCATGGAATTTCTGCGTGTTTTCGGAGATTTTTTACCATGTCACGGAGTTATGCGTAGCGCAACTGTGCAAATTCCGCCCACCCCTAAAGCATACACATTTGCAGGGACATTCACTAGCATGTTTATCAAAACAAGGGTTCCAAAGCACCTATCATCATTACAGGATGTTATCTATACATCTCTAAACAATGTGAGTTTTAGTTAGGAGGCTGTACTATGTGAAAACTCCTATTTTATGTTTAGGAGAAATTAATACAGCACTTTTGCATGGTACTGTGGCAGACGTAGAAAGGTTTGTCATGATGTGCAGTTTTGTTTCTTTGGTCCGGAGAAGGATTCTAGGGAAAATGAGCAGTTGTTAAGAGCAGGAGTTGCAGAACAAGTCACAGATATTAAAGTTGAGAGTTTTGAAGAAGAGATTTCAAATTAATAACACAGTGTGGTTTGAAAAACCAGAGTATGTTTTTATATGTTGTCGACACACATACAACAAGATTCAAACACAGACTGTTGATTGTATTTAAAAAGTGAAAAAGAAATTAATGATGACTGGCAAAAGTTATCTGTGTATTTATTTTCAGAGGAATGCATAGACGTGTCCATACAGCAAGTTATATGTAAGTAGTGTTACTATAAATTAGAATAAAAGAAAATGCTTGCTAGTATAAAAAAACTATGAAGGGCAAAAAATAAAAAAGAAATCAACATTTCTGATTTTCTGCAGCCTTGCGAATGGCTGTCATCGACTGCTCTCCAGCACTCACTACAACTCCACAATCCATGCAGTATGATGCCATCCGGGAAAACTCTGACGTCAAATCTTGAAGTTGAAATTGGACCTCTGAAGGGACTCTCTGCCCTGGTGTTGTTGTGGCTGCTATCGAGGTTGAGGGTCCTTCAGCCTCATGTTGCCTTCTTGCTGCTTTTAGACAATTGCCATGATATGTTTTAGATGGTAAAGCATGGGAGTAGTCCCACAAGAATATTTTTATCTGTACACCTTGACAATGTCTTTTCACATATTGTGCCTTGCGTAAATGTAGGTGTAAAACTGTGTAAACCTATGAAATTTCTTTGATAGTTATTTTCTATTCGTGAGTTCTGGTGTTGAAAGTTAATTTTTGAGACTGTTGATTGTTATGTGCGTTTTGTTAAAATCAAGTTCAACCATTATGTTACTAAACAGTTAGACTCAAACTTTCTGTAAAATATGTCTGTATATCTGTTTTACACCTTTTTGTGACTACTGAGGTCATTGCGACCTCCGGTGTTGACGCGAATAAGAAAAATGCATTTTTGAGGCAGGTATTTAGACAAATGAATACAAAGAAGAAAGTCGAATTAGTTTCTTAATTAAATAGCTACACTGAAATGTTATATAAAATATGTTTATATATGTATTTTACACTTTGTCAAAAACACCCGCGGGCAGATTTACAAGCCCCTTGCGCCACTTTTGCATCACTTTTAACATGGGAAAGGTGATGCAAAAGTGCCACAAGGGGCTTGTAAATCTGCCCCCAGTATTCACAGTGTGTCCTTTGCAATTACACTCATAGAATCACACAGACAATACCTATGCAATCATATAATCACCCAGGCACTACTCATTCACTTCTGTAATCACTGGACATGATATACTCACTCACAGACCCATACAGCCACGCACTCACCCAGTCACTGACCTCTGCAGCCACTCACACTCCCACTCTCAAAGTTACAGGTTACAGTTAGGAAATACATTTTCAAATACCTTTTAATTTCATTGGGAAAATCAAAAGTTACGGGAACATTATAGTTAGGAAATATAATTAAAAAACATTAGAAATTCACTGAATAAAACAAAGGTTACAGAGACCTTATAGTTAGACTCACATTCCACTAGTACAAAACCAGTGAAATCCAACAGTTATAGTTAGCTGAGCTAATTATAACTCGCCCCTCGCAATGCACTGCTTATTACCTTATATATTACATCACTCATGACATGGTCAGTGACATCACTGATGACATCACTGATGACATCTCAAATGACATCAATGATGACATTATCCAGTGAATGTGAGTGTTTTAAACAAGTTTATGAATGTTACAAATATATATCAAGGTGTATTGATGAATTAGTGGGTGTATGCGTGCCTGTATGGATAATTCAGTGGGTGCGTGACTGAATGTATAAGTGAGCAATTAGGTGTCTCAGGAAGTGTGGAGATATCATGATTTTGCTTTGTAAATTTTCACATTCTGATGATATTTGATTTTGAGGTATTTGAGCCCAGGGTCGATCAACAAACCTTTGTCCACACATTTTTCATACATTCCTTTCAGGGAAAGTTCTGGAATCTGTGGTGAGGCACAACATTTCTACCATTTAGTATTTTCACTCCTCTCCTGATGAAAACTGTACAGCTTGCATGTTACAGGAACTGATCAAAGCTTGGACCATGTGAAATCAATTTATTTTCAACAACATCTTCACATGGTGCATCCATTCACCATGGCAAGAGAGAGAAAAGTGGAAATTCTTTGAGTGTAGTTTTATATCTGGGCTAAAAGAGTAAGGGAACATCTCCATATTTGTTTGGTGTTGAGGCATGGAGTCAGATCCCAAGATGATTCAGCACCTCGCCCATTCATTTTCGCACATTAGTCTGGGAAACCTTCAGCCCTTCTTGGAGGGCATATGATGATCTTTTCACCAAATCTGCGTGTCTCAGGGGGATCAGAAATGCCACTAGATCATCAGGAAAAAAGAATGGGGTAAAGGATTTGCCTGTCATTGCACTACACTATATCCCCCACCACAGGGCACCAGACTGCCTTTCTGCCACCTGGGGAAGCAGAATGGGGCATTAACCCCATCTCTGCTGGCCAGAAGACAAAATGTATGCCCAAAGGAATCCAACATTCCTTCCTCTTGCCATGGGGATGATCTCAGGCCCTGGAGGTTCAGAGCAATTGTTGCGACTTTAGGGATTTGTTGCCCCCAATGTCTGATAGCTGATCCTAAACAATTTATTTTTAATAAACAAAAAATCCCTTGTTTTAGTGGACATTCTGCATCCTGTTGAGAGGGGACAGATTGGGGGTAAGTCTTCAATCTTCCCCCTGGGTGGCAGAAAGAATGTGGAGGCATTTAATGTTGAGCAAATAGCTGAACTATACCCCATTTATTGATATAAATTCCCAGGGGACAGCAGATTGTTGTTTTTCCCCAGTCTGCCCCCAGATGGGGCAGAGACGGCTAAGGCCATGAGAAGATAAGGTAAGGCACAATGCCAGGGTGCGCCACACCCTCGTCTCCAACTAAGTTTAAATAAAAATAAACCTTGGTGTCTAGTGTTCTTTCTCCTTGTCTGGAGAGGGCAGAGTGGGGAAAAACCCCTCAATATGTCCCTGGCATTAATTAACCTAATTGAACTTGTGGAAGGCAAAAATAAAACTCTTTATAAGTGACTCTCCCAGTGCATTTATCAAATATACAACTTTACTGTTAAATTTGATTTTTAATATATATGTAAGAAAATTACTACTTTCGAATGATCACCCCCATTTTTTATACCTGATAATGTTGGTAATTGGACTCCGTACACTTGGACACTGCACATTATGTTCCAGTGCATGCTCCTAAAATCTTGTCAAATTGGCTAAAAGCCCTAAGTGTCAACTTTAGCGTCCCTATAAGTCCCTAAAATATGGCTACCAGTGTATCCAGGGCTTATTTCAAGAGTGACCTACAACACAAACTGTGCCACCAGTGAAGTGACAGAGCAAAACATGTCTTCAGGCCTGCCCCTTAAACAGCAAATTCAACCTTGCAAAATCAGCCTTCCTTTTTAGTGCTTATACGACATCCTTAAGGTAGGCCCTAAATTATCCACAGGGCAAGGGGGAATAGTATTTAAAAAGAAGGAAATGTGTTTCTGGGTTTCACATGTCCTGGCAGTAGAAAATCTCCCAATTCGTTATTCAGGCTGGCTCTCCCAGCAAAAAAGACTGGGTTACATTATGACACCTTATAATGCATAGGTTCAGTTTGTAAATAGCCGGAAACATGATTAAAGGACTCAAATTAATACTAATTTAAAACACAATCTGATGATCAAGTTGCATTTTAAATGACTGAAAATGCTAAATTTAGAAAGTTTGCATTTTCCTGCCCATGCCAAATGTGCCTTTCTGCCAGTGCTCAATGTTAACTGACTGTTAATGGCTCTCCTGAAGTGAGATGTGTATTCCTCCCAAACAAGGGAGAAAGAGCTTAGGTGTGGTGAGATGTTTTTCACCCTGACAGGATGGCCATCTAAGCCTTGTCCAAGAACTTCATTATACTTCGAAAGGTATCTCCCCTATCACAGGCAGATGTAGCTCACACGTAGGTCTGCCCCTTCGCTGTTATGTAAGCCAGAAAAGCACAAATCCCAGTGGGAGACGGGCTGCTACCAGAACCTGTTTGCATGACCACAAGTGTGGATTTACCCAATACCTTAGCCACACCACTTGGTGGGCACAGGGAGCTCTGAACAAGGAAGAAAGGTGCTGTCATACTGACTTTCCCCCACCCTCAGGCTGGCACTGGGCATAAATGTGGCATCCTTAGTACTACCTTCAGAACATGTCTGAACTTTTAGCAGACAAATGAAGAACTGTGCATGCTGTTGAACCTCTGGAGAGAAACCCCAAGGATTGAACCTCCTCTCTACTGGCACCCAGTACCAAGAAGTTAAATCCAAGTGCCAGTTGGCTGACGTCCAGTTAAACTTCAGTGACACAAAAGCTGCAAGACGTCCACAAATTCGAGTCCCAGCTGACCTGTTTCAACTTTTTTTTTCCTGGGCCCTAATAGTGGCTTCTGGGAGATTTCATCCTAACCACCAAGTGGTGCCCAAAATATCCTTGACTCTTGGCTGGTGTTAAACTCTGCTCTTTCCCTCCTCAAAACCAACAATATCGGACACCTTGAAACTACTTCTAAACTTTTCTCCAAAAGAACCAAACACTATCATGGGACTGCTGCAGAGCTGCAGCCTCCAACATCCAACTACCAGTCAGGCTCAGCTTGCTGATTTGCCTGACCAAAAGGAACTTAACTTCCAGTAAGGTTTCTAAGTCTGAATTTCACTGGGACCAATGCAAAGCAGCACCATGCCGACAACGACACCTTTATGGGCCTGGACTTCAGACTTCGCACAATCTTGGTTTCCTAACTTTTGAGAGCCAGAGGCAAGGCTCCCACTAAGTTCAAATTCTTCAGCTGACTGCCTTCAATGAGAACCTCTTCGGATCCAGCCTGCACCCCAACAGGCTGATGACTGTTTCAAAAAGGAATTTTCTCCAGAAAATCAGAAAGTAGATTTTCCACCAGAACAACCCATATCTCTTTATCTGACCCATGCTCCTTTGTGGTTGGCCTTAACTTTTGACTTTAACCCAGACTTGCACCAGACACCCAGGTTGACGCTTTGTGCTTTTTAAAGCCAGAAACACCTAAAACTTTAACTCATTTTATCTCCACTTCATACATCAAATTTTTGTTGTTTTGATGTTTATGTTTTCATTAAACTGTTCTGTATTTTTTTTAATTGGAGTAGGATTTTAATTGTGTTTTATTTTCTACTTTTTAATTTATTTGGTACTGATAAATGATTTACAAGTTTCTCCTATGTTATGCCTGTCTGTTTTGTGCTACAGCTACTAAAGGTTGAGATCAGGTTTAAATATTGAGATCTAACTGGACCTAGTAAGCAAAGGTTCCATAATTACTTCGAAAAGACTTCTGCCCACCTTAACTAATAATACACTTTCTCACATAATATAAAATAAAACCTATTCCAAACTATTGTTACAGAATTAGTACTTCAACTGTACTTTAGTTTTTCTCATAGGAACAGCTTCATATAGTTAGAATAGCTTTTTGGGGTCTGCTACATGTTTCACTTTCAAATACTAGGCATCCTACCATGTCAACCCCTTAGGGGATGACTTACTTAATATTTAAAAGTAGGGTTCCTTCCTGTCAAAAGGGATTTTTCTTAGTGATTCACCAGGAGGTGTAGATGTCGCAGACGTCCAGCTCCACATGTAAGCCTGAAGTCATGTTTGCCTTGTCAAACTCGTGCAGTGTTCTCCAAAGCCTGTCCTGGAGGGTTGGATCCATACCATATTTTGAGCATATCCCCATTTAGATAAATGAAGTTGTCTTAAAAAACCTGGTATGGATCCTGCCCTCCAGGACCAACTTTGAAGAGCCCTGGACTAGTGGGTGGCTCAATAGATGCTGCAGTATGCAGGTGACATTTAACTTTCCATACCATTAGTGTATTTCCCTGCACCATATGGCATGGCTTCACTGGAAAGTTAAATATGCCATTTGGGGATTATCCAATTTACCATGTTTTAGGGGTCAGAGTGCATATACAGGGAACTGGTCAGCACTGCTCCAGTGTGCAGAAAAAAAACCCAGTAGTATTAGTCAGGTAAAAGCAGGTAGTGACAATGCAAAAATAGGGACATCCTCGCATAAATTATCCTATGAAGAGCACGAAAAAAATTAAGTCTAGTCCAGTAATTAAAAATTAAAACTTAATTTGCATATCTCTTCTGTTTGCAGCTAATCTTGCTTTATGAACAAAACAACAGAACCACAGAGTAAGTTTTAAGAATTATGAATGACCTCGAAATATGCAACCCTCCATCAAATATATTTTTATGTAGCTTGCTCTTATATAACATTCTACCTAGCAATCTTTTTCATGCAAATTATCTTTAATATTAAGTTGTTAGATCATTACTGCTTTATAAGTTTACTTTTTTTAATTTTGCAAATATTGAACCCTTCATCTTTATGCAGTAACTTTTTAAAGGTGATCTTCACAGTTTTTAGACGCTTAAGGCCTGATTTCGTGTTTGGCAAACAGGTTGCATCACAAATTTGACGTTATCCTGTCCATTTTTGTTCTTTAATTTTATTTTACAGAGTTTTATATAGCGTGAACTTGACCCCAATGGGGTATCAGAGCGCTTTGCATAGCACCAGTTGCATTACGTGAGGACACATTTTTTTTTGTTAGGCAGGGGGAGATTAAGTGATTTAACCAGAATCACTGGATGTTTTTTTTTTCGGTGGGGCACCGGAAGATTAAGTGATTAGCGTTAGGCCAACTCCATTACAACTCGATTTATATGTTATGGCACTTGTAACAAGGAAGACAGGATATCCATTAGGATTGTGAAGTAGTAGGCCATGCCAAACTCTGAATCAGTTCCTTAATTTTTTTACATTTTTATTTAAACTATTCATCTAAGTTTTATTTTGCCTTTTCCATGAGGCTCTTCATCTTTATCCTCATTCACTTAGGTCTGTGTGACCCTCCCGTTTACTGAATATTTACAGAAACTGCACGCGCGCCCTGCTCCTCGTGATCATAGGATTTTATTTTGCATGATCACCTAAGGGACACTCCATGGTAAACTTTACAGTCTGATTATGATTTGGGATGTAAATAGTGAGCTCTTTACAAACACTAATTATTGCCCCCTCACATTTCCCCTGATGGATTTTGCCGGAAAAAATCTGGCAAAGCGTCTTGGGAAAAATGCGACATATTTTGCGTGTAATTTCTCATTTCCACCTGCCAAACACAGAACTGAGAGTTTACCATATCCAATAAAGACTAGGCCTGGGCTAAATTCCCGTTCCGCTCGCGGAAATTGCGATAATTTGACATTTTCGTGTTCCGCGGAGAGGGCGAAAATGTCAAAATTTCTGCATTCCGCAGCTTAGCGATAATTTGCTTCTTGCTCGCGCTGTAAAATAATACATTCACGCACGCGCGCGATCGCCTTACCTGAATCCCCGCGTTCGCCGACAAGTTTTCCCGATCCGGTCGCGTTCTCCACGAGATGTTGGATTGTTGGTAGCCATTTGCGCTGTCTCGCGACAGTTCGCGCCTGCAGTAATGTCATTGGTCGCGCGATCACGTCTTTCTGCTCACGATCATGCACCACGAGAAGACTGAAAACAAGATGGCCGAGCCCGCGAGCAACCGCATGGGTAAATTGGCGAGCCGCGACCACGCAGAAAATACCGCGAACGGGCGGGAAAAAAACTTCCGCATCTTCGCGATATTTCCGCGTGTTTGCGGAGATTTTTAAAATTTTCGCGATAATTTGCGAAAGTCACTTTCGCAAATTCCGCCCACCCCTAATAAAGACCCTGCCCTGGGCGGAAGCTATTTATAGGAGTGGTAAATAATTCTTGCCCCTCTGTCCCATTTTACAAGCTCTTTACATTACATTTGCTTTAAGGAGGAAATTCCTTCTGAACTCCATGGGCATCCCAGTCAGTCAGTTATCAACGATATTGACTCGTACAGAACCTGAAACGGACTGTGTCAGTGTTCTAATCTGTGAGATGTAGTTGTAGTCCCGGAATGGGGCAATTTGAACAAAATTTCTAATAATTCCTCTGCATTGCTCAAATTCTCTTTAAGCTGATAACTGAAGCGTCAGCAACCTAGAGTAACTTGTTACCCATTTGCTCCTAAAATGTTTAGTTATAATGAAACATTGGTAAATGCACTGCTAAACATTGGAAGTGCCCTTTAAATTCCTTTCAAATAATAACATTCCTTTTAGTCTTGCAAATCGCTCTCACTATCTGCGCCCGGAATATATTTCACAGTTGACACAAATTACTCCCACACTGCACTTCTAATCAGACGGAGAAGCCATCAAAAATATTATGAATTCATAATTAAGGGAAAGAAACAGCAGAAAAAAGAAAGTCTTTAAACTAAAAATGCTTCAACGAGCATGCAGTGTTCAGAACAGCTGGATTTTCTTCTAATGCAGATAATTTTATGTGAAGATATGAATAAATTATCTCGGTTAAAAAAAAGACTGGAGTTACATTTAGACGAAAAAAAGCAAACATGCTAGAATTGCAGAATGCCACTTAACAGTGCATATCTTTAACACAACGGATTAGGGTAATGTCGCACAAAAGAAATCACAGTATATGTTCCCTTTTGTTCTGTAGTGATTAACAGATACTCAATAATGAGATTAGTTAAATATATTACTTCATGGAAAGAGGTCTACTCCTTTTTTTCTGAAAGTTAAACCTTGGTTTATAATAGACGCTAGAAAAAAGTGTTATTAAATTGCAGTGTAATCTGGAAGGAAAAACCCACATGTACTTTTATTTATCGCTCAGTCCCATTTTATACACTGACCTAATTACAACTCAACCACAAGGGGAAGGTCGAATGGAAGAAGGAACGCTTCTGCCACCTAGTGGTACAATTTAATAAAGATGCTCTCAGAAATTCAGTCATCAAAGGAACGTGTTGTTATGTCTATCACACAAGTAGTGCAAATGACCTTGCTCGGATTCTTTGAAGCTGTGAACAGTGGAGGGTACACAGAATGAATTGTTCTGTGCTTACCTACTGTTCTACAAGATGTTTGAAGAGCTGTTGCGGATTAAAAACTATGCGCAGTGCGGCTATTGCCAGCGATCATTTCACGAGTGTAGTTTCTCGAGAAGCCGTATTCTACTATTAATAAACTGATATCCATTTTGCGAGCGTCACCGCGCGGCCGCCTCCTGGAGCTGCTTGTTTCAACAAATGCATAGTGTTAGCTATTGCTATTTTTGGAATGGAGATGCTGCTCGGAAAGCACCACATAGCCATCTTTGAATTATGTTGATGCTTTGAAGACTGAGTGTATTACTTCTGCGGAATTGCATTTTATGATTATGAAAATGTCACATTGACAACATTCCAAACAGTGGCACGAATAGCGGGGACAATAAATAGTCTCGCGATCATAATAACAGCTATTGGAGTGAATATATATGACAAGCATATAAAGATCATAGTTCATTTTAGATGTAAAATGTAAAAATTTAGCCAGTGGATAACAGACTCGCTATTTGGCCCAAAAACGTTTTGCGTAAATGCTGTTACAAAACGAATGCTTTAAAATCCGTAACTGGGATAGTATCTATTCCAGAACCACTGGCCCTAGAGTCAGTTAAATGTAATTAAAGTATTGCTAACATGATGAATTCCCTATATTTTTCATGTATTTATTTGTTTATTCATTCAATTTTGTCATTTCTAAATAGCGCAAAATTTGTCCAAGGTCATGGAAGCTCTTTAGATGAGCACCAAATTACAATGCACATTTCTTTTGGCTATGTGGAGATCAAGTGACGTGCCCAGAATCACAGAATGCTGAGCCGAGTCTGGCCCTCGAGCCCAGATCTGTGACTGGGAGTGAGTGTTTGAAAAGTTTCAGCACTCCCTCCATCATCTCCTTGTGTTTGCTTTGTTTGCCCTAAATTGGCAGGGTATGCCCAGACGTTAGTCCCTTGCTTACTTTGCCACTGGATTCAAGCTAGCCTGGCTGATGAGGGGTGTTGTTGCCCCAAAACCGGTCCTAGGATGCTTGTTTCCGGTCCAGGGAAAACGTGGCTTGGCAGTTCGGGCTGGACTGTTCCCATGAGGCACAGGGTCAAGACTGATTTGCATATGGCCATGTCTGAACTGGGGTGGCAGAGTGAACTAAAGAACGGTGATGGATCAAACCCAGATCTGTTGACTGGGTGTGAATGTTTGAAAAGTTTCAGCACTCCGTCCATCATGTCCTTGTGTTTGCCTCAAACCTGGTTTCCAGTTCCAGCAGCTCTGGGCGTTAGGCCACATCGCTGTGTCTTTTAATACAATATATTTTAATTTTCAAGCACACTAATTACTGCTTTCTTGGTGTCCATTATTGAATGTGAGACTCCCAGTGCTGAAAAATATGTTAATTATGACATAATTCAGAAACAATTTATTTCATAGTATGCAGTTTCCTGTAAGGATAATTAATGAGTTCCTTCGAAAATGATTCAATGTTATTAAATTAAAAATAGGTGAATGTTAGGCAGTGTCGATCAGATAGTTAGGTCGGGGTTAACAGTCCAGCTGTTTTCAACTTTATTGTTTACAAAGAAGGACTCCATGAACTATTCGCTTATTTGCGTCAGTCTCTTTCAACCATTGGCTTGAGGCGCTGTCTTTCACGGTACTCTCTTAGAGGTTTTTGGGGCATCAATCAAGATAGAAACTTAGGGGCATATTATCAAGCAAGGCGATAAAATTATCGCCGCTTTAGCGGCAGCAAACTGCAGCTAAAACGGCGATATTAGGCTTGATAATATGGTCTATGAAATTCAGCCCATGTTAGACGGCCTTCACATTTAACATGGGCTTCAATTGGAATTCCATAGAGCATATTATCAAGCCCATTATCGCCGTTTTAACGGCAGTTTGCTGCTGCTAAAGCGGCGATAACTTTATCGCCTGGCTTGATAATATGACCCCTGGTTTGAAACACCTTTAGGTTTATAACCCATTGCCAACTCATGCAAGCCTTTTTGGATGCTTAGCAATACAGTAGCATGCAGTAAAAATTCAGAAATAAGGTCACAAAAAACAGCCAAAAGAACAAGCTTCCTAACATCGGACAGCCAATGCTGCCTAAAAAGGATCTTGAACAAGCATTGATAAAGTTGTTTCTTTTTTATGCTTGAATCTAGATTTTGTTGTCTTGAAATACCAACATTTTAGTTGGAATTCAGGATCTAACAAGAAACGGTAAGGTGGACCTCTACTGGTCTAATAGCTGACGGGATGTGGCTCTCAAGAAAAATGTATACGAAGGAGGGCCTCAAGCAAGGATGCGTCCTAGCGCCATACTTATTTAATTTATTCATGGCGGACATGTCACCAAAGCTTGACGAAATCAACTCGCATCCATCTTGCTTGGGAACTCTACAGATTACACTTTTATCTTTTGCCAACGACATAGTCCAAGCAAGCCACACTAGAATTGGCCTCCAAAGAGCGATAGATGAGTTGGGGAACTTCGCCAGGAAGAACTTGCTGGAAATAAACGTTACAAAAACAAATGCTATTATTATAAGTCGAGCCATCCATAAACAAACATCATTTAAACTTAGCAATGTGAACCTGGCAGTAGTGAGTAGCTACAAATATTTAGGGATACATTTGGACAAATGACTAACCTTCCAAATACAGAATGAGGCAATACAAAAAAGGGAAATAGACTTACATTTACATTTTGCTCAATGTCAAAAAGTTTAAAAGGTCTCTTCTTCACCCCGCTACTAGCCATTATGAAAGCAAATCTTCTACCCACTCCAGCATACTGAAGTGAAGTGCAGCATGGGAAAGATGCTACGACGCTGGATAGACTCCATACGCGAGCATATAAAAAAGTATTTTCGCTTCTGCATAATGCCTCACCGGCGCAGGTTCGGTTAAAATTTGGACTACAACAGCAACAGCTGCATAGAAGATATGTCACAATAGATATGTCTGGCGCAACTGAGAAAATGAGATCAATAATGCACTCTGGAATGCGTTACAAGGCGACCCGCAGTCTGCCTACTCTGAATAACTTCACTCCTCATTGCAGTTCACTAACATGGTAGGTCTTTGGCAGCAGAATCTTCCATTTACAACCTTCCAGCAAATCCTGAAGAAGGAAGCAAAGCAACACTTATTACTTAAGGATAAGGCCACCCTGAGCAAGCGGACCCACACATGGATGGTCCTGCAATCCTACATGAAATTGAAACCAGTGTCATATTTGGGTCAGCCTTTCTACAACTATTTAAAGTCTAAGTTTATAGCAATACGCTTTGGTAAATTGATATCAAATGCAGACCAGCCAAGTTGGAAATATCAGGGCCAAAAGTCATGTAGTCTTTGTGGATCTCCAATACAGGACTTTATTCACTTAGGGCCCATTAGGATGGCGGGCAGACTTTAGTCTGCCCGCCACCCTAGCGGTGCTGGGACCGGCTGCCAGGGGTGCGGTGGTCCTGCACCACCAATTAGGATGCGACCGCCACCCTGGCGGTCGCATCCTGCATCTTTGACATTGCGGCGGGCGGTGCTGTAGGCAGCACCCGCCGCAATGCCAAAGAGGTATGTTGTTCATTGCCATGCACAACGTGACAGGCACCGCGCGGTGCCTGCCACCTTGTGCATGACAATGAAGGAGGGTACCATAGATATCCTCCAGGTGCAGCCAACCCTGGGGACTCACAACGGGCCCCCTGGCAAAACACCACATGCCTTTCTATGGCGGCCATGGAAAGGCCAGTCAAAGCTGGCATCCTAATCTGGTGGACCGTGCCTGCTAGGCACCGCCACCATTTTGGGCTCCCTGGACCGCCCACCAGGCAATCAGAACAATTGCTGGCGGCGGACGGTCTTTGCGTCCGCTGCCGACGCATTCATGTTCCCACTGCCATCCTAATCTGGCGGTGGGAAATATCCGGTCGATGGTGGGAGGGCCGCCACCGATGGCGGTCTTTCAGCATCCTAATAGGTCCCTTAGTTTGTATCTGCCCAGCACTAAGCGAGGATCACCGGAAATTGCTAAAGGGACCATTCAACGCAAGAGGTATTCGCTCCTGTAGAACTGCAATATTAAAATGTCTTGATCCGGAAGATCCACAGCTCAAATGTCATTTGATTACATTTTTAACAAAGCACAAGGAAGAATTGAAACAAGGCTAGTGGACTGGCAAAACAGCCAGTTTCTTCTGTCCACCAAGCTAGGTCTGTGCAAATTGAACTAATAAATTAGGTATTACTGAACATACAATCAGATAATGTAAAAATAGCAGCACAATGAAACTTTAGATACTATGTTTTTATGTATTAGGTAACTTTTATCAAATGTCTCGTTTATTTGTAACAGGATGAAGTGCAAACCTTTGTGATCAAAAATTGTTTTTCTTTTTTAATAAGCACAAAAAAGCAAAAAAATATTTTGATGGACTTTTTAATGGTGCTATGCATCGCGACTCATTGGTACATTGTCATGGTTAACTAAACAATAAACGTATTCTGATTCTCATACTGATCTAATGCATGTCAAAATAAGGTATATCAGAGAGCTTAAAAAGTTATCTTTATTGTCGGATATTGACAATCACAAAAAATCACTTCACAAATGGATTCTTACTCCAACAATGAAAATCAAATCATTGCTTTAATAATGTTCACCATTCAACCTGGTGATATGTGATCATTTTCTCCTTAACTCTCTCTCTCTCCCTGCCTTACCTCTGCTCTCCTCAATCCATGAAGGACAGGGAAGTTAAGAGGATTTTGCCACTCTGTTAAATGAAAACTTTCCAATTTTACAAAATATACACACATATATACATTTAAATCTCTTCCATGAATCTCTTTGGAGCTGTAATTGTTTGACATGAACATGTCATGTGAAGTTGAGACCTGCCACCATCATGATACAAGTCTGTTGGGATGGTGAAGGCAGAAGCAGTCAGTGAGGCTTCAGAATTAGTCTCCCCTTTACCATAGAGATCTGGTGAACTATGAATCAAATGCCGAAAGTAAGAAGAGTCTCTGGTAATAGACTTCCTAGGGCGCTTGGCAGACACCATGTGCCCTTTGATCAACACCACTTGGAAATGTTTTGCATCAAAGGGAGAATTAGATTTTCTTTTCCTCGTATGATGTGTGAGCATTCTGTCTCTGTTTTTCGTATGTCATCTTAGGTTAGCATATGCTTCATCTTTTGTTTCTGAACCACGTCCCTTGTACGAGTTGCATTCTCATCTCTTTCTCTCTGATCGGTCCACTGGGGTATCTTGGTTGTCATTGCTCTCCTGAACATCAATGTTTCCGGTCTTTCCATGGTGGTTGAGTGAGGTGTTGAATGGTAAACTCTCAATATAGAGTTTAACACAGCTTATAAGCGGAGTTTCTGAAGTGTAGCAGGTTGCACAGCTTTATTTAGCGTACTCATAAATGCGACCTCAGAGGAGAGCTCTTTTGATGCTTTATATTCCAGTCTATTAAAAGTCAGGCCATTGTCAAATTTTAGGATGGCTGGCACCCCATGTCGCAAAGATGCCAACCAGTCTCTCAATGACTTATCCTTGAGTAGTGGATAAGAGATCCTCAATTAATGGAAATCGCAAGTGTTCATCCAAAATCACCATCAGGTGATGTCCATTGTTGAGTGGACCAAAAAAGTCAATGGCTATTCTCTCTCAGGCATGCTTCAGGAGTTCTGACATGCTTAGGGTTTGTTGAGTAACTTTTGTAGATAGGCAGTTGCATAGATGAAATGACTATAATTCCTTCTCAGCTCACTCGTCAAGGTATGTTAACCAGCCGAGGTCTCAGAGAGCTAATTTTGTGTCAATGATTCCCATATGTCCTTCATGGGCCACTTCAGTAATTTACTGCTGCAGACTCCCTGGATTCAAGATTCTTGACCCTCGCAATATAACTTACTCTTGAGTTATTGTCAGTTCATCTTTAACATTTCTGTATTTTTGATATTCCTCCTTAATTGTGAGAGGTCGAGTGTGCTTGTTCCAAGCCTGATGTGTAATTATACCTTTCAGCTTTAGCATGTCACTATTGTGGCTCATAGCAGTGATAATTTGGGCTAACAAAATGCATTCTGGTGTGTTTGATATTACAATGAAGTTGATATAAGCTGCAGCTGACTTGAATGGAGTGCCATGACCATGAATGGGCACTCTGGAAAAGTAGTCAGCAGGGTTCTGATCCTTTCCTGGATGATTCACAATGTTATAATTGTACTCTTGTAGCCATAGTCCCCTATGTTCAAAGTGAGGAGGCATCTTGGCATTTGGATTGCCAAATATTGTTCATAAAGCTTGATGCTCAGTCACCTGCGCAAAAGACTTTCCACACAGGAATACTTAGAAGTGTTCGCACGCCCATACTACAGGTATTCTTTCTTTCTCAGGTTGTGAGTAAGCACATTCTGGTTGGGACAAACTCCTACTTGCATATGCCACAATATATCTTGGAGCATTCTGGTGTCCCCTGTGCTGTGCAATTATAGCACCTAACCCAACTGGACTAGCATCAACAACAACCTCTGTATGAAGTTTTGGATTGAAATAAGCCATTTCGGTAGCATTCTCAATGGCTTGTTTGATTTCCTTAAAACTGTTCTTACATTCATGTCACCACTGAAATTAAACATTATTCTTTGTTGACTCTCTCAATGGAGCACTTACAGTGACAACATCTTGTATATATCTCGAACAGTAGCTGTCCATGCCAAGAAATTAACACACCATTGAAAAATCTTATGGAGGATCAGCATTTGGTGCTGCATTTATTTTAGCAGGATCGGGTGCCATACCTCCTCCAGAAAAGATATGGGCAATGAATTTTATTTTTTGTCTTATGAAACTCAGATTTATCTGCATTCAAATTCAAACCTGCATCAGCCAGTAAACAACATGCTTTTGTGAGAGCTTTATCGTGCTCTTTTTGGGTAGCTCTGAAAACCAATATGTCATCACTTTATTTGAACACATTCATGACAGGCTGTATGATATGTTGAATTAGAGCCTGAAAAAGTTTTGTAGCCGACGACACACCAAAGTTTAGCTTTTGTGTCAAAATAGACCAACATGTGTAGAAAAGGTTGTAATGTTCCTGCATTTTTCTTTGAGTTCCAACTGATGAGAACCTTTATTCAAATTGAGGAGAGAGAAAACCTTTGTACCATTTAATTGTGTGGACCTGGATGTTGTTCTTGTTCAATTGCCTAGTTTGCCTAACGCATGTCAACGCATATGCATACCGCTCCTTCAGTGACCTTTTTAGGCACTACCATGATGGGAGAAACCCATGGTGTTGGACCAGTGGAATGCTCAATTATATCATGCTAAAGTACGAATTCAAGTTCTTTTTCAACAGCATCCTGTAAATGAAAAGAAATGTACCTATCTATTTGAGCAACAGGACAGATGTTCTCATTAATATGCAACTTTACCTTCATAGTCTTAAGCTTTGCCAAACCAGGAAACAATGAAGGGAACTGACTTACTATTTCATAGTAAGCATTCATGTTATAGTTCACAGAAATCAGTACCATGCCAGCAGCTGTGCTAAAGCTGAGTACACATGCACTTGACCCTGTGCCTTGAAGCACATGAATTGGTGCTTGCACCTTTTTTTTGTGTTTCATCGTCACCACAACTGAACCTTGACTTTTTAAGGGTGTTGATGCAGCCCATGTATACACTTCGGTTTTTGATGGCATAAGTGGTAAGGGATGCAATTCATTACATTTCTCCTCAGGTATAATGCTTATCGATGCACCACTGTCAATGATGAAAGGTATCGAACAACCATATGCTTTCAGTGTAATTTTTTAACAATGTTTAAATGACTTTGGTGTTTTAGCATGACAGCTTCTCATTGACTGCCTTTTTTTTTCACATGTGGCCAGTCCAGCATGTGCACACATTTCTGAAGTAAACATCAACATGGCACAACCACTTTCACTTGATACTGATATGGATGAACTGTTTGACGATGGTTTAGGTGACAATCAACTTCATTTAGTATCGATTTATCATACCTGATATCTCAGCTTTGCCTTGTGGTGTGCGTCAAACATTGCTTCTGGAATGTTCCGGAGACCATTTTGTCTTCGCACTGTGACATACTTGTTTTTCCCTGTGCTTTGCAAACCATCACAAAACGTTTTTCCTTCCCACAGCCCTTAAATATTTCTCCATTGGCGGGACAGTTATCTTTGTATGGAAACGAAAATCCACATCTAAAACATAACTAATCTTTACATGTAGACATCACCTTGTGTTCTGCAGTCTTTTGCTTTGACATAATTTTCACACTCATGACTGATTCATTCAGGGCACCTCCAGCCTCCATGTCAACAGCTTGTCGATTGGCACGCTCTTCTGTTCTAGCAGCCATTAACACTATTTCCAGATTTAGGGGCATATTTACAATAACTGGCGCATCCCTGAATATCAGCAGGGATGCGGCAGTTATTGTGCGCCACAGCTCCGCCACCATGGATGCGCTGCATTTACAATGCGGCGCACCATGGGGCAAAAACAGCACAGATGCATGATGCATCTGTGCCGTAAAAGGGGCACATTGCTGGAGTTGCGTCGCAACCCCTGCGCAGGAACGCCTACATGTGGTGCAGGGCTTTACAACGTGATGCATCTCCCAGATGCATCACGTTGTAAGTACCCCGCACCATGTTGCAGGATTTGCACCTCCACTGCATTCCAAAAGTGACGCAACGGCGGCATAAATGAGGCACAAGGGGCTTGTAAATATGCCCCCTAGAGTTTCTCTCAGCATTCACCGTCTGAACAAATCAGGCAAGCATCCATCAATGACTCTGAGACCTATGATATCTTTATCATTAAATGTATTCATTGATCTTAAAGTGTTTGATGAATATGTCAAGGGACTTTCATGAATTCATTGATGGTTTCCCCAGTGTTCTGCCATTGTTGACTGAAAATATATCTTTCATAGTCAACATTTGGCATTGGATTGATCTTGATATTTAAGGTTTCATTAATCTGATGGTATTGTATTTCTTAGTCAGCTCATGGCATTTTCTTTATGACTTCCTTTGCACCATTACCAGCTAGATTTTTGAGGGAATTGATAATCTTTTTGTTATTAGTCTCTTCAAGTGCATCAATCAAATCTTCAAAAATCTATATCCACGTAGTATATCCATCACCAATATTTTGTTTTTCAGCAGTATTGAATGAGGATGGTGGTTTCAGGAAAGCAGCAGCATTGTAGATCAGTGTGGAACTTAATCAGGTGGGACATGGCGCTCTTTCAGCCACTGTTTCCAGCTCATTCTCTCTCAGACCTAGTGATGCACTGGCTTCTGGATCATCGTTGATGATAACTGGAAAAGTGGGTTTATTCTTGGTCTCCATCGGAACAACAGCCTGTCACTATTTCAAACGCCTCACTGACTTTTACTCTTCAAAGAACTGTGGAGGTATTCTGAGCCCCACTCAGCAGCTTTTGGTGGCTCACCTTTTCAGCTATGGATGGCTCAGTAAGCACAAACCCAGGCAATTCTACTGGGGCTGCTGTGTCGAGTTCTATGGTATGAAGACTCTCCTTAATTACTTCTGGTAAGCAGACAAATGTTTCTTGCATCTAGGCCACTTTGCTTCTGGAGTCTCTGTGCACTTGCATACACCTGGTTGATCTCTGCCCAGCAGGACTTATAATCACAGCATTATTTTGTGCTTGGCTGTTACTTTAAACTTTTTGACGCCAGGTTGATCACTGCTTGACAACACTTGTAATTTCAGCTTTATCACTCTGTACTAGGCATAGCTCTATGTCGTGTAGTAGCACAGTATCTTTATGTACTCCACATGCATTAAACTTTGATTCTCTATTTCAATGACGACAAGCAATGGCACGCACAAGCAGTTGGCCTGGACCATGGCAAAGACAGCATCGTCACTCTTTAGGCAACTTGTCCCCTATCCCATCATCAGCTGTAGCATCTTCTCAGCTGGGGTACCCACCAATGACTACAGCACAGATGGAGCTTGGTATCACATGTCTTTATTCAGATGCATGCAACTGTGACCTCAACATTCTATAGCAACCTTCACTGCAATACACTCTTTCCATTACATTATAGCTCTACGGAGTTCATCTGGAGCCAAAAGGATTCTGTCACTGTTAACTCACAAGACACAACAGATGGTATAGTGAAAGATTACATAAATGGGGAAGGGAGGTGCAGATTTAGATGAGACAGAAAGTTAGAGAGAGGTGCTGGGTAAAGAGAGAAAGTCAAGGTAGCAAGAAAGAATGACACAGAGATGGAGAAAGAGGTATAAGCAAGTAGGGAAAGAGGGGTAGAAAGATAGGTACCATTTTGTTGTGAGATAGAATTATAGAAAGAGCTATAGATCAGGAGAATAAAATGTAGGGAGAGAGGTAAGGTACACTTAGAAGTGTGGTAGAGAGAGAGAGTCAAGTTAGGAAGAGAGGTGAGTTAGAATGAATTAAAGGCAGAAATACAAAGAGGTAGACAGTTAGAGAGGTTGGGTAGTTTGAGATGTATAATGAGATAACAGTTAATGAGAAAAGGGTGAAATAGAGTGAGGGACAAAATGAGAAGAGGTATAGATAGACTGATTAGTTATAGAGAATAGTGAACAAGCCAGAAAGTTAAAAAGAGTGGTTATGTGGTGAGGGAGAGGGTGCAGTAGAGAATGCCAGAGAGAAAGAGGAAAGAAATAGAGCAGTATAAAGCATGTGAGTAGCTCTAGTGGTGACTGACTCAGTCTGTGAGTGTCTCTATGAGTGTATGAGTGGATATGTCAGTGGCTGTAGCGGTGACTGAGTGGGTGTATGAGTAGCTGTATGGGTGAGTGAGTGGATGTGTGTGTAGGTCTATGAATCAGTGAGTGGGTGTATAAGTAAAGTTGTAAGTAAAGTTGTGTTTATGTGTTTGAGAATGGTAGTATGGGAATAGGTGTATGCAAGGTTTTATGGGAGCATGAGTGGGTGTGTCAGTGACTCTGTGGATGATATCATCAGAGATGTCATTTGAGATGTCATCAGTGATGCCACTGACCATTTCATGAGTGATGTAATATGTGAAGTCATAAACAATACATTGCGGAAGGCGCTAGTTAATCCAACTGCTTCATTTCTCTGGTGAAATGTCAGCCTAACTATAACGTCTCTGTATCCTTAGTTTTTTCATGTAATTTCTAAGGTTTTTCAAATTCTATTTTATAATTATAACATCCCTGTAACATTTGTTTTTTCAGGTAATTTCTAATGTTTTTTTATTTTTAAAAAGCTCTATTTTAACTTCTTTTCATTTGGAAAACTACCTCATTCAGCTCCAGCCTTTTCCTGACTGCTATTGCTCCTTCACTTCAAAATTTTTAGAGTGTGCATTCTTGGCCACAGCTATGTTTATTGGGCTAAAGAGGCTGCAAAAAAGAGGTCTTGACAGGGACTTGGGTTTGCCAAATTTGGAGATTTCTTGGTTTGGTCTGAGAGGCTTAAAGATTCATCAGTTGATGCCTTTGGTTAAAACCATTGTGAATAGTTGAGCTCCTCACCTGATGATTGTGCACTGTGGTGGCAATCACCTAGGTAATCAACCAATCAACCAATCAGAGTACTTGTAAAGCACGCTACTTACCCGTGAGGGTCTCAAAGCGCTGAGGGGAGGGGGGGTGCCGCTACTGCTCAAAGAGCCAGGTCTTGAGGAGTCTTCAGAAGGCGAGTAGGTCTTGGGTCTGCCGTAGGTGGGTAGGAAGGGTGTTCCAGGTCTTTGCAGCGAGGTAGTAGAAGGATCTGCCACCGGAGGTCATTCATTGGATGTGGGGGACAGCGGCTAGGGCGAGGCTAGCAGAGCGGAGCTGGCGGGTTTGGGGTGTAGAAGCTGAGTCTGCTGTTCAGGTAGGCTGGTCCGGTGTTGTGGAGTGCTTTGTGTGCGTAGGTGAAGAGCTTGAAGGTGATGCTCTTGTCGATGGGGACCCAGTGTAGGTCTCTCAGGTGGGGGTGATGTTGCTGCAGCGGGGGATGTTGACAATCAGTCGGGTGGAGGCGTTTTGTATGCATTGTAGTCATTGCAGGTGTGTGGCTGGGATTCCTGCATAGAGCGTGTTGCCGTAGTCCAGTCTGCTGCTGACGAGGGCCTGTGTCACCGTCTTGTTTCGGTCGGGATCCACTTGTAGATCCTACAGAGCATGTGGAGGGTGTTGTAGCAGGAGGAGGAGACGGTGTTGACCTGTTTAGACATGGAGAGGGAGGAGTCGAGGATGAATCCCAGGTTGCGTGCATGGTCGGTGGGTGTAGGTGCTGTTCCCAGTGTGGTCGGCCAGCAGGAGTCATCCCAGGCTGAGTGGGTGGGTCCGAGGATGAGGACCTCTGTCTTGTCCGAGTTCAGCTTCAGACAGCTGCTCCTCATCCAGTCGGCGAAGGCCTTCATTCCCTTGTGGAGGTTGGTTTTGGTGGTGTGTGGGTCCTTGGTGAGGGAGAGGATGTGCTGGGTGTTGTCAGCGTAGGAGATGATGTTGAGGTCGTGGTGGCGGGCCACTTGTGCGAGGGGGGCCATGTAGACGGTGAACAGCGTTAGGCTGAGTGATGAGCCCTGGGGGATGCTGCAGATGATGTCAGTGGCTTCGGATCAGAAGGGTGGGAGGCGGACGCTCTGGGTTCTGCCGGAGAGGAAGCACGTGGTCCAGTCAAGGGCCTTCTCTTGATTCCGGCTTCTTGGAGGTGTGTCTTTAGAGAGCGATGGCAGACCGTGTCGAAGGCAGCTGACAGGTCCAGGAGGATGAGAGCTGATGTTTCGCCGTTGTCTAGTTGGCGCCTGATGTCGTCTGTGGCAGTGATGAGGGCTGTCTTGGTGCTGTGTTTTCGTCTGAATCCGGACGGGTCCAAGATGTTGTTGTCTTCGAGGTGGCGGGCCAGTTGCATGTTGACGATTTTCTTGAGGACCTTCGCTGGGAACGGGAGCAGGGAGATGGGCTGGAAGTTCTTGAGGTCCTTGGGGTCCGCTTTGGGCTTCTTGAGGAGGGTGTTGATTTCGGCATGCTTCCAGTCTTCCGGGAATGTCGCTGTATTGAAGGAGATGTTGATGACCTTCCATAGTTGGGGTGCGATGGCTGCGTCTGCTTTGTTGAATACGAGGTGTGGGCACAGGTATGATGGAGATACTGTGTGGATGGAGTTCATGACCTTGCGTGTCTCATCGTTGTTGACGTTGGACCAGGAGGTCAGGCGGTTGGTGCTGGTGGTGTTCGCAGGGGAGTCGGAGTCTGGCGTAGTCGGGGCGGTCGTGGTGTTGAAGCTGTCATGGATGTCAGCGATCTTGCGGTGGAAGAAGATGGCTAGTGAGTTGCACGGTTTTTGTGAGGTCGGGATGTCGTTGGCACTGGCCCTGGGGTTGGAGAGTTCTTTTACGATGCTGAAGAGCTCTTTGCTGTCGTGTGCGTTGTTATCCAGGCGGTCTTTGAAGGAGGATTTCTTGGCTGATCTGATGAGGTGGTGATGTCTGCGGGTGGCGTCCTTGTGGGCTGCGTGGTTGTCCGGTGTGCGCTTGTGGAGCCATATCTTCTCCAGTTTCCGGCATGCGCGTTTGGAGGTCTGGAGTTCGTCGGTGAACCAGGTGGCACTCTTGCTGGCATGGCTGTTGGAGGGTTTCTTGAGTGGGGTGAGGGTGTTGGTGAAGTCGACGATCCACTGTCTGAGGTTGCGGGCTGCGGTGTCTGGGCTGGTGGGGTCAGTGGGTGGGTTCTGGGCGAGGGTGGTGATCAGCTGGTCTTCAGTGACTTTGCTCCAGCCACAGCGAGGCAGCTGTTGGGTGCGGTGGAGCGGGGTTGGTTATTTGAAGGTGAAATGGATCTAGCGGTGGTCGGTCCAGTGGAGTTCGGTGGTGTGGTCGAAGGCGACGTGGGTGCCTGTGGAGAAGACGGTGTCCAGCATGTGGCCAGCAGCATGGGTGGGTACGGTGACGAGTTGTCTAAGGCTGAGGTTGGCGAGGTTGGCGATCAAGGTGGCGGAGTTGGCGTCGTTGTTGTTCTCCAGGTGGAAGTTCAGGTCCCCAAGGAGGATGTAGTCCATGGATGCGAGTGCTGGCGAGGTCGGCGATGGAGTCACTGAACTGGGCCCGGGTTCCGGGGGGGTCTGTAGATGAGTGTTCCTCTGAGGGTGGTGTTGGGGTCGGTGTGGTGAAGGGCGCAGCGGCAGAACGTTGACACATAGGTACCGGAACAGCCCCTGTCACAGACTTCTAGTACCAGAATGCTCCTTGATGCATCATAACGTGATGCAGTGGAAATGTTAAGTGAAATTTCGGGGAATAAGAGTCCTCGGGTCCCCTACTTCCAAGCCTGCTCCTCTGATGCTGACAACGCTGGAGACGCAAGATAATTACAAGCGGCTCACCGGAAAATCCCACTCCGCCGACTGGCAGCAGCTGCTGGACAACAAAGGTTAGTAGACGGGCTGTGAAAAACCGATCCCTCGGTTGTGGAAAAAGAAGACAATTTCCTGCCAGCCAGTGCAGTTCACAGCCCAAATAGGAAGGGTCCATTGAAGAGCGCCACAGGCTGCACGCGTAGTACATCAAACAACTCCTCTCACCCATCAGAAAAAGCAAGGGACACAGCGGGGTACTTTAGACGTTTATTGGTGAAGATTCGACAAGACGGGTTTCGGCGATTAGCCTTCCTCAAATGCCGCAGTCCACCTCAGACAATCCCAGTGAGTCTTTATACGAGGCTCCTCCTACCAAGTGGTGAAGGGCGCAGTTGCAGCACGTTGACACATAGGTACCGGAACTGCCCCTGCCACAGACTTCTAGTACCAGAATGCTCCTTGATGCATCATAACGTGCTGCAGTGGAAATGTTAAGTGACATTTTGGGGAATAAGCGTTCTCGGGGCTCCTACTTCCAATCCTGCTCCTCCAATGCTGACAACGCTGGAGACGTGAGATAATTACAAGCAGTTCACCAGGAAAACCCAGTCCCCTGACTGGCAGCAGCTGCTGGACAAGAAAAGTGAGTAGACGGGCGGTGAAAAACCAATCCCTCAGTTGTGGGAAAAGAAGACAGTTTCCTGCCAGTCAGTGTAGTTTACAGCCCAAATAGGAAGGGTCCCTTGAAGTGCGCCACAGGCTGCATGTGTAGAACATCAAACAACTCCTCTCCCCCATCAGAAGAAGCATGGGACACAGCGGGGTACTTTGGACGATTATTGGTGAAGATTCGGCATGACCGGTTTCGGCAATTAGCCTTCCTCAAATGCCTCAGTCCACCTCAGACAATCCCAGTGAGTGTTTATGCGAGGCTCCTCCAACCAAGTGGTGAAGGGCTCAGCTACAGCACGTTGACACATAGGTACCGGAACAGCCCCTGCCACGGACTTCTAGTACCAGAATACTCCTTGATGCATCATAATGTGCTGCAGTGGAAATGCGAAGTGAAATTTCGGGGAATAAGCATCCTCGGGTCCCCTACTTCCAAGCCTGCTCCTCCGATGCTGAAAACGCTGGAGACGCGAGATAATTACAAGCGGCTCACCGGGAAATCCCAGTCCGCCGACTGGCAGCAGCTGCTGGACAACAAAGGTGATTAGACGGTCTGTGAAAAACCGATCCCTCGGTTGTGGAAAAAGAAGAAAGTTTCCTGCCAGCCAGTGCAGTTCACAGCCCAAATAGGTAGGGTCCCTTGAAGGGCACCACAGGCTGCATGCATAGAACATCAACCAAACCCTGTCCCCCATCAGAAGAAGCAAGGGACACAGCGGGGTAATTTGGGTGTTTATTGGTGAAGATTTGGCATTACCGATTTTGGCGATTAGCCTTCCTGAAATGCCTCAGTCCACCTCAGACAATCCCAGTGAGTCTTTATACGAGGCTCCTCCTACCAAGTGGTGAAGGGCTCAGCTGCAGCACATTGACACATATGTACCGGAACAGCCCCTGCCACGGACTTCTAGTACCAGAATGCTCCTTGATGCATAATAACGTGCTGCAGTGGAAATGTCAAGTGAAATTTTGGGGAATATTCGTCCTCGGGTCCCCTACTTCCAAGCCTGCTCCTCTGATGCTGACAATGCTTGAGAAGCAAGATAATTACAAGCGGCTCACCGGAAAATCACAGTCCGCAGACTGGCAGCAGCTGCTGGACAGCAAAGGTGAGTAGACGGGCTGTGAAAAACCGATCCCTTGGTTGTGGAAAAAGAAGACAGTTTCCTGCCAGCCAGTGTAGTTCACAGCCCAAATAGGAAAGGTCCCTTGAAGCGCGCCACAGGCTGCACACGTAGAACATCAAATAACTCTGCTCCCCCATCAGAAGAAGCAAGAAACACAGCGGGGTACTTTGGACATTTATTGGTGAAGAATCGGCATGACTGGTTTCGGCGATTAGCCTTCCTAAAATGCCTCAGTCCACCTCAGACAATCCCAGTTTGTCATTATACGAGGCTCCTCCTACCAAGTGGTGAAGGGCTCAGCTGCAGCACGTTGACACATAGGTACAGGAACAGCCCCTGCCACGGACTTCTAGTACCAGAATGCTCCTTGATGCATCATAACGTGCTGCAGTGGAAATGTCAAGTGAAATTTCGGGGAATAATCGTCCTCTGGTCCCCTACTTCCAAGCCTGCTCCTCCGATGCTGACAACGCTGGAGACGCGAGATAATTACAAGCAGCTCACTGGGAAATCCCAGTCCGCGACTAGCAGCAGCTGCTGGACAACAAAGGTGAGTAGACGGGCTGTGAAAAACAGATCCCTCGGTTGTGGAAAAAGAAGACAGTTTCCTGCCAGCCAGTGCAGTTCACAGCCCAAATAGGAAGGGTCCCTTGAAGTGCACCACAGGCTGCACGCGTAGAACATCAAACAACTCCTCTCCCCCATCAGAAGAAGCAAGGGACACAGCGGGGTACTTTGGACGTTTATTGGTGAAGATTCAACAAGACCGGTTTTGGCGCTTAGCCTTCCTCAAATGCCTCAGTCCACCTCAGACAATCCCAGTGGGTCTTTATACGATGCTCCTCCTAACAAGTGGTGAAGGGCGCAGCTGCAGTACGTTGCCACAATGGTACCGGAACAGCCCCTGCCACAGACTTCTAGTACCAGAATGCTCCTTGATGCATCATAACCTACTGCAGTGGAAATGTTAAGTGAAATTTCAGGGAATAAGCGTTCTCGGGTCTTCTACTTCCAAGCCTGCTCCTCTGATGCTGACAACGCTGGAGACGTGAGATAATTACAAGCGGCTCACCGGGAAATCCCAGTCCGCCGACTGGCAGCAGCTGCTGGACAACAAAGGTGAGTAGGAGGGCTGTGAAAAACCGATCCCTCGGTTGTGGAAAAGAACACAGTTTTCTGCCAGCCAGTGTAGTTCACAGCCCAAATAGGAAGGGTCCCTTGAAGCGCGCCACAGGCTGCATGCGTAGAGCATCAAACAACTCCTCTCCCCCATCAGAAGAAGCATGGGACACAGCGGGGTACTTTGGACGTTTATTGGTGAAGAATCGCATTGACCTATTTCGGCGTTAGCCTTCCTCAAATGCCTCAGTCCACCTCAGACAATGCCAGTGAGTCTTTATACGAAGCTCCTCCTACTAAGTGGTGAAGGGCTCAGCTACAGCACGTTGACACATAGGTACCGGAACAGCCTCTGCCACGGACTTCTAGTACCAGAATGCTCCTTGATGCATCATAACGTGCTGCAGTGGAAATGTCAAGTGGAATTTTGGGGAATAAGCATCCTCGGGTCCCCTACGTCCAAGCCTACTCCTCCAATGCTGACAACACTGGAAACGTGAGATAATTACAAGCAGCTCACCGGGAAATCCCAGTCCACCGACTGTCAGCAGCTGCTGGACAACAAAGGTGAGTAGATGGGCTGTGAAAACCCATCCCTCAATTGTGAAAAAAAAAAGACAGTTTCCTGCCAGCCAGTGCAGTTCACAGCCCAAATAGGAAGGGTCTCTTGAAGCTTACCACAGGCTGCATGCGTAGAACATCAAACAACTCCTCTCCCCCATCAGACGAAGCAAGGGACACAGCGGGGTACTTTGGGCATTTATTGGTGAAGATATGGCATGACCGGTTTCGGCGCTTAACCTTCCTCAAATGCCTCAGTCCACCTCAGAAAATGCCAGTGAGTCTTTATACGAGGTTCCTCCTACCAAGTGGTGAAGGGCGCAGCTGGAGCACGTTGACACATAGGTACCGGAACAGCTCCTGCCACGGACTTCTAGTACCAGAATGTTCCTTGATGCATCATAACATGCTGCAGTGGAAATGTCAAGTGAAATTTCAGGGAATAAGCATCTTCGGGTCTCCTACTTCCAAGCCTGCTCCTCTGATGCTGACAACGCTGGAGACGAGAGATAATTGCAAGCGGCTCACCGGGAAATCCCAGTCCGCCGACTGGCAGCAGCTGCTGGACAACAAAGGTGAGTAGACGGGCTGTCAAAAACCGATCCCTTGGTTGTGGAAAAAGAAGACAGTTTCCTGCCAGCCAGTGCAGTTCACAGCCCAAATAGGAAGGGTTCCTTGAAGCACGCCACAGGAAGCACGCGTAGAACATCAAATAACTCCTCTCCCCCCATCAGAAGAAGCAAGAGACACAGCAGGGTACTTTAGACGTTTATTGGTGAAGAATATGCATGACCGGTTTCGACGATTAGCCTTCCTCAAATGCCTCAGTCCACCTCAGACAATCCCAGTGAGTCTTTATACGAGGCTCCTCCTAACAAGTGGTGAAGGGAGCAGCTGCAGCACGATGACACAATGGTACCGGAACAGCCCCTGCCACAGACATCTAGTGCCAGAATGCTCCTTGATGCATCATAATGTGCTGCAGTGAAAAATGTCAAGTAAAATTTTGGGGAATAAGCGTCCTCGGGTTCCCTACCTCCAAGGCTGCTCCTCTGATGCTGACAACGCTGGAGATGCGAGATATTTACAAGTGGCTCACCGGGAAATCCCAGGCCGCTGACTGGCAGCAGCTGCTAGACAACAAAGGTGAGTAGACGGGCTGTAAAAAACCGATCCCTCGGTTGTGGAAAAAGAAGACAGTTTCCTGCCAGCCAGTGTAGTTCACAGCCCAAATAGGAAGGGTTCCTTGAAGCACGCCACAGGCTGCACGCGTAGAACATCAAACAACTCCTCTCCCCCATCAGAAGAAGCAAGAGACACAGCGGGGTACTTTGGACGTTTATTGGTAAAGAATCGGCATGACCGGTTTCGGCGATTAGGCTTCCTCAAATGCCTCAGTACACCTCAGACAATCCCAGTGAGTCTTTATACGAAGCTCCTCCTACCAAGTGGTGAAGGGCTCAGCTACAGCACGTTGACACATAGGTACCGGAACAGCCCCTGCCACGGACATCTAGTACCAGAATGCTCCTTGATGCATCATAACATGCTGCAGTGGAAATGTCAAGTGAATTTTTGGGAATAAGCGTCCTCGGGTCCCCTACTTCCAAGCCTGCTCCTCCAATGCTGACAACGCTGGAGTCTCGAGATAATTACAAGCAGCTCACCGGGAAATCCCAGTCCGCCGACTGTCAGCAGCTGCTAGACAACAAAGGTGAGTAGACGGGCTGTGAAAAACCGATCCCTCGGTTGTGGAAAAAGAAGACAGTTTCCTGCCAGCCAGTGCATTTCACGGCCCTAAGAGGAAGGGCCCTTGAAGCTTACCACAGGCTGCACGCGTAGAACATCAAACAACTCCTCTCCCCCATCAGAAGAAGCAAGCTACACAGCGGGATACTTTGGGTGTTTATTGGTGAAGATTTGGCATGACCGTTTTCGGCGATTAGCCTTCTTCAAATGCCTCAGTACACCTCAGACAATCCCAGTGAGTCTTGATATGAGTCTCCTCCTACCAAGTGGTGAAGGGCTCAGCTGCAGCATGTTGACACATAGGTACCGGAACAGCCCCTGCCACTGACTTCTAGTACGAGAATGCTCCTTGATGTATCATAACGTGCTGCAGTGGAAATGTCAAGTGAAATTTCGGGGAATAAGCGTCTTCGGGTCCCCTACTTCCAAGCCTGCTCCTCCGATGCTGACAAAGCTGGAGATGCGAGCTAATTACAAGCGGCTCACCGGGAAATCCCAGTCCGCCGACTGGCAGCAGCTGCTGGACAGCAAAGGTGAGTAGGAGGGCTGTGAAAACCAATCCCTCGGTTGTTGAAAAGAACACTGTTTCCTGCCAGCCAGTGTAGTTCACAGCCCAAATAGGAAGGGTTCCTTGAAGCGCGCTGCAGGCTGCACACGTAGAACATCAAACAACTCCTCTCCCCCATCAGAATAAGCAAGGGACACAGTGGGGTACTTTGGGTGTTTATTGGTGAAGATTTGGCATGACCGGTTTCGGCGATTAGCCTTCCTCAAATGCCTCAGTCCACCTCAGACAATCCCAGTGAGTCTTTATATGAGTCTCCTCCTAACAAGTGGTGAAGGGCTCAGCTGCAGCATGTTGACACATAGGTACCGGAACAGCCCCTGCCACAGACTTCTAGTACCAGAATGCTCCTTGATGCATCATAACGTGCTGCAGTGGAAATGTCAAGTGAAATTTTGGGAAATAAGCGTCCTCGGGTCCCCTATTTCCAAGCCTGCTCCTCCGATGCTGACAACACTGCAGACGCAAGATAATTACAAGCGTCTCACCAGGAAATCCCAGTCCGCCGACTGGCAGCAGCTGCTGGACAACAAATGTGAGTAGACAGCCTGTGAAACCCCGATCTCTCGGTTGTGGAAAAACAAGACAGTTTCTTGCCCACCAGTGCAGTTCAGAGCCCAAAAAGGAATGGTCCCTTGAAGTGCGCCACAGGCTGCACGCATAGAACATCAAACAACTCCTCTCCCCCACCAGAAGAAGCAAGGGACACTGCGAGGTACTTTGGACATTTATTTGTGAAGATTCGGCATGACCGGTTTCGGCGATTAGCCTTCCTCAAATGCCTCAGTCCACCTCAGAAAATCCCAGTGAGTCTTTATACGAGGCTCCTCCTACCAATGGGTGAAGGGCACAGCTGCAGCACGTTGACACATAGGTACCGGAACAGCCCCTGCCACGGACTTCCAGTACCAGAATGCTCCTTGATGCATCATAACGTGCTGCAGTGAAAATGTCAAGTGAAATTTCAGGGAATAAGCATCTTCGGGTCTCCTACTTCCAAGCCTGCTCCTCTGATGCTGACAACGCTGGAGACGAGAGATAATTGCAAGCGGCTCACCGGGAAATCCCAGTCTGCCGACTGGCAGCAGCTGCTGGACAACAAAGGTGAGTAGACGGGCTGTGAAAAACCGATCCCTCGGTTGTGGAAAAAGAAGACAGTTTCTTGCCCGCCAGTGCAGTTCACAGCCCAAATAGGAATGGTCCCTGGAAGCGCGCTACAGGCTGCACGTGTAGAACATCAAACAACTCCTCTCCCCCAACAGAATAAGCAAGGGACACAGCGGGGTACATTGGACATTTATTGGTGATTATTCGGCATGACCGGTTTAGGCGATTAGCCTTCCTCAAATGCCTCAGTCTACCTCAGACAAACCCAGTGAGTCTTTATACAAGGCTCCTCCTACCCATTGGTGAAGGGCTCAGCTGCAGCACGTTGACACATAGGCACCGGAACAGCCCCTGCCACAGACTTCTAGTACCAGAATGCTACTTGATGCATCATAACGTGCTGCAGTGGAAATGTCAAGTGAAATTTTGGGGAATAAGCGTCCTGGGGTCCCCTACTTCCAAGCCTGCTCCTCCGATGCTGACAACGCTGGAGACGCGAGATAATTACAAGCGGCTCACCGGGAAATATCAGTCCGCCGACTGTCAGCAGCTTTTGGACAACAAAGGTGAGTAGACGGGCTGTGAAAAAAGGATCCCTCGGTTATGGAAAAAGAAGATAGTTTCCTGCCAGCCAGTGTAGTTCACAGCCCAAATAGGAAGGGTCCCTTAATGCGCACCACAGGCTGCACGCGTAGAACCTCAAACTACTCCTCTCCCCCATCAGAAGAAGCAAGGGACAGAGCGGGATACTTTGGACGTTTATTGGTGAAGATTCGGCATGACCGGTTTCGGCGATTAGCCTTCCTCAAATGCCTCAGTCCACCTCAGACAATCCAAGTGAGTCTTTATACGAGGCTCCTCCTACTAAGTGGTGAAGGGCTCAGCTGCAGCACGTTGAAACATAGGTACCGGAACAGCCCCTGCCACGGACTTCTAGTACCAGAATGCTCCTTGATGCATCATAACGTGCTGCAGTGGAAATGTCAATGTCTATATATATATATATTTATATATATTCACAGAAAACAACACAGGTTGCAGCAACACATAGTTAGGCTAACATTTCACTCATATAAAACCTGTGAAATTCAGCCGTTATAGTTAGATGAGCCTTCTGTAACTAGCACCCCTACAATGCACTGCTGATGACATCACATATTAAATCATTCATGAAATGTTCAGTGACATCACTGATGACATCACTGATGATATCTCAAATGACATCACTGATGACATCACTGTCACTGTCTGTACATTTCTAAAAAAATGTAAATGCTAATTCCTACCTATAACGTTCCTGTAACCTGTGTTTTTTCAGTGAATTTCTAAGAGTTTTAAAATGCTAATTCCTAACTATAACATCCCTGTAACCTTTGTTCTTTTTCAGTGAATTTCAAAGTTTTTTTTTAACTAGCATCCCGTTTGCAGAGCGGTGGAAAAAAGCGGCTGGGCCTCCAACCAGCTCTTAGAAGTTCCACTGCATAGTACTTACAGAAGCTATATAGAGGGCTCTTGGCCTCAAAGGTCCCTCTGGAGTAAAGTGGATTTCATCCACCAACCAGTAGTACACGAGGAGGTGTGTTTTCAGAGTGGTGGAGAAAGGGGGCGTGGTCTCCAAAGACATTTTAGCAATCCAATATATTGGCAAAAGAAAGGTTGCTTTATGAATATAAACAAGGTCCTAACTATAACTACATTTCCCAATAGGATATATATGTGCTGAACTCCTTTCGTGACGGGTGCCTCCTCCGTGCAGATGGCATGCACGTGTAAAATAAACCAACAAAGATGCCCCTACTTCAAGGAACAAACTGGGAGCACTCAGGGTCTGGAAGCCTTTATTTCACTCAGCATGACGCGTTTCGTCGGGGCTGACTTTTTCAAATGCTGTTCAAACGTGAAAAAAGTTTTTCGTTTGTCGGTGATTCTTAAACCTCACAGGGCTCCTCCTTCGCAATTTCAGCAAGCAAGGACTGTATTGGAAGGCAGTCTCTCCTAAATGTTCTTGGCCGCCATCTTTGAGTGTGGGTGTCATTACCGGCCTCGTAAATGCGGCTGACGAATGGGCTGGTGTAAAGAACAATGGGACTCCCGAAAAATTTGCAATGGCAGAATGCGATCTTTGTTATAATTCCCTTCCCATCACTCATGGAAGTTTACTTAAAAAGAGATACCGCCGTGACAACATTACTACGAGGCCGGTAATGACACCCACACTCAAACAACACCACAGCGGTGGATATACCCGTCATAAGTGATGTCGAATCAGATGTGTCCGAAGGCAATACATCCGGTGAAGATTGCAACATCAGACAGATTAATTTTTTAGAAGAGTTTCGGGTCCTGCAGAGGGATCGACAAACAACGAGGGACAACCCACAACCGAGAACACGTGGACGAGGAAGAGGAAGAGGAAGGGGCAGGGGAAGCGCCGCAACAGAAAAAAGAGACTGCAACAACGTTGGGAATACAGACAAAACAAGAGGAGCCATGGGAAGCCGAAGAACACGCTCCAACAGAAATTACTGATGGATATGAACATGGTAAATCTAACTGTAGTTAACCTATCCAAGAGACCTATGTCGGATATTGAAAAGAGAACCCTATGCTTGGGTCTTTCTTTCTGTCCATCTTCCTCTTTTAATTATACCGAAACTCGCATTGACCTGTTTAAATATGTGAGGAAATTGAAACTAAAAAAATGGTACACATTGAAAGGACAAGACTGCATTACTAACACTAATAACACTGTTAATAATGAGGTTGGTAGTAATCTGTTGATCAATGATATCGATAATCTTCTTACTTTGACTGAGTTAGCCCTTGATAAAGAGCCCAGTGGTAGCCAAATCCACACCACCCAGGTTCTGGATGACATGGATCTGAATCTGGGGGCAGCAGCATGTACGGATTTTAGAGTCAAATCTACCTTTGTACCTCCACTCCCCCACGATAACATTGATACCTTTCATGACTGCATTGTTAAATCTTTAGTTGATCTCAGATTTAGCAAAAAACACTCACGTAATTTTTCCAACAACCTATCGCAGACCCAGAGACAGGCACTCAAGACACTAGCTAATGATACCAGTCTAGTCATACGCCCTGCTGACAAGGGGGGCAATGTGGTTATCTTAGACAAGGAGTACTATATCAGTGAAGCCCTACGCCAACTCCAAGACACCAATTTTTACATAACCATATCTGGAGATATCTATAATCAGAGTATCACAGACATCTGGGACAAACTTACAACTTGGAAGGATAAGGGTCTCTTGTTGTGGGAGGAATTTTGCTACCTCAAGAGGGACTATCCTAAGCTTCCCGTATTATATCTGCTACCCAAACTGCATAAGAACAAGACCAAACCTCCCGGTCGCCCCATTGTTTCCTCGATAGGGAGTGTCTGTGAACATATCTCTAAGTATGTTGATCACTTTCTAAGAGAATTTGTCATACAACTTCCTAGTTACTTGAGAGACACCAAAGACTTTCTTTGCAAAATTGAGGATTTGATTTGGGAGCCTACCTACCTGTTCATAGTGTTGGATGTCCAATCCTTATACACTATAATTAATCACCAACAAGGGTTGGAAGCTTGTGAACACTTTCTAAAACAAAAGCCTATCAGATATCGGGAACATAGCCGTATGATAGTTGAAATGATTGATTTCTGTCTGAAGAATAATATTTTTTCTTTCAATGGCGCCCTCTACAGGCAAGTGAACGGTACTGCTATGGGTTCTTGCTTTGCTCCCAGTTTCGCCAATCTTTTCATGGGTTACTGGGAGCAAGAAATAGCAGCCAGCAGTACCCTGGCAAGTGATCTGCGCAAAGTTGTCATGTGGCGTCGCTACATTGATGATTTGTTCATTGTATGGAATGGTCCTGCTTATGATGCTGAGGAATTCATCAGGAAACTCAATACTAACAGTTATAATATCATTCTGACTGGTAGTGTTGATGCCACTAAAGTTGACTTTCTTGACGTAGGACTTGAAATCAAGCAGAACAAAATATGCACCACACTTTTTCGGAAAGCCACAGCAGGGAATTGCATTCTGCATGCCCTCAGCAGCCACCCTGATGTGCTCAAATGGAGCATACCTTATGGGGAGCTGTTGAGGGCAAAAAGGAATTGCAATAGTTCTGAGGCCTACACAGTCGAGATGGAAAACATCATCAGTAGATTTCAAACCAGAGGTTACCCCAATTGGGTCCTGAAAAAAGCTAAGGAACGTGCTGAAGCTATCAATAGAGCTGATACCCTTGTTGATAAAAGAGACAGTGAGTTGGAAACTAACCAGACGGACGTTCGCATGATCCTTACTTACAACTCCGATGCGCATAAGATCAAACGCATCTTTGCCAAACACTGGGACATTTTGAAATCTGATGGGGTGGTAGGCACTCAGATCTCTGAAAGGCCCAACCTGACCTACAGGCGGGATAGGAACATACGTGACATGGTCGTCAAGAATGACATCACTGACTATACCACCAACACTGGCCATGGCCTCGTGGGATTTTTCCCATGCGGCCATTGCAAAGCATGTAGACACAGCAAAAGTAAGGACAAATTGGAATATGGAGGGGTATCCAAGAAAATTACCCAATTCTTAACATGTAGTACATGTTTTGTGATCTACGCCATTGAGTGTACTTGCAAACTCTGGTATATAGGGAGTACCACTTGTCCAGCGAAAAAGAGAGTACTAGAGCATCAGAGAGCGATAACCCACAATGACCAGAAATACCCTGTTGCGCGCCACTTTTATGAAAGACATTGTTCTAACATTTCTGACATGAGTTATCTCATTCTTGAACACATTCCTAGACATCCCAGAGGGGGAGATAGGACTCTTATCTTAAGACAACGGGAGTCCAGGTATATTATTGATTTTCAAACCAGAAGCCCGGGTGGGTTGAACATGGATGAAGAAATGTCAATCCACCTCAAATAGTGATTACAGTCTGCATTTGGTTACTCTGTACTGTATTTTATGACATGCTGATGCTTCTTCTATTTTTCTCTCTTTTCTTCTTCTTTTTCTGCTTCTCTCTCTTTTTTCTTCTTTTCTTCTTCGTTTTCTTTCTCTCCTTTTTCTCTCCTTTTTCTTCTCTCTGTTCTTCATTTCCTGCTGCTGCTTTTTGCTCTGCTCACACTGACTCTAGTAAAACGTTTTAACTCCTGTTATAATTCTTAAACATTTATGTTATGTGTTGATAATGATCTGTATACATTTGTATGTATTTTTTGCAGGAGAGAAGGAAGGAGCCCCTCACTTGTATTCACCGGCACGGGCATCCTACCCTTTTGCTCCATATTGCTACTCGTCACTCAGATCTTCACTTCATCATCTTCACCTGCAGTTCCATGTTATAGCATACGAGCACGTTCCCTGGTCACACTTGTGGTTTAAGTTAAGTCAGCTCGACCTATGTCGCTTTCACTTTTTGTCTCTAAGTTTTTGTTAACCTGCATCAGTTCTATTTTAGAATTATATTGTTTGCCATTTTTTGACCCGGCCTGGATATTCTATTCGGGTGTTGTAGCAGGGGCACTTGCCCACACAGTGAGTTACCTGGGTTGTGTGGTTGTGCATTTAGCATCAGTATTACTCTGTTTGCCACTTTTTGACCAGGTTCTGATATGGGGAGCTGGGCGGCTAGCAGGGGCACTGGCCCTTAGACTATGACACCGGGGTGTTGGGGCATGCATGCATTATCCATGGCATTCATATGGATATTGGCTCAATATACATTAGCCTTTCCCTCCCGAGCCCCAACCCCTTTCTGACCTTATGCTTTACCTGGGGGGTCCCGTACTTTTTGCTATACCTTTCATTCACGACATCCTTTTCTGCAAGTATATTGTCATCATGGACTAATTTTCTCTCATTTACCTGGCTGATGTTATATGTGATTCCATTTATTGTTTCACATGCCTGTGGCAATATCACATTGGTATTGTCCTATGTGAGTATGTGGGGGCCTGGGGGTGTTATTATGTTATTATAATAATTTTGTTACATTTGTGCACTTTATTGCCTTGTATCCAACATTGTTTGGTGTTCACTATCGTTAATCTCCCCTTTCCAAGATGGCCGCCACAGTTACTGCCTTGTAGTCCTTTGTTGATGATCATGCCTGTTTGAACATTGCTCGTAATGCTTTATTTATGGCTGTCTGCATTTGCTCACTTCACACGTGATCAAGGTTCTGTACCGAAACGCGTTGTGTGAATTAAACACTCGGACTATACTATCCTGCTGGCTGTCTGTGTCTCACTGAGAGCGCACGTTCCACTACTTTCTTATTTGGATATTGCTGTTACCGGCGTGCTCCGCCGGTGTGTGCACCACCTCTCTCGGGTCCCAGCGATCCGGAAGGAGCAACTTTTCTTCGTGGATATATATATATATATATATATATATATATATATATATATATATATATAAATACAAACAACGTCCTGTCCGCGTTGTAGCAAAAGCGGAACTCCAGGCACGGACCTCCGATATACAAATCGAATCACGAACCAAATACCATACGTGGATGAAGCAGTAGAAGTTTATTAGCAGCAAAATATCACAGGACCAGTGTCCTCCAAGACGCGTTTCGCTCCTCAGAGGGAGCTTGATCACATGATGCGTCTCCATGCTGTGACGTGTTTTAAAAGGTGAAAAGTGTGCACATCCAACTATAAAAACAAATTGTTGTTGTAACTAGATGTAAAAGACAGACTGGATTAGATATGTGGTCGACTTCTAACCATAATGAATACTATTAACAATGGAAGGAAACAAGGATTCAGTGCAATCCAGAATAATAGGGATTTGGAAAGGAATAAAAATAAATACATAGTGTATACATGTAAAACATGATAGCGCCTAACCAAAAAATGCTGGTTAACACTGATCTGTACAGACAATCTTCGGCAAGTGCCATAAATATACAGTTTCAAATTATGTTTCTCTCCCAAAGCATAAATAGTAAATGAGACCTGATGTAAATCAAACAAAACCAGAAAAGCATCATATATATATATATGTACACCTGTCATGCAAATCGATCAATGATGAAAATTACAAAAAATATATATATATATAATATTCCAATCCATATCATTCTGATAAATAGCAGCAAAATCATCAATAAAGTGCAAGTGCAATATTGGAGAAATAGCTGATCGAATCTAAAAAACCCAATACTAAGAGGAGGACAAGAATATATAAAAGTCAATAAATAACGATTTTGCAAGTGAAAAAATTATTACAAATACATATAAAATAAAATGCCAAAAGGTTAAAAACAGTCTGTAAAAAAAAACAAGATATGAAATACCAAAAAGTGCAAAATTGCAATGCAAAGATATTACCTCGAACACTTAGCAGCAGTAGAAAGAACCCTTAATCGCTTAAGCCTAAACTGTCCTAAAGTGCCAGTGCAAGGATAATTATAAAAACACAGAACAAACCAATATAAATTCAATTAGCTAGTAGTAACATAGACTCATTGGCAGCAGATTATTATCAAAAATACAGTACCGTTTTATACATAAAAACACCTGAAAAAACTGGTTCATAAAAAGTTATGCAAATCTTCATTCATGTTAAGACCATTAGGGACTCTTGTATCGAGAGCTAAAAGGAAATAGCATTGTTATAAAGCCGGCTGACAAAGGCGGGGCTACAGTTCCTCTGAGCTCTACAATGTACCAAAAGGAGTGCTTGAGATTACTTTCAGACAACACCAGTTATGAAGTGTACCAGAGGGACCCTACAGCTCGACTTCAAAGTCGCATTAAAACAATGATCTGCGAGGCCGTCAGTAATGACTGAATTACAAAGCACGAGGCAGAATTTTTAAGCAAGGATGATCCCAGGACTCCACGGTTCTATATTTTGCCCAAAATACACAAAAACAAATTTCCACCACCGGGCAGACCAATTGTCTCGGGAATCGGATCCGTGCTAGAACTGCTTTCACAATTTTGCGATTTGTTCCTTAAACCTATTGTTCAAACCTCTAAATCCTATCTTCGTGACACAAAAGATGTCTTATGCCACCTTCGGGATATGTCTATTAATCCCAGTGAAGATATACTGATAACTATGGACATAGAATCACTCTCCACGAGTATCCCACAACAACAGACACTGGAATTAGTTGAGCAAATACTCCTTGAACAGGAATGAAACTATGTTACACCAATGAGCTTCATTATGGAATGTGCCGAAATTGCCCTCACTGAGAATTTCTTTGATTTCAACAATATTATTTACCATCAAATCAAGGGCACTTCGATGGGCAGTACCTTTGCCCCAAGTCTGACATGCCTCTACGTCCGCCAGTTTGAGGAGGACCATATCTTTGCAGACCATAACCCATTTCACACCAAGCTAAGAACTTGGAAACGATTCATTGATGACGTCCTGATTGTCTGGAGCGGTACAATGGAGGAAGCAACTCAATTTGTGGAATGGGTAAATGGTATTGACACTAGGGGTGGGCGGAATTTGCGGAATTAACCTACGCAAATTATCGCGAGATTGCAGAAAATCTCCGCAAACACGCCGGAAATATCGCGAAGATGCGGAAGTTTTTTGCCGCCTGTTCGCGGTATTTTTTGCGTGTTCGCGGGTCGCCAACTTACCCATGCGGTCGCTCATGGGCGCGGCCATCTTGTTTTCACTTGTCCCGCCCTCTGGCGTTGTTTACTTCCTGTTCCGGGTCGCGCAATGCATGTTCGCGGTCGATATTTCCTGTTCGCGATCGCTTTTACTTGATCGCGTTGCTTTTTGCTTGCTCAGGGAGAAAATATCGCGCGAACTTGCCCACGTGGTCGCAACGGGCGCGGCCATCTTGTTTTCCACTCTATTGCATGGTTCTGGGGCCTGATTTTCAATCCTCCCTAAATCTTTTCAATCCTTTGTTTATAGCCACTTTTTTCGGATCTTTATTACTTATTATTTCTCTAACTATTTTCCTGCCTCTATATTTTTGGTTTTTGTGTACCTTTTTTTTTGTTTTTTAGCTACTTTTTCTCTTTGTATTGCCTGCTATTTATTTCCTTTACTCCTTTATTTATTTTACCTTTTCTTTCCCGCCCCGTCCCCAGAACCATGTCCAAGGGCAGGGCTGTTCGCCGGCGCAGCCAGAGCCGCGACCGCCTTCCTTGCGGAAGGCGGCGCCCACAAGGGGTGCATGCACGGGCCTTATTTGGGGAGGCGGAGTTGGCTGCACTAATTTTCTTTGTGCAGCGCCACCTCCCCTCAACCCTGGCAGCAGGTGGCAGGCCTGGGTCCGGGTACGGCCTCCGGGAGCGTCGGCAGCGGTGGGGGAAGGTGCGCCGGGCAGTGTCTCGCATCTCTGGGGTCCGGCGCACCCAGGCACAGCTGACGCACCGGTGGTCCGACATCCTGGACCGTGAGCAGGACCTGCTGGACCTGCTAGGAGTGGAGGTCCCGGGGCTTGGTGAGTACCTATTTAATTATTACAACTTTGTGTCTGTTCTTCTGCTCTATGTTATATATTGCGAATATCTTTTTTTCCTTCCAACCAGATAGAATGTTGCTGCTTGCAATACATTCCAGGTTAATAATGTTTAAAAGTCTTCTGTGATTATGACACAGGTGCTCTTCTGCGCTACTACTAATCTTACTTGTTTGCAGCTTTGCGTTTGCGCTTGCTTAGCGTGATTCTTTACGAGTTTATTTTAGAGAAATTAAGTTACGTAATGCTACAGTGACTCATGTCCACTCCTTACTTTGTCCTGTCACTAATAGATAGGGGCGGATTGATACATAGGTTTAGGTACTTTGTATGAGCTTCTAATTGGTTAGTGGTATGCGTGATGCCCCCTCACTCAGTTACGTGACGTGCTGCTAGTACGCCAGTCTTTAGAACCTTTCTAGTTTGTTCAATGAGTGGAGGTAGGCTTTGCAGTTACTTAGCAGTAGCAGATGAGCATCAATCAAACCAAAATTGTGTATATACAAAAAATGTAGTCATGTTAATGTGTCCTCCATGATTGGATCATACACATTGTTGAGGAATACAGTCGAAATGCATACTTAATGTACAATTGGCATGCCTGGAATAGGTGGGCTAGGTTGGGTGGTAGGTTGTACTAATACTTAGGCTTACTTGTAACTTAGTTTTCTGGAATCAGAATGGAAGAATGGATTACTGTTGATAAATAGTAACTTAAGTAGTCGAACTGCGAATCCCCCGATATTACATGTTGACCAGATGAGATCGGTCAATGTAGTTATTGCAATTGTTTACATTAGTGTTTTTTGACCGTTGTTGAAAAAAATTGTATTTGCTTAAGTTGACACCATCCATCAATGTTTGTCTTTCTTATATCTTTCCTGTTCATCAGCACCCAGGGGCAGACGGGCAGGGACTGGGCAGTCGGCGGGACAGGAACACCACGAGGAGGACACCGCTGAGGGCTCCTCTGCTGGCCCCAGTAAGTCTTCTTGTTTTTAATAATATTTCTTATTCCATAACTTTTACTGCCCCATTTCTCCCGAACTATAGTGTGTTTCCAAATGCTATTTTTTACCACCAATTATCCTTCGATCTGTACGGTTTCAAAAAGCTTATCCCTGCCTCCGCTATGATGACTGAGTACTACTACATACTATCAGTCTGTCTGTCTGTACTGTAGTAGCTAGTCTTGCCCAGTGCCACTCTTTGTGAAAGGTTGTAATATAAAACTCATATTCACCAGTAGCTCGTACAATCCGTTGGGTCGTTGTCTTGTACTACTTTTTACTCTTGTTGATGTTTAGGCTTTGAAAATTCACAGCAACAGCCCTACCAGATTTCTTAATATTTTGATATGATACCCTATAGGACATACAACTGTTGTAGGGATCTTGCACATACATTTGCACCAGAAAATAGGATGTTGGTGATGGTAGGTTGGACCTTCCTTGCACACCTCAATCAGAAATTCCGCACCCACCACAATTCCACTGCTTGACTATAGTACTGTCTTGTCATACCTATTAGGTCTCGGAACCCTCCCCCCAAGACAACCAACAAGTAGACAACCCAGAACATTAACACACCCAACCTCTGTCGTGGAAGCAATTCACATGCACACCCTTACTTTAATTTGCTCAATCGTGTAAGTTAGTCCACTCCACACCAAATACCACAAAGTCTATGTAAGTTTAAAATTTTTATTTCAATTTGAGAAGGTCTGTACACTGTTATCTTAGCAGCACCAACCGGCAAATCAATAACATTAAAACAAAATACATTGTTACACTAATACAGTTGGGAATTAAATCATGATAACTGAAGTGGTGGAAGGCAGCACCACCATCCCATAGCAATTTAGTTTATATACATTTATAAATGAAGATGTGAGTGAAGGGACCCCTCACCTCAGAAGAACCTAGTACTGGTAGTTGGTGCATCGTTCAGAAGCTCTGGTTCGTAGAAGCGAATCTTGCGTCTGTAATGCGAAAAAAGGAAATGGTGTGCGTTAGTATATTGCAACTTGCAAGCATTTCTCAGCCGTGCCAAAAAGTGTAGCATCTATGGATAAGCAATATGGACTAACAGTAACAGTAGTACACCAGTTCTTCCTAAAAAAGTGGCTTGTTAATGTTTGTTGACCGCCTGTACGCAGCGCGTAGACTAGACAGTAGCAGTGTGAGGCAGGTCATGTGGGCTCAAAGGTGTCTTAAGAAGCTGCAAGGTAAAGGTAACGTCACATGTGCATGGCTAGGGCTAATCAAGCAAATGCTACAATGATCATATAACTTAGTGTCTACTCTACTACTACCTGATTTGTACTAGTGATTTATGTTAGTATTAACTCATTTTTCAACCTTGCTACTGATCAATAGGGGGGAGGTGTATATGTTGCCTAATAAATGTGTAATGTTTTCTAGGCGCACTACCGACCACCATTGCTGGGGCCAGCGAAGGCGACGCAGAGGGCGAGGATGCGGCAGTTGCAGATAGCAACGGAGGGGGAGTGGCAGCACCAGTGGCAGGCGGTGGTAAGTTAGATTCATAATCTTTAACTATTGTTGAACTTGACAGCACACTCACTGCAAAGGTGTACTGTATGTATATGTATACTGTAAAGTTGTGAATTAGGGCCCCATTAGGATGGTGGGCGTATTGCCCCCGCCGGGCTGGCTGGAATTCACTGCCGTCACAGCAGGGGCAAACCTCCCGCCATCCCTGTAGAAAATATTCAGACATGTCTAGGCGGAAAAGGGTTCAATATGGCGGTGGTGTCTCTCTCACCACACCGGCAGCCATATAATCTGCATTTTGGAATGCCTTTGCGTGGCGGCATTACCGTCCGCCACGGAAAGGCATGCACACATTGCAGAGTATGCTTGGGGGCCCCCATGGAGGGTACCTACCGATGCTATGGTACCCCCCGACTTTCAAAGCAAAACGTGACAGGCTCCGTGCGAGGCCCGTCATGTTGTGCTTGGAAAAGCAGCACAACATTTTAGCATTGCTTTCAGCGTCACTGTGCCGGGCGCATCATCCTAATTAATTGTCCCCACGGGACCCCCACCCTTTTTAGCAGTCGGATGGCGGGCGGACAAAGTCCGCCCGCTATCCGATGTCGTAAGTAAGTATGAGTTCTTGGGGACGTTTGAAGAGTGAACTAGAAGACTAGAATTCCCTTTAATTGGTATAGGACTAGGAGCCAGAGTATTGAGTAACCAATGGCCTCATCTATCTGATTTCAACTCCGCTTTGAAAGTTTTATGGAGAAGAGCACCTGGTGCACTGTTCAACTAAAAAGTGTAAGACAGGTGGAAGGAAGAAGGACGGGCGACATTTAAAATGTTATGTACTACTGTGCTTTATTTTATAGTGCTACTCTACCATGCCACTATGTGTATAAATAATTACCTTGTCCTACTGTTTTATTAAGACTATATTTTACAATTGTCTTGTTTTTTTCTTTTTGATACACAGCTACTCCGAAAATCAACCGGAAGGAGTTGGCCGCCAAGGCACGGCGCCGGAAGCTGGAGGCAATCCAGCAGGAATACCGGCGGCTGGTGGTCCTAGCCGAGGAGGAGGAGGAGAGTGCAGCAGCAATTGAAGCCTCCTCCAGTGCCCCGGGCCCCAGCCACCGCCCTCCAGCGGTACGGCGCCACCGTCTGGCGGCTGCCCGCCGCCACCGTGCCATCTCCGGTGCCCCCCCCCACTGTGGTTGCAACTGCCGCGGCCTTAGACGCCGCGTCGCCCATTTAGAGGACCAGATTCGTGTCCTCCTCCAGTCCCGCCCCACCAGTTAGTCCCTGTCACTGCCCCTTTTTTAATTCCTGTTTGTTTCCTCACTCGTTTGGGCGTTCTCTATTTCTATGGACAGTCGTTGGGGTTAGGGAGGGGGGTGGGTCAGCTTTTGTGGGTTTAGTTTATTTGTTAGGGTCAATTAAATATATTTTTCTATGTTACATGCAATGTTGTTAATGTTTTGTAGGTGGGGTAACTGTTTTACATCACACTGTTTCTTTGCTGGTGCATGGCCGCCCATAGCGTGTGTTTGATTTCAATAATTTGCTGACTGTATAAGACACAAACAGATAGATGCGACACACCTCACTCATTGACTGGTCCTACTATGCATTCTTTGGAGTGGTGTTTGAAACTGACATCATTGACAACATGTCCATTATTGATTCTGCCTCCCCCAAACTTCTCTCTTACCGGTGCTTGATGTTTATGTCCAACTGTGGCACAGCACTGGCTGCATGGTGAAGATGGTTTCCTTTTTCATACATGCCATGATTGGGGTGGTGGTGGTAGTATAGTAGTAGTATACACTGGCAGGGTAGCAGCATTTCCAAAAAAAGAAAAGGAGATAGTCAATCGCCTTTGAGAGACTGTTAGAGGAGTAGTTGAATGAAGTACATCACAGAATTTACCGAGCAACAATTATATGCTCAAATATTTGACAAAAAAAATGAATGCTGGATATTATGAGGATAGCCTACTAGACAGAGTTACAAACTATAGTTTTGTCGACTTGGCTATGCCTACAGTCTAACAGTTAGTGCTGTATATGAGGAATGACAACAAACAAATCAAATCAATGCCGGCAATTCATGCTGAGGTATATGTTCCTTTGTTAAATAAAATAACCTGTGAAATATCCTACTCATGGGTGGGCAAGCAGAAGAAGATCATCGCTCTGCATTGAAATTGAAGTAGTGTTGCTTTCACCACATCCGCCCCAGCAAGTGTGTGATTAAGTATTGGTGTACATTTAATTTAGTTACACCTCGACAATAAGTCACACAGCCCGGGGGAAGAGGGTTAGGGTCCGTTGATTGGATGGGAAGGGGGATTTTGGGAAAGGTTTGACATAGAAAAACAGTATGCATACATAGACAAACAAACGACAATCATTGAAGACTACCATACCATATCCATTCCATATGTTAAGGTATAAAAAAGGAAATGCATGCATGATGAGACCCGGATTACATACACTTCTATTTCTTGTTCTGTTCCGGCCTTAAAACTTTAACAGATAGCAAATAGAAATTTTAAATATTGGTAGTGAAGAATCGTAAACACAGAGCAAACGTAATGATGATTGATAATAACAACTCCAAGAACACACTGTTGTAAAGAATGTATACAAGATATTAATCAAATTATTTAAAAGAAGTGAAAAGTGGATACTGTTACTGTGTTATCCTGGTCAAAAATGTGGACTGGTTTTTTGCATCTCGGCATTCCTCTTGCTCCTCTCGTCCATCAATCTTGGGTGTGTCGCCTCACCACTCGCCACTGCCCGGCTGGAATAAAAAGGTGATTGATTGGTAAGGTAATTAATATGCATTGTAATGTTTTACAAAGTTTTGGACAAGGCCCGGCCTGTAATTTTAGATTGAAAACCAAAGGGGATATTCAGAAAGAAAGTGAAAACAAATGCACAAGTGATGGTGTAGTGCAACAAGAACACTTTCCGAGGTGGCATGTATGCATATGCATCATCTCTACTGTAGTCTGTTTCCAGCATAGACCTTCAACAGTAACAGGAGAGATCAGGCCCACAGTGCTTACCATTAGCACATCCTACGTTAACACTTTAGAGTCCTTTTTTTTTTTCTCTCAAAGAGTTGGACAAACGCAAAGCACATTATCCATTCCAGACATAGCATTTTACAGTTAAAGTTAGTAAAATCAATGCACTGCAGTCATCCCACCGCTACACTCTATTCAACTTCTACACAGACATTTGGGTGTGCTGTGGTTGTGGTTCACGTGTTTACCTTTAGGCTTTTCCGTTTTATGCCACTCATGAAACATCCTCCTGACTTCATCATCAGCTCTGATACTTCTACTGACTGAAGATCGGCCTGCAGTACAAGTGTAATTTTTAGAACACAACAAGAGTAGAAATATAAATATTACTGACTTGAGTCATTCTTTATTGTGTACAGAAAGATAGATTAACACTAGTACACTTTGACATCATTCACTTTGTGCACAACAAACAACGCAAACACAAAGATCAATAGCTCAGAGTCAGGTGTCCAATGCATGCCATTAATTATCATCATTTATTACCTGTTACTTCTCATCTTAAGTTAACGGGCCGTCTCTTTCGCCATCATCATGACGGACGGTGCTGTTTAAGTCACAGTCATTTGCATTGCGCAGCAGATTGAGTGAGTCCCCTTCCTGTATTGAATTAAAAGCAATGTATCACCAAGATGCAGGAGAAGTACACATTTCTTGTTTGCCAGAAGAGGAAAATTAGTAATTACTAGTGTGTTCTGTAGAAAGTTGATTAGTGGCAGTGCACAATTACATCAATTCATGCGAAACACACCACAAAATCTACATCATTCAGTCTGCTATTCTGCGGCCAATGCATGGCATCAATCATTACCTGTTGCATCTCATCTCGTTAACGCTGCAGGCCGTCTCTTTCGCCATCATCATGATGGACGGTGCTGTTAAGTCACAGTCATTTGCATTGCGCAGATTGAGTGAGTGCCCTTCCTGTATTGAATTAAAAGCAATGTATCACCAAGATGCAGGAGAGAAGTACACATTTCTTGTTTGCCAGAAGAGGAAAATTAGTAATTACTAGTGTGTTCTGTAGAAAGTTGATTAGTGGCAGTGCACAATTACATCAATTCATTCATGCGCAACACACACAACAAAATCTACATCACTCAGTCTGCTTTTCTGCGGACAATGCATGGCATCAATCATTACCTGTTGCATCTTATTTTCAGTTAATGGCCAGTCTCTCTCGGCTCTGAAGGAGGATAGCTATAGAAGTCATCAGATTCATGGTCCACTTGTTTTGGAAGGACGAGGAAAGTTTGAATTTGTTGTTACCATCATCCAATCATCATTCATGAGGGAAATGGAATTGACCAGGAGATGCAGTATGATCGAGCGGAGGAGCTGGATTCTGAGGACTGTAGTGTCAAATGGCAGACACCTGAAACTTGTATCTTAAATTAGAAGATTAGAAGACGGTGATAATGCATTGGTTGCGATTCACAAGTTTATAACCGGAACAACAGACACAAACAAAGGGGGAAAAAAGGGAGGAAGACAGTAAGTGCGAGCCTAATTGTCAGGGAAGTATAGCTCGTCCTCAAACTCTGGGGGATCGTCCAGTAGTAGGTAATCATCTGACACAATACTTCCGTCACCTGAGCCGCTGTCCTCATCTTCCTCTGTTGATTCATGCATTGTGTAATTCGGTGGTATGAAGTGCTGATTCATTTTGATCATTGTTAACCTCTCCACGTTTTTGGGAGATAGACTGGTCCTTCTCAAGGTTACAATGGAACCAGCAGCACTGAAAACACGTTCGGAAGAGACACTTGCGACAGGGCAAGCCAGATAGCTTATTGCCAGCCTGCTGAGCTGTGGCCATTCAGACCTTTTCCTATACCAATACTGCACTGGGTTTTGATCAACGTACACCTCTGTTGGGTCGTCCAGATAGGCCTGGACCATCCGCTCAATGTTCAGGGTTGCTGCTGGTAAGCTTTTGTGCTGTTTTTTCTGTGCATCAGCACTGTGCTTACGGCCCATCTTTACATACCAATCTGATAATGATTGTACTCGGCTGAATGATCCAGTTATTGTTTTTGTAGTCGATGGTGATGGTGAGTGTTGCGATTGTGAGCCAACCGCACTGCCCTCAGCCGACGAAGTTGCACTTGATTCTGCATGGCCTGCTTCAGTATCAGTACTTGTTGTGGGTTGATGTGGCGGGCTTTTAATTAGCAGCCCTTCGTTTTCAAACTTGATGGCTGCTTCAGCTATACAACTTTTGTAGCGGGCAACATCAGTGTCGGAAAAAGAAAGGAATAGTCCTAATTTTGCACGTGGATCCAGAATTGTGGCACAAATGTAATGGTCTTGTGACAAAATTTTATTTTGTATCCTTACATTTTCTGATAAGCGCCTGGATAAGCTCTCCACCAAGTCATGGGCTTGCCTTCTGTCCTCTACACCTTTGTAGGATTCAGACACATTATTCAGCTCATGCTCTAGCATTTGCAACAATGGGATCGCTTGGCCCATTGTACAGTCCTCCTTGCTGACTTCACGTGTGAAGACCTCAAAAGGAGACAGCATCTCAGTCAGGCATTGAATTAGGGTCCATTGCTCCCTCTGAAGGGTCATGCCTTTAACACTAGCATCACTGCTTCTGTACCAGACATAATCATTGAGTGACCTGTGCTGTTCGTACAGACGATCAAGCATGTAATACGTTGAGTTCCAACGTGTTGCCACCTCCTGGATGAGTGCCTTGACTGGCACCCTACGCTCACGTTGGAGGATCCTCAGCTGCTTCCGAGCTTTAAAAGAATGGCTGAAATGAGTGCATATTCTTCGGCAGATGGACAGTAAATTGCTTACTATGGGTTCTTTTTTCAGAAAGTCTTGCACTATAATGTTTATGCAGTGTGCCAAACACGGAACCCTGAAATAGGAACCAAGTTCCATGGCCTTAAGTACATTACTGCCATTGTCTGTGGCAACAAAACCAATACCAAGCCCTCTGGGCTGCAGCCATTCCAAAACCTTGGTGCGAAACTCTTCTAAAATGTTTTCAGCCGTATGAGATTTCTCCATGGCGAACATGGCTACAGTTGCATGTTTCCGAGTACCTTCAAAAATCGCAGCTGTGTCAACAACACCTCGTGCAGATAGTTGATCTTTAACCCCCACAAAAGAGATCCAGTGTGCAGTGATACACATGTAATCTGTGGCTTGGCAACTGGTCCACATGTCTGTTGTCAGGTGGATATTGTGCACAGCACTCTTCTGCAAAGCTTGTCCAACCAATTCCAGCACATCATGATGTAGTGCCGGAACAGCAATTCTTGCGAAATAGGACCGGCTTGGAACTTTCCATTTCGGGCAGATGGCAGACACAAATTCAAGGAAACCCACCCCTTCCACAAATGAAAAAGGAAGAAGGTCCAGCGCTAACATTTTAGCCAGCTTCGCATTGTACAATCGTGCCGTTGGGTGGTTGCGTTGGAACTGCCCCTCCAACCTAAACATGCTGTCAATGGTAGGCTGGCTTACTTTCCTTAGTGGTGCCATTAACCCACTAAGGCTCAACGACACAGATTGTCTCATTGAGGTACTCGCCGCCGGTCGCCTTGGTGTCTCACCCACACTCTGAGTATGGCTCTTACTGCGGTGCCACTCTGATGTTACTGAGGAGGATGTGGGCGTTACCACTGCAGTGACTGCACTACTGGAGACAGGGCTAGAAATGCCTCCCTGTTCTTCACCTGCCACCACAATAATATCGCTCCCTGATTCCTGACCAACTTCAAAGGGTTTAGTTTTCCTACTTTCTTTTAACTTAAGTAGGTGATCCTCCCACACAATAGTGTGGTGTATTCTGAGATGACTTGCTTGTCCTCCGGTACCATAGTTTGTACCAAGCTTACCACGCCGAACACCTTGCCGACAAATTGCGCATATAGCAATGTTCTCCTCCTTGGCGCTAACAGAAAAGAAGTCCCAAACTGGGGAGGAGAACTTTCTGGCACTGCTGGATGTGCCACTTTCAACACCAGATGAACTTGAGGGGGTCCTTGAAAATATGTGACCCTGTCCACCTACACTGTGACTTTTACTACCACTTCCTACTGAGGTGGTTGAGCTGGATGTAGGTCCCTGCCGGGCCTTGGAAAATATGGCAGCTGGAGGTAGTGGTGGTGTAACCTGTGTTGGTGAGATCCGTGCTGCATCCCACTCAGTAGCAGCCTTTCTGGATAGGGTTAGAATGTCGGTCTCCAATCCCTTTGGGGCGGGAGTAATGTGCGTGATGACTGGCTCGTCTTCATCAACATCATCACCCCCCTCTTCTACATCTACCTCCATAACTCTAAGTTTTTCTGGGACCTTCCTTTTCAGAAGCAATGTCTTGTGGCGTACTTCACTCTCAGACCGAGCTGGTGGGACCCAAGTGTCATCACGATCATCAGAAGCGGGGCTTGAAGAAGAAGATGATGGACTAAGCCTCCTTTTCCTTGCTGGTGGTCTGGAAGACAATAGATGTTCTGAAACAGTGGTTTGACTTCGCTCCGCTTTGTCTGCAGGAAGCTCGATTTCCTGAAATGCCCCTACGTCAGGAGCAACAACTACTATGGTGGGCTGTTGTGGCGGCTGCTGCTGTTCTGGTTGCGGCGGCTGCTGCTGCTGTTCTGGTTGCGGCGGCTGCTGCTGCTGGTCTGGTTGCGGCGGCTGCTGCTGCTGGTCTGGTTGCGGCGGCTGCTGCTGTTCTGGTTGCGCCGGCTGCTGCTGCTGTTCTGGTTGCGCCGGCTGATGCTGCTGTTCTGGTTGCGCCGGCTGCTGCTGCTGTTCTGGTTGCGCCGGCTGCTGCTGCTGTTCTGGTTGCGCCGGCTGCTGCTGCTGTTCTGGTTGCGCCGGCTGCTGCTGCTGTTCTGGTTGCGCCGGCTGCTGCTGCTGTTCTTGTTGCGGCGGCTGCACACTGATCTGCTGAGTTTGCGCCTGCGTTGAACTTGATTGTGTACTACTTTGCGGTAATGACATTTCTTCAACATCGCTGCCCGTTAGTAGACTGGCTACCTCTGCGACAGTAAAGCCCTTGGGCCTAGGTTGGTGGGGTTGCTGGACCGCTGTGCTGCTCCCAGCTTGGTTCCCGGACAACGCTTTGGTGCCAAAAAAAACCTTGGCCGGCACACCACCAGTCGTGGTTAATGGCACTTCCTTTTTCTGTTCCTTCTTCTCACCAGCAACTTTCTTGGTACTGGACCTGGTACCTTTCTTTGGGGCCATCTTATTCCGACGTCAGGCAGGAGGCAGATGCACAACAAGTTCTGGTCACACGTGGGCGTGATGCGCAGCAGGACTTCTGTCTGGCTGGCAGTACAACGGGTAGCCAGGTGATGCCGATGACACCTCCTACTCTGTCTTTTGTGCACCTAAAAGCAAAGAAGACAGGAGAAGAACATCAGTGAAATGTTGCATTTGTTTTTGTGGTTCAGTTACTTAGTACTGTACTAGTGCAAACAAAAGATAGTCTAGCCATTTATGAATTTTTTTTAACTAGAGCTATGTTATACTACTAGTACTGTGTACAGCCACACTACACTCTCAGGAAGGTGATGTCTAAAAATTCAACAGATCACATAGAAAACACTTGATCAATAAAGCTGTGGCTACCTGCTCTGGTAGCAGTGGATGAAAGCAGGCCTGCTGGCAGACAAGGCCAGGCAAGCTTGCAGGCCTAGGCCTCAAAATGGCCACCAGCCACATGGAGAGCCCCAACAACAACAGCAAGGCCACCCCAAAATACACACTTCCCCAACTCAATCCAATGCCATCCATGCCCAAAATGATGTCTAAAATCAACAGAACACACAGAAAACAGTAGATTACTAAAGCTGTGGCTACCTGCTCTGGTAGCAGTGGATGAAAGCAGGCCTGCTGGCAGACAAGGCCAGGCAAGCTTGCAGGCCTAGGCCTCAAAATGGCCACCAGCCACATGGCGCGCCCCAACAACATCAGCAAGGCCACCCCAAAATACACACTTCCCCAACTCAATCCAATGCCATCCATGCCCAAAATGATGTCTAAAATCAACAGAACACACAGAAAACAGTAGATTACTAAAGCTGTGGCTACCTGCTCTGGTAGCAGTGGATGAAAGCAGGCCTGCTGGCAGACAAGGCCAGGCAAGCTTGCAGGCCTAGGCCTCAAAATGGCCACCAGCCACATGGCGAGCCCCAACAACATCAGCAAGGCCACCCCAAAATACACACTTCCCCAACTCAATCCAATGCCATCCATGCCCAAAATGATGTCTAAAATCAACAGAACACACAGAAAACAGTAGATTACTAAAGCTGTGGCTACCTGCTCTGGTAGCAGTGGATGAAAGCAGGCCTGCTGGCAGACAAGGGCAGGCAAGCTTGCAGGCCTAGGCCTCAAAATGGCCACCAGCCACATGGAGAGCCCCAACAACATCAGCAAGGCCACCCCAAAATACACACTTCCCCAACTCAATCCAATGGCATCCATGCCCAAAATGATGTCTAAAATCAACAGAACACACAGAAAACAGTAGATTACTAAAGCTGTGGCTACCTGCTCTGGTAGCAGTGGATGAAAGCAGGCCTGCTGGCAGACAAGGCCAGGCAAGCTTGCAGGCCTAGGCCTCAAAATGGCCACCAGCCACATGGCGAGCCCCAACAACATCAGCAAGGCCACCCCAAAATACACACTTCCCCAACTCAATCCAATGCCATCCATGCCCAAAATGATGTCTAAAATCAACAGAACACACAGAAAACAGTAGATTACTAAAGCTGTGGCTACCTGCTCTGGTAGCAGTGGATGAAAGCAGGCCTGCTGGCAGACAAGGGCAGGCAAGCTTGCAGGCCTAGGCCTCAAAATGGCCACCAGCCACATGGAGAGCCCCAACAACATCAGCAAGGCCACCCCAAAATACACACTTCCCCAACTCAATCCAATGGCATCCATGCCCAAAATGATGTCTAAAATCAACAGAACACACAGAAAACAGTAGATTACTAAAGCTGTGGCTACCTGCTCTGGTAGCAGTGGATGAAAGCAGGCCTGCTGGCAGACAAGGCCAGGCAAGCTTGCAGGCCTAGGCCTCAAAATGGCCACCAGCCACATGGCGAGCCCCAACAACATCAGCAAGGCCACCCCAAAATACACACTTCCCCAACTCAATCCAATGCCATCCATGCCCAAAATGATGTCTAAAATCAACAGAACACACAGAAAACAGTAGATTACTAAAGCTGTGGCTACCTGCTCTGGTAGCAGTGGATGAAAGCAGGCCTGCTGGCAGACAAGGCCAGGCAAGCTTGCAGGCCTAGGCCTCAAAATGGCCACCAGCCACATGGAGAGCCCCAACAACATCAGCAAGGCCACCCCAAAATACACACTTCCCCAACTCAATCCAATGGCATCCATGCCCAAAATGATGTCTAAAATCAACAGAACACACAGAAAACAGTAGATTACTAAAGCTGTGGCTACCTGCTCTGGTAGCAGTGGATGAAAGCAGGCCTGCTGGCAGACAAGGCCAGGCAAGCTTGCAGGCCTAGGCCTCAAAATGGCCACCAGCCACATGGCGAGCCCCAACAACATCAGCAAGGCCACCCCAAAATACACACTTCCCCAACTCAATCCAATGCCATCCATGCCCAAAATGATGTCTAAAATCAACAGAACACACAGAAAACAGTAGATTACTAAAGCTGTGGCTACCTGCTCTGGTAGCAGTGGATGAAAGCAGGCCTGCTGGCAGACAAGGCCAGGCAAGCTTGCAGGCCTAGGCCTCAAAATGGCCACCAGCCACATGGAGAGCCCCAACAACATCAGCAAGGCCACCCCAAAATACACACTTCCCCAACTCAATCCAATGCCATCCATGCCCTAAATGTGATTGAAAATGAAATATATTCAAAAAACAAAAGGAACAGTTGCTTCATCATGCACACACACACCCATGAGGCCATGCCCATGGCTAGCTCGGGCCTACTACTACAACCCACAAAATTAAAATAAATTAAAAAAAAAAAAAAGGAATGATGATAATTAATTATCAAAAATAAATTGTAGTTACACAACAACTGCAATGCCCACAATCAAACACAACAACCACTTACTTGTAAAATATCCTATTCCAAAAATCCTGAAATCCAATTGCAATGATGCAGCAGACAAAAAGAGAGATCTTTCCAGCTCCAAATCCAAAGGCAGAATGAGCAGGAGATGGACAAAGCACTGGGAGGAGCCTGCTGGACAGGAACAGGAAGTTGGAGAATCTGTGTCACTTCCTCCCTCTCTCCACTTTGTAAAAAAAAAATGACTCCTGGAGTCCTTGCACAAAAAAGGAAAGCCAAATGTGAATGTAAGGAGTTCTTTTCATCCAAAATCAGTATTTGCAGATGGTTTCATGCTGCTAGAGCCGATATTCCTCTCCAAATTGTAAATTTTACATTGTTGAGTTCTCCAGCTTCACATTACTTCCGCCGGCGTGTCGAAAACGATATGATCGCGTTCTCTTCTTTGTCCCTGTCGCGTTGGATATGACGTGTTCGCGGTCTCTTTCTCCTGTTCGCGTTCGATTTCATGTGCCCGCGTCCTCATTCTCTGGCTCGCGATGTAGAATGACATGTTCGAGATCTCAATCTTCTCATACTCGCGCGGTGCATGATCGCGAGAAGAAATACCTGATCGCGCGACAAATGACGTGATCGCGTGAAAAATGACTTGAATGCGGCCGCGAACTCTCGCGAGACAGCGCAAAATGGCTACCAAAATCCAACATCTCGTGGAGAACGCGACCGGGTCAAGAAAACTTGTCGGAGAACGCAGGGATTCAGGTAAGGCGATCGCGCGCGCGCGAGAATGTATTGTTTTACAGCGCGAGCAAGAAAAAAATTATCGCTAAGCTGCGGAATGCGGAAATTTTGACATTTTCGCGCTTTCCGCGGAACGCGAGAATGCCAAAATATCGCAACTTCCGCGAACGGAACGGAATTTTGGCCCAGGCCTAATTGACACACTACTTAGATTCACACACACCATAGATAAAGAACACGCTACCTTCCTTGATTTAGACATCCAGCTCAGGGAGGAGGGCATTCGAACTAAGGTCCACACGAAACCAACAGACAAAAACAGTCTGTTGCTGTACGAAAGTTACCACCCTAAATCCCTCAGGCAAAATCTCCCTGTGGGACATTTTCTGCGCATCCGCAGAAATTGTTCTGATATATCAGACTTTTTGTCACAAGCTACTTCACTCGAGGAGAAACTTGTGGCAAGATACTACCCCAAAAAAGTGGTACGCAATGCTAAGAAACGTGCAAAAAACAACCATCGAGAAGCACTCCTGAAAGACATACAAAAACAAAAAACAGACAGGACGGTCTGTGTTACGACTTTTACACCAACCTCGAACAAAATCCAAAACATAATCAAGAAGAAATGGCATATCCTTAATACAGGTGCTATCACATGGGCTCAGCCTCTTTTTGCATACAAAAGGAGCCGCAATATTAGGGGCGAACTAGTCAATGCCAAAAGTCCCTCATCGTTCAGAGACGATCAGTCTATTCTTTGTAACCACGACCGCCCCAAGGGATATTCACCATGTGGCACATGTGTGGCCTGTCAATTCACCAGCACAATGAAAGAGGTCGACATAGGCAAAAACAGACCTTGGGTATTGCGCAATTTCAGCAATTGTAACACTGAGAACGTGGTGTATCTCCTGATGTACTCTTGCCACTTGATGTATGTGGGTATGACTACAAGAAAGGTCAAGACACGCATCAATGAACATCGCAGCACTTTCCGCTGCAAAAAAGAAAATAGAAAACTGACAAGACACTTCCTCAAGAAAATCCATACAGACCATGATCTTAAATGGACTGTACTTGAAGTGATGAAAAAGAGGAAAGGGGATCTTTCCCATGCCCTTCATGTTAGGGAACAATGCTGGGTGTTCCGTTTACAATCATGGAAACATGGCCTTAATGATGACATCCCATGGCTCCAGATGAATAAATAGCCTTTCTGTCTCTGAAGGCCTTAATCACTACAATATCCGTGCATTGCCTTTGACTTGGAAAAAATTGCATAGAGTGCATGCTCTTCACCAGCAACCCCCCTTTTTTTACCTCTTGCCCCATTTTTGCACACTAAGCCTTTGTGTTTTAGTGGTTGCCTTGGGAATCAGCATAATACCGGCACGCTCTCCCATTCACGTGATTTTGTGCAATTCTTTTAGAAAACTTTTCGCTCACGCTTCCATGCGTAAGCTTTGTTGGCATTACAGTCATGCCCCTTTAAGGCTCACATTTCTTCACGCAATTCCCTGCCCTCCCCATATTCAGATAGTCTTAATGCGCCTCTCCACTCCGTGTGTGGAGAGATAAACGGTCATCATTACCCTAGACACGTCCCACTCCAGGCAAGTCCAGGAAAATCTAGGCACTGCTGCTTGGGACACAGGAAGCTGCATGTCATCACGCAGCGCCACTTCACCTCAGCATGATTCGGTCGATTGTAGGGTCACGCCCACTACCTAGACACTGTTTAAGTGTGGAGAGACAGGCGTTCACCACTTCCCTAGGCACGCCCCACTCCAGGCAAGTCCAGGTACATCTTGGCACCGCCGCTTGGGACACAGGAAACTGCATGTCATCACGCAGCGCCACCTCACCTGAGCATGAGTAGGTTGATTGCTGGGTCACGCCCACTACCTAGACACTATTTAAACTCCTCTTTCCCAGTGCTAAACCATCGCCGGGGAGGATGGACGTATAATCTACAGGTGATTCCGTGGAGAGCGCACCTTGACGAAGTAAGTGTGTGAGTGTATGAAGAAAGAAGGCCTTTCCAGGACATCTTCCTGAGATGGCCCACTGTGTTTTCTGCTAGCATGCCTCTGATTAGTCACTCTCTTGTATTCCCTAGAGTTTGACTACAGGGGCTCTCCTCATTCCAACTCCCATGGGGCAAGTAGGTTGAAAGAGCAGGGTAAGACCATAGATAATGTCTTATTATGCTATTTTTGTCAGAATTAACACAGATGTCTGACACTGTATAGCTCACCTTATAGCCACACACTACAGTTTTACGTATGCGTATGGCTCATGATTGTTTTGACTGAGTTTATGTTTTTTGTAAAATCTGCACATTTTCTTTATTGTTCGTTTGTGTGTTCAGGTTACTGTACCCTCTTAGTGTTGAGTGACCATTGGTCACCACACCCAGTGGATAGTCTTTGATCAGACTAGGAGCCATCCCTTTTTCTATTTGGTCCCGATGAATGCCATGTACCTTTTTGGACAACTGGCAGAAACATGTCGACCTCTAACACAGCGGCGATGGGATAATTAAGGTCCCTATTCACCGCACTTACGTTTTTATTTCCAACTAGTCACCACATTAGAATAAAAAGTTGTTAGGTGCACTATTATGGCTTTTTAAACTCACATTACCCCCTGGGCCCCCACTTAGTTTAGAAGTGCATCCCTATCTTTAGGTGTATGCCCGCCCTCCACCAAACGTGGTTTTTGGAGGGCGAGGACTGGCAGATGATGAAGCATAACACCAGGTGGTGTGTGATGCCAGTCCGTCACTTTTTCTAATGTGCCCACTTTAGCACTTGTCACTTCACATATACTCGGTCTTCACTGTGTTATACAATCTTCGGCAAGTGCCATAAATATACAGTTTCAAATTATGTTTCTCTCCCAATGCATAAATGGTAAATGAGACCTGATGTAAGTCAAACAAAACCAGAAAGGCATCATATATATATATGTCCACCAGAAATCGCTCTAAAGCATGAGGTGCCCACACGATGTGCTTCATAATCCTTTTATTGGCAGACTGCACAAAGCTCCATGGTGTCATTTTATCAGAAGCCCTTCCAATTGTCAAACGCGTTTCAGGCTCACACAGCCCTTGTTCACTGACTGAGGCAAATGGAGTCCAGCATCAGTTTCACCACGCACCTGCATGATTATAAATGTTCCTCCCAGTGGGCGTGTGCACCACTGCATCATGGTAGATGAAGTTCTACCGTTAATTAATTTCATAGTTCCTGCCGTCCTCATATCATTCATGCTGTTTATATATATGTATATATATTACCTACTGGCGGTCGCCAGTAGGTAGTTATAGTTAGGACCTATTTTCCATAGGAAATCTGCAACATTCTATTCCCAATAAGTCTTGCGCCGGTTTACGAATCTTCGCGAAATTTTCCCAACATTTGGCCAGCTCCGGTCCGCTCCTATCCTGAAAGTTTTTGGGTGATTCGTCAAGCGGGGGCCGAGAAAAAAGGGGGGTCCCAAAACACGTTTTCCCCATGCAATTTCCTAAAGGACCTGTTGACGGAGATACAGCCCGAACTGCTGAACGGAATTACACCAAATTTGGCAAAGAGGTAGTCCTCAGTTGAGACTCGTGCCTTTTGCATAAATGGTGTTAATCTGTTCAGTAGTTCCTGAGAAAATTAGACTAAAATAGATAGATATATCTATGGCCTTGGAGGATCCGCGCACCCTAAGCGCACCCTAAGCGCACCCTCCCCTAACCGAGCACGCACCCTCCCGATCACACGCTGAATGCTAATTGACTGTCTGTCTTCATTTGAAACCAGGAACTGTTGGCAGCCATTTTGTGCCTCGGTCGAAGCGAGGCTGAAGAAGTAAGGGGAATAAGTGTTTAAAACATATAAAGGGGGCAGGGTAGAAATACTCTGACCCTCTAGTGTTGCTTAGGGGTCTCAGAAGGACCCCCTGGGGCCCCCTTTAAAAAAAAAAAAATCATCGAAATGCGCGCAGGGTGCACTGATACGGGCAGAAAAAAAACAACCCCGAAGGGGGGGCAAAATGTTAGTAAATGAATCGGTTGCAGGGGGGCTGCGTGGCCCCCCTCCTGGAGCCCTCGAGGGCCCTGGGGACCGCCACCCCCCAGGGCCGACTCCTACAGTGTCCTGGGGTGCCCACCCCATGACACTGTTGTTTGCTAAGAGAGGGCGGGAGACTCCCGCCCTCCCATAGCAAACTTTGTTAGGATTGTTAGGATTTTGAAAGAGAGAGCAGGGAAACCTGCTCTCTCTTTCTAAATCCAAATGATATTGCTTTTCCACACGGGGAGCTGCATGTCAGCAGCTCCCCATGTGGAAAAGCAATGCCGGCTCCCGAAGGACGCTGGAAGCCGGCTGGGACCGTGGGGGCATTGGGGCTCCCCCACGGTCTTCAACGTTTTTTTATAAGCCCCGGGGGATGGGGTCCCCAGGATAATAAAAATTATTGACAGGGGCTATTTTTTTTTTTACGGTAATATTAGGAGTTGCGCATCCTAACGCGTTGGGTGCGCGGTTTGTCTCGCGTTGGGTGTGCGGTTCCTATCGTGTTGGGTGCGCGGTTCCTATCGCATTGGGTGCCCGGATCCAAGGAAAAAAAACTAACATTTTTGGGAGATAAACATCAAGCTTAAATGTTTTGTTCTTGAGTGGCTCTAAAAAGAGCCATTGTCTTCATTGAGAGTTTTTGGTACCTATAAGTAAGTACCTATACAGAGTCTAAAGTTGTTGAGGAAGTCTCCTATACATATCTTGCATGTGAAAGCGCAGATTGTTATTGTAAATGGACCCCATTCTATAGTCTCGGAGAAAGGCAGAAACAGATTTATTCACATGTTTCCTAGCTTTCTCAATTTGTGGACAAAAATGATTGGACCATTTCCATTTCTGCCTTTGACATATTTTAGAATACACAAAGGTAGTTTTGGGAAAAAGTGAAATCAATTCTGCAAAGGTGTCAATCAATCAATCAGAGTACTTGTAAAGCGCGCTACTTACCCGTGAGGGTCTAAAGGCGCTGAGGGGAAGGGGGGGTGCTGCTACTGTTCGAAGAGCCAGGTCTTGAGGAGTCTTCTGAAGGTGAGTGGGTCTTGGGTCTGCCGTATGTGGGTAGGGAGGGTGTTCCAGATCTTAGCGGCGAGGTAGGGGAAGGATCTGCCGCCGGAGGTAGTTCGTCGGATGCGGGGGATGGCAGCGAGGGCAAGGCTGGTGGAGCGGAGCTGGTGGGTGGGGGTGTGGAAGCTGAGTCTGCTGTTCAGGTAGGCTGGTCCGGCATTGTGGAGTGCTTTGTGTGTGTGTGTGAGGAGCTTGAAGTTGATCCTCTTGTCGACGGGGAGCCAGTGTAGGTCTCTCAGGTGGGGGGTGATGTGGCTGCGGCGGGGAACGTTGACGATCAGTCGGGCGGAGGCGTTTTGGATGCGTTGTAGTCATCGTAGGTGTTTGGCTGGGATTCCTGCGTATAGTGCGTTCCCGTAGTCCAGTCTGCTGCTGACGAGGAACTGTGTCACCGTTCTTCTTGTTTTGTCTGGATACACTTGTATATCCTGCAGAGCATGCGGAGGGTGTTGTAGCAGGAGGAGGAGATGGCATTGACCTGTTTAAACATGGAGAGGGAGGAGTCGAGGATGTATCCTAGTTTGCGTGCATGGTCGGTGGGTGTTCAATCAATCAATCATGCAACTTGTAAAGCGCACTACATACCCGGGTGGGTTTCAAGGCGCTGGGGGGGGGAGATGTTACTGGTCGAAGAGCCAGGTCTTGAGTTATCTCCTGAAGGTCAGCAGGTCTTCGGTTTGACGTGGGTGGAGGGGGAGGGTGTTCCAGGTCTTGGCAGCGCGATGGGAGAAGGATCTGCCTCCGGAAGTAGTTCTCCGGATGCGTGGGACCGTGGCCAGGGTGTGGTCAGCGGAGCGGAGTTTCCTGTTGGGTACGTAGAAGGAGAGTCGACTGTTGAGATAGGCTGGGCCGGTTTTGTGGAGTGCTTTGTGTGTGTGGATCAGGAGCTTGAAGGAGATTCTTTTGTCGACGGGGATCCAGTGCAGGTTCCTCAGGTGGGTGTGATGTGGTCGCGGAGCGGGACATCGAGGATCAGGCGTGCAGAGGCATTCTGGACTCTCTGTAGTCTGCTGATGAGCTTGGACGAGGTTCCGGCGTAGAGGGCGTTTCTATAGTTGAGCCTGCTGCTGACCAGGGCCTGGGTGACAGTTTTCCTCGTTGCATGCGGAGGGTGTTGAAACAGGTGGAGGAGACTGCGTTCACTTGTTTGGTCATGGAGAGTTTCGAGTCGAGGATGACTCCCAGGTTGCGTGCGTGGTCAGTGGGGGCCAACGGGGGACCCTAGTGACGTGGGCCACCAAGAGTCATCCCATGTGGAGGGGTTGGACCCGAGGAGGAGGATTTCTGTCTTGTCTGTGTTCAGTTTGAGGCAGCTGTCCTCCATCCAGTTGGCGACCTTCATAAGCATTTCCAGACAAAGTGCCTAGGTCATTGCCACCACAGTGCACTATTATGAGGTCAGGGTGTTGGATATGCATAAAGGATTTTAACAATGGCATCAATTGGTGCCACTTTACCCTCTCTGTCCAATCCATTTAATGTCTACATTTGGCAAACCTAGGTCTTTGTGAATGTCTTTGTTTTCTGCATACCTTTGGCTCCAGAAAATATAGCTGTTTCCCACAATCCACACTCTAAGCGTCTTGAAGGGAGGTCTGGATGCACTCAGATGGTCTCTGTAAATGAAATGGCAGTTTGAAAAGTAAGATTTTTCTAAAATGGTGGCTAAGATGCAGTTTTGAAAAAAGACAAGAAATCATTGGTTGTTCGACAACCTTCTACACTGAAAGGTAGGGTGCGTGTTTCTGTTTTTTAAACGCATGATTCTTATTGGTTAACAAAAAGTGAGTGAAAGGAACATTATATATGATAAGGTGATATGTTGAAAAGTCAAGCACACTTGCTTTTTTGATTAGCAACATTGTGTGCTGAACTTGTGACCTGTGTGCTCTCAGTTACAGTGTTCCATGACCTGTTCCTATGGTAACAGGCAGAAGGCAGATTGGGGGTAGGGTTCAAATTTATGTCATTTGGAAAGGGTTGAAATGTTTAACCAATAGAAATGTGTGTTTGCTTTTTAATTTATGTGGGAAGGAATGTGATTTGATGTTTACATGTATATGTGTGGAAAATGAGAGGAAAACTTTGCCATTCTTTGGTTTTGCTGACAGGTGCACAGTGCAGAAATTCTGTATAAGAAAATCTGGTGTGTGACTGATATACTTCTTAATATACAAAACAACTTGAAAGGTGAGTTATTTAATTGTGAGGGGATGTATGTGCTGTATTTTGATTTTAATCAGACTAATGTATTTCTCCTGGTAAAGTGCAGGGAGTACTTTTTTTTGTCTACCATCTTATTGACAGTGTGTGTGCATGTAGAAATTATTCTGTGATAAGCATTTGTGTTTTTCATGTGTTTGCAGAAAGGTAAATGTGCTGTTTTATATTTTGGTACAATTAGAAATCAGTCATTGTTTATAATTTTGCAAAATGAGTCATGTTTCTACACTAAAATGTAGTATTCGTAGATTAAGAAATATGTTTTGGTATAGTGCAAGGGATAGTGTTGTTGGTCTAAGATCACACAGTGGGTCTGTGTGCATTTAGGAATCATTTTGAGAGAAACATTTTGGTACTAATCTGTAGTAGTAGATTTTCTGCAATGTGTGCAGTCACCTTAGATCTTGTAGACTAGTAAATGTGTTTTGTACAAGGGATAGTTGTCTGTCTACAATCACATTGTGAGTCTGTGTGTGTTTGGGTAAGCATTGTGAGAGAAGCATTTGGTAAAATTATGTATTTGCTGACAGATAACTGTTTTAAAACCTGCCATGTTGTCAAGTTTTAGTAGCATTAGAAGCCAGTCTTTGCTTATGTATTGACAAAATGAGTTAGGCTTTGACACTAAAGTGCAGTACTTAAATATGTAGATTGTGTGCAGTCCCCTTACCTCTTCCATAGTAGTGAATGAGTTTTGGTAAACTCCTAGTCATATTGTTGCTTGTCTAGAATCACACTGTGAGTCTGTATACATTTGGGAACCACTGTGAGAGAAGCATTTTGTAACATCGTGTATTTGCTGACAGATAACTGTTTTAAAACCTCTCATTTTGTCAAGTTTTAGTAGCATTAGAAGCCAGTCTTTGCTTCTGGATTGATAAAATGAGTCAGATTTCGCACTAAAGTGCAGTACTTTAATATGTAGATTGTGTGCAGTACCGTTACCCCTTCCAGACTAGTGAATGAGTTTTGGTAAACTCCTAGGATAGTGTTGGTTGTCTACAATCACACTGTGAGTCTGTGTTCCTTTCGGGCAAGGATTGTGAGAGAAGCATTTGGTAACATTGTGCATTTGCTGACAGATAACTGTTTTAAAACCTGTCTTGTTGTCAAGTTTTAGTAGCATTACAAGCCAGTCTTTGCTTATGCATTGACAAAATGAGTTAGGCTTTGACACTAAAGTGCAGTACTTAAATATGTAGATTGTGTGCAGTCCCCTTACCCCTTACATAGCAGTGAATGAGTTTTGGTAACCTCCTAGTGATAGTGTTGTTTGTCTAGAATCACTCTGTGAGTCTGTGTGCATTTGGGAACCACTGTGAGAGAAGCATTTGGTAACATCATGTATTTGCTGACAGATAACTGTTTTAAAATCTCTCATTTTGGCAAGTTTTAGAAGCATTATAAGCCAGTCTTTGCTTATGCATTGATAAAATGAGTCAGGTTTCACACTAAAGTGCAGTACTTTAATATGTAGATTGTGGGCAGTACCGTTACCCCTTTCAGACTAGTGAATGAGTTTTGGTAAACTCCTAGGATAGAGTTGCTTGTCTAAAATCACACTGTGAGTCGGTGTTCCTTTTGGGTAAGGATTGTGAGAGAAGCATTTGGTAACATTGTGTATTTGCTAACAGATAACTGTTTTAAAACCTGTCATGTTGTCAAGTTTTAGTAGCATTAGAAGCCAGTCTTTGCTTATGCATTGATAAAATGAGTCAGGCTTTGACACTAAAGTGCAGTACTGAAATATGTAGATTGTGTGCAGTCCCCTTACCCCTTGCACAGTAGTGAATGAGTTTTGGTAAACTCCTTGGGATAGTGTTGCTCATCTAGAATCACACTGTGAGTCTGTGTGCTTTTGGGAACCACTGTGAGAGAAGCATTTGTTAACATCATGTATTTGCTGACAGATAACTGTTTTAAAAGCTGTCATGTTGTCACGTTTTTGTAGCATTAGAAGACAGTCATTGCTTATGCATTCAAAAAATGAGTCAGACACTGACAGTAAAGTTCAGTACTGAAATATGTAGATTGTGTGCTGTCCCCTTTACCCCTTCCACAGTAGTGAATGAGTTTTGGTAAACTCGTAGGGATAGTGTTGCTCGTCTAGAATCACACTGTGAGTCTGTGTGCATTTGGGAACCACTGTGAGAGAAGCATTTGGGTACTTCATATCTTTGAATACGCATAACTGCTTAAAAACTTTCCTGTTCTCAAGTTTTGATAGAATTAGAAGGCAGTCATTTCTTAAGTATTAACCCAGGAACTGTCCTTGCAATACTGTAAACATTCAGTTAATATTCAAGTAGTAACGGAGTGAGGCAGGCCTTAGCACATGCATTGATTCAAATGCTTATCAACTATACATACAGTTCTCTAACCATCGACACAGTTCTCTTTCACACCTTTAATTTCACAGTCAGTATCCATACACTTCAAGCAAACACCCTGTCACTCCCCATGTACTCCTCTATTGACCCATTCAGCAGCATATACTAAACCATTCACTTCGCCAAAGCCCAAACACTTATAAATTCACTCAGGCACTCTCTTTGCAGTACTCTCATCATTCAGTCAGTATCCAAGTACTCATGCAGCGAGCCAGGCCTTACAACATGGACTGCTTCAAACTCCTATCCAGTATGTATACAGGCCTCTAGTCACCTACACACTTGTCTTTCACTTCTTTATTTAACTAGTCAGTATCTATATACTTCAATAAACATCCTGTCACTCATCTTGCACTCATCCAATGACTAATCCAGTACCATGTACTAATGTTTTTACTGCGCCAAAACTGAAAAAATTAAAAGTTTTACCCAGGCACTCTCCTAGCAGTAGTCTAATGATTCAGTCAGTTTCCAGGTACTCATGTAGTGAACCATGCATTACCACATAGAGGGCTACAAATGTCTATGAAGTATGCATGCAGTCTTCTAACATACTATACACTTGTCTTTAACAGCTTCAATTCCCCAGTCAGTATCCATGTACTTGCAGCAAACATCCTGTCACTCCCCTTGCAGTGTTCCAGTGACTTACTCAGTACCATGTAGTAATGCATTCACTGTGCCAAAACTGAAACACTTGTAAATTCACCCTGGTACGCTTCTTGCAATAGTCTAATCATTCAGTCAGTACCTAAGTACTAATGGAGTGAGGCAGGCCTTAGCACATGGATTGATTCAAATGTGTTTCCAGTATGCATGGAGGCCTCTAACTAACAACACAATTGCCTTTCAGACCTTCAATTTCTCTGTCAGTATCTATAAACTCCAATAAACAATCTGTCACTTTAATTGCACACATCCACTGACTCATTTGGCAGTAAGTACTAACCTATTCACTGCACTAGAATCCAAAATCTTAAAAAGATTCACTGAGTCACTCTTTTTGTAGTACTCTAATGATTCAGTCAGTACTCAGGTAGTTTTGCAGTGATCCAAGTGTTAGTCTATGGACTGTTTCAAACGTCTATCCACTATGGATGAAGGTCTCTAGCCACCTACATACTTGTCTTTCACACCTTCAATATCCCAGACAGTATTCATACAGTTCCCGCAAACACTCTGTCACTCTCCTTATACTTCTCCAGTGACCCATTCAGCACCATGTACTAATCCATTCACTGCGCCAAAAGCCAACCACTTATACATTCACCCAGGCACTGTCCTTGCAGTACTCTAATCATTCAGTCAGTACCCAAGTACTCATGCAGTGAGCCAGGCCTTAGCACATGAATTGGTTCAAACGCCTATCCAGTATGCATGCAATCCTCTAACCACCTACACACTTGTCTTTCACACCTTCAATTCCCCAGCCAGTATACATACACTGCAGCAAACACCCTATCACTCCCCTTCCACTCCTCCAGTGACCCATTCAGCACCATGTACTAATCCATTCAGTGCGCCGAAAGTCAACCACTTATACATTCACCCAGGCACTGTCCTTGCAGTACTCTAATCATTCAGTCAGTACCCAAGTACTCGTGCAGTGAGCCAGGCCTTAGCACATGAATTGTTTCAAATGCCTATCCACTATGCATGCAGTCCTCTAACCACCTACACACTTGTCTTTCACACCTTCAATTCCCTAGTCAGTATTCATACACTTCTAGCAAACACCCTGTCACTCCCCATGCAGTCCTCTAGTGACCCATTCAGCACCATGGAGTAATCCATTCACTGTGCCAAAACCCAAACACTTGTAAATTCACCCAGGCACTCGCCTTGCAGTACTCTAATCATTCAGTCAGTATCCAAGTAGTATTGGACTGAGACAGGCCTTATGTGGATGGATTCAAACATGTGTCCACTATGCATGTAGGTCTCTAATCACCTACACACTTGTCTTTCACACCATCAATATCCATGTCAGTATTCATACACTTCTAGGAAACACCCTGTCACTCACCCAGTGTGTCTCCTTATAGTATTGTAATCATTCAGTCAGTTAGCATGTAGTCTTTTAGTGAGGTAGGCTTTAGGGCATGAACTGCTTCAAAGTAGTATGCACTATGCATGTAGTGTTTTAACCATCGTCACACTTGTGCTTCAGGGCTATAGTTTCTTAGTCAGTTTTTATATAAAATGTGTTTCTACAGTAATGGAATAGTATAAACTTGAAAGTTATTAATATACTTTTATTTGTGATTCTTTTTTCAGATAGTGTTTTTCAACGTTAAAATAGAGAAATCATGCCAGAAAAAAAAAGAAAATGAAAAGAACAGAGACAGGAGAATACTTGAAGAAAAATCAACCACAAGTATTGAATGTACAAGATAATGTGGCTAAAAAGAAAAACTCTTCTGGTAAGATCACAAAGCAATTTATTAAAAATGTTTGTAGGAGCAAACAGAATGTACAGAACGCTGAAACCATTGAGAATGTTTCAACTACAAAAAAACAAATGTTCAGTCAAAGGAGAAAATTATGCTAAAAGAAGTCAAAATCAGTATAAGGAATTACGCCAAAAAATATTTTACAAGAGAGTAGTACATAATTTGCTGAAAGATGTGAAGGAATATAAAAAGAGAGCTCTATTTTATAAAAAGAAGAAGCATATTGAAAACATTGTTGAAAAGGCTTTTGAAGTAAAAAGGAAACTATTCATTTTAGTATTAAACAGAATTTGATCACTAGATAAACCTATCAATTTAATGAAGGCCAAAAGTAGGAGGAAAAGAGTAATTAATAGAAAACATTTTTGTGATTTTTTTTGGGAGAATGGAAACACAGTTCCAGTTCAGAGCTTTTCTTTAATGAAGAGAGTTATTTACAGAGCAAAACATTACTGTTTGCAGTTGACACCAGTGGTAGAGGTTATGAAGTTAGAGATGGTTGTCCAACTGAGAAAGAGAAAATTGGTTGAAAGAAATGCAGAAGAAGTGATAGCTGATGAAGTTCTAGGGAGACGTCCTAAACACCCTGTGTATACTTGGGATTGCAGTAGTATTTGTAGTGTACAACAGGAATCTATTGATAAACTATGTAGTTTTTTTACGAGCATATAGTAAAATAAGTGTTAAACAAAAGATTAAGGTGTTGCAAGGACTAGACCCTTGCAGAGTGAGAAAAAATACTGGTTTGAAGGTCATTCTCTGGCTTGTCTTTCTAGGAAAGTTTGTCAAAGTGTTTTTCACCATTTCAGGATGCTGGCAGTACATCATACTCAAATGCGGAAGTTAGTGAGAAGATTGTATTATGCGAAAAGTCCAGCACTAAAGTTAAATGAGTTGAACAGTGCTCTTTTGAGTGGCTCAGTATCAGATGTGAAGAAGGTTTGTGATAATATTTAGTTTTGTTACATTGTTCCTCAGCAAGAGAGTGCAGAAACTGACACATTAGTAGAACAAAATGTTGAAGACAATGTAGAACCCGTAATTACAAACATTTTTGAGGATGAAATCACAAAGTTTAAGGTAATTTCAGGTGAAAGATCAAATGTTTCTTGTATTTGTTGTCGGCGAACTCACTATAAAAATCAGACTAGGGGTGTCAATCTGTATTTAAAAAGTGAAATAGAAGATAATGATAAGTGGATGGAATTTGCAACTTATTTGTTGGTAGAGGATTGTTTTGATTTGGGATCTGAGCAGCGTATTTCAAATATTGCTATAACAAATTAGATGAGAATAAAATGCCTGCTAGAGCTGTTCATAATAATCTAGAATTGGTTGCTATTCCTCCAGAGCTGATAGATTTAAATATGTATGAGACTATTCTCATTCAATGTGGTCACCCATTACAGGCTATTGTTCATATGGAGCCTAAAACAGGTAAAATACCTCCATCAGAGTTGCAAAGAGGATTGAAAGGAAGAGTTGTGTATTTACCATTAGATTTAAGGAAAAATATTGAAACTATTGGTGTAGACCATGCAGAAAATGAGCCACTAGTCATTCTAGTTAATGGTGTTCCTACTAAGAATAAGAAAATCTGGCAAGAGTTAGTGGATGTTAGAAAAGTGCAAAAGGCATCATTGAATCTGTTAAAAAATAATGAGTACTATAGAAATGTGTTTGTAGGAGGAGAAGAAATAGATTTAGCAGAAGATACTGAAACATTAAGTGGACAAATTGAAAAAGTGGACATGTCCAGATGTGAAGAAATCTATGAACATTACAGTGTACATCCACTTCATTCCAAAGAGGTGATGGGGAATACGATTGAGTTGTTCCAAATGAAAAAAGCAACAGGGAGTCCCATGAGTGTATGGGAAGAGAGCTTGGAAGCTCGTTGTTTCCCGCAGTTGTTTCCAACAGGAAAAGGTGGACGATATGATGAACGTCCTGTGCAGATTCCTGTATCTGAATATCGGACAACAAGATTATATGCAGAAGATCCAAGATTTCGACAATGTATCCCTTATATGTTTCATCTTCTGTTTGAAAGTGACTTGTCTGGACTTTCATATGCAGTAAATCACATTTTAAAAACTGGACTGCCTCTGCAAAATGTAACTGCAAAGGATTTTATGGATAAAGTGCATCAGAGAGATGATCATTTAGAATCTCAGTTGATTAATCTGATGGCATGTCAGCGTGGGACTAATGAATATTGGTACCATCGTCATGGAGAACTGAAATGTATGCTACGGAACTTGGGAACTCCTACATGGTTTGTTACACTAAGCTGTGCTGAGTATGCTTGGGATGATTTACTTGAATTTCTTCGAGAGGCAAATTCGAACATAAAAAATATTGAATACAAGACACCTGGAGAACTGTGCTCATTGGATCCTGTTAATGTATGCAGATATTTCAATCATAGATTTGAAGCTATGATGTCTTTCACCTGTAATAAAAAGAATCCTCCTCTTGGAGAAGTTTTGGATTTCTTTTGGAGAAAGGAGGTGCTCCTCATATACATATGTTGTTATGGATCAAGGACGCCCCCAAATTTGGAACAGATTCAGATGAAACTGTTTTGTCTTTCATTGAAGATTATGCCACATGTGCTGTACCCAATAGCAGAGGACATAAAAACTTAAAACAACAAGTCTTACGATTCCAAAGCCATTGATGTGGAAAATACTGTCGACGAAAGTACAAGTCAAAGGATAAGTTCTATACCAAATGTCGTTTTGGATTTCCATGTCCTGTATTATCCAAGGGAAGAGTGAACAGTTTTATGTCAGCTATGCGACATACCATCACAAGAAAGTCTCCGAAAAATACCTACAACTTAAGAAGAAGTAAAGAATCTAAATACATAAATGACTACAATCTAGTTATTTTATCCATGTGGAATGCGGACAATTCCATTGCTGTTGCACGATATGTAACGTCCTACATTACTAAATCAGAAAAGACGGAATTCGAAAGAAATGTGGGAAGAGATTTCTCACGAGAAGACTCTAAGTAAGAAATTATACAGTTTCAGTTTGAAGATGTTATCGCATCGTGAAATTGGAGCATATGGATGTTCAGATCGGTTATCATCTGCAGGTCTATATTCCAAAAGTAGAAGAATCATTTGGGTGAGTTTAGGTCTAGCAAGAATGCAAAATCAGGTACTGAAATCTGTTCAAGAAATTGAATATTTAGCAGAAAAAGAACCAGAAAGTACAGATATTTTGAAAACGAATATGTTGGACACAAATTACCCAAACAGAAGTCATCATCTTGAGAACATGTGTCTCTATGAAGTGCTGCAAAACTACACTTTTAAACGGAATACTACAGAGAACATCAATGATGGAAAATATGCAGTGATTGGTTCCGAAGGATGTCTGGTGAAACAAAGGAAAGGAAATGTAATTAATCACAGGAAACTGAGTTGCGACACTGCTGATAAAAGGGAATTTTACTATTTAGCCCTTTTGCAAATGTTCAAACCATGGCGTTCAGAACTGGAATTACTTGGAGATTTTCAGAGCTATGAAGATTCATTTAATGCTTGTAAAGATAGCATACAATGCAGTGCTTTTGCAATTTATGTGAAAATGTTGAATGATGAAATTGATCAAGAAGCTACAATTGCAGCTGAGATTGCTAGAGACAGTTCTCAAGACAGTCAAAGTTCTGCTGCAATGAGTCAAGATCCACTTGGACAACCAATTGTTGAAAATGAAGCAGCAACTGCCATGAATGAGGTGGAAACAGCAATGTATCAAGCTCAAGAAGATGTAATACAGTTAGGATACTTGGAAGAACAACTAAATGTTGAACAGAAACAAATATATCAACAAGTGAAAGAGCAGATTGACCATGGATTACTTCATGAAAAGAAAGGGTGCTCATGTACATAATTTCAACCTATCTGAATGTATGTGAGTGGTCAAGCTGGAACAGGAAAAAGTTTCTTAATTAAAGTGATTACAAGTTATCTGCAAAAAACAACTGAGTCGCATTTTTCTTGTGTTGTCACTGCTCCAACTGGGTTGGCAGCACATAACATTAAAGGAATTACTTTACATCGTTTACTAATGCTACCAGTAGAGCATGAGAACAAATTGGAATACCACGAGCTATCTGGAGAAGCTTGTTGTGAAGTTTCAAGAGACTTGAAGAAAATGAAACTTCTCATTATTGATGAGGTGAGCATGGTGTCAAACTTGATGCTTGCCTTTGTGTATTTAAGAATGCAGCAAATTCTTAAAACAGAGTATGACGTGTTATTTGGAGGAAAACACATCATAGTTTTTGGAGATCTATTGCAATTAAATCCGGTTAAAGGACAACCGGTATTTAAAACACTTGCACATGAAGATAGCAGAAAGTCTCTTGGTAGTGTTGGTAATGTGAACATTTGGCCTAATTTTTTTTTTTAAGCACTTTTTATTGTATATGAAGTTTGGCACAAGCTTAAAAAACAGTACAGAATGACAATATCTCCAGACATCTTTGTTTTTCCAGGCAACCGCAGAGGTATTTTACAGGCATCCCAATTATGAACAACGTCCCCTCCCTCAAACTTCAGCCACTCCCTCGCTCCCGTCCTCAGAGTCCTACCCCGCCCGCATTCCCGGAGGCTCACAGATAAATCCCCTGAATCTTTTCAACGCCCCCCACACTCTGCTCCATTTTTTGAGAAATCCTCTATGAATGAAAACCGCCCTCTTGGCCATCATAGCAGTGTCCAGATCTCTACACAATGCAGCCAGCTATGGCGACTCCATCGCCCCCCATTTCTGTGCGATGTTGCGCTTTGCTACTAGCATCCCCAGCGTGGCCCATTCCTGCAAAGGGCGCGTAAGGTCGTTTGGTTCCCAAACATTTAGCATCTTCTGGGTTCCGGCGTCAAAGACACCTCCACCACCTGTGATATGGTCCTCATTACTTTTACCCAATAGTCCCTGATCTTAGCACACTCCCACACCATATGAATGACTGTTCCCACCTCCCCACAACGTCTCAAGCAGTATGGGTGTGACGCCGACCCTATTGTGTGAAGAGTTTGTCTCGTGTAGTAGATTCTGTGTAGGATTTTAAGTTGCACAAACTTAAGTGTGGAGGGTATTCCCACCTCTCGCGGTGACGCCAGCGCCTCCCTCCATTCGAATTCGTCAAAGTCTCCCACCTCCCGGGACCACCTCTCCCTGAGCGCTACATGTGGATCGGGTAAATTATTTATGAATTTATAGTAGGTCAAAGAGGTTGCCCGCTTCGGCATGTAGTCCGTCAGCAGCCTGTCCTCCAGGGGGGTAGCCTACGGAACCTCAGTGCCGGTCTGCAGAACCGCCTGCAATGCATGTTTGATTTGCAGGTATCGAAAAAGCTCTGATGGTACTAAGTCATACTGCGTCCGAAGGCGCTCAAAGGGCATCACTTCCCCCTTGTGCCATAGGTGCCCCACCGTGGAAATGCCAATGGCATCCCATTTGTCGAATCCTGTTTTAGGCCACCCAGACGTTGTGTTTCCCATAAGGGGGTTAACTGGGTTATCTTCCCTTTCCAGCCCAATTTGGCATGTGCCTCATACCACAGATTGACCGTCTGTTTGGTGGGTCCAATCACCGCCGGTGATCGTCTTCTATTATATAGTGCAGACATCATGCCCTCATTTCACAGCCCATGCCTGTCTGCCTTGAAAGCGGGATCTGCCTGTGGGGTGTGTATCCATTGGTTGATTACTTTCAATTGGCCGCCCAATAATATAGCTTTATGTCGGGGAGTGCAATGCCACCATCGTAGCACCCTTTGGTCAATTTACGCTGCGCTATTCGCGCCGGCCTGTTCCCCCACAACAGTCAAGAGACCTGGGCCTCTATCTTTTTAAAGTAGTCAGCCGGCACGGGGTAAGGTGTATTTTCTAGGGCGTACAGGAACCGAGGCAGCGCCATCATTTTAAATAGCGCCGCCTTCCCTAGCAGTGTCAAGGGCAATGTCCCCCAGTGAGCTGCATCCCTCCTCAAGCGCTCCAGCGGGGGCAGTAGATTTCTTTTTATAAAGTCATCCGGATCAGCCGTGACATACACACCCAGATACTTAAAGGCATCACCCGTGATCTGCAGAGGACAGTCCCCCGGGAGCTGCGGTGGTGGGCCCCGAAGCACAAAGAGAACCGACTTGGACCAGTTTATTGTATATCCAGACGCACGGCTGAACTGGTCACATATATTCAGTAGCACTAGAATGGATCGCCTGGGTGAAGTCAAATATAATAGGATGTCATCTGCATACAATGAGATGCGGTCTTCCCAGCTGTCCATCCACCTAAGACCCCGGATCATTGGCTCCTATCTGACCCATGCCGCTAACGGCTCCAAGACAAGGGCAAATAGTAGCAGTGACAGGGGGCAGCCCTGACGCGTGCCCCGGGACAGCGGGAAGTCTTGGGATATGTGACCATTCGCAGTCACGTGCGCCTGTGGGTTTGTGTACAAGAGACGCACCCATGCACAGAACTTTGGGCCAAAGCCCAAGTGCGTCAGCACCGTGAATAAAAAAGGCCACTCCACCATATCAAACGCCATACGGGCGTCCAGCGATAAAAGAACGGCTGGCTCTTGAAGATATGGTATACGGGCCATCACTCCGTGCAGGCGCCTTAGGTTCAGTGCCGTATTTCTATTGGGCATAAAGCCGGACTGGTCCGGGTGAATTAGGGTGGCAAGGTGCGGGGTTAGCCTAATCGCGAGGAGCTTTGCAAGAAGTTTGGCCTCTGCGTTTAACAGGGAAATGGGGCAGTAGGAGGTGCAGTCCTCCGGGGGCTTACCGGGCTTCGGAATTACCACCACCGCGGCCAAACGCTGATCCGGCAGGAGCTCACCCCTCTGCAAGCAATCGTGGTACATATTGAGCAGATGCGGGGCCACCTTCCCCGTCAGCCTTTTATAAAGCTCCATGGGTATACCATTTGGCCCTAATGCTTTTCCAGATTGTAGGCTGCCAATTGCAACCTTCAACTCATCAGTGGTAAGGTCCGCCTCTAGTGTAAGGGCCGCTTCTGGTGTTAGCCTGGGCATCGCTATATCTTTTATATATGTCAACTCCTCTTCCACGGACATCTCGGAGAGTGACGTGTAAACCTGTCGAAAGTGCTGCGCTAACATTTTTACTATAGCGCGCTGTTCAGTCACTGGTAGGTTATCCCTTGTGTGAAGCTGCGCTATCCACTTTCAGTCTCGCTCCCGTTTATCGAGCCATGCCAGGAGCTTCCCGGCTTTGTCGCCGGTCTCATATACCTTGTGTCTCGTGGCCATAAGTCGGAGGCGAGTCCTCTCTGCGAGATCCTCCTTATGCCGCGTTTGTTGTAGCTGTAAGTGCCGGGCAGTAGCCTGAGTTGGGTTGCGTGAGTCCCTGGCGTCAGCTTTCTGCAAGTCTAATTCAATGGCAGTGAGCTCTTGCTCCCGCTCACGCCTATGCCCAGTAATAGCGGCAATATCCTGCCCCCTCAGCACGGTCTTGTATGCTTCCCACAAGTGGGTCGGAGATTGGACGGACGCAACATTTTCTTGGAAGAAATGGCGTGTTGTAGTGACCATGGTTTTTAGGATCTTGGGGACCTCCAGGTAACCTGGGAGGATGGGGAAAACACGCTGCCGTTCCCTTTGACAATAGGCGTAAGTTAAAAGGACTTGGGAGTGGTCCGATATGCCCCGAGGTCTAATTTCAATCCTGTCCACCTTCTTCAGACTATCTGGGGATGCAAGAAAATAGTCTATTCTGGATAAACTATCATGCACGCTAGAGTGAAAGGTGAATTGACGCGCCGTAGGGTGGCGGTACGCCACACGTCCGCCAATCCCAATGCATCCAAAAAACTCCCCAGCTGCGACCCCCCTCGAGGTTGCTCCCTTGCGGGGTTTCTGTCTAATGTCCCATCTATTGTGGCATTGAAGTTCCCCCCTATTAATAATTCTCCTGTCGGTAGGTCAAGAAGGAACTTGCTGAGTGCCGGGAGTGTAACTGCATGTAGCGCCGGGGGAAAGTAAACTGACACTATATTGATTGGGTGCCCTTCCCACTGTCCCACAATAGCTGCAAAGCGACCAAACCTGTCCATTACCGTTCTGTGTATTATGAGTGGTGACTGCTTTCGCACTAAAATACCCACTCCTCTGGAGCCAGTTGTAAATTCTGAGTGGACTGCCATCCTGAACCCCCACCGGTCCATTGCCCGACAGGCGGTGCCAGTGTGGTGTGTCTCCTGCAACATCACCACCGCCGGGGAGCTGCGCTTAAGATACTGCAGGACTAACCCTCTTTTAATTTTGTCCCCCAGTCCATGAACGTTCCACGTCACCAGCGCCAAAGTGGCCATCTGCGTGCCTGGAGCGCGCTCTCGCTCAGGGGTCCGTGTATCTGGTGCTGCCATTGCTAATATCATGTGTATGGAGGGTATCCAGCCCACGCGGGCCATGCCGTCGCCACCCTGTGCCCTGGAAAATGTTACCTATTTGTGCCTGCGTGGTGCATACTACCAATAAAACTCGGAACCAAAACAGCAAACGCCTTCCCTCCACCCCCCTCTCTGCCTCTCTGCTTAGCGGACTTAAAACTACCGCCACCCCAACATTGCAGAGCGCTTAATCCCCAATCCCTATAACAGTACTTGCGGTTCGGGGGTGAGAAGTCCGGGGAACAGCGCAGTCTCCCCCCTCCTTGAAGTATATTGTTCATCCGAGGTTCGTCGCCGCCTCCCAGCCAGGCCCTCGGCCGGGCCCCGCTGCGTCCCACCGTGTTAGCCCCTGGCGGCCCCCTGGGAGGCCAGGTGTGCCACTCCGTGTAATGTCCCTTATGATCAGTCTTTAGCCTCCAATCCAGGTGCGCTCTCTTCGTCCTGTTCCTGACTGCTCTCCTCGGGTTGCCTCTCTGTTCTTCGCCGTTGCTGATCTCTTCCAGATCATCCAGATCCGTCCCTTCGTCGCCATCCCTCGAGCCATTCATGAGCCTCGTCCGGAGTGTCAAAAAAACAGGTCTTTCCCTCCGCCACCACATGCAGTTTTGCCGGATATAACATGGAGTAGGGAACTTCTCTGCGTCGAATCTCTTTTTTAACTTCCAGGAAGCTCCTTCGGTGCTTGGCGACAGCCAACGTATAGTCCGGAAAGAATGAGGCTACCGAGTTCTGGATGCGAAGTTGTGGGGCCACTCTCGCTGCTTGCAGTATAGCATCCCGGTCGCGGAAATTGAATAACCGGGCCAGGATTGGTCGAGGAAGTGCCCCAGCTTTAGGCCTGACGCCCGGCACCCTGTGCGCCCTTTCTACTGAGAAATAGGCCGAAAGCCCCCTGGGTTGGAGTCTTGTTTTCATCAGGTCCTCAACATAAAGGTCCATGGCCGGGCCCGCTTCGCTTTTGGGTACCCCCGTAAGGCGGACATTGTTGCGACGGGAACGCCCCTCCTGGTCATCCAACTTCTCCGCCATTAGCTTGTTTTCAGTCTCCAGGAGGCTAACTTTTTTAATTAATGCTGCTGTGTCACCTACCAGGGTTTTCGTTACCTGTTCCACCTCCGTGACTCTCGCAGACATTTTCTGGAAGTCGGCCCGCAAAAAGGAGACATCTGTGGAGATGGCGCCCACCGTTGATTTTACATCGGCCCGAGCGGCCATTATGTCTTCCAATGTCACCTTTGGAGTTTTCTCTACCTCCGGGGTTTTATCTGACACCTCCCTGCGGTCCGCCGAGTCTTTCGCGTAAGCATACTTGTCCAGTTTGCCTTGGGAGGCCGCGTGCTGGCCCCTGCCCCCCATCTACGCCTGAGTTATTCTGCGCCGGTTGGTAGTCGCCGCTGCCAGCCGTTGGAGCTTACCTCCACACGCGGCCTGTCGGTTTTCCCACCGCACAGAGTTCTGTATGTGGCTGGGGTCTGGCGGCCAAAGGTGTTGTTTTCTTTAGAAATTTACTGTCCACATGGAGGGGGTCCCTCCACCCGATCCGGCGACCCCCGACAGCCGCTCCGGGCACCCCGACAGCCAGGACCAGTTTTTAGGCGCAGATGAGCCTCGGCTCTCCAGCCCGAACCACAGCACTCTCCGCGCACCAGTGCAGCTACCACACACCGAGGCCAATACCAAGACCCCCAGTTGTGGCGACGGTAGTTTTTTTTCTGGCCCCCAGGGACGCCCCCTGTGTCCCTCAGCCAGGTTCACGTTGCTCAGGTAGAAGAGGGCCCTTATTGACGGGGTCCGGGGGGTAGGGGCTTCCCGCTATGTCCACAGAACTCTGCTGATCCGCCGGTGGGTGCCCTTACATGCATCACCACCCCCTTTTGTACTGCTTACATGCTTCTCCAGCACCCTGCTAGTGTCAGTTTGCACGTCCACCCGGGGCAGGGGTCCGATTCCACCCCCGATCTGCCCTCACTCACTGATCTTTCCTCTCACTCCATGGGGCACCGCATCAGCAGGGCACATGACCACCCTGTAATCGGAGTTCCTCTGGGCTTGCCTCTCCACCGAACCTGCAGGATCCAGCGTCGCGGGCGTTTCTCTCCCAGCTGCTCCTGGATATACTGCCTCCCAAGGGGGGGGCAGCCAGCACCCGCGAGTTGGAGCCCCGCCCGCGGGGCACCCTCCCCCGCCGACGACACCGCCACTGCCGAGAGCACCTCTGCAGCCGAGGGCCACACGCCCCACGCCGGGCTCAGGAGTCAGAACAGTCCCCGGCTTAGGTTTCCCGGTTAGGCCACTCCGTCGCACCCGGTTTCTCTGGCATCTCAGGAAGTCGACCGATCGGGTCAGTGGGGATTCCGGTCAGTGCTGGTCACCCTCAAGGGCGGATTATATCGCGGAATATGCACGGATGGTGAGGGGAGTCTACCTCGTCCCAGGAGCTAGTTTATTCCGCGGACATCTCCAGCCGGCGGCAAGCCACGCCCCCTGGACTAATTTTGAATACAAAGAACTGACAACAAATATGCGACAGGTAAATGATTCTGAATATGGAAGTATTCTTCAAGATATAAGAATTGGAATTCTTACAAAACATGGCAAACAAGCTTTGGAAAGTCGATTACTTTGCAATGTCTTTCCAAATGCGCGAGTGATGTCACTGACCATGTCATGAGTGATGTAATATGTGACGTCATCAGCAGTGAATTGCGGGGGCGCGAGTTATAGTTAGCTGAACTAACTATAACGGGGGAATTTCTAGGGTTTTGTAAGAGGGAAATGTCCAGCTAACTATAACACCCCTGAAACCTATGGTTTTTTCAGTGAATTTCCAAGGTTTTTTAAATGCCAATTCCTAACTATAACGTGCATGAAACCTATGGTTTTTTCAGTGAATATATATCTATATTTTATATATATATATATATATATATATATATATATATATATATATATATATATACATTAGGCCTGGGCGGTAAATTGCGTTCCGCTCGCGGAATTTGCGGAATTTGGGTAATTTCGTGTTCCGCGGAGAACGCGAAATTGCCCAAAATTCTACTTTCCGCGACTTCGCGATATTTTTAGCTTGTTCGCGTTCTCAAAATGCGTGTTCGCGAGATCTTTCTCCCCGAGCACGCAAACAGCGATTGTGAACAGGAAAAAAGCATCGCAAACAAGCAATTCCGCGTGTTCGCGAAATTTCTGCGTGTTCGCGGAGATTTTTTACCGTTTCGCGGAGATTTGCGTAAGGCGATTACGCAAATTCCGCCCACCCCTAATATATATATATTCACTGAAAAAACCATAGGTTTCACACACGTTATAGTTAGGAATTAGCATTTAAAAATCCTTGCACATTCACTAAAAAAACCATAGGTTTCACACACGTTATAGTTAGCTGGACATTTCTCTCGTAAAAAACCATTGAAATTCCCTCGTTATAGTTAGTTCAGCTAACTATAACTCGCGCACCCGCAATCCACTGCTGATGACGTCACATATTACATCACTCATGACATGGTCAGTGACATCACTCATGACATCACTGATGACATCTCAAATGACATCACTGATGACATCACTGATGACGTCATTCATTGAGTATGTGTTTCTGAACAATTTTAATATGTTTAATATATATAGGGAAAGGACTTTCGAAGAATGAGTGGGTGTACAAGTGTGTAAATGGATGATTTTCTGTGGTGCGTAACTGACTCTATAAGTGAGTCATTAAATGTATCTTACTGCAGACTAGTAACTAAACTGTGTAAATGTCTGTATGTGTCTGTATGTTGGTGTATAAGTGGCTTGTGGTAAATAATTTAATTACCGGGACTTAATTTGATACGGAAACATAATAAAAATAGCTCAGTAAATAAGAGGCAGGATCCGTGGTATTAGAGGTTCTAAATGGGCTTTATTCCAATGGTCGATTATAATCGGTTGCTCCAGGTTCCATCACCACGAAGGTTCAGGAAGTGAAGTACATACGTTATTGACAATCAATTACTTTTATACAATAGGCATTACAGTGAGGCCAATACAAGAGGCGTAACAATTGATAGTGGTGATAATATATTCATACGTAGCAAAAATAGGCGTAACTGGGAGTGATGAAAGAACGTCATCAGATGTGATGTCATAAGAGGGTGGTTACATGAAAGAATTTCGCAATGTCAGCAGAAATATTTGGCAGATATGCGCGCGCAGCAGTATGACGTGTGATTGACGTGCAACTAGGGGGTGAAGGGGACTTGATATTTAGCTCTACATGTGGCGACAGAAGTCTGGAGGGTCAAGTCAACCTAATCCCAAATCATATCTAACATCCTATGTTTAAAGAACTATGTTATCCAAAAGAGAGGTCTCTTAGAGTAGAATCTTATTCTATACTGACTATACTGACGGTTAGTGCGTGTACAAGCATCTAAGTGTCTACACTAGATGCGAGGGCGGAATCTTCCATAGTAACAGGGCTATGAATTACTTGTATGAAGACAGAGAAGTCGGGCCTTTGCTTGGTAGCTGGAAGAATGTTTACTTAAGCTACTAGACAGGAATGCATTGGGCAGGGAGCGGAGCAGATAATTTTCGAAGGTGAAATACAGTTCTTGGCAGGCAGCAAGCTGATGTCAGGCTTCGTGAGCCGCGCAGAGAATGAGACAAAGTTCATGGTCACAGATGCAGGCTCGGACTGGAGTTTCAAAGACAGAAAGCAAGAAGAGTTCGATGACAGAATCAGGGCCTACTTGCCTGGACTGTAAAATGGCATAAGTGAACCATATAAAGGCGGTGGCCTTTCGTACTTAGGAATGGAATATCCGGCCCATTCATGGCGGATCAACAGAGGACATGTTAACGGTGGACGCACATGTATTTGCGTCTTCATAACTGGAACTGGAGGGAACATACATGTACTTGTAACATGCACATAGAACCGTTGGGGTCCAAGATAGGGGACATAACTGACCAGAAAAATCCATATTTCCACATTCCCTCCTTGTCCCCTACTTGCCCGTCAAGAGATATCAATCTTCATTAATCCATTGATCTGTTCATATAGCATCATTTGTTCTTCTTTCTTCTTCCGGGATCTTGAATGAAAATCTTGATGTGGAATGCACGATGTGGCACACAGACCACAAATCGCTGGTCCACATTGCAGGCATAAGCAGCAACTGAATAATATGAGAAGGCCAATACCTAGGAAGGATAGAACTCTCCATCCCCAGGCTGATAACACGCTCCAAAACCAACCGGACCAAGTCCAGGTGCCTGGATTCTGGTGTATCTGGCTTACAATCTTATGAAGGCGGGTTATGGCCTTATATACAGATGGCGAATTTTCTGGTATGAATATGCAACAGCTTGATCCGATGACCCTACAAGCTCCGCCCCTATCGGCCAGGATGACGTCAAGGACAAGACGATTTTGAAGCACAACAATCCGCATAGCAGACTGCTCTTCTGTTAAATTGCCTAAGGCGGAAATAGTTTCGTTCACTACTGCTTCAAGGGTTCTAGTCAATCTACGTATCAGCTTACTATTAGTAACGGTACCTATATAGGGAAAGAGACCTTTATTGAAATCTGTGTATTTTTCCCATGCCGTTTCAGTGTAATCGACAATTGGGAGATCTCTCTTTTCTCTATTGTGTACTAAATGAGTATTTCTGTGATAATCAGGAGGAGCTAGGAAAACAGGTGGCAAAAGGAATCCAATGTAGCAGGTACCATCCCAATCTAGAGGCAAACGTACATATGCCGTCTGACCACATATAAAATAGGAATGGCGGGAAGCTCTAAATGTAGACTTGCCTTGATCACTAAATTCTACTACAGTGGTGCATCTACTATGGCCCATATGTATGGAACCATTCTTTCTTACACATAATTCACCTTTTACTGGAAATATTGACATAGCGGGCAAAATTGGAGTAGCTTCGGATTCGACATTTAGGATCATAAGATTAAGCGTAAAATTACCTAATCCATATACTTCATTTTCTAGATCAGTTCCTGTTCTTTTGGGAAGTCCCTCCTTGTTAGGATAGCAGACCTTAAGTAAAACTAAATTCAAATGTCCCCATACCCAGTTATCTTGATAAACTGCAGAATTCGAATCCAGAGAATTAATTAGACTAAACCATGCTCCACAGGAGCCGTTGTGTGTGAACGGGTATGGAAAAAGAGGTAAAATTCCTTTATAGTTCTGATGGGGAGGGAGTCGGCCACATATCCAACAATTTGTAGCATTGCTAACCTGATGGGAATGATGTAACATACTAATAAAAGTGTTATTGCGCAGCGCAAATCTGTATGACAATTCAAGCGGAGGTAATTCACTAAAAGAATGTTCAGCAGTAACATTGTAAACATGTCTAGAAATAGGATAATATATGTGCAACAATATACTTGCAGTAATTATTAAAAGACTTGAGAAAAACAAAATTAATAACGTCACTATGCAATGACTACGCAGTGATTTACAGTACGCCTGTCGTTTCAACATTTTTCGGGTGCTTTCTCTATTCAGGTCCAAGGGATACATGTCAGAGACAATTCAACCGCTTCACCTTGGAGAGGACTTAAACAATCAAATTGCTCGACTGATTGGGCCTGAGCTTTAATTTATAAAGTTCGGAGTCACTTTTTTCCACAAAAGGAAGTTTTGAGTCAATGGGTGAAGACACACAAGGTGTGCTATTCACATCTGATTTCAGTCCATGAAATTTCTTGATATGACTTGAATGAATCCATCCTTTTCTGCCTTCGATCTTCACGGCTGTTCTTGTTGTGAGCAACACCAGCTGAGGTGACCTCCACCTAGGTTCCAGCTGCGTCTTTCGATCAAAGTTCCTCACGAGGACTAAGTCTCCCGGAACCACGTCATGGGGTTTCACCTCAGTGTTGTCAGGAAAAGCTGCAGCTACCTGTGAACGACAAGATTGTAGTGCAGACATCAAGGAAGCCAAGTAATCTGTCAGCATGTTACAGTCAATATCAGTTATTTTGCGTGGTATAGGCGTCCCCCACATATTTGGTGGTCTGCCGAAGATCACTTCATACGGGGATAGCCCTGTTCGAGAGTGTGCTACCATTCTTGTGTAAAAGAGTGCAACTGGTAATGCTACTACCCAGTCGACACCTTTTTCTCTGCATATTTTGGATAATCTTATTTTCAGAGTCTGATTATGTCTTTCTACGAGACCCGCTGCTTCGGGGTGTCGGACACAGTGGAATTTCCACTGATAGCCTAACAAAAGTGAAACGTGTTTCATTAATTCGGATGAGAACGGCTGGCCGTTATCTGAGTGAACAACACGTGGTAAACCGTATCGTGGGAAGAATTCTCGAACCAACTGTTTGGCAGTAGTCGGGGCAGTGTAATCTGAAACCGGGTATGCCTCCGTCCAACGGGAAAGAGCACACACAACTACGAGAACATATTTGAATCCTCTGCATCGTTCCATCTGGATATAATCCATCTGGAGGACTTCAAAAGGGTGATCAGGAGGCTGAAATCCACCCTGTTCTACGGGAACGCTTTTTCCTGGGTTGAACTGGCAACAGATCAGACAGGTACGAACCTTTTGTTTGGCTGCAGCTCGTAAATGCTTGTTGAACCAAATATGTTGAATGCTGTCTAGCATAGCTTTCTCTCCTAGATGCGCTGGACTATGGATAGTGTTAATAATGACTTGGACCATTGAATCAGGAAGGAACCACACAGACTTTTCCTTCATCAACCATCCTTGATCCGTTTGGATCCCTCCTAATTCCGTCCATTTCTTTATTTCTTCTGGTGTAGCATGTGTCTGTATATCAATTACGTCAAGAGTAGGATCTTTAACCGTCATACAATGTGTTGGCGTCGCGACTATTGTCTTTGTCATATCGGATGTTTGAGTTTGAGCAGTCTGTTTAGCTGTTCTATCAGCTAGATCATTGCCTTGAGAAATGATATCAGTAACTTTCGTATGTGCTTTGCATTTCATAATCGATATTGCAACGGGTAAATGTATTGCATCTAATAAGGCATGAATGAGGGGTCCGTGCTGAATGTGGGCACCGTGAGAAGTTAAATAACCTCTCTCTCGCCACAGCACGCCGAAGTCATGTACGACTCCGAATGCATAACGTGAATCAGTGTATATGTTGACTTTTTTATTTGTGGCTCGAATACAGGCTTGTGTCAGAGCGACGAGCTCTGCTGCTTGAGCGGACAAGGTATTTATGCAATTTGTTTCAATGATTTCAGTATCTGTTGTGACTGCGTAAGCGGCCACTAACTCTCCTGTACTTGTTCTCATACATGAACCATCTACATACAACGTCAGGTCTGGGTCTCACAATGGGACATCTGTCAAGTCTTGTCTGGGTTTCGTTGTGATTGTAATAACATCAATACAGTCATGGGCTAGTGGGTCTGTTCCATTTACAGGTAAAAGTGTGGCAGGATTCAATGTGTTACAACGTCTGATTTCTATATGTGGCTGAAACAGTGTTAGTTCATACCCTGTAAGTCTTGCTATAGTCAAATGTTGTGTTTGCGTTCGATTCACAAGAACCTCCACTGCATGTGGTACTTGTACTGTCAATGGATGTCCTAACACTATGGCATCGCTTTGTCTGATTGCTAAAGCTGTCGCTGCCACTGATTTCAGGCACGCAGGCAGAGCCTGAGCTACGGGATCTAATGTACTAGAAAAATAAGCACATGGTTTGTGTGATCCTGCTTGTTCCTGTGTGAGTACTGACAAGGCAGTACCTTCGCGTTCTGTAATAAAGAGTGTAAACTGTTTACTGTAACATGGTGTTGCTAAAACAGGTGCTTGGCATAGAGCTTTCTTTAAGCTTTCAAAAACTTGTGTATGTTCCTGAGTCCAAGGGAGAACAGTCGATGTGGCTGCCTCCTGTGTTGTCAACTGAATGAGTGGTTTTGCTAGAAATGCATACTGAGGGATCCACTGTCTACAATATGAAGTGAGGCCTATAAAAGCCCGCACCTCCTTTTGTGTCTTGGGTATTGGCATGTTAGCTATTAACTGAATGCGGTCTGGTGTAAGCTGCCTTCCCTCCTTGGACAGCGAGTGACCAAGGTAAATAACTCGCTGGACACAGAATTGCAGCTTAGAAGGGGACACCTTGTGCCCCTTTTCGGCTAGAAATTGTAAAACTGTCAGTGATGCTTTTTCACATTCAGGTTCGCTTCGGGCGGTGATCAGCAGATCATCGACATATTGAAGCAAGGCAGTGTTAACTGGCATGTGGATACTGTCGAGTTCTCGTTTCAGTGCTTGGCTATAGATGCTGGGGCTTTCTGTAAATCCTTGAGGTGCGCGTGAGAATTTGAAGCTACGTCCATTTAAACTAAATCCGAACAAATATTGGCTTTCCGGATCTATTGGGACGCTGAAAAAGGCATTTTTGAGATCAATTACAGTAAAGAATGTTGCTTCGGAATCAATAGCTGTCAGTAATGATGAGATATCGGGGACCACAGGGAATTGTGGCACAATACACTTATTTAATTCGCGCAGATCAACAACCAATCGATATACTGGCGGGGCCTTCGGATCTGTTCGTTTGAGAATCGGAATTATCGGTGAATTACATATATTGGAGTCGGTTTCTACAACCACTCCTTGGGCAATGAGTTCGTCAATGATTTGCAGTAAAGCCACTACAGCATCTGGTGGTAACTTGTATTGTCGCATTCGTGGTAGTACCACTCCTGCCTTTAGTGTGACTCGATATGGTGTAATATTCATACAACCAACATCAGTAGGGCCTTGTGCCCATAAATGTGTAGGTAAAGTCTGCAATCGGGGATCCATGTCTCTAGACACATAATGACCTTTAAAATCACGTAAAAACAATCTTACTCCTTCCGGAGAACAACATATTATAGCTCCTAGAGCCTTCAGTGTTTTTATTCCTAACAGGTTTTCTGGACATGATTTAGTAAGCAATAAATCTGTAGTTCGGGTCAAAGGTCCTATCGTAAGTGGAAGAGGTTGTGACACTTCATTAACAATAGGTTTTCCTGAAAAACCAAGGGAAATATTCTGTGAGCCTGAGAGGGGTGCCCCTGGAACTTCACTACGTTTTATGGTTGTTCGACTTGCCCCTGTATCGAGTAAAAATTTCCTGTCTTGGCCTAATAATTCACTATGTACATAAGGTCCTTCTTGATCTACAGGGATCTCGATAAGGGGTAAGTCAACTTCCCTCTCTAGGCTGGTTCATGCATATCGTTGATAATCAGGATAGTCATACTGTGCGGTCTGGTACAGTTGTCGTGTCGTGGTTTGCGTGGCAGCAACAGGCAGCGCTGGTGCAGCTGGCACAAACTGTATAGTCTGTTGTGGAGCTGGCATGGACTGTGCATGCTGCAAGGCTCCTTGTTCATTCTGATCCTGTCTAAGTGGCCGTGGTCTTTCTTTTGTAATGCCCGTGGCGATATTACGCTTCAGGACTGGACAATCGTGTACATGATGACCTAGTTGTTTACAATAGTTGCATGTCCCTTTTACAGGTCCCGCTAAATCGCCAGAATGTGTCGTACCCTTTTTATGTCCTTCAACTGGAACTGTCTGGGAGACTAGCATTTTCATTTTCGTGTCTTTCATGCGTCTTTGTTCATGATCTTGTTCCTCTCTAATTCTATTGTGATGATACTGTAACATTTGTAACATTTGTGATGGAGTGTTACCTTGCCAGGTACTCTCGAATTTTAATACTCTGTTCTTCACTTGGGGCAAGGAATTTTCAACTAATTTTGTCACAAACAGATGTGGGTATGATTCGCTACTTGCTTTTATACCACTATTTATACCAAAACATTTTTCAAATCGTGCATAGAAATCACTAGTGTCTTCATCTTGCTTTTGTTTACAGGCTGAAATTGCACCCCAGTCTTCCTTTTTCGTGGTTAATAAACGTGGCAGTACCTGTACTAGTAGACCTGGTAGTGCTTTAGTTTTGTCCCCAAGCCCCGAACCTGGACCTCGGGCCTTTTCTTCTGCTTCTAATGCTGTCCAATCTATCTTTTGGTCTCCTACCTCCCACTCTTTTTCCTTGAGTTTTTCATAAATGCCAGCAGGCATCAATACCTTTAATATTGTCATAATGTCGGGATAGGTATACTCTCCCATGAGCAACATGTCTTTAATTTCTCGGTGGAAACCCGCTGGGTCTTTGTCATGACTGGGTACCACTTTCTTCATTTCCAACAATTCTATTTTCGATATGGGCGTATATACATATACACGTTTAAACTCATTGTCCTCTCCCTTTATTGGGTGCACTTCTCGTAAGGGATTCTGTCTGTCCATGTAATACGTGGTTCTTTCCTTGATGGGCAGTGAGACATGTTCTGGGCATATAAAAAGAATGTACTGCTTTCTTGATTCTAGTATTTCTTTAATTAGCTTAGTACCTGAACCTCTCCATCTATTCGTGAGTAATTCGGTCAATATATCAGGTAAGGGACCAGGATCTGAATGTTGGCTTTTATATAGTATAAGAAGTTGTTGAATCATATAAATCCCAGCTAAACGCTGTTCATCTGGGGTGAGATTCAAAAATGTGTGTGCTACTGTGTCCTCACTATACTTCCCGGGACTGTCAACCCAATGGACAGCTGACCTGGCTAATTCTTATTCATCCATAGAATCGAGAAAATGATAACCCCTTCGTTCTCGGAGTAATTTATCTGCTGCTTGGAATGAATGCTCGTTAGACCTTATATTTATTATTGGTGTTTGAAATTTCCTGTTATTTTCTAGACACATCGGACGTATCGGATCAGTAAGACATCTAGTACTATTACAAGATCTTCTTCTACCTACATAGGCTATAGTTTCTGACTGTCCTGTGGGCAGTCCTGATGCTTCTTCCTCGCTTTGTTCGAACTGATCTACCGCTAATCTTTCTTCGTGTAGGCGTTCTATTTCTTTACGGATCTTTCGGCACATGGCTATTATACAGTTTTGCTTATCATGTCTCCCTTCTGATATATTCTGGCTCCATCTGGTAAGAATCTGCATTGCTTCCGGGTCTACCCCCGGTCGGTCTTGATTTCTGATCACACAATTTATGAGGAAACGCAACAGTTCCCCCTGTATTTCCACTTTCTGGTATTCCATAGCTCTGTTAATACATTCAGAATCTCGCCCGGTTTGGACAAAATGATATATATTATCTAGATGTGCAGTCATTCCTGGTAATTTCCCTAAATACACTGCGGCTCGTCTGATACGTAATGATGCTAGGGTCATTTCGTCCTCTTTTCCGGGCACAGGGTCATATCTACAATCTATAAGAAGTTCCTTAAGCGTACGGGCATTTATGAGTTTGGGGGTACGTGAATGTGCTGACTCTTGAAAAGTAAGTTTATTTATTCTAGGTGGCGTAGAAAAGATATTGGTAGCACCTCCGGTAGCCCCATCTGGGGTATTGGGTGTGAAAGGATTCGTTGAACGTGATACAGCAACTATAGGCGTGGATACAGCTATAGAAGTAGCTGTAGGAACAGATGCAGAAACAGATGTGCTTGCCGGAACTTGTGTCAGAACTTGTTGCTGCAGCGATACGGGTACTGGATCTTGGCGTTGAACCTCCCTGGCAGGCGGTCTATGTGGGGCGGGATGAGCATACTCGGGAGCTGCGTCATCTAAATATGAGGAAAGAAAAACATCTTCTGCGGTTCTAGGATGCCCCTTAGGATGTACCTTTATTGGAAATAATAGGGTTGGCAAGTCTTTTGGTATCCCTGGGGTAGCCTTAGGTAATCCTTCGGCCAGAAGGGGATACATACCATTCATAAGGGCATTTCTTTGTCTGTCTACTTGTTCTGATTTCACTCGTGCACCTTCTTCAATTAATAGATTTTCTCGGACTTCATTGGAATTCTCTTTACTCTTCTCTTCCTGTCTACGTGCTTTTTCTGTACGTCTATATGATTCTTTACGCCATAATTCAATGGCGTCTTTCTGTGATTGTCTAGCTTTCTTTTTCCATAATTCTTCCTCTACTTTCACGATGCACTCTGCATCCCAGGTCCCCGCTGCGGGCCACCTCTGACTTTCTGGTAATTCCTTAGTGTAGTCTACCCATAGATCAAGAAATAATATGGCGTCTAGGCCATGTTTATGATACATGAAGTACCCTGGAGTGTCCCTAGGAGGAATAGGAACAGCTTCTTCGAGTACCCCTTTTCTAGTTGTGATCTGTCTTAATTTCGAAAAGAGTGGCATATTGAGAACTGATCTGATACTTGATCTTGAACAAACTTAATACAGTAATCACAATAATGAACAGTCATTCATACCACAATATGCAGAACGTACTAAAAAACATTTAACATTTAACATTTAACTGAGCAACAATAATGATGACGATCTAAAGAAAACTTAATCACTAAACATAATACTCGACTTGAACTGAATTATTCTGAATTTATATACTTGATATACTAGATATACTGCTAAACAGTACAGATACACTGCTGAAACAGTGCAGACCGGGTTTGTGTACCCAAACCCGTCTGGACCGGCACAACTTATGTGCACGCCAGAACGCCTCCCCAGTAATGGTACTCACCGGGTAGCTCGGAACGGAAGGCCTCGGAACGGATCTGAACTGAACTTGAACCGGACTGGACTCGATTTGAACACTTCGGAAACCGGACTTGACTTGGGACTTCGGAAACTGGTGGGCCTCTGTATACCTCGGATCTTGCTCTTTCAGCTAGGCTCTGGTCGGGATACTTCGCACTTCTCACCGCCTCGTCTGGGTGTTGATCGCAGCCTCAGTCGCCCCCGCTTGACCGGAGGGAGACACAGGAAATCCTGCTGGTACGCGTTATTGTCCGTCCAGCTGTGGCAGGAGACCGGGCCTGCAACGCACCGCCGGCGCGTGAGATGAGAAAGTGTCCCTATTCGGGCGCCATTCATGTGGTAAATAATTTAATTACCGGGACTTAATTTGATACGGAAACATAATAAAAATAGCTCAGTAAATAAGAGGCAGGATCCGTGGTATTAGAGGTTCTAAATGGGCTTTATTCCAATGGTCGATTATAATTGGTTGCTCCAGGTTCCATCACCACGAAGATTCAGGAAGTGAAGTACATACGTTATTGACAATCAATTACTTTTATACAATAGGCATTACAGTGAGGCCAATACAAGAGGCGTAACAATTGATAGTGGTGATAATATATTCATACGTAGCAAAAATAGGCGTAACTGGGAGTGATGAAAGAACGTCATCAGATGTGATGTCATAAGAGGGTGGTTACATGAAAGAATTTCGCAATGTCAGCAGAAATATTTGGCAGATATGCGCGCGCAGCAGTATGACGTGTGATTGACGTGCAACTAGGGGGTGAAGGGGACTTGATATTTAGCTCTACATGTGGCGACAGAAGTCTGGAGGGTCAAGTCAACCTAATCCCAAATCATATCTAACATCCTATGTTTAAAGAACTATGTTATCCAAAAGAGAGGTCTCTTAGAGTAGAATCTTATTCTATACTGACTATACTGACGGTTAGTGCGTGTACAAGCGTCTAAGTGTCTACACTAGATGCGAGGGCGGAATCTTCCATAGTAACAGGGCTATGAATTACTTGTATGAAGACAGAGAAGTCGGGCCTTTGCTTGGTAGCTGGAAGAATGTTTACTTAAGCTACTAGACAGGAATGCATTGGGCAGGGAGCGGAGCAGATAATTTTCGAAGGTGAAATACAGTTCTTGGCAGGCAGCAAGCTGATGTCAGGCTTCGTGAGCCGCGCAGAGAATGAGACAAAGTTCATGGTCACAGATGCAGGCTCGGACTGGAGTTTCAAAGACAGAAAGCAAGAAGAGTTCGATGACAGAATCAGGGCCTACTTGCCTGGACTGTAAAATGGCATAAGTGAACCATATAAAGGCGGTGGCCTTTCGTACTTAGGAATGGAATATCCGGCCCATTCATGGCGGATCAACAGAGGACATGTTAACGGTGGACGCACATGTATTTGCGTCTTCATAACTGGAACTGGAGGGAACATACATGTACTTGTAACATGCACATAGAACCGTTGGGGTCCAAGATAGGGGACATAACTGACCAGAAAAATCCATATTTCCACAGGCTGCATGGTTTTGTGAATAGCTATATGAGTGTCTATATGAGTTATTGATTGTTTGTCTCAGTATCTGTATGGGTGCCTGAGTGTTAGTGTGGGTAGGCTGTGTGTGACTCTGTGCATAGATGTGTGAGTGGGTGATTCTATGGGTGCATGGTTTTAAGAGTGCATCTGTGATGGACTGTATGGTTGAGCGAGTGTATGTATGGGTGTGTTAGGGATTGAATGTATATCTCATTGGTACATTTATGACTAACTACATATGTGAAAGGCAGTATATATTTGTGTAAGAGTATATAAGTGGCTAGACGTGAGAATGTGTGATTGTGAGAGTGACTGTATGGATGAGCGTGTGCTTTTGTCAATGATTCTAATAGAGCATAAAAATGTGATACTATTTTTGTGAGCAAGGGAACTTGAGTGTGTATAACTGCATAGGTGAGTAAATGGCAGTGTGATCATTTGTATGAATGACTAGGTTTGAGAGTACCTCTATGTATGATTGGTAGTGTGTGAGTATCTATATAGGTGTGTGTATAAATTCATATGATACTTTTTTATGGAGTGACTGTAACTATAAGTGACTTTACAGGTGAGTGTGTGGAGGTGTATGAAGACCTAAAAGTTAATATTTGGGTATGCAGTTATTAGTATTGCATTATTTATGGATATGAGAATGGAACTCTGTAATTTTGAGTTGGTATATCAAAGATTTTATAAGGGTGACAGAAGATGTGGTAATTTCTCGCATTGATGACGTCATCAGTGATGTCATCAGTGATGTCATTTGAGATTTCATCAGTGATGACATGAGTGATGTCACTGACCATGTCATGAGTGATGTAATATGTGACGTCATCAGCAGTGGATTGCGGGTGCGTGAGTTATAGTTAGCTGAACTAACTAAAACGGGGGAATTTCAATGTTTTTTTACGAGAGAAATGTCCAGCTAACTATAATGTGTGTGAAACCTATGGTTTTTTCAGTGAACTTGCAAGGATTTTTAAATGCTAATTCCTAACTATAACGTGTGTGAAACCTATGGTTTTTTCAGTGAATTTGCAAGGTTTTTTAAAAGCTAATTTCTAAATATAACGTGTGTGAAACCTATGTTTTTTTCTGTGTTTTTGCATGTTTTTATAATTCTAATTCCTAACTATAATGTGTGCGATACCTATGGTTTTTTCATTGAAGTTTTTTTTTTTTTTACATCATTTTTTTTTTTTCCTTTAAACACTAATCTACCTATGTATATATTCATGGTTTTAATGCATTCTTCAATATAGAAAGATTCACCTTTTTCAAATAAATGGTTAGATATAGTTGTATAACATAGTTAATATCTTCAACAAACCTTTATCTTTATACGTGTGCGTACGGTAAGTTAAGCGCACACTTCGCTTTATTTACGGTGAGCGTACGTAATATTTATACTCCGTGTGCGCATGCTTACGCAATTTGCGTACGCGTCTATACTTCCTACGCGATGCGTAAGCGCATGCTTCATACGCGCACACGCGCGCGCACGTTACGCGGAAGTGTACGAGCGTGCCTGTAATGCGCATGTGCGCGTGTCTTTCATACGCGCATGCGTACTTTTACCGTATGCGCTCGGTAAGCTTAACGTGCGCGTACGGTTGGTCATGTGATCAAGAAACAACACTTTTGATTGGTTTAAACTACTTTCTGTTCCAGAATCTTCCTACACCACACCCATTCCCCTCATTACTGCTTGTGATTCTCTAGGAGAAGGAGCTGAATTGTCTTTGGGATACAATGGCAGAGCAGCAGACCTCTTCTGAGAGTGAGCAGGGCAGCAGCATCATCAGACAGAGAAGGAGGAAACAAAAGAATTATTTTGTTTGGGAGTATTTCACTTTTCCAGAGGGGCAGAAAAAGGTAAATGCTCCATTAGTCACCTGCTCACTTTGTGAGCGTGTCTTATCTAGAGGTAACCCAAGGAAGAAGTATTCCTTTGGTAATCACACTATGGTGAGACACATTAGGGATGTACATTCCAGGACTTTTGCTCGACATACTGAAGCAAACCCTTCAGTAAGTCACCCGAGCACACCCGCAGAAGCTCAGCCGAGTACATCTTCGGCAGCTCAGCCGAGCCCTTCCTCTGCGGTGGGAGCATCACCCTCTTCTGCTCCACTGGAAACAAACCCTCGATTTCAGAGGGTACAAATGAGGTGCACCAGATGTTATGGTCTAATTGTTCATGGGGAGACCAGTGTTTCCCTAATAAACAATAAGAGAGACCAGCACATCTGTGGTCCTTGTTAATATTCCCATTCTTTCTTTCCTCTGTCCCTGTATTAACACAACGGCTCGCGCATTTTTTTTTTTAAACAATTTTTTTTTATTTTACCCTACAAGGTCCTTGAGGGAGTACAACGGAAATGAGAAAAGCAGAGAGAGGAGAAGTGAAAAAAAGGGAGCATGAAACTAAATGTGTGATAAATACAGAAATTTCATACTTACCTGACCAACAAAATAACGTATTTATTAATAAATGCTTTATTTAAATTGCTATAAAAAAGGTTTATTTTTTCCTAATTTTTCTTTCTCAATCTGAAAAAAAAGAAAAAAGTATTAATATTTAATAATACATTTTAGAATACAGTACACATATTTTCATATTTAAAAACAATTTTTTGCACTTTTTTGCTGTTTTCAGAATATATTGCATTTCACTGTAAATCATGAAAGCAATTGCATTCATCACTTAACAGCTGGCAAAAAAAAATAACAATCTGAAAGATTGTTTCAAAAAAGGCCAGAATCTCTTATCACTAAAACATACCTTTATAGAAATCTAACATATTCTTTAAAAATATAATCTAAGAACAATAACTATTTCCACTAAATATCATCTGAAATTTTTTGTTGCATAAGCATAATCACCAAAATATTATGTGTCAAAGAAGTCCACAATACAAATTGTTACCTTTCCTTTAGGCCAAATGGTAATATTTTTTTTTTTTTTAATGAAATTTCCAAAGGTAATCCAATAAAATTGCAAAAATGATTTGTACAGATGTTGCAAATTCAATCTAAAATTTTGGTTTCAGAAAAAATAAATAGGAATTTGCTAAATCAAAAGGCAAACGTTGCTTAAAAACCAATTGAAAATCATTACACAGTGTCCAGCCTTTTTCACATTTAAGATAAACTGTGTAATGACCAGAAGTTACAGTAGGTCCATCATGGAAAATTATTGCAACTGTAACAAAAGTTTTTCCTGAAATTGATAATTGCTGTTTTATAAACTTCTTAATTAAAGTGTCCAATTTTGAACCATCAGCTCTACAACGTTGCATCATTAAAATTACATACTGTCCGTATTTCTTTAAAAATAATGTTGAAAACATGTCAGATTTACATTCACAGCATTCCATGCTATGATTGGCATCTTTAACTAATTTAGTAAAACTCACTGATTTACTCTCTGGCAATGTTAAATAGATAAACCTTTATGAATCAACATTAGAGCTGCATGTGTAGAAACAGTTTTCACAAGTATGTTCCCATTTATAAGAGAGACCAAACATATTCTCAACATCTATGCCTTCATCTTCCAGTACCATAAGGACATACATCAAGATATCCTGTGCATCTTGCTGGACATTTTTTGAGTAAACTGTGTACGTCCCGAACATACATCTAAAAGTTTTCTAATTTCAGTAGCACTTTCTATTTTAGTTTTATCAATACTCAGCTTCTCATAAAGGAGACTTAGCACAGAACAGAATCTTTTCACATGATTTACTATTATCTGCTCTTGCAAACTTTCAAGATAAAATACAACATTTAGCACTACATTAGCGTAGCAGTTGCCACCAGAGCTATTTTCAAAATGACAACCAACAACCTCGTCAACATTGTCCTTTTTCTTTTTGCTTGCAATCACATGACTCTCTTTTTGTTTTGTCTTCTCTACATCCTCATTACAGATATTCTCAAATCTCCTTTTCCGAGAAACAAAACGTTTTTCCAACACAGGATACTGACCTAAATGAGGAGCATAGGTTCTTCTTAATCTATTATACTCCTTAATCTATTATACACAATTTGCATCTGCACTAACTTTTGAGTCATCAAAGTCTATCATGAATAAACCAGATAATGTTTCACTCATGACAAAGCAACATATGCCATACTTTCTTTGAACACAGTAGAACCAAGGTTTACAAAAGCACTATCTACAGTTAATCCTTGAGACTTGTGAATAGTTACAGCATATGCTAGAGAAAACGGAAACTGCTTCCTACGTACATATACGTCTTTTACAAGCAAAAAACGGACTGAACAACGACTAATCTCTTTAACCTCTGCAATCTGATCAAATTTTATTTTTAAAAATTCAATTCCATTTTTTTTCTGGTATTTCACAAAACCCACAACTTTACCCATAGCTCCATTCACTAAACCTTTTTCAACATCCAAATTTCTCCTTAAAAATACTCGACAGTTCATGCAAAGATATAGATTTTTTTCTAATCCAGCTGTTTTCGAAATGTTCTTCTCTATAGAATCCAATTTATTTTTCAGTTTGCCTGTTAATGTAATAGTAATTCCTTCATGCTGAATTGTGTCAACTGCTTCCATTTTCTTAATCTCTTCCTTTTCCAATTTCAAAAGTTCCTCATTGAATATCGAGCATTCACGTAGTGTTGGCATTAAGCAGATTACAGTATTATTTTCTGCAATGTTCTTGTATATTTTCTCTGCAACTATTTCTTCCTTTGGAAATAAATTATGTAGCGACCGACTCTGTAATGCTTTTCTGCCAACTTCTGTGAGTAGTCCAATTCTGATATCTTTCAGAATACTTGCATAATCTTCATCGTTTGCTTGCCTCATATTGGTAGTAAGTTCTTTGTACTCAAAGAACGACCAAATATTCGCATTACCAATGCTTCCTAATGACTTCTTCGTGTCTTCATGTGTCACAGTATTAAACACTGGTTGTCTTTAACTGGAGTAAGCTGTAGAAGATCCCCAAAAACTATGACATGTTTTCCACCAAATAACACGTCATAGTCTCTCTTTAGAATTTGCTGCATTCTTAAATGCACAAAGGCAAGCATTAAGTTTGATACCATGCTTACCTCATCAATAATGAGAACTTGCATCTTCTTCAACACTCTTGAAACTTCGAAGCATGCTTCTCCTGTTAGCTTGTGATATTCTATTTTGTTCTCATGCTCCACTGGTAACATTAGCAAGTGATGTAAGGTAATTCCTTTTTTGTTATATGGTGCTAACCCAGTTGGAGCAGTAACAACACAAGACAAAGTTGAATCTGTTTTTTGCTGTAGGTAGCTTCTGATGACTTTAATTAGGAAACATTTTCCAGTTCCAGCTTGTCCACTCACATACATCCTGATTGGTTCAAATGATGTGCATGTGCACTCTTTATTTTCATGTAGTAATCCGTGATCAATTTTTTTTCTGACTTCTTCATAAATTTGTTGTTGTTCTTCATTCAGTTGTTGTTCCAAATTTGGTAAGTCTATTAAATCTTCTTGAGCTTGATTCATAGCCGTTTCAACTTCATTCATGGCTATTGCAGCTTCATTTTCTACGATTGGTTGTCCTAGGGGATCTTGACTGAGCGTTTCAAAACTTTGGCTGTCTTGAGAACTGTCTCTAGCTACTTCAGCTGCAATTGTTGCTTCCTGTTCAATTTCTTCATTTAACATTTGCACATAATTTATGAAAGTACTGCATTCAATCGTATCTTTACATGCATTAAATGAATCCTCATAGCTTTGAAATTCTCCAAGTAGTTCGTCCTCTGTACGCCATGGTTTAAACAGCTGTAAAAGTGCCAAGTAGTAAAATTCCTTTTTGTCAGTAGTGTCGCAACTCAGCTTCCTATGATTAATCAAACTTCCTTTTGTTTGTTTCACCAAACATCCTTCCTCACCAATGACTTTATATTTTCCATTTTTGATGTCTTCTGTGGCTTTCCGTGAAAAAATGTAGTTCTGCAGCTCTTCATAGAGACACATGTTCTCAAGATGACAACTTCTTTTTGGGTAATATGTGTCCAACATGTTTGTTTTCAAAATATCTGTACTTTCCGGGTCGTTCTCAGCCAAATATTCAATTTCTCCAACAGATTTCAGTACCCGATTTCGCATTGCTGCAAGGCCTAAACTTACCCAAATTATTCTTCTTGATTTCGAGTACAGACTTGCAGATGATAACCTATCTGAGCATTCGTAGGATCCAATTTCTCGATGCGATAACATCTTTAAACTGAAACTGTATAGCTTCTTACTGACAGTTATCTCATGAGAAATCTCTTCCCACATTTCCTTCAATTCCGTTTTCTCAGATTTAGTAATGTACGATGTGACATACCGAGCAACAGCAATAGAATTGTCTGCCACATACTGAATATCCATGTTAGCATTCCACATGGATAAAATGACTGGGTTGTAGTCATTTATATATTTTGACTCTTCTTTTCTTCTTAGGTTGTACGTATTTTTTGGAGATTTTCTTGTAATAGTATGTCGCACAGCTGACATAAAACTGTTTACTCTTCCTTTTGAAAGAACAGGTCTGGGAAATCCAAATCGACATTTTGTGTAGAATTTATCTTTGCTCTTGTACTTCCGTCGACAGTATTTTCCACACCGATGACTTTGTAAACGTAAAACTCGCTCTTTTAACTTTTTCTCTTCTGTGCTTTTAGGTATAGCACATGTTGTATATTCTTCAATGAAAGATAAAACTGCTTCATCAGCATCTGTTCCAAATTTTGGGGCATCCTTGATCCACAACAGCATATGAATATGAGGAGCACCTCTTGCTTGGTACTCTTTTCTCCCAAAAAAATCCACAACTTCTCCAAGAGGTGGATTTTTTTTTATTGCAGATGAAGGACATCATAGCCTCAAATCTATCATTAAAATATCTACAAACATTAACCGGATCCAATGAGCACAGTTCTCCTGCTGTCTTGTATTCGATGTTTTTAATGTTTGAATTTGCCTCTCGAAGAAAATCCAGAAGCGTACTCAGCACAGCTTAGGGTAAGGAACCATGTAGGAGTTCCTAAATTCCGTAACATACATTTCAATTCTCCATGGCGTCGGTACCAATATTCATTTGTCCCACTCTGACAAGCCATCAGATTGATCAATTGTGATTCCAAATGATCATCTCGCTGCTGCACTTTGTTCATAAAATCCTTAGCAGACACATTATGTAGATGTACTCCACTTTTTAAAATGTGATTTACTGCATAAGATAGTGCAGACAAGTCACTTTCAAATAACAGATGGAACAAATAAGGAATACTTTGACGAAATCTGGGATCTTCTGCATATAATCTTGTAGCAGGAATCTGGACTGGACGTTCATCGTATCGTACACCTTCTCCTGTAGGAAACAGCTGTGGAAAACAACGAGCTTCCAAGCTCTCCTCCCATACACTCACGGGAGTTCCTTTGGCTTTTTTCATCTGAAACAGATCAATAGTGTTTGCCATAACTTCTTTTGAATGAAGAGGATGTATGCTGAAATGTTCATAAATTTCTTCTTCTTTTGACTTGTCCACTTTTTCAATTTGCCCAGTTGGTGTTTCTGTATCTCCTAGTAAATCTTCTTCATCTTCATCTATATAAATTGATTCATACCATTTATTATTCCTTTTCAAATTTAAATTTGCTCTTTGTACTTTCCGTACATCTACCAGCTCCTGCCAAATTTTCTTATTCTTTGTAGGTACACCATTAACCAGAATAACTAATGGTTCAGTTTCCAAAGTATCTGCATCAATAGTTTCCATATTTTTTTTCAAATCCAACGGCAAATAGACAACTCTTCCTTTTAAACCTCTCTGTAAATCTGAAGGAGGTAATATACCGGTTTTGGGCTCCATACGTACTATAGTCTGGAACGGATGAACACATTGAATGAGTATAGACTCATACGTATTTAAATCAGAAAGTTCTGCAGGAATATCAACCAATTCTAAATTATTATGTACAGCTCTAGCTGGCATTTTATTTTCTTCTAACTTGTTATAACAGTATTTACAAATATACGCTGATCTTCACCCAAATCAAAACAATTTTCAAGAAATATACATGTTGCAAAATCCTTCCACTTATAATTATCTTCTTATTCACTTTTTTTGTAGAGATCAACATTCCTTGTTTGGATTTTATAATGGCTTCTCCGGCAACAAATACAAGTAATATTTGGTCTTTCATTAGAGATGATAGCAAATGTTGTCATTTGTTCTTCAAATTTCTTACTTACGGAGGGTTCTTCATTCTCTTCCACATTTTCCTCAATAACTGTGTCATTCCCTGCACTTTCTTGTTCCGGACCAAAGTAACTAAACTGAATTTCATCAGTAACCTTCTCAACAACTGATACAGTTCCACGAAACAGAGCCCTATTCAACTCATTTAACTTTAGTGCTGGACTTTTAGCAAAATACAATCTTCTCACAAATTTTCTAATTTCAGTATGATGAACTGCCAGCATCCTAAAATGGTGAAAAACACTTTGATAAACTTTCCTAGATAGACAAGCCAGAGAGTGTCCTTGCAAACCAGTATTCTCTCTCACTCTGCATGGATCTAGTCTTTGAAGCACCTTAATCTTCTGTTTAAGACTTTTTTTACTATATTCTCTTAAAAACTCACGTAATTCATCAATAGATTCCTGTCGCAAAGTACAAATACTACTACAATTCCAAGTATACACTGGGGCTTTAGGACGTCTCCCCATAACCTCATCCGCCATCACTTCTTCCTCCTTTCTTGGAACAATTTTCTTCTTTTCCATTATACAACCATCTTTCACTTCATAAGCTCGTCCACTGGTGTCAACTGCATGCAGCAAACTATTACTTTGAAGATAACTCTCTTCATTAAAAAATGGTTCAGTACTTGAACTATGCATCCATTCTCCTAAAAACACTTTACAAAAGTTATTTCTTTTCACTACTCTTTTCGTTTTGCTTTGTGACTTCATTACATTGACCATTTTTTCTAATGTATGCATCCTGTTCAAAATTAAAATGAATAGTTTTCTTTTTAATTCTAAAGCCTTAGCTACAATGGCTTCAATATCTTTTTTTCTCTTGTAAAATTTCGCTTTTTTCTTATATTTTTTCACATCCTTTAGCAAATTGGACATCACTCTTCTATGAAACATTTTTCTACGGATCTCTTTAAATGCTGTTTTTCTTTTTAAGTCAATCTTTATTGCTTCTGATTGTACATTAGCATTTAGTAAATTCTCACTTTTGTCCTGTTGTTTTCTACTTGAAACAGTTTTTCCAGTGGGGACATTTTTTAAATTTTTCCTTTTTTTGAATATATTTTTAAAGAATTCCTTTGTCTGCTTACCAGACGACTTTTTCTTTTTTCCAACACGAGCATCTTCAACTAACTTGGGTCCTCCAGTTGTCTTCAAATATACATGTTTTTTCTGTTCTTTTCGCTTTCTTGATTTTATAGGCATCCTAAATTTGCTTCACTGCTCTGCAGCAATACCTGAAAGAAACTAAAAAAAAATACCTTTTTGTAATTTAAATATATTACTATATTTTTTATGAGCTTTTCAAATCTTATAATACTATCTACCCCTTTCCTACAAGTGAAAAACACAATAAAACCAACACGAATTAAATCTCTAAGAACAATTCCTGTGTGCACACAGACTCTTGGTGTGATTCTAGGCAGAAAACGATATTTGATTTGCAATTCAAAAGCACACTTACTACTGTTTTTTTGCAAGTGATAATTACTATAACAGTCTGAAACATTTTCATTATAGTTTTCAGAAGCAGAAAAAAGAACATATCCTAACAGCTACTTGAGATTATAACCCGGTGTAACCTGGGTAAGTGACTACACTCCAGCAAAGGAAATGAGCCTTGGTGATGTTCAATGTATTAGTGTCACTCACTCCAAACTGAAACACCACACAGTGCTGATTAGTAAGCATGAGTGTACAGGAAAAACAGCTAGCTCTCTGCTAAGAGTGTGGTTCTGGAGACTGCCTACTGTCAGGTGCAAGAGAGACTTGAATGGACCCTTACATGACTGCATAAACACTGTAAACATGTATGTAAGACTACATGTGTGGTAAGGGTTAATATGAGTTTTTAGCATGTAGCAACTACATGACCCATTGCACGAGTGGCAGAAAAATCTACCATGTTGATTTCAAATATGTTAGCATTTGCCTCTCATTTGAGATACTGATTTGGGCGGAATGCTAACCATCACATTTCCAGAAAACAAGCTTCCCCTTTCCTATGAATGCAATTCTAAAAGAACCAGAGTGACACTAAATACATCTCTGACAACAATTCCTGTCTGCTCACAGACTCATGGTGTGATTCTAGGCAGAAAACAAAATTTGCTTGCCAATTTGAAAGCACACTTACTACTGTTTTTTTTGCAAGTGATAAGTACTCTATCAGTCTGACAAATTTTCATTACAGTTTTCAGAAACAGAAAACAGCACATGTGCAAACAGCTTTTTGAGACCATGAACATGTGTAACCTTGGTGACTGAATACAAATCAGCAAAATAAATCAGCCTTAGTGATGTTGAATGTATTAGCGTTACTCACTGCTACCTGAAACACCACTCACTTGTGAATAATAAGCATGATTCTACAGGATAAACAGCTGGGTGTGTGCTAAGAGTCTGCTTCTGCAGACTGTGTATTTTCAGTTACAAGAGACATATGCATGGATGCATCCATAACAGCATAAACATTGTAGTAATGTGTGTAAAAGTACATGTGTGGCAAGGGTTAATTGGAGTTTTGTATATGTAGAACCAACCTCACCCATTCCATGTTTAGTAGCAAAATCTACTATATTAAATTTCAAATGTGTTAGCATTTGCCTCCCATTTGTGTGATAGTGATTTATGCTGAAAGGAAACCATCACAGTTCCAAAAAACAAAAGCTAACCCTTTCCTACAAATGCCATTCTTACAGAACCAGGCCAACAGAAATAAAATCTCTGACAACATTCAAAACCTCCCCTTTCCTACCAATGCAATTCTAAAAGAACTAGAGTAACACGAAATACATCTCTGACAACAATTCCTGTGTGCACACAGACTCATGGTGTGATTCTAGGCAGAAAACGAAATTTGCTTGCCAATTTGAAAGCACACTTACAACTGTTTTTTTGCAAGTGATAAGTACTCTAACAGTCTGACACATTTTCATTACAGTTTTCAGAAACAGAAAAGAGCACATGTGCAAACAGCTCTTTGAGACCATGAACATGTGTAATCTGGGGGACTGACTACACTCCAGCCAAGGAAATCAACCTTAGTGATGTTGAATGTATTAGCATTATTCACTGATACCTGAAACACCACTCACTTGTGAACACTAAGCATGATTCTACAGGATAAACAGCTGGGTGTGTGCTAAGAGTGTGCTTCTGCAAACTGTGTATTTTCAGTTACAAGACACTTATGCATGCATGCATCCATAACAGCATAAACATTGTAGTAATGTATGTAAAATTACATGTTTGGCAAGGGTTAATTGGAGTTTTGTATATGTAGGACCAAGCTCAGCAATTGCATGATTAGAAGCAAAATCGACTATATCAATTTCAAATGAGTTAGCATTTCCCTCCTATTTGTGTGTTACTGATTTATGCTGAATGGAAACCATCATATTTACAAAAAAAAAGCTGACCCTTTCCTACAAATGCCATTCTTACAGAACCGGACCAACACTATTAAAAGCTCTGACAACAATTCCTGTGTGCACACAGGCTCATGGTTTGATTCTAGGCACAAAACAGTATTCCTCAGTGATACCAGTACACCTTAACTTATGGTGAAAACATACTTCATAATATTTTACAAGTTCAAGACAGTTAAATATCTCCCAAACCACAAAATGTATAAAACATAACTTTTAAAGAAGAATCACAATTCTAATATTTATATAAAAATCACCACATACATCCCCTCTCAAACTCATATCTCACCTTTAAAATGAGTTAGTTGAGAAAGAAATGTGGCACTCAAACAGCAGATTATCAGAGTCAGAATCTCAGAGCTCTACACCTCTCTCCTCTCAGCAGAACCAGTAAATGGCAATGTTCCCTCTCTTTTTTCACACATATACATGTTAATTACAAATCTCAGTGCTTCCCACATTTTTTCAAATGAAATCACACATTTCTATTGGTTGAAAACTTCAACCCTTTTCCAAATGACCCCTTCCCCCAACTTGACTTCTGTGTGCTACCATAGCAGCAGCTCATGGAACACTGGTGTGAGCAGAGAGGTCAGAAGTTCAGCACACAATGTTTCTATTCCAAAGAGCAAGAGTGCTTCTCCTGTCAAACCTAACAGCAAATCCAAATTAATCTTCTGTGGGAACACAATTTTCTGGACCAATACAAAACATGCTTCTAAAAATGTACACATACAGCCTAGTTTTAACTGTAAAATGGTTTGAATCAGCCAATGAGTTATTTTTATTTAAAAAAAATATGTATGCCTCCATTTTACAACTGTCTTTCATTTCATATTGCCATTCTACTGAAAGACATCTCCTGAGCGCATCCAGATCTCCTTGAAAGATGTTCACAGTGTGGATTGTAGGTCACAGCTATGTTTTCTGGAGTGAAAAGTATGCAGAAAAAAAGAGGTATGGTGCGAGACCTTGCTTTGACAAATGTAGACATTAAATGGATTGGTCAGAGAGGGTTAAAGTGGCACCAATTAATGCCTTTGGTGAAATCTTTTCTACATCTCCCACAGCATAACCTTATTATTGTGCACTGTGGTGGAAATTAACTAGGCACTTTAACTGGGGTAGGTCTGGAAATGCTTGTTAAGGACACCTTTGTGCAATTGATGTCGCTTTTTCCTCAATCTGACTTTGTATATTCTAATATATGCCAAAGGCAAAAGTGTAACTGGTCCAACCAATTTTGTCCACAGATTGACAAAGCAAGAAAGCACGTCAACAAATCTATTTCTGCTTTCCTCAGAGACTATGGTATGGGTTCTATATACCACAACAACTTCACTGATGAAGGCAACAGAGTCTTCCTCTTGAACTTTAGACTCTGCATCGGTACTTACTTGTAGGTACCACAAAAAAAAACACTTCATAAACACAACGGCTCTTTTTAGAGCCCCCTAATATCTTAACACTTAAATTTGATTTTTACTTCTATTTTTTTATTGTTTTTTTTCTGCCGTGCGCGTACGGTAAGCTTACCGTACGCGCACCCCGCGATTTAAAAAAAAAAAATTTAAATGTATTTTTCATACTTTTGGGACCTTCTTGTACCCCCTGACAAACGCTAGGGGGTCTGCAACTCTCTTCGTTGCCCCCTTTTCACGTTGTCCTCCTTTGTTTATCAGTGTGAGACACACAAAATGGCGGCCGACACTTCCTGATTTCGACCGATTCGAATGTTTACAGTCATGTAACCACCAATCAGAATTAAGCTCGCGCACGGCAGCGTGCGCGTACGGTAAGCTTACCGTACGCGCTCGGAGCGCGCTTATAGATATATATATTGATTTAAATGCTATTTTCTCAGGAAATACTGAACAGATTTACACCAGACCTGCAAAAGGCACATCCCTGACCTGAGGACTACCTCTCTGCCAAATTTCAAGTAATTCTGTTCAGCCACTCGGGCTGTAGCTTGGACTAAAGGTCCTATGGGAAAATGCATGGGGAAAACGCGTTTTGGGACCCCCCTTTTTCTCAGCCCCCGCTTGATGAATCCCCCCAAGACTTTCAGGGTAGGAGCGGAGCGCCCCTCCTATTTTGAAAATTTCACGAGGATTCGTCAATCAGCGCCAAAGTTATTCAAAATAGAATGTTGCGGATTTCCTATGGAGACACGGTCCTAACTATAACTATCTACTGGCGACCGCCAATAGATAATATATATATATATATATATATACATGGAGCGCTAAAGGGGACCAGAGGAGGATCCGCAATTCTGTTTTATTTGCAAGACTCATGATTTGAACATTCCGCACCGATTCAAGATTAAACCTACATTCATGGGGTTAATTTATTCAGTCACTGCCTAGCAACACTCACCAGAGCCTACAGCATTCTGGGAGCTGTAGTTGTGGCAGAACTACAGTGGAGTTGCACACAGGTGACCGTGGGTCAGCGGATTTCCGCCAATGGCAGTGACTTTGGACAATAAAAGGTGGGGGTGGAGTTACCGCTTGCAAAGCAGCAGCATCTGAGGAAGGCCGTATGGCCGAAATGCATTATGCACAAGCTGTGAACAATTAAAGATCTTCCAACGTTACCCCTGGTGTGGCCTCTACCTGTTCTCGATGGAGTAGGAGTTTCTTTGATGTTTTCGCGTCAGCCAGAGACGCGTGAGAGGCCCCGTTCCGACAAGAGGCTGGAGACATTACTGGCATCCGCTGCTTGCAGCTTGTGTTTTGTTTTCAAGGGATTGAATTGACTCCGGCCCGCCCCGAAGTACATGCCTGAACCCTGGACTTCTGCGAGATGCAGCTTGTCATTGACACGGAGACGGGTTCATTGTAATTCCGATTCATGGTCCGGACGGCAAACGTGCAACGAGGCTGGAGCGCTAAAGGGGACCAGAGGAGGATCCGCAATTCTGTTTTATTTGCAAGACTCATGATTTGAACATTCCGCACCGATTCAAGATTAAACCTACATTCATGGGGTTAATTTATTCAGTCACTGCCTAGCAACACTCACCAGAGCCTACAGCATTCTGGGAGCTGTAGTTGTGGCAGAACTACAGTGGAGTTGCACACAGGTGACTGTGGGTCAGCGGATTTCCGCCAATGGCAGTGACTTTGGACAATAAAAGGTGGGGGTGGAGTTACCGCTTGCAAAGCAGCAGCATCTGAGTAAGGCCGTATGGCCGAAATGCATTATGCACAAGCTGTGAACAATTAAAGATCTTCCAACGTTACCCCTGGTGTAGCCTCTACCTGTTCTCGATGGAGTAGGAGTTTCTTTGATGTTTTCGCGTCAGCCAGAGACGCGTGAGAGGCCCCGTTCCGACAAGAGGCTGGAGACATTACTGGCATCCGCTGCTTGCAGCTTGTGTTTTGTTTTCAAGGGATTGAATTGACTCCGGCCCGCCCCGAAGTACATGCCTGAACCCTGGACTTCTGCGAGATGCAGCTTGTCATTGACACGGAGACGGGTTCATTGTAATTCCGATTCATGGTCCGGACGGCAAACGTGCAACGAGGCTGGAGCGCTAAAGGGGACCAGAGGAGGATCCGCAAATCTGTTTTATTTGCAAGACTCATGATTTGAACATTCCGCACCGATTCAAGATTAAACCTACATTCATGGGGTTAATTTATTCAGTCACTGCCTAGCAACACTCACCAGAGCCTACAGCATTCTGGGAGCTGTAGTTGTGGCAGAACTACAGTGGAGTTGCACACAGGTGACCGTGGGTCAGCGGATTTCCGCCAATGGCAGTGACTTTGGACAATAAAAGGTGGGGGTGGAGTTACCGCTTGCAAAGCAGCAGCATCTGAGGAAGGCCGTATGGCCGAAATGAATTATGCACAAGCTGTGAACAATTAAAGATCTTCCAACGTTACCCCTGGTGTGGCCTCTACCTGTTCTCGATGGAGTAGGAGTTTCTTTGATGTTTTCGCGTCAGCCAGAGACGCGTGAGAGGCCCCGTTCCGACAAGAGGCTGGAAACATTGGCATCCGCTGCTTGCAGCTTGTGTTTTGTTTTCAAGGGATTGAATTGACTCCGGCCCACCCCGAAGTACATGCCTGAACCCTGGACTTCTGCGAGATGCAGCTTGTCATTGACACGGAGACGGGTTCATTGTAATTCCGATTCATGGTCCGGACGGCAAACGTGCAACGAGGCTGGAGCGCTAAAGGGGACCAGAGGAGGATCCGCAATTCTGTTTTATTTGCAAGACTCATGATTTGAACATTCCGCACCGATTCAAGATTAAACCTACATTCATGGGGTTAATTTATTCAGTCACTGCCTAGCAACACTCACCAGTGCCTACAGCATTCTGGGAGCTGTAGTTGTGGCAGAACTACAGTGGAGTTGCACACAGGTGACCATGGGTCAGCGGATTTCCGCCAATGGCAGTGACTTTGGACAATAAAAGGTGGGGGTGGAGTTACCGCTTGCAAAGCAGCAGCATCTGAGGAAGGCCGTATGGCCGAAATGCATTATGCACAAGCTGTGAACAATTAAAGATCTTCCAACGTTACCCCTGGTGTGGCCTCTACCTGTTCTCGATGGAGTAGGAGTTTCTTTGATGTTTTCGCGTCAGCCAGAGACGCGTGAGAGGCCCCGTTCCGACAAGAGGCTGGAGACATTACTGGCATCCGCTGCTTGCAGCTTGTGTTTTGTTTTCAAGGGATTGAATTGACTCCGGCCCGCCCCGAAGTACATGCCTGAACCCTGGACTTCTGCGAGATGCAGCTTGTCATTGACACGGAGACGGGTTCATTGTAATTCCGATTCATGGTCCGGACGGCAAACGTGCAACAAGGCTGGAGCTCTAAAGGGGACCAGAGGAGGATCCGCAATTCTGTTTTATTTGCAAGACTCATGATTTGAACATTCCGCACCGATTCAAGATTAAACCTACATTCATGGGGTTAATTTATTCAGTCACTGCCTAGCAACACTCACCAGAGCCTACAGCATTCTGGGAGCTGTAGTTGTGGCAGAACTACAGTGGAGTTGCACACAGGTGACCGTGGGTCAGCGGATTTCCGCCAATGGCAGTGACTTTGGACAATAAAAGGTGGGGGTGGAGTTACCGCTTGCAAAGCAGCAGCATCTGAGGAAGGCCGTATGGCCGAAATGCATTATGCACAAGCTGTGAACAATTAAAGATCTTCCAACGTTACCCCTGGTGTGGCCTCTACGTGTTCTCGATGGAGTAGGAGTTTCTTTGATATACATATATATATATATATATATATATATATATATATATATATATATATTCACTGAAAAAACCATAGGTTTCACACATGTTATAGTTAGCTGTACATTTTACTGATAAAAAACCAATGAAATTCCCCCGTTATAGTTACTGTAGGCAACTATAACTCACGCGACCGTAATCCTCTGCTGATGCTAATACTGTATTTAGACACTTATTTGCCCATGTCTTCTTCCATTAAATTTTAGCTATACATATATTACAAATTTTTTTTTTTCATAAAGACACATATGTCATCAGCAGAGGATTACGGTCGCGTGAGTTATAGTTGCCTACAGTAACTATAACGGGGGAATTTCATTGGTTTTTTATCAGTAAAATGTACAGCTAACTATAACATGTGTGAAACCTATGGTTTTTTCAGTGAATTTGCAAGGTTTTTTAAATGCTAATTCCTAACTATAACGTGTGTGAAACCTATGGTTTTTTCAGTGAATATATATATATATACATATGAATTTGGCCATATTTACAGTGCTCCTGGTGCTGGCTCATGACAAGGTCACAGATAATGGCAAACTTTCCCTCTATTTTTCCACACATATACTTGTAAGTTTCAAATCTCAGTGCTTCCCCCTTTTTTTCAAATGTAATCACACATTTCTATTGGTTGAAAACCAACCCTTTTCCAAAAGTACCCTTCCCCCAACTTGACTTCTGCCTAGTACCCTTCCCCCAACTTGACTTCTGCCTGCTACCATAGCAACAGCTCATGGAACACTGCTGTGTTGAGTTAGGTCAGAAGTTCGCCAAACAATGTTTCAATTCCACAGAGCAAGAGTGCTTGACTTTTCAAACCTAACAGCAAATCCATAGTACTGTTCTTTGGTTACACATTTTTTTTTACCAATACAAAACATGCTTCTATTAATTTACACATACAGCCTAGTTTTTATTCTAGAATGGTATGAAACAGCCAATCAGTTCTTTTTGTTTTGAAAAAAATATGTATGCCTCCATTTCCAAACTGTCTTTCTTTTCATATTGCCATTCTACTGAAAGACACCTCCTGAGTGCATCCAGTTCTCCTTTGAAGATGTTCACAGTGTGGATTGTAGGGCACAGCTATGTCTTCTGGAGTGAAAAGTTTGCAGAGAAAACAGGTATGGTGAGAGACCTTGCTTTGCCAAATGTAGACATTAAATGGATTGGTCAGAGAGGGTTAAAGTGGCACCAATTGATGCCATTGGTGAAATCCTTCATTCAAATCCAACACCCTGACCTCATAATAGTGCACTGTGGTGGCAATGACCTAGGCACTTTGACTGGGGTAGGTCTGGAAATGCTTATGAAGGACACCTTTGCACAACTGTTTACACTTTTCCCTAAAACTGCCTTTGTGTTTTCCAACATATGCCAAAGGCAAAAATGGAACTGGTCCAATCATTTCTGTCCACAGATTGACAAAGCAAGAAAGCACGTCAACAAATCTGTTTCTGCTTTCCTCCGTGACTATGGTATGGGTGCCATTTACCACAACAACTTGCGTTATGACATGCAAGACATTTATAGAGGAGATGGTGTGCACTTCAATGATGAAGGGAACAGAGTCTTCCTCTTGAACCTTAGACTCTGCATCGGTACTTACTTGTAGGTACCACTAAAAAAATGACTTCATAAACACAACAGCTCTTTTTAGAGCTCCCTAATATCTAAACTCTTAAATCTGCTTTTCATTTATTTTTTTTTATTTTTTTTTACCGTACGCTTACCGTAAGCTTACCGTACGCGTACCCCGTGATTTTTTTTAAAATCAATAAATGTTTTTTTTGTACTTTTCTGTCCTTCTTTGACCCCCTTACAAATGTTAGGGTGTCTGTAACTCTCCTCATTGCCCCCTTTCCTTGTTTTCACTCTTTTTTTTCAGAGTGAAATACACAAAATGGCGGCCGCCGCTTCCTGGTTTCGACTGATTCGAATGTTTACTAAGATCTAAGAGCCAATCAGAATCGCGCTCGCGCACGCCACCGTACGCTTACCGTAAGCGTACGGTAAGCGTACCGTAAGCGGGCTCAGATATATATATTGATTTAAAGGCTATTTTCTCAGAATCTACTGAACAGATTTACACCAAACCTACAAAAGGCACTTCCTTGACCTAGGGACTACCTCTCTGCCAAATTTTGAGTAATTCTGTTCAGCCGTTCGGGCTGTAGCTCGTTCTAAAGGTCCTATGGAAAAATGCATGGGAAAAACGCGTTTTGGGACCCCCCTTTTATCTCAGCCCCCGCTTGACGGATCCCCCCGAGACTTTCAGGGTAGGAGCGGAGCGTAGCGCCTCACCTATTTTGAGAAATTCGCGAGGATTCGTCAACCGGCGCCAAAGTTATTCAAAATAGAATGTTGAGGTTTTCCTATGGAAACGTGGTCCTAACTATAACTACCTACTGGCGACCGCCAGTAGGTAATATGTATTACCTACTGGCGGTCGACAGTAGGTAGTTATAGTTAGGACCCCTTTTCCATAGGAAAACCTCAACATTCTATTTTGAATAACTTTGGCGCCGGTCGATGAATCCTCGCGAATTTCTCAAAATAGGTGGGGCGCTACGCTCCGCTCCTACCCTGAAAGTCTCGGGGGGATCCGTCAAGCGGGGGCTGAGATAAAAGGGGGGTCCCAAAACGCGTTTTCCCCATGCATTTTTCCATAGGACCTTTAGAACGAGCTACAGCCCGAACGGCTGAACAGAATTACTCGAAATTTGGCAGAGAGGTAGTCCCTAGGTCAAGGAAGTGCCTTTTGTAGGTTTGGTGTAAATCTGTTCAGTAGATTCTGAGAAAATAGCCTTTAAATCAATATATATATCTGAGCCCGCTTACGGTACGCTTACCGTACGCTTACCGTAAGCGTACGGTGGCGTGCGCGAGCGCGATTCTGATTGGCTCTTAGATCTTAGTAAACATTCGAATCGGCCGAAACCAGGAAGCGGCGGCCGCCATTTTGTGTATTTCACTCAGAAAAAAAAGAGTGAAAACAAGAAAAGGGGGCAATGAGGAGAGTTACAGACCCCCTTACATTTGTGAGGGGGTCAAAGAAGGACTGTAAAGTACAAAGAAAACATTTATTGATTTTAAAAAAAATCACGGGGTACGCGTACGGTAAGCTTACGGTAAGCGTACGGTAGAAAAAAAAAAAAAAAAAAATGAAAATCAGATTTAAGTGTTTAGATATTAGGGGGCTCTAAAAAGAGCCGTTGTGTTTATGAAATGATTTTTTAGTGGTACCTACAAGTAAGTACCGATGCAGAGTCTAAGGTTCAAGAGGAAGACTCTGTTCCCTTCATCATTGAAGTGCACACCATCTCCTCTATAAATGTCTTGCATGTCATAACGCAAGTTGTTGTGGTAAATGGCACCCATACCATAGTCACGGAGGAAAGCAGAAACAGATTTGTTGACGTGCTTTCTTGCTTTGTCATCGCACCGCGTGCCCACCGTGCGTGCACGGCACTAACTGCGTAAAGTGGGCGCGCGGTGCGCGAAGCGCACCGCGTGCTCACTGTGCGTGCGTTAAGTGGGCGCGCACGCCACGAATGGCGTAAAGTAACTTAGCATTTAAAAAACCGTACAAATTCACTGAAAAAAACATAGGTTTCACACACGTTATAGTTAGGAATTAGCATTTAAAAAACCTTGCAAATTCACTGAAAAAACCATAGGTTTCACACATGTTATAGTTAGCGGAAATTTTACTGATAAAAAACCAATGAAATTCCCCCGTTATAGTTAGTGCAGGCAACTATAACTCACGCGACCGCAATCTTCTGCTGATGACATATGTGTCTTTATGAAAAAAAAAAATTTGTAATATATGTATAGCTAAAAATGTATGGAAGAAGACATGGGCAAATAAGTGTCTAAATACAGTATTAGCATCAGCAGAGGATTGCGGTCGCGTGAGTTATAGTTGCCTGCACTAACTATAACGGGGGAATTTCATTGGTTTTTTATCAGTAAAATTTCCGCTAACTATAACATGTGTGAAACCTATGGTTTTTTCAGTGAATATATATATATATATATATATATATTACCTACTGGCGGTCGCCAGTAGGTAGTTATAGTGAGGACCTAGTTTCCATAGGAAAAGTGTTTTTTATTTTGCCAATAACTTTGGCGCCGGTTGAAGAATTCTCGCGAAATTTAAAAAACTAGTGATCTGCTCCGGTCAGCTCCTGTTTTGAAAGTTTCAGGGTGATTCGTCTAGCATGGCTGAAAAAAAAGGGGGGCCCCAAAATGCGTTTTCTCCATGTAATTTTCCATAGGAAACTTTAGACAAAGCTACAGCCCGAACTGCTTAACGGAATTACACCAAATTTGGCAAAAAGGTAGCCCTTGGATCAGAAAGAGCCCTTTATGTTAAATGGTGTAAATCCATTTGGTAGTTCCTGAGAAATTAAAGAAAGAAAAAGTTTTGATATCTGGGGCAGCTTCATCCTAATTGGCTGCCAACACTCCAAATCAGAAAGTGTTGGCAGCCATCTTGTGACTCAGTAGAACCGAATCACAAGAAAACAGTAGAAAAGACATTAAAAAACAAGAAAAGGGGCAGCGTAGAAACACCCTGACCCCTAGGCCTGCTCAGGGGGTCCCACTATGACCCTCAGGGACAAAAAAAGCATTTTTTTAAAATAATTTTTGCGGAAATTGTAATGGGGCCGTGAATCCCGCCGAAATTCTAAGAATAAAACGAAGCAAAGGCTCCTGTGCTTCATTGAAAAAAAGCCCCTGGGTGGGCCAGGTCCCGGGGGCACTGCCAATTTATCAGCGGGGGCCTGCAGGGGTTGTTAAAAAAATGTGTGGGTGGTCCCAATTCCCCCCATGATGCCCCGGGGACCGCCACCTCCCCAGGTCTTCAACAAACCCTTGATGGCCCTGCGACTGCCACCCCCCAGGGCCGGCTCCTGCAGTGTCCCGGGGTGCCGACTCCCGCCCTGTCATAGCAAAGACTGGTTTGGATTTTGGAAGCAAGAGTAGGTTTCCTGCTCTCGCTTCCAAAATCAAAAGCAGATTGCTTTTCCACAAGGGGAACTGCATGTCAACATCTCCCCATGTGGAAAAGCAATGCCGGCTGCCGCAGGAGGCGGGGAGCCGGCAGGGACCGTGGGGGCATTGAGGCTCCCCCCACAGTCCCCAATGGGAAGGGCCGGCACCGGAGGATGGGGTCCCCAGGGCCAGAAGTGGCCCGGGAGTGGGGCCATGTAGCCCCCCTCCCTCAATAACAAAAAAAATGAAAAGTAAAAAAGGAGGCACAGCCCTGGGGGATGGGTTCCCTGGGGCTAACAGAGGCCTCAGGATGAGGGCCACGCAGCCCCCCTCCTAATTTTTTTTATATAAAATAAATTAATTTATGGCTATGCCCCAGGGAATGGGGTCCCCAGGGTCGATATTGGCCTTGGAAGGGGGGCCACGCGACCTCATTCATGTTTATTTTTTTTATTAAAAAAAAATAGGGGTCAGGCCCTGGGGGAGGGGGTCCCCAGGACCTCACAAATGGGAAACGAAGGGGGGCCACACAGCCCCCTTCTGAAAAAAACCAACAACAAATCAAAGCTGGCATCGCTCTGGAGGCTCTGCCCCCACCCTGCATCACTCTGCAAACGCGCCCGTGGCATTTTGTAAGTTGGGGAATTAATTCCCCTTGAATACTGGGGGTCCCTGGGGGCCAACTAGCCACCAGGTACCTCCAGTACGTGCCACAGAGCTGCGTTGCAGAAAGGTGGTCTAAGGCCCGCCCCTTTTTACACCTCTCTGCAACACATCTCTGTGATGCTTACTGGAGGTACCTGGTGGGCTAGTTGGATCCCAGGGACCATCAGGACTGGCTTTGGTTTGGACTCCTGCAGCCTTTAAAATAGGCAATGTGATGGGGCAACGGTGAATGGAACATTATCAAACAAAATTATTGGCATCACCCACTGGAGGGTTGAATTGAACTGGATACCACACTACAAGTACCAGCATGCTTTAGAAGAGGCCCAATAGGGGCGTCCACCAGAGGGCGAAAAATTCTGAAAGTAAGCAATCGACTTGTGTGTGCTGATTCAGATGATGGCTGGGCGCTCCTTTGAAAAAGGTCATAGTTGACATATATATATATATATATATATATATATATATATATATATATATATATATATATATATATATATATATATATATATATATATTATCCACTGGCGGTCGCCAGTAGATAGTTATAGTTAGGACCGTGTTTCCATAGGAAATCCGCAACATTCTATTTGGAATAACTTTGGCACCGATTGACGAATCCTCGTGAAATTCTCAAAATAGGTGGGGCGCTCTGCTCCGCTCCTTCCCTGAAAGTCTCGGGGGGATTCGTCAAGCGGGGGCTGAGAAAAAGGGGGGGTCCCAAAACGCGTTTTCCCCATGCATTTTTCCATAGGACCTTTAGTCCGAGCTACAGCCTGAACGGCTGAACAGAATTACTTGAAATTTGGCAGAGAGGTAGCCCTCAGGTTAGGGATGTGCCTTTTGAAGGTCTTGTGTAAATCTGTTCAGTATTTCCTTAGAAAATAGCATTTAAATCAATATATATATCTATAGGCGCGCTACGAGCGCGTACCGTAAGCTTACCGTACGCACACGCCGCCGTGCGCGAGCGCGATTCTGATTGGTTGTTAGATCTTAGTAAACATTCGAATCGGTCGAAACCAGGAAGTGTCGGCCGCCATTTTGTCTCTTGCAGTCTGAGTGGGTGAAAAACAAAGGTGGAGAACGTGAAAAGGGGGCAGGGTGGACAGTTCCTGACCCCCTAGCCTTTGTCAGGGGGTCCCAGAAGGACCCCCAAGGGCAAAAATAAATTTTAATTTTTTTCCGAAAAATCGCGGAATGTGCACGGCGTAAACAGAAAAATTCCGCGAGAAAAATTCCGCGAACTTCGTGTAACTATTCCACGATTACGCGTACCGTACGCGCACGGCAAAAAATTTTTTTCAAAAAGGAAAGCTTAAAAAAAAATAAAAAAAATTGTGAGGTAAGGTGGGCTCTTAAAAGAGCCGTTGGGTTAATACAGGGATAGAGGAAAGAAATAATGGGAATATTATGAACGTCTACAAACGTGCTGGTCTATCTTATTGTTAATAAGGGAAACACTGGTCTCCCCAAAAACAATAAGACCACAACACGTTGTACACCTCATTGAAACCCTCCGAAATCGAGGGTTAATGTCCAGAGGAGCTGAAGAAGGTGATGCTCCCACCTCAGACGAAGGGCTCAGCTGAGCTGCCGATGATGTACTCGGCTGAGCTTCTGAGGTTGGGCTCCGGTGACTTACTGAAGAGTTTTCTTCAGTATGTCGAGCAAAGGTCCTGGGATGTTTATCCCTAAGGTGTCTCATCATAGAGTGATTTCCAAAGGAATACTTCTTCCTTGGATCTCCTCTAGATAAAACACGCTCACAAAGTCTGCAAGTGACCAATGGAGCATTGACCTTTTTCTGCCCCTCTGGAAAAGTAAAATACTCGCACACAAAAGAATCCTTTTGTTTCCTCCTTCTCTGTCTGATGATGGTGCTGCTAGGCTCACTCTCAGAAGAGGACTGCTGCTCTGCCATTGTATCTCAATGTCAATTCAGCTCCTTCTTCTAGGGGATCTCAAGCAGTAATGAGGGGAATGGGTGTGGTGTGGGAAGTTTCTGGAACTGAAAGTAGTTTCAACCAATGAAAAGTGTTCTTTGTGGATCACATGACCTACCGTGCGCGCTCCGTAAGCTTATGGTACGCGCTCGTAAACAAGTACGCATGCGCAAACGTGATGTAAATATGCGCTTACGGAGCGCTTACGGAGCGCGTACGTAGGACGCACTCGCGCATGCGCATTACACGCACCCGTGTAAGTGCGACGTTGGTTTCGCGCAACGCGCATGCGTGTATGCGTACGTCACGTACGTATCACGTAAGCGCACCGTACTTATGACGTACGGAGCGCGTAGCGTCAGCTTACCGTACGCGCACGGCAAAAAACGCATAAAAAAAAAAAGTACAAGTTTCAAGAGTTGTAGAAGATAATAACTGTGATGTACAACTGTATGTAAACATTAATTTTAAAAAAATTAACCATTCCATAATGCAGGATATAGTACATATATTATTTTATACATAGGTTGGATATTATTTTTTACCAAAAATCTCAAAAAAAAATTGCATTTAAAAAACCGTACAAATTCACTGAAAAAACCATAGGTTTCACACACGTTATAGTTAGGAATTAGCATTTAAAAAACCTTGCAAATTCACGGAAAAAACCATAGGTTTCACACATGTTATAGTCAGCAGGACATTTCACTCGTGAAAAACCAATGAAATTCCCCCGTTATAGTTAGTGCAGGCAACTATAACTCACGCGACCGCAATCCTCTGCTGATGATGTCAGATATTACATCACTGATGACATATGTGTCTTTATGAAAAATAAATATTTGTAATATATGTATAGCTAAAGATTAATGGAAGAAGACATGGGTAAATAGGTGTCTAAATACAGTGATGTAATATCTGACATCATCAGAAGAGGATTGCGGTCGCATGAGTTATAGTTGCCTGCACTAACTATAACGGGGGAATTTCATTGGTTTTTCACGAGTGAAATGTCCTGATAACTATAACATGTGTGAAACCTATGTTTTTTTCAGTGATATATATATATATATATATATCACCAACAGTCCCGATAATGGAGAAGGCTGTCAGATAGGGCGGTCCGAGTTGGGGTAATCGGCAGCCCCAATTATAAAACTCCAAACTTTTCTTGTGCAAAAGTAAACACGGACTCCCAGGAGATTTGCAGTTCTAAAGCTTGTTTAATAGACTGCACACAACAACGCGTTTCAGCTTTCGCCTTGTTCACGTTAAAGAAAATACTGTTTGAATAAAGTTAAATACACTTGATTAAGCGCAAAATAGACAACAGACTCAACTAAACCACATAATGGTACAGGGAGATGGTAATATGGCGGCCATCTTAGCCTGGTGCAAAATTCATTCAAAAAAATTTGTAATGTGAAATAGCACTACAAAAATTATAAATAAAACAACAGTGATTACATTTGATTATCACAGCTCAATAGTGTTTTCAGTAAATGTGAAAAGCAAATCATACCCCATATCATACAAAAAGACGTATATAAATATACATCAAGCAAAATGCGCTAATATAGCCCTAGTGGGCAAAACACAGGTGTTCAAACCTAGATACCTTAGTACAAAAATTACTTGTCTAATAAGCAAATCTCTATTTCTGTATCAGATAGAGTCATCGATGTACAAAATTCCTCCTAAATATATAGCCCCAGTGGGCAAAAGAAAAGTACAATGCTATAGACAATTTACTTAAGCGTGATACGAATTTCAAGTTCATCAGAAGGCCTCAGCATAATAATGGTACCAATCCCTGAAAGACATAATAAAACAAAGCAAAAACAGATTTAATATCACATAATTCTAGCCTCAGTAATAACAATATAATAATAACAGTTTTAGTTGTGCAGATGTACAGATAACTCCTCACTCGAGTTCAACCCTTTAGGAAACATAGTATCGAAGTCCACAATGAATCTAGACTCCAATTGTCTTAAATGAAGTACTTTGTTCCCTCCACGTACAGTATCCATAACAGCATCTAATACCACCATTTTAAGCAGCCGTTCATTTTGGGCATGTTGCTCGAAAAAATGTCGTGCCACATGGTATTGTTTATTGTTATGGCGCAGCGCCCTTACATGTTCTAGCACTCTTTTTTTTTGCACGATGAATGGTGCTACCAATATATGCCTTATTACAAGGACATACTAGTGCATAAACACAATACATAGTGTTACAAGTGAGAGCTTTTTTGATCTTACATTTTTGGCTCATGCTGCAGAATTGTACCTCTGTACAATCCACACTGTATCTACAAGCCTTACAGTTTTTACAGCAACGGAATCCTGGCCTGCCACTACTCTTTAAGGTCGTGTCACTAGTAATAACATTAGGACTTAGCTCATCCCTCAGAGAGTTGCTTCTCTTAAAAGTGATAAGTAGAAGGAGAAAAAATGACCTTAGAAGATGAAACACATATTTCAAGTGGACAATTCAAGAAAAGAAGAAATGTATGAACATTATACTATACATCCTCTACATTCAAAAGAACTGATAGGACATACTATTGAAGTGTTCCAGATGAAAAAAGCAAAACGAACTCCCATGTGTGTGGTAAACACATTTAGAAGCTTGTTGTTTTCCACAGCTCTTCCCTACTGAAAAAGGTAGACGATATGATGAACGACCATTTCAGATTCTAGCTTCAGAATATCGTACTTTACAACTGTACTCAGAACAACCAAGGTTTCCTCAGTGTATTCCATAAATGTTTCATCTTTTGTTCCATACACCTACACTGTGGTCAGCAGAGCTCACAATTTAAATTGAAACATGATTTATTTATTAGAGAGAATTGTACTCTATTTCCTCGATCTTTGTCAAGAGGAAGTGACTAAAACCGCTCCTCGATGTCTGTGCTGACTACTGCCTTCGATGTACACTAGCGATAGCAGGGTTCACAATTCATATCAAGTTGCGATTCTGTGGCTCGCCTGCACCACGCATCATCGCTGGCTACGCAGATGCTGAATGCTTCTGATGCCCCTATCTCGGTGCAGCACAAATCATGCACCCTTTCTGATACAATATTTTGTGTATAATTTCAAATCTGCTGTCCTACCTCAGTGTATCACAAGTCATGAACACTTTACGATAGAATCTTTTCTGTATGATTTCATATCTGGTACCCGTACCTTAGTGCAGCACAAATCATTGACCCTTTATGTTTGAATCTCTGTGTCTAATCCAATGATTACTGTTGTACTTGTTGCCAGCAACAACCATCCCGGAGGGTTGGCTTACAATCACCCCACAAGCATCAACCACAGACGTCACTGGACATGTGACCCTGGTAATAAAAAGGAGTCAAGCACACGTGCCCGTACCCAGTTCCACTATCTATCTGTGTCCATGTGTTCATTATGTATGCAACATGCTGCCCCTAGGCCCTACCACATTACATAGTGCTCTGGACAGCTTATGCAACCATCTTAGCTTTGACAGTGGGGGAAAACTTTAGCTATGTAACTTTGTCTCAGTCATTGTACAAGTACGTACGTAGAGACTGCATTATTAGAGTACTGCAAGCAGAGTGGATAGTGAATTTATAAGTGCGTGAGGATCATCGCAGTGATTATCAGTACATATGTTGGCGCAGCCTAACTCCCGACAATGAGCTTGTCTCTAATTGGCTGCCCTCCATGTGCCAAAAACTGAAACTTCAACTTTCCATGGCCCTGTTTTGCTACAGCAGCAACACTCCACTGAATGTGCAATAAACATTCATATCCACACAGATGTCTCATGTCCACCATCTTTCTTGTGTGGAACTATGGATGAATATAGGGTCAGTAATTCCCCGTACCTTCCATGTTGGCCACCTTGTTGGACTTGGCTCAGAGAGTGACACTTTGGCTTTTGCAACCTGAGTGACGGTAGCACTCCAACACTGACACCCACATCCAAGGTTGTCAGATTTTTTAAGCTTTGTATAGCCCAAAGCCAACCAAAAAGTAGACCAAAGTAGCCTAATATTGCTACTTTAGGGAAGAAGGTGAAGGGACAGCATCAAACAGGCGGGGAATGCATTGGAATTTATGTTGCAGCAGGATGCCAAGTAAATATTTGTCTAATAAAGCGCTTTAACATACTACTTTGCTGGAGCGCTGTATATATATTTATAATCTGGCAACTAGCACAAACCAAAATTTTACCACAAAACCGGCAAAATATAGCCCAAATGTGCATGATCTAGACCAATCTGGCAACACTGATGCCACAGCCACTCCCTCGCGGCTGGTATACACCCACACCACACCCATCCAGCACAGGCGTCACAGGACACGTGACCCTACTAATAAAAAAGACCGGGCGCACGTGCTCTACGCCATTTTAGAGTTGCTCGCAATGCATGCACTGCGGCCGGCACAGTCACACCGCCAAAGTTATGGCCCGTCCCGCTGGTCCAGGTACACTTGATGTTTTGTGTGCTCTGCTGCACCGCAATGTAGGCCTGAGCCCAACTTCTTACTGAGTTAGTAGCATCGCAAGCACTGAGCGGGTGTACAACCTGCGATGATGATAGGTGCACTAGTATGTCCTCTGCCATGGAGATATCAAGACTCGATTCCAAATGTGAGACCTATAAGCTTGCAGAACGGAGCTGCATGATGTGGACGGTGCCGTGACTGCGAAAAGGTGAGCAGGGAGGCATTGGTGCGCACCGTCGGGCAGATACCTCTGGGCGGCAGGAGTGGATGCGGTACAGCAGCCTGAATGCAGAAAGACGGCAGAGCGATGTAGGCGTACGCACTCGTATATACTCTGCCAGAGCGTCGGATTGGTAACGTGGGCACTGGTGCAATGCCCGAGGAGCCGGTTCCGAGTTCCAACTGTGGGCTGCTTTTTAGAGCAGTCTGGGGGGCACATTTGGGCGGTGTCGCTGTTGTTTGGATACAGCCAGCGGCACAGTGGGTGTTTGAATGCCCTTTCTAGAGGCAGATGGGCATCATTACCTCACGTTTAGCAACAGGCAGAGGTGTCACTTTCTTTCTCTCGCAGGGCCGCCCATTAATGTATGCATACCTAGCAGGGAAGGGGGCCTGAGCAGAAGTGACCTCACTTGTTTTTAAGTCACGATTGTAAACGAATCCGTGCATTTTTTTGTATCTCCCCCCACCCCCCCCTTTTTAAATAAAATTTTGCCGAAGCATTGTTTTGAGGAAAGACAATATGCAAATGTGGGCCACCTGGTTTTTTTAGAATGCCGGGGCCGATTTTGAATTCTAATCCAACGCTGCTCTGCCATTACTAATTTTGTACTATCTTGCAGATGTGGGAGCTTGAGAGTTCTGCAAGGTCGCGGCACGTGGTTGGAGACAGAGTGGCTTAAAGGTAAGCTGTGACGGTTTTGTAAACAGTGTGGGCACTCAGTGTCCCTCCTCATCTCTTCTTTTGTCTCCCTCACACTCTTTCTATCTCCCTCTTCCTCTTACATTGTTTGTCTCTTTCTCTCTCTCCCTCTTCCTCTCTCTCTGTTTCTCTCTCTCTCACTCTTCCTCCCTCTGTTCCTCTCTCTCACTGTTTCTCTCTCTCTTCCTGTTTCTCACTCGTTCTCTCTGTCTTCTTCTCACTTTCTTTCTTTTCTCTCTCTCTTTCTCTCACTCTCACTGTTTGTCTCATTCTCTCTGTCTTCTGCTCTCTCTTTCTTTCTTTCTCTCTCTCTTCCTCTCTCCTTTGATGGACGCATGATGCACAATGTTATCTTGCTTTTTATCTAACAGGCCGTGAATCACGCATCAACGTTCACCACCCCCCAACACCACCAAAGCTGAATGTGCGAAAAATCTGCGATGATGCGTGGCCACCTTAAACAGTGAACCAAGTTCCTTCGGCACGTGGTGAACCCTCTTACACACATGCCGGTGGCGGAAGGTGAGCAGAGAGACTTCTTTCCGCAGCAGCGGGCAGTCACCTCTGGGCGGTGGGAGAGGCTTCTCTCATTCTTTCTTTCTCTCTTCCTCTCTCTCACTCTTTATCTCTCTCTCTTCCTCTCTATAACACTGTTTCTCTCTTTCTATCTTCCTTGTATATTACTCTTTCTCTCTTTTTCTTTCACTCCTTCTCCTCCCCTCTCTCTCACTCTTTCTCTCTTTGTCTGTCTTCCTCTCCCTCACTCTTTCTCTCTTCCTGTCTCACTTTCTCTCCTTCTCTTCCTCACTCTCACTCTTTCTCTCTCTCTCTTCCTCTTTGTCACACTGTTTCTCTCTTTCTCTCTTCCGTGAAACAGAGAATTACACGTGTTCAGTTGTAATCTGCAATAACTAAATCTATACTATCTTTCAGATAAACTTGAGGGTGCACTATGGCCCGGCACATGGTTGGAGACACACCGGTGACACAAAGGTGAGCTGCAAAGATTTTCTCCAGTGTCAACACTCCCTCTCCATCTCTTCCTTTCTCTCTCTCACACTTTCTCCCTTTTTTCTGTCTCTTCCTCTCTCTAATTTTGTCTTTCTTTATTCCTCTCTCTCACTCTTTCTCCATCTCCCTCTCTTACTTTCTCTCTCTCTCTTCCTCTCTCTCTCTTTATCTCCTTCTCTTCCTCTCTTTCACACTGTTTCTCTCTTTATGTCTCTCTCTTCCTCTGTCTCACACTGTTTGTCTTGCTGTCTTCCTCTCTGTCTCACTCTTTCTCTCTTTGTCTGGCTTCCTCTCTCACTCTTTCTCTGTTCCTCTCTCACTCTTTCTCTTTCTCTTCTGCTCTCTCACACTGATTCTCTCTTTCTCTCTTCCTCGTATCTCACTCTTTCTCTCTTTCGCTCTCTTTCTCTGCCTTCCTCTCTCTCACACTCTTTCTCTCTTCCTCTCTCTCTCTTCCTCTCTCACACTTTTTCTCTCTCTCTCTCGATCTCCTTTGCTGGACGCATGACGCACTATCTTATCTTTCTTTTTGTCTTGCAGGCTGTGAATCACAAATGGACCAGAGATGACACACCAAGGCTGTACAAAGGTCTATTTGTTGTTTTGTTTTAATAAAATGTTTTATATGTAAATCTATACATGACTAAGATTCTTATTTATCCAACCTCACAAGCATCATTTTATTAATAGTTCGTAGAGGGACAAATCCTGGCCCAAGAAGGGGTATGCTGGTGATGTAGGAAGAGGGTGCGTTACCTGCTAATGTGGGGAGACGCAGAGTGAAAGGGGTATCTCTCACAGAAAGAGCTCCGATATGTTTTCAGAAATGCCTCGGACAGATGCCAGCTGATGGACTGAATCACAAAATGGTTTCTCAATGCTGATATAGTGTGACTTATGAACAGTTCGTACCCAGGCTCGCAGAGAGACAACTGCGGCCCGTCAGCTCGACGCACAGAGGCAGAACTACGAGCCGTCTGCTCCCAAAGGAACAGCAGCGTAGTAGCTCGCAGAGGTAGAGGCCCAGCAGTGTACTAGCTCGCAAAGGTAGACAGCTATGAGCCGACGGACTGGCTTTTAAAGGCATAGCTGCAAAGTGCTGATGTTGGGCACAGTGAGCGTCCTGGAGTGGAAGTCGTGCTGCCTGGCGCTCACCTGTTTCTCCTTTATTGTTAATAAATCTTAAACCTTCACTGCGTCTAAATCATTATTACACAGAGCTCCGCTATATTAAATTGCCTTCTGAACCTTTCTTTTAAATTTTCAATTGATGCAAGGCACAAGATGGCTGCTAACAGTTCCTGGTTTCAATTGTAACAGCCAATCAGAGGACACTTCCTGCTTTGAAGTGTTAGCACCCAATCTGAGGTAAGCTCGTGCTCGGGAGTTAGGCACCGACCAGATATATGTATATTTTTTCCTTTACTATCTCAAAAACTACTGAACAGATTTACACCATTTCTACAAAACAGCGCTTTCTTGACCGAGACCTTTCTCCCTGTCAAATTTGGCGTAATTTCATTCAGCAGTTTGACATGTAGCCTTGTCTAAAGTTTCCAATAGAAAATGCATTGAGAAAACATGTTTTGACACCCCCTTTTTTCTCAGCCCCCCCCTTGACCAATCACCCCTAAACTTTCAAGATAGGAGCTGATCAAAAAAGAGAAACTTTATGGAAAATGGTGTAACGAATCATCAAACGACACCAAAGTTATAAGCAGATGAAGGGCTCCAGGAGGGGGGCCGCGAAACCCCCTCCCAACATGAGTGTAGCCCCAAGACTGCGGGGACCCCAGGGGGCCCCGCAGCCCCAGCGAGCCCCCGCTAACATTTTTCAAGAAATGCCCCCGGGACCTAGCCCACCCTGTTAATTAAAATAAAACAAAAGGAACCCACGACCCCAGGGCAAATTGCGCCGATTTTTTATTTTACCCTGGGGGTCCTTCTGGGACTCCCTGAGCAGGCCTACGGGGTCAGGGTGTTTCTACCCTGCCCCCTTCTCTTCTTTTCTACCTTTGTTTCTCTGTTTTCTAGTGACTCGCTTCTACCGAGCCACAAGATGGCTGCCAACACTTCCTGGTTTGGAGTGTTGACAGCCAATCACAGTGAAGCTTGTGCACGGGACTTAGCCTCTTCCCAGATATTGAAACTTTTATTTTTCTCATTTTTCATCAACTACTGAATGGATTTACACCATTTAAATTTTTTTTTCGCTTTCTGACCCACGCACTAACTTTGTGCCAAATTTGGGGTAATTCCGTTCAGTAGTTTCAGCTGTAGCCTTGCATAAAGTTTCCTATGGGAAATTGATTTTTCGACTCTTATTTTTTTAATTTTTCAAAAACTACCAAACGGATTTACACCATTTAAAAAAAGGTTGCTTTCTGAACCAAGCTCTACCTTTCTGCCAAATTTAGGAGAATTCCGTTCAGCAGTTCGGGCTGTAGCTTGTCGCAAAATTTCCTATAGAAATTAACATGGGGAAAACGCGTTTTGGCACCCCCCTTTTTTCTCAGCCCCCCTTGCTGAATCACCCCCAAACTTTCTGGATTCATCGCCAAAGTTATTAGCAAATCAAAAAATGCTATGGAAACTAGGTTGTAACTATAACTACCTACTGGCGACCACCAGTAGGTAATATATATATATATATATATACATATATATATATATATATATATATATATATATATATATATATATATATATATATATATATATATATATATATATATATATATATATATATATATATGTATGTATGTATGTATATATGTATTTACTGAAAAAACCATAGGTTTCAGGGGTGTTATAGTTAGCTGGACATTTCCCTCTTACAAAACCCTAGAAATTCCCCTGTTATAGTTAGTTCAGCTAACTATAACTCGCGCCCCAGCAATGCACTGCTGATGACGTCAAATATTACATCACTCATGACATGGTCAGTGATATCACTGATGACATCACTGATGACATCTCAAATGACATCACTGATGACATCATCCATGTGATAAATTAGTGCATCTTCTCACACCCTAATATAACCTTTGATACACCGACTAAAAATTTCAAACGCCCATTTTGACAACCATAGATACTCCAATACCAATAACTACACACCAACTCATTGACTTTTAGGTCTACATACATGTCCACTCACTTGTACAGTCACTCTGTGCATTTATACACCTATATAGACACTCACACACCGCCAATCATCCATTGAGGTACTGACACATCTAGTCAGTCATGCAAATAATTAATCACAGTCCAATTTACTCACCTATACAGTTAAACACACTCAAGTTCACTTACTCATAAAAATACTAACAAATTCTGTGTCTTCCTGCAGAAAAACAAAAAGCACATGACACAGATATCCTTGAACTATGGCGCATACAGCCACTCCCAAAATCACACACTCTCACATATAGATAGTTATATACTCTTACACACATATACACTGCGTTTCACATATGTAGTTACTGACACATGTACAACTGAGATATACATTCAGTCACTAACACACCCATACATACACTCACCCAACCATACAGTCCATCACAGATGCACTCTTAAAACCATGCACCCACTGAATCACCCTCTCACACATCTAGTCACAGAGTCACACACACCCTACTCACACAAACACTCAGGCACCCATACAGATACTCAGACAACCAATCATAACCCATATAGACACTCATATAGCTATTCACAAAACCATGCAGCCACTTATACACCAACACACAGACACATACAGACATTCACACAGTTTAGTCACTAGTCTGCAGTAAGATACATTTAAATACTCACTTATAGAGTCAGTTACGCACCTAGAAAATCATCCATTCACACACTTGTACACCCACTTATTTTTCAACAGGCCTTTCCCTATATATATTAAACATATTAAAACTGTTCAGAAACACATACTCAATGGATGATGTCATCAGTGATGTCATCAGTGATGTCATTTGAGATGTCATCAGTGATGTCATCAGTGATGTCACTGACCATGTCATGAGTGATGTAATATGTGACGTCATCAGCAGTGCATTGCGGGGGTGCGAGTTATAGTTAGCTGAACTAACTATAACAGGGGAATTTCTAGGGTTTTGTACGAGGAAAATGTCCAGCTAACTATAACACCCCTGAAACCTATGGTTTTTTCAGTCAATTTTTAAGGTTTTTTAAATGCCAATTCCTAACTATAACGCCCCTGAAACCTTTGGTTTTTTCAGTGAATTTCAAAGGTTTTTTAAATGCCAATTCCTAACTATAACGTGCATGAAACCTATGGTTTTTTTCAGTGAATTTCAAAGGTTTTTTAAATGCTAATTCCTATCTATAACTTATCTCTAAAGATATCATGAAAAGCATTCTTTTTTAAAAGTAGGGTGCACATTAGTTTTGTGGAAAAGCATCTTTGTGATTGGTTAAGAAAAAGCAGTTTCAACGTGGAGTACATATCATAGGATAAAATTTGCTCAGCTCAACCACACCTGCTACATGCATTTGGAAGGCACTGTTCGAACTTAAAACAATCGACAACTTTTAACCTGCACGTGTCGTTAAATGTTCTAGAAAATGTTACAAAAAAATATGGTAAAGTTTTAAAAAATTGATGAACTTTTAACCTGCACGTATTGTAGAATGTTCTAGAAAGTGTGTTGATAGAATACGTTGCACTTCTGACTTCTATGTGTTGTTGAATATTTAAAAAAATGGTTAATATGGAAAATTAAAAAGAAACCAATAGAGAGAAGTTTTGAAACCTAAAAGAATCAAGGAACTTTTCTAATTTATTCTTTACATGTATTTATGTGTGCAGCTACAAAATTATAGACACAACAGCACTAGGAAGAGGAAGAAGCAGGGAGTGGGGGAAGGGGGGAGATGGGCAGAATGGCATACATGCAAAATTAAGTACAACACAAGTAGAGACAAACAATGGCCAAAATGAAACACACTAACAAGGAGCACAAGTCACACAACCCGCCAACATCACACCCCTGAACGAGCATAGAAGTGAAAGCCACACTGTATTCATACAGAATGTGTACAAAGGCCAGTCGTTGGTGTTGTGGGATGTCTGCGACCGTGGTCATCATGGATGAGATGCCCAGCAGGTGGCACATGGTCGAGTTCACTGTGTGTTATGCTGCCAAACGGCTGCTCCTCCCTCCCACGAGCCCCCACACTTTTGTACAGTGCGCTGTTGTATCTCGTGCACTCGTACGGCACACCATTGTAATGCCTATTTGCGCATGTCCTGCTACATTCCAACTACAACATCACAGTGCCGTTTGGAGGTGGTGCATGCCACTTTACAACATCGACTGCTGTGGCTCTTGAAACAGGCCACACCAGAACACAGAGACACACTTACCGCACTTCCTGTACATGGACATGTCCAAGACACCCCGTTCCCCTTGCCGGATAGGCACACCCCTCCACTGACCTGTGAACCCCAGACGAGCACATGCCAGTTGTGCATGCAGGAGGATGCGTGCGTAGCTACACATCCAGGCTCACTGCCAACACTGAGGTGACAGCACACTGTGATGTTGCAGGGCACGTGCCTATCATACTAAGACAATGACCACAGGGACACACTTACTAAGATGTGGGTTTGGGGGGCATTGGCGGTTCTGGAGTTGTTGAGATAAGTCTTCTGGCCCTCATGGGTATCCCTGTATCATGCTCATTGACTCTATGGCACCTATGGGTGTTCTGGTGTGGCTCTTGGCTGTGTTCCCTTTCATGGTGCAGGTAGTTGTCCTGCTTAACACCAGCAGAAAGCTGGTGTAAAATCCCTGGTGCTAACGTGTCTTATCGCCGGAATTTGTTTCACATTGCAATTGGTGTGAAAGTTGTGATGTGATTTTTTTCGTGTGCAGAACAATATACGAACTGAGCAGTGTATCTCGTCAAGATCTAGCACCTGACGCACTATTCCCAATCAATATAAATACAGTGAGATTTCTTAATAGATTTTTGGTTTACACTGTAAGTGCAGCCAATACCTCAGTGCAATACAATACAGGATTTTAGTATTTAGAATAAATCGGAAAGGTGCACCTCGTGTCTTTTTGCACGGGAACGGCTGCTCTCCATTTCATTATTAGCACTTTAACAGAAGTAAAGTTGAGATAAATCTAACACACTATTCAGAAGTTGGTGCAAACTGCAGATATCACCAGTATTCCAGCGATAAGTGCCCCAAAATTTAACACCATGGTGAACTCCATCAAATAACAGTAATAAGAACAAGAAAGAGTCACACAGCAGTTAAGAGAACAACCAAAAACATTATTAATTTTTTTTTCAAACTTTATATTTTATAATAATAAATATATAAACGATAAACTATTTTCAATCATTATGTTTTTTATTAACATAAATATAAACAATAGACTAATAAACAAAATGTAACAACAATAATACAAAACAACAAGGCGGAACACTCATGTGGGAACCACGGATGTCGACGACAGACCTGGAAAATCAGAAAGATTGTTAAAAAAAGCCAACATGGTATTCTCAACAAAATAACACAAGAAACAAATCACAGATATATAAAATGCATACAGCTAACAACATTTTATAAGTTTAACTTATAAAAACTGTAAATGTTGCCGCTTTAAAATATTTACCGAATGCAAACAGATGAGAAACACTCCTGTTCTGGACTCTGTAAAAAAGAATTACAAATAAATGTATATTAATAACTTTCAAATTTATACTATTCCATTACTGTACAAACACATTTTATATAAAAACTGACTAAGAAACTATAGCCCTGAACCACAAGTGTGACGATCTTTAAAACACTACATGCATAGTGCATACTACTTTGAAGCAGTTCATGCCCTAAAGCCTACCTCACTAAAAGACGACATGCTAAATGATTACAGTACTATAAGGAGACACACTGGGTGAGTGACAGGGTGTTTGCTAGAAGAGTATGAATACTAACTAGGGAATTGAAGGTGTGAAACACAACTGTGTAGGTGATTAGAGGACTGCATCCATACTGCATAGGCATTTAAAGCAGTCCATGTGCTAAGGCCTGGCTCACTGCATGACTACTTGGGTACTGACTGAATGATTAGAGTACAGCAAGGAGAGTGCCTAGGTGAATTTATAAGTGCTAGGCTTTTTGCATAGGGAATGGATTAGTACTTGGTACTGAATGGGTCACTAGAGGAGTGCAAAGGCAGTGACAAGTGCTGGACTGTATGGATACTGACTAGGAAATTAAAAGTGTGAAAGACAAGTGTCTAGGTGGTTAGAAGATTGCATGCATAGTGCATAGGGGTTTGAAGCAGTCCATGTGCTAAGGTCTGGCTCAGTGTATGAATACTTAGACACTGACTGAATGATTAGAGTACTGCAAAGATAGTATCTTGGTGGATTTATAAGTGTTTGGGTTTTAGCACAGTGAATGGATTAGTACATGGTTCTGAATGGGTCACTAGAGGACTGTAAAGGGAGTGACAGGGTATTTCGTAGAAGTGTTTGGATACTGACTAGGGAATTGAAGGTGAGAAAGACAATTGTGTAGGTGGTTAGAGGACTGCATGCATAGTGGATAAGGGTTTGAATCAGTCCATATACTAAGGCCTGGGTCACTGGATGAGTACTTGGGTACTGACTGAATGATTAGAGTACTGCAAGGAGAGTGCCTGGGTGAATTTATTAGGGTTTGACGCAGTGAATGGATTAGTACTGCATCCGGAATGGGTCACTAGAGGAGTGCAAGGGGAGTGACAGGGTGTTTGCTGGAAGTGAACGGATACTGACTGGGGAATTGAAGGTGTGAAAGGCAAGTGTGTAGATGGTTAGAGGACTGCATGCATAGTGGATAGGGGTTTGAAGAAGTCCATGTGCTAAGACCTGGCTCAGTGCATGAATACTTAGGCGATGACTGAATCATTAGAGTGCTGGAAAGACAGTTTCTTGGTGAATTTATAATTGTTTGGCTTTTAGCACTGTGAATGGATTAGTACATGCTGTGGAATGGGTCTCTAGAGAACTGCAAAGGAAGGTTGTTTCCTGGAAGTGTATGGATACTGACTAGGGAATTGAATGTGTAAAAGACAAGTGTATAGTATGTTAGAACACTACATGAATACTGCATATGCATTTGAAGCAATCTATTTGGTACTTAGAAACTGACTAAATAATCAGACTACTTCTAGGACAGTGCTTAGGTAAAACTTTAAAATTTTCAGTTCTGCCACAGTGAACAGAATAGTAGGCCTGGGCCAAAATTCTGTTCCATTCGCGGAAATTGCGATAATTTGGCATTTTCGTGTTCTGCGGAAGGCGCAAAAATATCAAAATTTCCGCATTCCGCGGCTTAGCGATAATTTGTTTCTTGCTCGCGCTGTAAAATAATACATTCTCACGTGCATGCGATCACCTTACCTGAATCCCCGCGTTTGCCGACAAGTTTTCCCGATCCGGTCGCGTTCTCCATGAGATGTTGGATTGTTGGTAGCCATTTGCACTGTCTCGCGACAGTTCGCTCCCGCAGTAACATCATGCGTCGTGCGATCACGTCTTTCTTCTCGCAATCATGCACCGCGAGACAAGTGAAAACAAGATGGCCGCGCCCGCGAGCATCCGCATGGGTAAGTTGACGAGCCGCGACCACTCAGAAAATACAGCGAAAGGGCGGGAAAAAAACTTCCGCATCTTCGCGATATTTCCGCGTGTTTGCAGAGATTTTTAACAATTTCGCGATAATTTGCGAAAGTGATTTTCGCAAATTCCGCCCACCCTTACAGAATAGTACATGGTACTGCACCTTAGTATCAAACCCTGACTCATTTTATCAATGCATAAGCAAAGACTAGCTTCTAATGCTACTAAAACTTGACAACATGAGAGGTTTTAAATTAGTTATCTGTCAGCAAATACACGATGTTACCAAATGCTTCTCTCACAGTGGTTCTCAAATACACACAGACTCACAGTGTGATTCTAGACAACAACCACTATACCTAGAAGTTTTGCCAAAAATCATTCACTACTGTGGAAGTGGTAAGGGAACTGCACACAATCTTCATATTTCAGGACTGCACTTTTATGTCAAAGCTTGACTCATATAATCAAAGCATAAGCAAAGACTGGCTTCTAATGCTACTAAAACTTGACAACATGACAGGTTTTAAAACAGTTATCTGTTAGTAAATACACAATGTTACCAAATGCTTCTCTCACAATCCTTACCCAAATTCACACAGACTCACAGTGTGATTTTAGACAATCAACACTATCCTAGGTTACCAAAACTCATTCACTACTGTGGAAGGGGTAAGGGGACTGCACACAATCTACATATTTAAGTACAGCACATCAGTGTCAAAGCATGACTCATTTAATCAACATATAAGCAAAGACTGGATTCTAATGCTACTAAAACTTCACAACATGACAGGTTTTAAAACAGTTATCTGTCAGCAAATACATGTTGTTACCAAATGATTCTCTCACACTGATTCCAAATACACACTAACTCACAGTGTGATTCTAGACAACCACCACTATCCCTATGAGTTTACCAAAACTCATTCACTACAGTGCAAGTGGTAAGGGAACTGCACACAATCTACATATTTCACGACTGCAATTTACTGTCAATGCCTGACTCATTTAATGAAAGCATAAGCCATAACTGTCTTCTAATGCTACTAAAACATGACAACATGACTGGTTTTAAAACACTTATCTGTCAGCAAATACACGATGTTACCAAATGCTTCTCTCACAATCCTTACCCAAATGCACACAGACTCACAGTGTAATTTTAGACAATCTCAACACTATCCTAGGAGTTTACCAAAACTCATTCACTAGTCTGGAAGAGTTAATGGTACTGAACACAATCTACATATTTAAGTACAGCACATCAGTGTCAAAGCATGACTCATTTAATCAACGCATAAGCAAAGACTGGATTCTACTGCTACTAAAACTTCACAACATGACAGGTTTTAAAAAAGTTATCTGTAAGCAAATACATGATATCACCAAATGCTTCTCTCACACTAATCCCAAATACACACTAACCCACACTGTGATTCTAGACATGCACCACTATCCCTAGGAGTATACCAAAACTCATTCACTACAGTGCAACTGGTAAGGGAACTGCACACAATCTACATATTTCAGACTGCACTTTTCTGTCAAAGCCTGACTCATTTATTCAAATCATAAGCCATAACTGTCTTCTAATGCTACTAAAACTTCACAACATGACACGTTAAAACAGTTATCTGTCAGCAAATACACAATGTTACCAAATGCTTCTCTCACAGTGGTTCTCTCTGTGTGATTCTACACAAACAACACTATCCCTTGCACTATACCAAAACACATTACTTCATCTAGAAGTAGTACTACATTTTAGTATAGAAACATAACATAACTCATTTCACAAATTCATAAACAATGACTGGTTTCTAATTCTACCAAAATATAAAAACAGCACAGTTATCTGTCTACAAACACATGAAAAACACAAATGCTTATCACAGAATGGTTTCTAAATGCACACACATTGTAGAGAAAAAAAGTAATCCCTACACTTTAGCAGGAAAAATACATTAGTCTGATTAAAATCAAAATTGTCTACATACATCCCCTCACAATTAAATAACTCATCTTTCAAGTTCTTTTGTAGATTAAGAAGTATATCAATCACTCACCATATTTTCTTTTACAGAATCTCTGCACTGTGCACCTCTCAGCAAAAGCAAAGAATGGAAAAGTTTCCCTTTAATTTTCCACACATATACATGTAAACATCAAAACCCAATCCTTTGCGCATAAACTCAAAAGCAAACACACATTTCTATTGGTTAAACATTTCAACCCTTTTCACCTGAAATACATTTCAACCCTTCCCCCCAATCTGCCTTCTACCTGTTACCATAGAAACAGGTCATGGAACACTGCACTGAGCTCACAGGTCACAAGTTCAGCACACAATGGTCCTACACAAGACAGGAAGTGTGCTTGACTTTTCAACATACCAGCTTATCATATATATTATTCCATACAATCTGTTTTTGTTAACCAATAACAATCATACCTTTAAAAAACAGAAATATACACCCTACCTTTCAGTGTAGAAAGTTGTCATATAACCAATGATTTCTTGTCGTTTTTCAAATAACGTTGCCGTGGATCTGCGCACCCACCGCGAGAGAATCCGTGCATCCAACGCGATAGGATGCGCGCACTGTGCGCACATTTCCCTGTTTTTTTTTTTTTAGATAGTGGGCCCCAGGGGGTCCTTCTGGGACCCCCTAAGCACCTCTAGAGGGTCAGAGTTTTTCCACTCTGCCCTCTTTATATGTTTTACACACTTATTCCCCTTGCATCTTCAGCCTCGCTTCTACCGAGGCAGAAAATGGCTGCCAAAAGTTCCTGGTTTCGAATGTACAGAAACACTCGACAGCCAATTAGCATTCAGCGCGTGATCGGGAGGGTGCGCGCTCAGTTCGGGGAGGGTGCACTTACGGTGCGGGTACGGTCCACGGATCCTCCGCGGCCATAGATATTACTAACTTTTTTACCCTAATTTTCTCAGGAACTACTGAACAGATTCACACCATATATGCAAAAGGCACGAGTCCGAACTGAGGACCACCTCTTTGCCAAATTTGGTGTCATTCCGTTCAGCGGTTCGGGCTGTAGCTGCGACAACAGATCCTATGGGAAATTGCCTGGGGAAAACGTGTTTTGGGACCCTCTTTTTTTCTCGGCCCCCGCTTGACGAATCACCACAAAACTTTCAGGGTAGGAGCGGAGCGGAGCTGGCCAAATGTTTGGAAAATTTTGCAAGGATTCATCTACCGGCGCCAACGTTATTCCAAATAGAATGTTGCGGATTTCCTATGGAAAATAGGTCCTAACTATAACTATCTACTGGCGACCGCCAGTAGATAATATATATATATATATATTCACTGAAAAAACCATAGGTTTCAGGGGCATTATTGTTAGCTGGACTTTTCACTCGTACAAAACCATTGAAATTCCCCCGTTATAGTTAGTTCAGCTAACTATAACTCGCGCCCCTGCAATGTACTGCTGATGATGTCACATATTACATCACTCATGACATGGACAGTGACATCACTGATGATATCTCAAATGCCTGGGTGATTGCATGAGTGCAGGGATAGTGCCTGGGTGATTGGATGAGTGTATGAGTAGTGCCTCATTAGTTGCATGGGTGCAGGTGAACTGCCTGGGTGATTGGATGACTCGATGTGTAATGCCTGTGTTAAAGAAACAATACAAGGGCAATGACTGTGTCTTCTTATTAGTGCAAGACTTGTGATTCAGAGAATGGATAAGTACATGGGTAGTGGCTGGGTGATTGCATAACTGGAGAATTAGTGTCTGCATGATTTGATGACTGCCTGATTAGTGGCTACGTGAATAGATGAGTGTATCTGTAGTGCCAGAGTGAATGGATGAGTGCATAGGTAGTGTTTGATGGAATGGATGATTACAACAGTAGTGCCTGGGTGATTGCATGAGTACAGGGGAAGTGAGCACGGGTGCTCAATTCCGGTCCAGGGAAGACATGGCTTGGCAGTTCGGGCTGGACTGTTCCCATGAGGCACAGGGTCAAGACTGATTTGCATATGGCCATGTCTAAACTGGGGTGGTGTAGTGGGCAAAAGAACGATGGATTTAACCCAGATCTCTTGACTGGGGGAGAATGTCTGCATTGTCAGCATTCCGTCCATCATTTGTTTGTTGTAACACTTTTCGCCCTAAGTGGGATAAGTATTCCCAGACGTGGGACCCGTGCTCACTACGCCACTGGAGTCAAGCTATCCTGGCTGATGACGGCTGATAGCCAGAAACCGGTCCTAGGATGCTTGATTCCGGTCCAGGGAAGACATGGCTTGGCAGTTCGGGCTGGACTGTTCCCATGAGGCACAGGGTCAAGACTGATTTGCATATGGCCATGTCTAAACTGGGGTGGCGTAGTGGGCAAAAGAACGATGGATTTAACCCAGATCTCTTGACTGGGGGAGAATGTCTGCATTGTCAGCATTCCGTCCATCAATTGTTTGTTGTAACGCTTTTCGCCCTAAGTGGGATGGGTATTCCCAGACGTGGGACCCGTGCTCACTACGCCACTGGAGTCAAGCTATCCTGGCTGATGACGGCTGATAGCCAGAAACCGGTCCTAGGATGCTTGATTCCGGTCCAGGGAAGACATGGCTTGGCAGTTCGGGCTGGACTGTTCCCATGAGGCACAGGGTCAAGACTGATTTGCATATGGCCATGTCTAAACTGGGGTGGCGTAGTGGGCAAAAGAACGATGGATTTAACCCAGATCTCTTGACTGGGGGAGAATGTCTGCATTGTCAGCATTCCGTCCATCAATTGTTTGTTGTAACTTCCTTTTGAGGTCTTCACACGTGAAGTCAGCAGGGAGGACTGTACTATGGGCCAAGCTATCCCATTGTTGCACATGCTAGAGCAACAGCCGAAGGAGGTGACTGAAACGTATGCAGGTGTGGATGACAAACAAGACGCATATTATTTGGCGGACTCCTTAGCCGCTCGCTTATCTGAAAATACAAGGATTCAAAATAACATTGTGTCACATCAACATTACATTACTGCCACAATTTTGGATCCACGGTACAAAGTATTTCTGAACAGTAAGGCAGTTATTCCTTTTTCAGAAGTGGATGTTGCCAAGTACAAAACTTTGATAGCTGAGGAAGCCACTGACTTCGAAAACAAATCGCTGGTAATTAGAGGCCCGCCCCCCCCAGGCCAGAACAAGTACTACAGGTCATCCAGAATCAAGTTCTACTTCAGAGTCTGAGGGCAGTGCGTTTGCCTCCCAGCAGTCACCAACAACACCACTAACATCAACAACAGCAAGAACAGGATCATCAACCACAGTACAATCGGCAACTGATTGGTTTCTACGGCATGGGTATGGTAAGTCCAGTGCTGATGCACAGGCAAAAGACGCCAAGCAAATCAGAGCTCCCCTGAGCATTGAGCGTATGGTCCAGGCCTATCTGGATGACACAACAGAGGTTTTCATGGATCGAAACCCATTGGTGTATTGGTATGGGAAAAGAAACCAATGGACAGTGCTCAGCAGGCTGGCGATAAAGTATCTGGCTTCCCCTGTCACAAGTGTCTCTTCTGAGCATGTTTTCAGTACTGCTGGTGCTTTTGTAACTGTGAAAAGGACCAGTCTCTTGCCCAAAAGTGTGGAGAGGTTAACCATGATCATCACCACCGTCTTCTCTTTTTATTTCCATATTGGAGTTGCACCTCTGTGCATTTAACTGTCCACTCCTCAGAGTCCTGCGCGATCTTCCTGACTCACCCTAAATAGATTACCCTCAAGCCAGACATTGGATAGAGAATAGTACAAGAAATGTTGCCTCTAACAGTCCCTCCAGAAGAAGTGGAACATGACTATAGCTATGCTCCTTTTGTTTCCGAGCAGAAACTCATCACTGTCAGAAGGCTACCACCTCTGCAGGCATCCAAAACTCTTCACTGACAGAAGGCTTTCCCCAGTTGGCAGGCATCCAAAATTAAACTCATCACTGTCTGAAGGCTACCGCCTCTGCAGGCATCCAAAACTCTTCACTGTCAGAAAGCTTGCACCAGTCGGCAGGCATCCAAAAGTAAACTCATCACTGTCAGAAGGCTACAGCCTCGGTAGGCATCAAAAGCTCTTCAATGTCAAATCAGAAGGTACTTGGCAGAGAAAGACAAGACTCTTCGATGAAACTTGCTGACATGTCACAATTCTGCAAACTCAATTGACCAATGACCGCTACCCAGGCGGCAGCCCATCTCACAGCGCTGTTCATGTGAACCAACTTCAACTAAGACAAAGTGCCACAGATGAATAAGAAAACCGAAACAGCGATTAACACTCAAAATGAATGTGGAGTAATAATGAGGCCACTGCCTCGGTAAAAAAACACGCACCTGCCAGAACTAGGCTTTTGACAGCCAGAGAGAAGAGCAAGACAGGTAATTATGGCATGCATTGGATGCAGACTCAGAGTGATTGCTGTTTTTTGTGTTGATGACGTTGTGCATGAAGTCGAACTGTACTAGTAATTAATCTACCAACTAAAAGTGACTCAAGTGACAGTCAATGTTTCCCTTCTTGTTGTTTAATAACCAAATTGAACTCCTACTACTGAAGGCCAATATCCGTTGCATTTTTTAATATGGACTTACTCGGAGTCGGTACACTACAGACTGAGTTGGAGTTGGACAACATGTACAATACCATGATGATGACCATACTATCTTCGCAGTCAGTCAGTTGGATCGGAAATAATTGATGGAATAACTTGGGGCGTTTCAAATCAAGTGGCTAAAAAGGTAAATAAGTCAACAACCAAAGCAGACCTACATGTCTGTGTAGTGGTGAAGTCGAGTAGTCACGAGTGTAGTAATGGAGGTATGACTGACAGCCGTGTGTTGATTTAGTTGACTTACTTTGGAAAATGCAGTGTTGCTGTATATGTGTCCTCCTGTAATTAATGTGTTAATGCTGGAAACAGACTTGTTGTTTAGTAACAAAATTGTACTTCTACTGCCGAGTGATCCATTGGATATTTGAATATGGACTCTGGACTCACTCGGTACACCACAGACTGAGTTGGACACCATGATCATGATGACTACATGCTATACTAGTCAGTCAGTACTTAGGATCGGAGATGATTGATGGAATAACTGCGCTTCATGAAGTGACATAAAAGGTAAACACAAGTCAACAAGAACCACAGCAGACCTACATGACCGTGTAGTGGTGGAGTCGAGTGTAGTGGTATGACTGACAGCGGTGCGTTGATTTAGTCACTTAATTTTGAAAATGCTAGGTTGCTGTATATGTGCTTTGTCTGGCTCTGTCAAATTTTAGGCTAAATGGAGGTTTGGTCACGGCCTTGTGCCGTGGGCCTGCTCTGTACTGTTGTTGTTGTAGCTTAAATGCTGTAAACAGAGTAGACATGATGTATCCATGCCGCCTCAGTCTGAAAGTGTTCTCTTCTCTTGTTGCACTCTATCGTAATTGATGCATTTGTTTTATTCACTGATTTTTCAATATCCCTTTTGTTTTTCCATTTACACTTACAGGCCGGCTTTTACCCTGTACTATACTTGGATAAACAATGCACACTTACCTTACCAATGCATCTACATCTGCCAGACAGACAGTGGCGTCACCCAAGATTGATTGATGGAGCATCCATGGAAGGGAGGACCAAGAGGAATGCTGAGATGCAACTCCCCATTTTGACCAGGATAACACAGTAACAGTATCAACTTTCATCATCTTTTAAATAATTTGATTATTTTTTTGTCTTCAATCATTACATTGTTGTTATTATTAATTATGTTTGCTCTCTGCTTATAATTCATCCCTACAGCTATTTTTTAATTTTTCTTTGCTATCTTTAAAAGTAAGCCTGCCACAACAGAACAAAAACTGTATGCTATCTGGGTCTCTATGAGGGAGACAGGCAAGGCAAAATGCATAATATTAATATACTGCTGCCCTGTACTACTGTCTAATTGTCTAGTAGTAGTTAGTAAGTACTACTTATCATTAACCATCAAGTTATCATCATCATGCGTGCATTTCCTTTTTCACCCTTAACATATTTATGGATATGGTAGTCTACAAAGATTGTGTTTTGGTGTTTGTCCATGCCTACTGTTTTTATTTGTCAAACCTTTCCCCAAATCCCCCTTCCCAACCATTTATCAAACCCTAACCCTCTTCCCCCGGGCTGTGTGATTTATTGAGGTGTGACTAAATTAAATGTACACCAATAATTGATCACACGCTTGCTGGGGCGGATGTGGTGAAAGCAACACTAAATCAATTTCAAGGCAGGGGGGGATCTTCTTCTGCTTGCCCACCCATGATCAGTATATTTGCGAGGTAACTTTTTTAACAATTGAACCTAATCCATCATCATTAATTGCCGGCATTGATTGGATTTGTCATCCTATTACACACAGCACTAAAGGTTATGCTTGTGTCGAGTGTAGGCCTAGTTGAGTGACTCGACACAACTACAGTATTGTAACTTGTTGTACAAGTCTATCCCCTCCACCATTATGTTTTATTTACTTCGCTTTACTACTCCTTCCAGAGTCTCTCTCAGGCGACTGACTGTCTTATTTTCTTTTTTTGTAAATGCCACTGCTAGTCTCAACTTCTACCACCACAACCATGGCATCTCCATTCTCTTCGGAAACCCAATCTGAATCGTTATGCATCCATCGCTGTGCCTAACTTAAACATCAATACAGGAAAGAAAAGATGTTTGGGGGAGATATAATAATGGACTAGGAGGAGAGATTGACAGTACTAGTAGGACAAGTCACTCAGAGAGGGGTACCGCTTCTATCTGTTAGTGTCTTACAAAGTCAGACAATTATTTAAATCAAACACTGGCTGTGGCCCTGCAGCAGCAAGGAAACAGTGTGATGTAAAATGGTAACCCCACCCACAAAACATTAACCACATCCTATGTAAAGTATGAATATATAATTTAATCCCCTAACAAAAATAAACTATGTAAAAAATCCCACAACACCTGACCCACCCCTCTCCCTAACCCCAACCAATGTCCAAAACGAAAAAGTCAAACAAATTAAATGTCCAATTGTCCATGTCCATAAATAAAGTGCAAAAACCCCAAGGCCCGATTCCCGCCCACCAAAAGAACCTATAAAAAAGGGGCAATCAAACAGGGTCTTTAGCGGCAGGCTCTTCGGATGTCGATCTCCAGGACCTTGACCCTCTTCTTAAGCTCCTCTACCTCCTCCTCCAGTCACGCATTTCAGAGGAGCATGCGGCGCGCATATGCCCTGCAGTTGCATCCACAGGGGGGGCAGCAGTGCTGGATGTTGTTGGTGTGTGGCGGCAGGCGGCTTCCTGACCGTGGCGCCAAGCCACTGAAGGGGCCTGGCTGGCATTGGAGGAAGCTGCAGCTGCTGCCGCCTCCTCCTACGCCAGAACCACCAGCCACCAGTACTCTTTACATATGGCCTCCAGCTTCCAGCGCCAGGCCATGGCTGCCAACTCCTTCCTGGTTGGTTTTGGAGGAGCAATATCAAGAAAGTAAAAAAGACTATTACCAATACTCTTAGCAAATCAGAAACACAAAATTAATTCAACACATAGTGGCATAATAGCAGTAGCACTAGCAAATACAGTACATAACATTTGTGGTATGTATCTGCACACCCACTTCCTCGGTCTCTAACATTTGTGGGAGTTTCAGGCATTATGCTAGCACTATGGACTCCAATACACAGTACACCAGTCTTCTTCTTCTCTCTAGTACAGTGAGTGTACACCCTTCCCGCTAGTGTAATGTCAATATGTAAGGAATATAACTTACCATTGCCCGCCACTACTGCTGGCTCACCCCCTGTAGCTCCTGCAGGTGCCGCATCTCTTGCTCCCTCCGAAATGGCCACATTGCCTTCGCCGCTGGCCCCTGCACTGGTGGTTGGTAGTACGCCTAGAAAAAACATTACACATTTTTAGCTGCCATATACACACCTCCCCTATTTATTCTTTTTCACTAGCAAGATTGAAAAAAAAAGTTCATACATGCATATACAACATACATCAATAGTCCAAATCAGGTACTAGAGTAGAGTAGACCCTAGTAGTGTTATGGTCCCTAGGGTCATTCTAGTCTACTCTACTCTTTGCATAGTTAGCCTGAGCCATGCAACCATTTTAGCTTCATGTCTTTGGCGCATGTGATGTTACCTCGCAGCTTGTTGTGTAAGACGCCTTTGAGCCCACATGAGCTCATACAGCTACTGTCCGAGCGTTGCGTACAAGAGGTCGAAAAACAAGCCACATTGTTGTGGAGTTCTGGTCAGTCCGTATTGCTTAGCCATAACATGCTACACTTTTTGGCATGACTGAGAAATGCTTGCAATATACTATCTAACGCACACCATTGTTCTCAAAACAGGCAGAAGATTCCCTTCTACGAACCAGAGCTTTGCAGAGCTTATGATGTAACCAGTACTTCTACGTTCTAAGGCGAGGGGTCCCCCAGAATTCACACAGAGATCTTTTGTCTTTGATGGACTGGTAACAATGTTTATTGTTTTAATCTTATGCATTTTGCTGTTGGAGCTGACTCGTATAGTATACTGAATTCTAGAACAACGTACAGAGCTTGTTAGTTGAAAATAAACGTTTTGTACTTACACATAGGCTCTGTGGTAATTGGTGTGGTGGACTTACACGAGTGAGTGAGCGAAAGGGTGTTATTATGTTCTGGGTTGTCTAATCATTGGGTATCTTTGGGTGGCGTTCGGGGATCTAATGAGACACTATAACTAGTCGGTCAGAAGATAGTGGGTTCTGACTGAGATGTGAGGAAAGTCCAACCTCCCATCACCAACATCCTATTTTCGTGTGCATAGTTCTGTATGTGGCTGTGCAGAATCCCCACAACAGTAGTAGTATGTATTATATCAAAAATAGTCAAATATTTGGTTGGGCATTTTGTTGTTGGGAATTGTCGAAAAGCCTCAAGATTAAGAAGACTAGAAGAGGACAACCCAAATGACTGGACTCAGTGGCTAGATCTATTGGTGAATCTGAGTTTTATTTAAAACCTTTTAAATAAAGGGTGGCCAACTGAGCAAGTTTAGCTACAGACAGACTAATAGTAGTAGTACAGAAAGTCATAGCAGAGTCAGTTAGAGGCAGGGATAACAAGAATTTAGAAACAGATAGTCTAGATCAAAGAAGATTTTGAAAAAAATAGAATTAGGAAACAAAAATAATAGTTCGGAAAAAATAAGGTGCGTAAAAGTTAGGGAAATATAATTATTGATATTAACCACTGGAGGACTTACTGGGGCCACCAGCAGAGCCCTCAATAGAGGAGCAGCCCTGGCCCTGGGAGGCATCTTGTTCTTGATCTTGTCCCGCCGACTCTGACCCCGTCATCTTGCCCCTGGGTGCTGATCATGTAAGATATAATAAAGAAAGAGACAAACATGAATGATCGGTGTGAAACAAATAAAATATTTTAAAAAACGCTTCAGGAAACAACCATTGCAATAAAATTGAACTATCTTATCATATCGACTAGTAGTATTATTGTGGGATTCACGGACCGTCTACTTATTATTTATGAACACTAATCCAGTGTTCCATTCTGATTCCAGAATACTAACCAAGCCTAAGTACCACCTGACCTAGCCCACATATTCCAGACGGGCCAATTGTTCAGTAAGTCTGCCTTTCAATTTTAGCCCTAAAAAATGCATAGATGGAGGACACATGCATAAATTTGTGCATACACCAAATTGTTGGTTAGTTGCATCTGATGTTCTGCTAGTGACACACTAAACAAACTACAAAAGGTTCTACTAAGGACTGGGGTAAGCAGCACTCAGTGACAGAGGATGCGTCATGCAGACCTCTAAAAATTTACCATCTAATACTAACTAAACCTATCAATCCATCCACCACTATCTCTTCTTAGTGACAGGAGGACAAAGGAAGGACTAGGTCTCTCTAGCAATAGCACTACCTAACCTAAGTTCTCTAAGTAAACTCATACCTAATCAGCCCAAGCGAGTGCAAAGTTGCAAACAAGTAAGAGTTGCGCCGAGCACCTGTGTCCTACAATCACAGAAGATTTTGAAATGTAATTTACCTGCAATGTAAGCAGCAGTATTCTTGGTATTCGGAAAAAAATTATACACAACACTTATACTATTAGTATATTATCTACTCACTAAGCCCCACGACCTCGCCACCTAGCAGGTCCAGCAGGACCTGCTCCTGGTCCAAGATGTCTGACCACCAGTGAGCCAGTTGGTTATGGGTGCGCCGGACCCCCTGAGCAGCGAAACACTGCCCGGCGCACCTTCGCCCACCGTTGGTGACGCTCCTGGGTAGGGTACCCGGAGCCAGGCCTGCCGCCTGCTGCCAAGGTCAAGGGAAGGTGGGGCTGCACAAAAAAAACAAGGGTGGCGACCTCCACCTTGCTGAAAAGCTCCCAGGCCTGCACCCCTGCAGGGCACAGTCTGCCGCAAGGCAGGCCGCTCTTGGGCGCAGGCGCTATGCCCTTGGAGCTGATAGTACCCTTAGCCATGGTTCCTGGGTGTGCGGGAGGTGGAAAAAAAAAAATAGAAGGAAAAAATAAAGTTAGGGGAAGAAGTAGGAGCTTAAAGAAGGAAGTAATATAAAACAGTAGAAAAGTGAAAAAACACAGTAAAGGTAGAAATAAAATGCAAAATATAGACTTAGGGACAGAGAGGGATAGATGATAAATTAAAAAGTTCAGGAAAACAGTGTAAAAACCTAAGGATTGCAAAGATAGAGGGAGGATAGAAAAGCAGGACAAGAACCATAGCATAGAGTGAAAAACAAGATGGCCGCGCCCGTCGCGACCACGTGGGTAAGTTTGCACGATATTTCCCCTCGAACACGCAAAAAGCAACGCAAACACGTAAAACTCATTCCTGAACATGAAATGTGCATCGCAAACATGCTATACGCAACCCGGAACAGGAAATAAGGCATCGCGAACGAGCGGGACAAGTGAAAAACAAGATGGCCATGTCCATAGGCGACCGCATGGGCAAGTTCGTGAGATACTATCCCCGAGCACGCAAACAGCGTCCCGAACACGCAATATACGTTCCCAAACAAGAAACACGCATCGCGAACGGGCAGGACAAGCACCTATGAATGCTCGCATAGCTATGCGTAGCTCACGTAGGTCGCGTAGCACTTTTGCAACTTTGCGTAGCCTCGGGTTACTTAATAATATCCTGTTGTGCTTGTTGCATTGCAGCTTTTACCTCATCATTCATGGCTATTGCTGCTTCATTTTCGATAATTGGTTGTCCCAGTGGATCTTGACTTAGTGGACCAGAGCTGTGACTATCTTGAGAACTTTCTCTAGCTATTTCTGCTGCAATAGTACTTTCTTTTTCAGTCTCATCATTTAATATTTGTACTAGAAGTGTACTTCCATTCATCATTGAAATTTTTACAAAAGTTAATTCTATTAACCCCTTGGATGCGTCGGATGCACAGGCACCATCCGAAGCATTAGTTCTCATGTGCGTCAAACGGCTCCCGTGTGTCCAACACCATGGCATAGGGAATCCCTCTGATGCGGGCACCAGAGGGATTCCCTTTACCCCCAAGAGCCTCGGGAGGTGGGGAAGAGCTTCCCCAGCTCTGGAGGCCCCCCCCTGGTCTCCCTGAAATGACAATCAGCGCGCACATAGCGCTGATGTCTTTTCAGTGAAACTGAAACTAAAATGAGCCAAGAAGCTCAGGAGAGTTATCGTTGGAAAGGGCAGAATCTCCCCCTTCCAATGGAACCCCTCCCCAGTGGATCCCTGCTTGGCCTCAAGCAGGGATCCACCCACTAGGCACCAGGGAAAGGGGGCGCGCCTTGGGCAAGGGTCTTTGCTCCCCCATATTTATTTGGGCATATTTAGTCTTTCTGCCCTCCCTGGAGGGCAGATGGGCAGTAGCCCACTAGATACCAGGGATTTCAAAAAATATATAATTAGGGGTGGCAGCTGCCCAATATGGGCATGCCAATGCCCCCACCCACATCGCAATGGTACAGTCTTTGGGGTACGGGCTGCCCAATATTTTAGCATGCCAATACCCCTTCCGCAAAAGTGCAGTCTTTCTGCCCCCCCCCCCGGGGCGCAGATCGGGACAGTAGCCCCCAATCTGCCCCCCTGACACCAGTTTTTTTTCCACCGATGAATTTAGGGGTGGGTGTTGCCCAAGATGGGCATGCCAATGCCCCCATCCCCACTTAATTACAGTCTTTCTGCACCCCGGGAGCAGATGGGGGAAGCAGCCCCCAATCTAGCCCCCCAGGGGGACAGAAAGCACCCTAGATGCTACGGATTATTTTTTGCATAGACCCGGGGTGGAGAATGGGAATGTCAGTGCCCCCACCCAAAAAAAATGCTACAGTCTTTCTGCCTCCCTGGGAGGGAGATGGGGCACAAACACCTTATCTGCATCCCCAGGGTGGGCAGAAAGCCCACTAGCCACCAGGGATTTTCTTTTTCCAAAGTTCAGGGTGGGTGCTGCCACGAATGGACATTCCAATGCCAGGGAAGATGTGTGGCGCCGCGACTAGGGTGACTGCTTCCGGAATCCGTGAATCACGGTTCGATCCCCAGTGCCGGCGGCAGATTAGCCCAGCACCATGTGACTCTGGGCAGTAGCTTGCTTAATCTTCCCGACGGCCCCCAGTGCCTAGAGATCCTTACGGGTAATTGTTCGTGTTTTACAAATGTGGATTATTATTAATGCCCCCACCCACCCCCCAAAAAATGCCAAAGTCTTTCTACCCCTCCCAGGAGGCAAATGGGGGCAGTAGCCCCTGATCTGCCCCCCCCCAGGGGTGCAGAAAGCCCAGTAAGCACCAGCAATTATGCTGGCTCTTTTATATGCAGGGGTGGGGGCTGACCAAAATGGGCATTCCAATGCCTGTGACCCCCCCAAAAAATAGCCACAGTCTTTATGCTCCCCTCAGGGGCATATCAGGGCAATAGCCCCTGATTTACCCCCTCCCCAGGGTGGCAGAAAGCCCACTAGGCACTGACATTTTTTCGGACGGGTACCTACCTGTGGATTTTGGGTCTTAGCTCAGCCGACACCTAGGGAAACATTGCAAACCCATATATTTTTAAAAACTAGACACTAAGGGGAATCCAGGATGCGGTGACTTTTGTGACTCTCACTAGGTTCTGTTACCCAGAATCCCTTACAAACCTCGAAACTTAGTTTAAAAAAAAACATTTTCTTTACATTTCTGTGATGGAAAGTTTTGGGATCTGCACGGATCCACAAACTTCCACCCAACACTCATTCCCCAAAGTCTTCAGAGAAAAATGGTCCCTCACTTGTGTGGGTAGGCCTAGTGGCCACGACAGGAAACGGCCCAAAATGCAATGTTCACACACCACATTTTTACAGTGAAAGCTGACCCTTTTTTTTGCAAAGTGCCTAGCTGTACATTTTGAACCCTAGCTCTGCCGGCACTTAGGGAAACCTAGCAAACCTATACATTTTTGAAACCCAGGATGGGGTAACTTGTCTGGCTCCCACCAGGTTCTGTTACCCGGAATCCCTTGCAAACCTCAAACTTTGTAAAGAAAAACAAATTTTCCTCACATTTATGTGATGGAAAGTGATGGAAAGTGCTGGAATCTGCGTTGGCAAAAACAACAGTTGATGGACAGAATGCAGAACAATGTCATACATTCACCCCAGTACAGAAATCTGGGCCTAAATCCATCGGTTTTTTGCTCACCATGCCATTCCAGTTTGGTCCCAACCATATGCAAATCAGTCTTGACCCTGTGCCTCATGGGAACAGTCCAGCCCAAACTGCCAAGACAGGTCCTCCCTGGACTGGAAACAAGCATCCTAGGACTGGTTTCAGGGTTTTACCCCTCTTCAGCCAGGATAGCTTGATTCCAGTGGCATGGAGAGCATGGACCCACGTCTGGGCATACCCTTCCCACTCGGGGTGACAAATGCGTGGGACCACAAACTTCCACCCACCCCATATTCTCCAAAGTCTGTCAAGAAAAATGGTATCTCACTTGTATGGGTAGGTCTAGTGCTCGCGACAGGAAACGGCCCAAAACGCAACGTGGACACACCACATTTTCTCAGTGAAAACTGACCCTTTTTTTACAAAGTGCCTAGCTGTAGATTTTGAACCCTAGCTCTGCCGGCACCTAGGGAAACCTAGCAAAACTATACATTTTTAGAAACTAGACACCCAGGGGAATCCAGGATGGGGTGACTTGACTGGCTCTCACCAGGTTCTGTTACCGAGAATCCCTTTCAAACCTCAAAATGTGTCCAAAAAAACAAATTTTACTCACATTTCTGTGGTGGAAAGTTCTGGAATCTGCGTGGATCCACAACATTCTACCCATCCGCATTCCTCAAAGTCTTCTGAGAAAAATGGTACCTCACTTGTGTGGGTAGGCCTAGTGCCCGAGACAGGAAATGTCCCAAAACGCAACGTGGGCACACCACATTTTACAGTGATAACTGACACTATTTTGCAAAGTGACCAGCTATACATTTTGAACCCTAGCTCTGCCGGCACCTAGGGAAACCTAGCAAACCTATACATCTTTAAAAACTAGACACCCAGGGGAATCCAGGATGGGGTGACTTGTCTGGCTCTCGCTAGGTTCTGTTACCCTTTCAAACCTCAAAATGTATTTAAAAAAAACTCATTTTCCTCACATTTCTGTGGTGGAAAGTTCTGGAATCTGTGTGGATCCACAAAATTCCACCCACCCCGCATTCCCCAAAGTCTTCTGAGAAAAATGATACCTCACTTGTGTGGGTGGGTCAAGTATCCGCTACAGACAAGGGCCCAAAACCAATTGAGGCGACATCAAAATTACCTATCACAAAACAACCTGGTTTTGCAAGGGGGTCTCATGAGTTTTTGGCCCCGGGCTCGACGGCCATCTAGGGAAACCTACCAAACCCATATATTTCTGAAAACTAGACAACCGGGGGAGTCTAGCAAGGTATGGATTGTGTGGGTCCCCCAACATTTCCCTACCAAGAATCCCCTGCAAACCTCAAATTTTGTTGAAAAAAATCATTTGTTCGCACATTTCTGTGTGGGAAAGTTGTAGGATCACTGGGCTGACACAAATTTCCTACCACCCAGTGTTCCCCCAGGTCTCCCAATAGAAATGGTACCTCACTTGTGTGGGTAGGCATAGTGGCTGCAATAGGAAGTGGCCCAAACGTACTGTGGAGACTTCAATATTACCTATAACAAAACTACCTGGTTTCGGGGGGGCACCAGGAGTTTTGTCCCCGACTTGCCGCCATCTAGGGAAGCCTACCAAACCCACACATTTGTGAAAACTAGATCCCCTGGGGAGTCCAATGAGGTATGGCTTGCGTGGGTCCCCCAATGTTTCCCCACCCAGAATCCCCTGCAAACCTCAAATTTAGCTGAAAAAAAACAAATGTTCCACATATTTTTGGGTGGAATCACCGTGGCGGCAAAAATGTCCTACCCTACAGTGTTCTACTTAGTGTCCAGAGTAAAATTATACCTCACTTGTGTGGGTGTCCAATGCAGAATTGGCTAAAAATGTATTTTTTTTAAAAATGTAGCGCTTAGAATTCTCTGTGTTTTACCCCTTTTCCATAGAGAAAGCTTGCATTTAAATGCAGTCCTTTTAGGAACTGCATTTTAGGAACACAAAGACAGTTTGCTTTGCTGACCCTAGGTGACCACCTCCATCCCTGTAGCTCTGTCCATTCTAAGTGAGTCACACTTTTAACCAGATATATTGTTTGCCAGATGGGGTATTCGCCATTGGCTCGGCGGAGCACTTTACGACGAGAATACTCCGTCCACCAGATTTATAATTGACCACCAAGTGGTAAGTTATAAAGGCATTGGCAGGAACTGCTGTCAGGGCGGTGCTTGTCAATACATTTGACTGTTTGTTGCAGGGCTGCATCACAAGAATGCAGCCCTGCAGCAATCAATTATTCTTTTTTCTTTTTGAAAAGAAAAAAGTAATACTCCTGTTGCCATGGGAGACTTCTCCCATGGCGAGGGGAGCATTAGAATGATGTTACTGTTCATTGCTGCTGGGTTTTTCCTGGAGTTAAGGAACAGTAAAACATGACATGTCCCCCCATCTAAATTGGGTCTTCACAAAATTAAGTTTGGCAGGCGGACCACTATATTGGTGGTGAGGGAACTCTGTCGCCATTGCGATGGAGTATCCTCTCTGCCAATATATGTTAGGCCCTTTGTGACCTATATCATAAATATTAATGAGGTCGCGGGATTGCAACCCACTATGATTTGGAGTGTGTGAACTGACCTATTAGTAGGGGTGGGCGGAATTTGCGAAATTAACTTTCGCAAATTATCGCGAAAATGTTTAAAATTATCGCAAACAAGCGGAAATATCACGAAGATGCGGAAGTTTTTTTCCGGCATGTTCGCGAGACTTCCTGCATGGTTGCGGGTCGCCAACTTACCCATGTGGTTGCTTGCGGGCGCGGCCATCTTGTTTTGAGTTGTCTCGCGGTGCATGATCGCGAGAAGAAAGACGTGATCGCGCGACGCATGACGTCACTGCGGGCGCGAACTGTCGCGAGACAGCGCAAATGGCTAAAAACAATACAACATCTCATGGAGAACGCGACTGGATCAAGAAAACTTGTCGGCGAACGCAGGGATTCAGGTAAGGCGATCGCGCGCGCGCGAGAATGTATTAATTTACAGCGCGAGCAAGAAACAAATTATCGCCAAGCTGCGGAAACCGGAAATTTTGACATTTTCGCGCTCTCCGCGGAACGCGAAAATGTCAAATTATCGCAATTTCCGCGAACGGAACGAAATTTTCGCCCAGGCCTACCTAATTAGTAGATTGGTTCGTTCACAAAATTTCACAGTAGTCACAGAAATATTGTAACCAAGAGTATTAACACATGTGGTTCCAATACACTTTAGCAGGTAATAGATTACCAGGTTAATGACGTTATGAAATATAATTGGGAGGTATCTAAAATTTCCATTGATCTGCATATTGCCTTCATCAAATCTGCTGAGCTCTTTGCAATAGTAAAACTCCCCTCCTAACCAGGCATAGTTCAGTGGAGGAGGGGGCAAGAAGAACCTGCCTTTCTCAAAAAAACTGCATTTCCTTTTGGGGATAAGGAGATCTGTGTGTGATTCCCATAATATTAGGTAGAGTAGTACATTGTGCCCAGAGGGGTCTGGCCCCTGAGAGCTCTTAATTGCCCGAGACCCCAAAGATACGTTGCACACACAATTTAACAGGAGGGAACTTAGTGTTTTGCTATCCTGACCAGTTACAGGAAAGATATCAAGTTGAAAAACTGAGGTTTGTTGAGTGCTTCATAATGACAAAAGGATCGGCCCAAATAGGTAATACCAAAATGTACATCCTTTTGAGAAATGAGGGAGAAACAGAGGCGGTAGAGTTGAAGATAGTAAATAGACCAGGCTTTTTGTGCCCCTCCCGTTCTGCTCAGTTAATGGTAAGATAATTACCATTATCTGTGGGGGTGAAATAACACTGCACGTCTAGTATCCACTACTGAATTATTATTTTTATGGAATGATTTAGAAGCTGCACATACAGGACGTTGCATTAACAAATTATGCAATAGTAAATTCTCCAAACTGCTATGGGACCTGTGTTATTGTGCAGATGCTTTTAAGTTGGATAGAATACATGACCCTATTCTGAGGGAGACTACCACATGTCACAAAGGTTTCATGCCTCAGCCATTTGACATTCCAGGGCAAAAATTACTTGCTTTAGCCTCAACAATTATTCAATGAATCAATAAATAGGTATTCGGTCAAAAAACAAAAAAGAATACAATTCATTCAAACAAATTGCTGCAATGTATTTCTTAATAAGAAATTAAAAAACATAAACAGTTATGTTAACATATGAGACATCCTTTCAACGATCCATGCGCAAATACGTATAATACAGCGACTATTAACAACATTGTGCAACCTTGCCATGTGTAAAGTGACTTGTGCATGTCATTCAAAGCAGTCACCCTAATAATACAAATCATACATAAAACCAGAGCAGCAATGTGCAGATAAAATTGCAAATAGTAACAGATGTATACAACCCTGCAATCAGATCATAAACAGCATTTTACACCCATATGTGTAGATCGTAAAATAATGTTTACATGTAATACAGTACAATCATCCTAATTATACAGATCTCTAGAAACTGATCAAGTCATGCATAAAACCAGTCCGGTAGTCTGTATTAATCTCACAATAAATTCTATATAATGACGATTTTGCACAGACTTGAATTCGAAACATACACAAGCTGCACCTAACTGAACAGAAACTGATTGTATCAAGTTTAGATTAATTGTCCACCAAATTACGCAGCCTTACCTCTGCCACGATAAATGTATATACCTTAAGGCAGACTATATCAGACTGTACTAAGTATAAATAAAATAAAGCTGATCTATAGCGTCAAATATTGAGTAATCTAAGTAAAGGAATTAGGAAAAGTGTGCAATTCATAAAGGAAGAAGAAATGTAACAATGCCTGTGTCAAATCTGAATCACAGACTGAAGGAATCGCTTGGATAAGAGATTAATATGTGTGCAATACTAAAACAGAACCTTACCATTTAGTACCTTTGATAGCTTGGTACAATATATAAGTATTGCTAGATATCTTTAGTAGTAATTAGTGGAGTATGGGCCACCACAAACCTCTTGCCACAAAAGATCAATGTTATCAATGTTGCCAGAAACTCGAGCTGATGGGCCTGTCTGTCCTAGTCCTCTCAGATTAGCCACATATACACAACACCCTGATAAGGAACAACTGCCCATAGAAAAGCCTAGAGCTCGAGATAGTGGATATAGCAGGCAGCTTATGACCCTCTCTTGCTGCTCAGTTAATGGCTCAATAATTCCCATTACCTGGAGGGTGAAGTAACACTGGTAGTCAGAGCACATCCAGTAAAAACTACTGCGGTATTTTTATGGATGAGTTATAAACTGCAGATGCAGCAGTTGCATTAACAAAATATGCAATAGTAAATCCTCCAAACCCCTGTGTCCCATATGTTATTATGGAGATTATTTTAAGTGTTATAAAATACATGACCCTACTCTAAGGGAGACTACCACATGTGACGAAGAGTGCATGCTTCGGACATTTTACATTTTCAGGGCAAACATTTCTTGCATTAGCAACGCGTACACTTCATCCTACAAGAGAACATCTTCCCGGAATATTAAATATATAAAGACAGTTAAGGAAATATATTATACAGCAGTGAATCACTGAAGTCATAGGTATCACTGAGACATCTACACATGCACAAGCAACAGCCGTTTAGTCACTGCTTTAAATCTATTTACTATAAGTGCAATTATGGGACAAAAATCTCATTGTATTATCTAAGAAAAAAGAGGTGTATCCTCATTCACCCCTTCAGGATAAACAGTGAATATTAAGCATGTGGGTTCCAATTTAAATGCCTGTAAGTTCACATCAATGCCATTAATTGGGAAGTATAGTTTGTACCTTATATACCATCACCCTCAATAGCTCTATTGCCCACGTTCTTAAAGCAAATACAGGAGGAGCATGGTGCTAAACCAGAAGACTCAATGGAGAAGTGTGGCTCAATGATTAGAGCGGCAGACCCTGATGCAGAGATCTAGCCTGGGACCAGGGTTCAATTCCCTGCCTCGGCGGGTCTTGGGCTCAAAAATTCCACAGACCTGATAATTCTCGCCTCGGTGCCATTCCAATCATGGAGTCCCATTCTGCAACTCTGGGCAATAGCTTGCTTAATCTCCACAACGGCCTCCCACAACGCTAAGGATGCCTGGCCTCCACCTTGGGGGTGCCCAGGAGTGGACGCCTCACAGGGAAAGCCAGAATGGGTTCCACAGTGGTATTTGTACAAGCGCCTTGAGACCCTTGCGGGTGAGTATTGCGCTATACAAGTATCAATTTACATTTACATTTACTCAATGATCCTGAGGGAGACAGCAAAAATCCATAGGTGACTTAAGAAAAAGAAAATCCATTTCTATCCTAGGGATAAACAACAAAGAGGGTATAGCTTGAGAGATAGGAGTACAATTAGGGCTTAAGAGAGAAATCAATCCTCTGATGAACATTATTCTCATTATTCACAGAATGTGTGTAGATAAAAACCAGATCCTAGAATAGGGGCCCATTCTTCCCAAGGATCTTACAAGGGACAGATCTATCAGTAGGGAAAAGGGGACAGTACGAATTGGAACCAGACAAGCAGAATGTGCAAAAGAATAAGGTAGTCACTACCAGAAGACATGATACCCCACAGCATGACGATTCTGTTGAGGAGCTAGGAATGGGCAATGGCATTTCTAGACAGGGGGAATAAAAACCCACCTGAAGATGCAATCTCTCCTTAGCATGTAGGGGACTACATGACCAATGATTGTAATTAGGTAGAAACATCAGATGGGCATTTGAATGCTCTAGACTTAGTATGCAAAGCTCAGATTCAAATTGAAGGGGAAATAAGCCAGTATATCTCTGTGCTTTTCTCGACTGAACTGCTTGATTGCAGGGTATAATTCTTGCAGAGTGATACTAGTGTTATATATAATATCAGATGTGCCTTTAGGAGAGGAAGCCATAATAGGACATTTCTTCTTAAATATCCCAGCTACTTAAGGACCGATGTGCCACAAAGTGAGAAGTTACAGATGGCTGCAAAACTGTCCAAATTCAATTGGCTTTGAACACAAATTCAGTTTCACACATAATGCCATTATGGGAAACGTTGCAGTTCCAAAACAGTATCTAATGAACCGACAGGACAGGCTGGACCTTAAATAAATTTTGGAGGAACTGCAAGGTGAGAAATTACCTCTTTTTTGTGTGGTCATTCCCATTTTGTGTGGACTGATGCCACTGGTTTATTTACTCTATGAACAGGTGTGTTGCCTCTGGGCTGAAGAAACAGAAACAATTAATTTTTCCCTGTCTAAAGCTCTTGGCTGCTAATTTGCATTATCCTCAAACTACCACCCAGCTGGTGAATAGACCTGAATGAGGTGTGAAAACGTGGCCCACAGCAGACACACAAGCTGGGGTCTGAGGAGGTGTTTTGTTCCTTTGGCACGAAGACCAGATAGGCAGAGCCCAGGAGCTTAATATATATCAAAGGGGACTTTGCTGACACAAGCAGATGTCAGACGACACATGTACAAGGCCCTTCTTTTGTTCTAAAACTCAGACAGCAACTATGCCCATTGGAGGACTGATGCCCTGAGAACTGGTTTGGAGTACCCAAGATGGAGGGGACTGCTCAACACCATGGCCACACCTCTAGGTGGGCACACAAACTCTGCACAATGGAAGAAGGGTTACTCCATCTTGGATTTAATGAGTAAGGGAAATTAGGGTTACTATTGGAACTTTTACCCTGTTGGTTATGGTGGGCCAGGAGTCACGCCCACCCACAAGCCAATGCCAGACATAAATGTGGCATCCCATGGCACCCTCCTCAGAACAATAATGGACCGGTAGATGAACAGAAGAAAGATGGTACCTTCTGTATGAGAACTGCGAGGAGACCAAAAGGGCTCAACTGCTCCCAGGTACACTCAGGAAAAACAAGTGGACTCCAATGGTCAGTTGTCTGATCTCATGTTAAACAGCAGATCAATAACAAGAGGCAAAATATCTTTTCCTGCAGACCACACCTGAAAAGTACCAACTGGATCTGACCTCAACTGTGCTGATGGCTTCTGCAGGAGAGAGTATTGGCCCTCTAGTGCCGTTCCTGAGGTCTCTGGACCCTTGGCCGTGGACTTCTCCTAACATCTTTAAAACCTGAGACTTAGAAATGTTTTTGACTATGAGACCTCAGGAGGACCAGGATAAACATGACAAGCTGATCATCCCAAGGTGTGTTGCCACTGAGATGAAGAAAAAGGTTTACCCCACTCTAAACTTCTAGGCAGTAGCAAATCAAATTCAGCTGGACCACGCTGAGATGTTATCTGGCCGCATCGCAAAAGAGGCTAATGGGCCCATTTAATTTTTGGCGGAAGGACTCTTTCTAGTCTGGTCAAGGAAGTTAATTAAATACTCTGTCTCCCCTACAGAGAATCCACCTGCCAAATTTAAGAATGACTGCCTACCTGCTAGTTATTTCTGAAGCATTCCTGTCAATGCTTTTCACAGTTTTTTGCACCAAACTGTTTTTTTTTATTATTTTCCAAAAGAAAATCCTGAAGCAGGATTTTCTTTTTGAAAAAAAAGAGATAATGCCACCCTCACCATGGAAGCCTTTACCCATGGCAAGTGGGGTATTTTTTGTTTTTTACTATCCCTTACCACCGGGGTTTGCCTGGCAGTGATGGACAGCAAAAAAGAGCTACATGTCTTCCCGTCCTAATTGGGTGAACCAGGATATATCCAATTTCCCAAAGGCCCTCGGAGAAGTTTGGCTATTGAAGTGATGGAGTAGTCACTGCAGCAGCCAAACCTATGGTCTCTCAACAGATAAATAGCACCGGTGGCCCACTGTGTTGGGTCCTAAGTCCAGAAGTAAAAATCTTGCCAATGTGAAGGGGTCAAAAGTGTCTGGCCACCGAGAGGACATCATTAGGTGTTCTCATGCTGTGTGATTTTCCAACCAAAACCAAAAGCTTCACTGCTGCATTATCCAACACCTATCTGACATTGTGGAGCCCTCTCAGACACAGCCTGCTGCCTTGCCCTTGGAAGGATTTTTACTTCCAGAAAAAAGACTAGGGGCCAGATGTATCAATATTGCATTTTGCAATTCTATAATAGTGAATTATACCGATTCGCTATTATAGAATCGCAAAATTCAATGTATGTATGTTTCACAAAATAAATAGCGATTCCTACATATTCCTTAACAGCGAATCGCAATGCATTCCCATTCATTCCTATGGGCACAGAGGCCCATTGCTCCATTGTGGTTGGCCTGAAATTGCACCCAGTTCCTGGTCTAACACAATCATTGATTTCCATTTGTGTTTTTTCGGTTTTTGGTGCTATTTGTTTATAAATCTTTTTAAATGATGCCTCTGGACATCAACAAGGAAAATGTGATAGAAGCAATAAGGGACCTAATAAAGGTTTGAAGTCCTGACAGAATGTTTTTCAAGAATTATAGTCGAGGCATGGTGTCCTAGATCATGAGGAAACAGTATCATTGTTTCAATCTACAAAAATGGAGGGAAAGACATACTTACAGACCAATCAGTTTAATGGACATCGACAGTAAAAATATTTTAGAAGGTATTTTAAAGAACTTGATGACTGAAAATACCATCTCTCCAATCCAAGATGGATTTAGAGAAGGCTTGTCAACCATTGACCAAGTTTTTATCTTCCTTTTTTCATATAGTGCACAAGATTAGCACCTCAAGAATCATGCCTCTGTATTTTGCCTTTTTAGACTTCACCTCAGCCTTTGATTTGATCCTGAGGTGACGCTAATGGCAAAAGTTAACATCTATGGGGAGCAACGATGGCCTCTTGTCTTCAACCCAGTTATTATATACAGATACCTTTCTTGCGTCAGGCATACATTGTAGACTTAAAACATCGGTGCTCATGAGGGAAGATGATGACATTTAAACAACTCTGGGTGTGGATTGCTGCCTTCAAAAAACAGCTTCTATTGGCAGACATTCAACATTTACTAGCCCACTGATCAGGTTGCAAAATCTGCTGTATAGGTACTGATATGTTAAGTAACAGCTAGAACCTAGTCATGACCTAATTACAACCTATTGCCATGAGGTCAAACACAGGTTTCTGGAATGGGTGCATTAGTCCTCCGAGCCACCATATCTGGATTTCCACTGAGTCATCAGGCCCAGACTCAAAACACTAACATGCTGGAACCAATGTGTTTGCTCCCTGCATTTAACATTTACATCTCAGTGGGTCCATTCAACCTCATCCTTCAGGGGTGATGCGATGGATAGCATTTATTTGGCTAACAATAAACACCTGCTAATTAGCGTAAATATGCCCCAAGGGTTAACATATGCTTTACAAATGCAAGTGTTAGGATTTCATTTTTCTATATATTACCATATAACACACTATGGGGCCAATTTAGAGTTTGGCAGATGGAGTTTACTCTTTTGGGATGGCAGAGAACATTAACTCTACCATCGCAATGGATCTCCACCCACAAATTTTAGAGATGTCACTGGCCCCATAGACATCTCTATACATTAACAGAAACCATTGTCATATTAATTCCTGACAATGTAGTAAACATTTGGTGAATGGTACTATTAGCCATGACAGTCAACAATTTAGCGCTTCCAAAAGTGAAAGTTTGTTTTAAAAAAATATTAACATCCTCACCCTGGAGGTTTTCTCCCCGGGTGTGGAGGTCATTTTGAGTTTTTTACGGTCCTCATAATCAGATTGTTCCTGGTAGTGACAGACAAGAATAAAAAGGCATTACACCGTCCACCTTAAATAGACGGATGGTGTAATGTCCTTTCTCCATTGAACCATACTCTGTTGCACTTTCGGTGGAAGTATTTTATTGCCAGAGTGAATGAGGAGTCCATCAACAGAATACTTTAAGTCTTGATCCTGCATAGGAAGCAGTACCTTGTCTGTCAAACTCTAAATCAGGTGTGCCTTTTGCTTTCTCGCCCCAAGTGCGCAGGAAATGCCCAGACATAAGTCCCGGGCTCACTGTTTCACTGGATCCAAGCAAGACTGCTGATATGGGTTGTTACCCTGAAACCGGTCCCAAGATGCTTGCTTCTGGTCTAGGAAAGATCTAGCCTGGAAATATGGGCTGGACTGTTTCCATGAGGAACAGGGTCAAGACTGATTTGCAAATACCTGGGTCTAAACTGGAATGGCGATGCATGCAAAATTTAATCCAGATCTGTGACTGGGAGTGAATGTTTGATTACTTCAGCATTTCATCCATCATCTGTTCTTTTTACATTTGTCACCTTAAGTGGTAAGGTTTTGCCCAGACGTGGGTACCGTTCTTGCTACACCACCAGATTCAAGCCAGCCTGGCTGATGAGGGGTGTTACCCCGAAACCAGACCCAGGATGCTTGTTTATGGTCCCGGGAAGATCAGGCCTGACATTTCAGGCTAGACTGTTCCCATAGTGACCAGGGTCAAGACTGATTTGCATATGGCTGGGTCTTAACTAGAATGGCGTGGCATGCAAAAAAACAATGGATTTAACCCAGATCTCTGACAGGGGGTGAATGTTTGATCAATTCAGCATTCCGTCCATCATCTGTTCTTTTTGCATTGGACTAATGATCAATAATTAAATACATTCAATCACAAATATAGACGTGATTCAGAAAATTATATTAACTATTTTTCTTGAAGGTCTGAACACAGAGTGATAGATGGTGGTCATAGAATTCTAAAGGAAAAACTATTCAGTTACAAAACTAACATCATCTGTCTTTAAAACTGCGCAGAACACATTACAAAGTTAAAACATTAGTAAGAGCAATACAAAGCTATATTTGCATTGCAATACTCTAAACAGGAGCTAAAATCACATTGAGAGACTTGGAACCTTATTAACAACTCTAAAATTGATTAACCTTAATAACAAAACGAGCAACAGAGAATGCTAATTAAGCATCAATCAACGTATAGTTCATTCTCAGCACAGGAGTTTGAAATGTTACAAGTTTCTCCTTTTTGGAAAACAAGGCATTATTTGTGAGGCCTTCACAAACGATATGTCTACATTTGTCCTTCACTGGGAACGAAACACCCCATTGTAGATCTTGACTCTCTTTGGGTAGTGTTGCAGAGCAGTCTAAGGCTTACTCAGGGGAGGTGGTGTAGGCTAGTAATCACCTTTTACATGTACAGAGAAATTACACTCAATAAATGATTGTCCAGCCTATACTTTTCTTTATAAAAAGGAAGAGTATATTTATTACACACACATACTACTCAATACTATGCATCAATTTACAAATATACATAAGCTGTTGGAATTACTTTGTGACTTTGCATAACATTCCCACCCCACCCACAAAGGGGGGGGTCTAGAATCAACACTCCCATGTATGCACTTCATCTTGCCCCCAAATGCAGTGGGTTGACCATAACCTAGAGTGAGGACCCTTCCCATTGGCACCATCCCAGTGACATCCCACCCCATTTTCTCACCAAGCAATTATAATAGGAACACCTACCATAGTGACACATACCCTAACTGCGCATCTCATTCTGACCATACAGTATACACCCTTGAATCACATTGGTGGCCAGTCTGGGTTGTTGTTCACCTAATGCTGTAGCAAGAATACATGTCTAAGAATCCCTTAGAATGACAGGTACTTATCAAATCTGATAACAGTTATTATGCAATGCAATTAAAACCCCTAAAAGGTATCACAGTTATAATCACAGAATTAATCATTTCTACCAGGCACCATAGCAGGAATGCCTAGCAACATAACCCCATTTTGCTTATGATTTTACAAATCACATGTGACTTCCAGTCCCCAAAAGAAACAACATCATGTAAATGCACCACTGTGTAATTTCACCTTTCCACCTCTAGGAGGTATCACTTCAGTGACCATCCATGTTTAACCTTTCAACACTTCAGTGCAGTCCCAAGCTTCAGCTCCCAGCTGCAGAACAAAAGTTCCAGCATTGGATACAAACCATGGCTAACCCTTAATGGGATCTTTCCTTCAAGTCTCCAAGAGACTGAGTTTAGGGACTTCCCATCTTCATGGTGAGGGGAGTCTGCGTGCTCCTGCAGCTTCCCCTGCACTTTTTCCAATAAAGGGGGGTGACCCCCTCCTCCGGGGGCCACCTGAAACCCACAAAATGCCGCAATCCCCATGCCTTGCATTATGGAGCACTTCGTGTGCAGAGCGGGCATATCAGAGCAACGTCTCTCCCACTGCCGGGGAGAGCCGCGCTGTCCTGACCGGCGGCCTCACGCCACATCCGACATTCGGTGGGGGCCTGGTCCCACCAAGACCCCTTTCACTGCAGGTGATGTTAAGAGCAGCTCAGGGAGCTCACCCTGGCTGATCCTGCTGGCTCCCCGTCTGGCCAGCACCCCGTGTGCTGCTGCAAGAGCTGGTGCTCCCATTCTGGTCTGCCTGCTCCTGCGGGAAGACACAGAGGATGCTGCTGGTCCGGCGGGGCCTCGGGGAGTGTGACGGCACTCCCCCTCCTTTCCCCTGCCATGAGGGTGCACAGCGGCACTCCCACTCCTCTCGGCATTGGCTGGCCTGGAGTTGGGAGTCCCGGCCCCCAAAGAGGTCTTCACGGGGAGCGCGACGGTGCTCCCCGACTTTGCCTTCCCTCACTGTGGGGCAGTGCGACGGCATTCCCCCCTCCTTCCGCAGCCACTGGGGCCCAGAATTCTTCATGGGGAGTGTGACACTGCTCCCCTACTGGACCTTTGGTGGGGCCTGGAGTTGGGGGTCCCAGGCTCCTGGGATTACTTCACGGGAAGCACGATGGCCTCCCTGACTTTTGCTTCTTTGGGGGCCATGGTAGGCTCCTGGCACCCCCTTGGCACCTTCAGGAGGAGCGTGACAGCGCTCCCCGACTTTCTCTTCATCGGGGGCCAGGGTAGGCTCTTGGGGAGCTTTCCCTTTCTTCTGGGGGAAGCCTCTGGGACCTGACACATCCAGGGGCACATCCAAGACCAGTGGTGGAGTCCTCACACTTCATCATCAGCCTGATTAGAGGTCAAAGATCGCCTACCTTCTGGGGGGCATTTCTCAGCCCACTGGGGACCAATATTCACTATTTTCACCTCTTTTTGCTTCTGGTGGCCAGCCCTTTTCACCACCCTCCTGGCCTCTAAGAGGGTAGGGCTTGGCAAGGAGCTGTCTTCATTGGCTCCCTGCTCCAGCCGTTCACATGGCTCTCCTTCTGGGCCTCTCTTCTCCTTGCACAGAGGCCCAGGCTTCTACTAACTGGCCCCAAACTCCCTTAAAGTTTTCAATCCAGGGTCCTGGGACAGTCAGGGGGTTCCTCCTTCCAACTTCCCATGGCACCAGGCTTCAGCACCAGTCTTCCTGAGCAAGACAACACCCCAGAGAGAGCTCCTCTTTCTGTGCAAAACCTTTCAAATGAATTTGGAGGGGGCTGGCAGGAAGGCACTTCTGCCCTATCCTGCAGTGACTCATCACCTCTCTGCCCCTGCTCCCTCTTTCCTGCACAGTCCTCTGGGATACTTCAAAATGGCATCATCCAGGGGTCTCATGGCACATGGTCTTTAAAAAGCTTCATTACCCCCTTGCTGACTTCACGGCCCGGAGCAGGCCTGGGTGACAGCTGCTGATGGAAACCTGCAACTTCACCCCCATCTCTCCCTCCTGGAGAGAAGACCTTTGCCCTTGGAATGCTTGCAGTGAAGGGCTAGGCCTCTGATGCTACAGATTGGGGAGGAAGGTAATTAATCCAGCCTGGCAGGGTTACACCCGGCCAGGTTCTGGTTATGAGCTGAGTCAGAGGAATATGACATTTCTGGATGACCCATAAGCAGTACAGATATGGCTTTGGACTCAGCAGGATACATCTTTTGACACAACTTACAGGGTACTTTGGTGCGTGTCTGGAATTTGTAGGCCCTAGGGAAGTGAAACTACCTACCCCATGTGGTTCCTGTCGTCATACAAGAGTAATGGAGTGTTCCTACAGTGAAAACTGTAAAGCTCACTGACTTTCCCTTACATGGGTCTCCCCATATTATAAAGCCTATTCCATGTCGCCACTCGATTGTGCATAATTCCTGCCACACCATTCTATCTGTAACTGTTCCTGGGCTGCGCATGACAGGAATCTCCCCTTCGCAGCCCTTACATGGGTGCACATGCGTGTGCCCAAGTGTCTACATGTAACCAGTCCAATGCCACTTACCTTACCCTGGCTGCAGCACAGAGGCCTTCTCACACAAGGTGAACACCAGTGCAATCCACATGCAGTCTGTTTCTTCATGAGTTCACTGTGGGTGAATCCCAGCTTATGAGGCTCTCCCACAGTAAAAGCTCAACAATTACGTGTTCAAAAAGCGGGATATCTGGGTGGCTCAGATGGTCAAAACCACCTTCTAACACTCCATATTAAAAACCAAGTATTACTTGGTTGATATGTGTGTTTATTACAATACTGAACAAGGTTTTACCCTTTGAAGGTTGCCCCATGAATAAATGGATACTGTGGTATACATAGTTGGGAAATTCCTTATTCCTGGAAAAAGCCATATTCAATGCATAGTTTGCTACAATACCAACCACTTCATTTCAACGCAAAGGACTTTTCTAGTCCTTTACAAACTTCTCCCTTGAGTGAACATATTACATTTCAAGATGAGTGTAACTAGCTGAAGGGGTCTCCAAGACAAGAAATAGATGAGATTTTTACAACAATCTGAATGGGTACGTATTTGATCATATTAAAAAAAAATGTTCTTCAAAGGTAGACTATAATTATATAATGATGACTGCGAGTGAAACTATTGAATGTTGTGCTAATAACCTAATCCACTGTTACCAGGAGCAGTTACTTTGCACCATTTGCTAGATACTTACAAGTTCTTTATGCAAAGCTTGAAAGTTGCATTATTATTGAGTCAGATAAAACATTTGAATTGGCAAATTAATATTACAAACACGAGTTGTGCATAGCAAGACAGATTCCACAACTGTTAAAAACAGCCTAACTTCCAGTATTTTTTTGAACGTTTAGAGAATTTTTACTAGCTCAAATAAATCAGGGTGTGTCTTCTATATAAACAAATCTAGTAAGGGAATATTAGATGTCAAGTACACATTTGGATCTGCTTTACAACCATTGGGGTATCTAATATCTAGAAGTTTCACTTTATTTGTTACTGTTTTAATAGTGGACGGAATAGCACTTGTCATGATATTACCACTGAAGAAATAAATTAGCTTTTTGAAACAAAGAATGTGTGAATTGGAAAATCAATGAAGAAGGGTTAAATACAATCCAAATGCACAAAACTTCAGTTACGGGATACCAACACTCTGAAAGCCTATTGTTCAGCTGTGCATTTCAGACCTGAGGGATTTTATTGCACAGCAGTGCAGCAGAAACATGGTGCTCTGCTGGTGCACTGAAGAGTTTCATCTCAAAGAAGTGATAGTCTAATGCCTGAACAAGAGACCTGTCCAATGTACAGATAGAAAGTCTGCTCCCAGCAGGCGAGAGATTTAAAAATGCTCCTGCCAGATGGGAGGAGACTTGTGATATGTTTGCTTGCCCACACTGATGCGGGCAGGGAAAATGATCAAGAGATTGCTCCTGCCTGGAGGGACCAGCATAAGTAGTTGATCCCTGTGGGAAAGAGCAATGCAGCCTCCTGCAGCATGTGGGGAGCTTGCTGGGGTTGCGAGGGCCATTTGGTCTCCCCCTGTGGATGGTCGATGCCCGAGTGAACACAAGGGCAACTCCCTTGAAATAATGCGGGTCCCAGAGGATGGAATCCTGGAAACGAAAAAAGCCATTCAGCCCTCTCCCCATTTTTGTACATTTCAGCCCTGGAGGTGGGCTCTCCAGGGCCTATAATTATTGAGGAGAGGAGTCCTGCGGCTCCTCTCCCCTTTAAAATGATACCCACCCCTGTGGGTTGGGGTCCACCTGGGCCTTAGGATGCTGTGGGAGGAAATGTAATGTTCCCTCCCTTTAAAATAAATATGGCCTTGGAGTATGGGATCTCCAGGAACATAATAGGCTTAAGGAGGGAGGCTGTGTCCCTGGGCCATAATAGGCTCCAGGATGAGAGCTGCACAGCCCCCTCCAATTTTGTAATGACAGGTTCTGGGGGTGGTCTCCCAGGAGCCTATGATGGCTCAGGAGGGGGGGCTCATTGACCTCTCGCCTTTTAAAAAAAAGCTCCTGAGGCATGGTTCCCCAGGGCCCAATAAAGCTTGGCGAGTGGACTCTGTGGCTCCCTCTCCTTTAAAATATATAGGACCCTGGGGTATTGGGTCCCCAGGGCTTATTAGGGCTCAAGGAAGGGGACCATGGGGCCCCGTCCTCTTAAAATAAAAGGCGCCGTGGGATGGGAGGCTCGAGGAGGGGTGCAATTCTGCACCCTTCCCTCTTTATTGCATTTGGCCCCAGATGGGGTCCCGAGGCCCAAAGTTCAACCTTGTGCTGTGAACGACAAAGGCCATGCGCAGCATGGGGTTTGCTGCCTGCTGGGGTTTTGACTGCAGGTGGAGGGTTGGCTTTGCGAATGGTAATAAAATATTACTTAACGTTAAAAATCAAAATAGAAATTCACTGATAAGACTAATTTTAAAGTAATGCTATAGTTAGGTGTGATAAAAAGATCTGTTTTTGTTTAGAAAAAAACATAGAAAACCATTTAAAAAAACAAAGGTAAAGTAATGTTACAGTTAGTTGAATGTGTCAGTGACAACATTAACATTTTGAATTAAAAAAAACACAGAAATTCACTGAATATAGTTAGCAGTGTTAACTATAACATGCGCCTCTGTCATGCACTACTTGGGACATCACATATGACATCACACATGACATGTTTTATGAGATCAATTATGACATCACTCATGACCTCAAATGACATCACTGATGACACCAACTAGTGTGTTAGTTTGTTAGCTAGCTGGCTGAAACTGAACTTGGACAAGATGGAGGTCCTCATCCTTGGCTCCGCCCCCTCTGCATGGGATGACTCCTGGTGGCCGGCCACGCTGGGTGCCGCCCCAACACCTACCAACCACGCACACAACCTGGGAGTCATCCTGGACTCAACGCTCTCTATGACCCACCAAGTCAACACGGTCTCCTCCTCCTGCTTCAACACCCTCCGCATGCTCTGCTAGATTTACAGATGGATCCCCACCAAAACCAGAAGAATGGTCACCCAAGCACTCGTCAGCAGCAGGCTGGACTACGGCAACGCCCTCTACGCAGGAACCACGACCACATTCCAGAAGAGACTCCAACACATACAAAACACCTCCACATGCCTCATCATTGGACTCCCTCACCACAGCCACATCACCACCCACCTGAGAAACCTGCACTGGTTCCCGGTCAACAAGAGGATGACCATCAAGCTCCTCACCCACGCTTACAAAGCATTCCACAACACCGGACCAGCATACCTCAACGAACGACTGTCCTTCTACATCCCAAACCGCCAGCTCCGTTCCGCTGACCTCGCACTCACCACCGTCCCACGCATCCACCGAATGACCACCAGCGGAAGATCATTCTCCCACGTCGCCCCCAAAACATGGAAAACCCTCGCCATCCACCTGCGTCGGACCCAGGACCTGCTGACCTTCAGGAGACGTCTCAAGACCTGGCTGTTCGACCTGTAGCTGCCCCCCCCCCCACAGGTGAGTAGCGCCCTCTACAAATGTCAGATTGATTATTTGATTGGTTGGTTTTATAGGTTACATAGTGGAGTGTATGTGTTATATTACTTGTCTATTTGATTTTGTACAGCGTGGCTCCAGCTAATGGGTGTAAATGTTTACAACACACATCTGTCCTAATGCACCTTAGGTGTGTGGAGATATTGAGTGAGTTATAAATCTTTGTATTCAAGAGTTTTACTTCCTTCCTTCTTCTCTTTGTTATTTTTTTATACTTGGACCCCCCCCCCAAGCATCATGGCAAAGAAAGAGAGCCGGGCTAAGATGGCAAACCAGAGGCAACTTTCTTGTGGAGAAGACTCCGGGAGTGCCTTCAGTGGTGGGAGAGTGTGCGCCGGGTAGTGTATCACTGCTCTGGGGTTCAGCACACCCACAACCAACTGACGCACCGGAGGTCCAACATCCTGGACCGAGAGCAGGACCTGCTGGACCTGCTAGGATTTGAGATTGCTGGGCTTGGTGAGTAGCTAATTATTATTATTATTATTGTGTTCTATGTTATTGCTAATATTTTTTTCCCAAATAGCAAGCATGCCGCTCATTTGCAGGTAAGTTACATTTACAAATCTTATATTATGTGATCGTAATACTAGACAAGTGCTAGGCACTACCTAATTATACTTGTTTGCAACTTTGCGCTCGCTTGGGCTGATTATGTACGATAACTTAAGTTAGGGAATGCAGGCTAGAGAGACTCCTTTCATTTGTCCTGTCACTAAGATAGTGGTAGTTAGTTAGTTACTTAGTATTAGTAATTTAGCGGCCCGCGTCCTCTCACTTCAGTCCTTTGTAGAATCTTTTTTGTAGTTATAGTGAGTGACTAGCAACCTACCAATTTGGTGTATGCACTATGCATGCATCCATCTATGTATTTAAAGAGTAAATGCTGACTTAGTGAATTGGACGTAAAAGAGGGTTGAGATGATTGTGAATGAGATTAGAACTTCGAAGCAAATATCATTTTTTGTACAATTCATTCCAAAGTCTTTGGAATAGGCAGGCTAGGTAGGTTTAGGATTCAGGTAACAGATTGGAACTGTAGAATATTAAAGATAGGAAGGCCCGCGACCACTATCCTAGTCTCCTACTGGTCAATCTGATTTAGGAAAGGTCAATGTTATTGCAATTTCTGTTTCCTGTCAAAAAATTGTTTTTGAGTGATTATTTAATATTTATTTAACACTACTTATTTTTTGTCTCTTTAATTATGTCTAACATGATCATCAGCAGTGAGGGGAAAGACGAGGTCATCCGAGGCGGGTGCGGGAGCTGAAGGTGCCTCCCAAGAACACTCCTCACCTGATGGCTCTGCTGGGCCCAGTAAGTCCTCCAGTTGTTAATAATAATATATATTTCCCTAACTTTTACCGCTCCTTATTTTGAACTATTATTCCCGTTTCCTAATTTTATTTTTTCCCAAAACCATTTTGTCTGTTTCTAAATTCTTGTTATTCCTGCATTATCCTATTTACTAACTTAGTTATTTTATATTTCTAGTGTCTATATTTTACCTCAAACTGCCTCTGTCTGACCTAGTCTGTCTGTAGCTTGCTTTTTTCTGGTTTTCCAGTCTGATTTCTCTTCCCCCTTATATATTTTGTGTACTGCCTAGTCGTGGTACTGTAAGACTCATAGAACCCTTTAGTCCTTAATACTGCTAGTACTAGTACTACTACTCTGCCGTGCAGATTGCATGCCCAAGTAAGGTATTCTGCACATGTTTGTTGAGATGATAAGGCTTTTTTTTACTTTCTCATGCTGAATCAGTAAAAAAGAGAGTGGCCATGGTCACGTTGGACACCCCAAAGTTGTGTCTTCATCTCATCTAGGCCTCGCATTATTAACAGCAGCTGATGGTGAACTAATTATAGTGCACCATGGCTGGAAGGAAGAATGAGGAGGACGAGGAGGACAGCACCATTACATTTTCCAACCCAGAAGACCTTACGAAGGATTGTGCGCCCAGTTGGCCACTCTTATTCCTTTTCAAAAACCCAGATTCACCAACAGCTCTAGCCACTCAGTCCAGTCATTTACAGGTTGTCTTCTTGAGAGGCTTTTCAAAAATTGCCAGCAACAAAATGCCCAACCGGATATTTTATTATTTTTGATAGGACATACTGTCTGTACCCGAATTGTAGTGCTGTGTGTGGTGTATGTATTTCCAATCTTGCTACGGACAAATATAAATAGGAGGTGGTGTTTATGGCATCTAAAAAATATGTAATGTTTTTTCTAGCTGTACTGACCATCAGTACCGGGGCAAGCGGGGATGGCGATGCCGGCCAGCAGGGAACAGATGCCTCATCTGCAGGGGGGGAGCCAGAAGCAGTGGCCGGTGGTGGTAAGTCATATTGCCTGCTTATTGACAGTTTATACACTCGCCCCAAGTGTACACTCTATACTGTACTGTTGAGACTAAGTTTATGAAGAACAGTTGAAGACAATCTTTACTTAGCATTAGCATATACAGTGTTGAGTAACTAATGGTCTCTTCTATTTTCAACTTGGCAGAGAAAGTTTTATGAAGATTCAGACCTTGATGGGTTGATGGAAAGGTGAAAGAAGGATGGAAGGAGGAAGGATGGGTGAAATGTAGTATGACTAACAGAGACGGATGCGTGGGTAAAGGGATGCATATAGGTGGCTGATAGAATGCTTGGGTGGTTGAAGGATGGGTTAACGATGAAAGAAAGGCTGCCTGCCTGAGTGGGTGAGCGTGAATGGGGGAGAGGAATCCTCCAAGGTATTTGATGGGTCAAAGTCAAGGATGCATGGGTGGTTAAATGCCAAATTTATGTTTTTGAAAGTTTTGTTGAGAATGATAGCCATGTTTGGATGGATGGTATTCAATCATTGGATGAAGAGAATGTAAAACGTAAACTGTGCCTGAGTTGTAAAGCCAAGGGTGAAGAAGAAAATAATGCTAGAAGAACAATGCAATGGTAAATGGAAAAATCCCTGGGAAGAAGAATAAACAAGGAATGTTTTTTTTATCATGGGATTCAAAGGCTTGAGGATGTATTTCAGACTACTCCCTTAACTCACAGTAGTTTTCAAGTACAACATATATATTATGTACTGACCCATTCGAGGCCCACTCCCTATCCATGGCATTTCCAAAGAGTCAGCCATGGGTGGCCTATCGGCTGCATGGTGGTAGTACCTCACATGAGGTTGTGCCATATATCGTCATTCATATTAGTGACTATTCATCTGTCTTCTTGTAGTCAGGTTTAAAGTGAAATTGAGCATTTACCATTTAACAGAGCATGGCCATAATAGAAAAAGAGGTAATTGTCTAGAACAGCTGCCCCACCTGCAGACAGTAGCAAAGTAACGCAAGTCTGCCACACAAGTATGTATATTTGTTGTGCAAGCTGATCTAGCATGCCTACAAGATAAATTTAGCTAAACAAGAGTGAGAAGAATACTTATCTACTCCATGGTACCTAATGCCTGAAACTCTAAGCACATCCAAAGCTGAGGGGCAAAGGAATCGAGGATACCACAAATGTTTTATAGCGCTAGTGCTACTGTGCCATTATATCATTTTATGTTTTACTGTTTTGCTAAGCATATTGGTTACAATTTGTCTTTTTTCTTTCATGATATAGCTACTCCTTCCCAACCCACCAGCCCGGAGATAGCAGCCAAGACCCGGCAAAGGAAGCTCGAGGGCATTAGGGCTGAATATCGGTGGATGGTGGCCTTGGAGGAGGAGGAGTTGGAGGAGGCGGCATCTTCCTCCTGTGGTACTTCAAATATGGTGAAATTCTATGGTATAAAGTGCTGATTCATTTTGATCATGGTTAATCTCTCTACAGTTTTGGGGAAAAGAGACTGGTTCTTCTCACTGTTAGAAGGTCAACAGCAACACTGAAAACACACTCAGCGGAGACACTGGGTACGGGGCAAGCCAGATAGTTTATCGCCAGCCTGCTGAGCACTGGCCATTGGCACCTCTTCCCATACCAACATTGCATTGAGTTTTGATCTCTGTTGGGACTTCCTGATAGTCTTGGACCATCCGCTCAATAGTCATGGGTGCTCCGACTTCGGCCTCTTTTGCAGTTGCCTCAGCACAGGAGTTAAGCCCTGTCAATAGAAACCAATGCCTTGCCGATTTTGGGGCTGCTGCTCCTGTTCTTGTTGTTGATGTTGTTCTTGCTGTTGGGGGTTTTGGCTGCTGTGAGCCAACCGCACTACCCTCAGGCTCTAAACTTGAATGCTGCCCTGAAGTACTTGTGCCCTGGAGGAGCAGGCCTCTAATTCCCGGCCATTCTTTTTCTAGCTGACTGGCTTGCACAGCTATCCTAATTTTGTAGTTGGCTACATCTTTGTCTGAAAAAGCAATGAAAGTGTCCAGTAATGGTTTGTACCTTGGATCAAGAATTGTGGCACAAATGTAATGGTTGGATGACAAAATGTCTCTTTGCACCCTTGTATTTGCAGATAAGTGAAAGATTAAGCTCTCCACCAACTCATATTCTTCTTTTTTTCCCTCCACTCCTGCGTAAAGAGCAGACACCTCCTTGAGCTGTTCCTGTAATATGTGCAACAGTGGGATAGCTTGGCCCATGATACTGTCCTCCTTTCTGATTTCACGGGCGAACACCTCAAAAGGAAGCAGCATCTCTGTCAGGCATTTCACTAGGCCCCATTAGTCCATCTCAATGATCATGCCTTTCACGGTTGTATCCCCTCTTTGCCTGACATATTCATTGATTGGTATGTACTGCTCAAACAGACATTCATTCATTTAATAAGTTGAGTTCCAATGTGTGGGCACCTCCTGTATGAGCGCTTTAACTGGCATTCTATTATCACGTTGAATGACCGCTTCCGGGCTTTAAAAGAATGGCTGAAAGGTGTGCAGATTCTTCTGCAAGTGAACAGACAGTTGCTGACTCAGTCTGCTTTTTTGAGAAAGTCTTGAACAATGATGTTAATGAAGTGCGCGAAACATAGGACCCTAAAATAGCCACCATCGCCCATGGCCTTAACTATATGACTGCCATTATCCATGGCAACAAAACCAATGCTAAGCCCTCTTGGACGCAGCCATTCAAAGACCTTGGTGTTAAAGTCTTCCACAATGTTTGCAGCAGTATGGGATTTCTCATGGCGAACATGGCTACTATTGCATGCTTCTGAGCACCATTAAAAACCTCAGCAGTGTCAACACCTGCAGATATCTTTTCTCTAACCCCCACAAAAGATATCCAGTGTGCAGTGATGCAAATGTAATCAGTGGCTTGCAACTGGTCCACATGTCTGTTGTTAGGTGGATAGTGTGAACAGCACTCTGCTTCAAAGTGTGTCCAAACAGCAACTCTGGCAAAATAGTACTGGCTGGGGACCTTCCATTTTGGGCAAATGGCTGCCATAAATTCAAGTAAACCCACCCCTTCCAAAAATAAAAAAGGGAAGAGGTCCAGCGCTAACATTTAGCCATCTGCGCATTGTGCAAACGTGCCGATGGGTGATTGCGTTCGTACTGCCCTTGCCCCTAAACATACAGAGAATAGTAGCCTGGATTTTTTTAATTTTCTGTTGCCACTGATGCAGATTACTTCTCCAGAGCAGACATTGGTAGGCTCAATGCGTGTTTCGGTTTGACAGTCACTGTACTCTCTTGCCTTGGTGTCTCGGCCTGACTCTTGTCATTGCGATGTTGCTGATGATGATGTGGGCAATACCACTGCACTGCTGGGGACAGGGCTGCTTTGTGTACCAGAGAAAATGTCTTCCTCTTCTTCACCTTCCACCGTGATCAGATCTGATTCCCTGCACAGCCTTTCACCCCCTACACCAACAACACTTGCAGTTTTTTGCTCGATAAGGTGTGCCTCCCACTAGATCAAGTGATATTTTCTCAGATGGGTTGTTTAGCCTCTGATACCATAGTTTGCACCAAGCTTATCCCGACTAACAGTCGCTCCACAAAGGGAGCATATAGCAATGTTCATCTCCTTCTTACTAACCAAAAAGAGGTCTCAAAGTGGGGAGGCCAACTTTCTGACGCTGCTGATGCTACTTGCAATGTCGGATGAACTGGCAGGTGTGCATGACGTTTGACTCTCTGCAATACCTACTTATAATGAGGTGGTTGTAGTGGATGTAGGTCGTGGGTTGGTGGTTTCTGTGGTGCCACATTCCTCACAGCAATTTGGGATGGGGTAATGTCAGTCTCCACTGGGGCAGAGCTAACGGCCTTGATGACTGGTTCGTCATCATCCTCCTCTTCTACATCTCCTCCCATTATTCTAAGGCTTTCAGGAACCTTCCTTTTCCCTAGCCTTGTCTCGTGGCGTGTCGCACTCTCAGACTGAAGCGGGATCCAAGTTGTGTCTAGATAATCAAAAGGGGGCTTGGAGATGAAGCTGATGGACTAACCCTCCTTTTTTTTACTGGTGATCTGGAAGATAATGGATCTTCTGAAAGAGTGGCTTGCTCTTCGTCCTCAGCAGGAAGCTCGATCTCCTGAACTGCCCCTATGTTGTCCACTTATCTTAGTTTCCTGCATTGATTGGGTACTATTTTGTGATAACAATAAGTCAATTTCAATATCCCTGCTCGTTGGCATGGGCCTAGGATGTTGGGGTGGGTCCGCTGATGCGGGGGTGCTGCTCCCAGCTTGCTCCCCGGACACCATCTTGAAACTGTCAGTTAGCAGCAGCCCTTACCTCCACATGTTAAAGCGATGTCTGTGGTCACACATCACGTCGTTAGCACATCTTCTGTCTGGCAGTACTATGGGGGATGTTGTCTCCTCCTCTTGTGCACCTAACAGCAAAGAAACAAGAAGAAGATCAGTGAAACGCAGCATTGTTGTAGTTCTGTGGAAATATGGATTCTTATGATCAGTTACGTCCCCTATCTTGGACCCCAACGGTTTCATGTATAAATCACAAGTACATGTATGTTCCCTCCAGTTCCAGTTATGAAGACGCAAACACATGTGCGTCCACCGTCAACATGTCCTCTTTCAGATCCGCCATGAATGGGCCGGATATTTTATTCCTAAGTATGAAAGGCCACCGGCTTTATATGGTTCATTTATCCCATTTTACAGTCCAGGCGAGTAGGCCCTGATTCTGCCATTAAGCCTTTTCCTGCCTTCTGCCTCTGAAAGCTTCAGTCTGAGCTCGCATCTGTATCCATGAACTTTGTCCTACTCCCTGCGCGGCTAACGGTGCCTGACTCGGCCTGTCTGCCTGCCAAAAAACTGTATTTCACCTTCAAGATTATCTGCTCTGCTCCGCTCCTCATCCAATGCATTCCTGTCTAGTAGCTTAAGTAAACATTCTTCCAGCTACCGAGCAAAGGGCCCGGCTTCTCTGTCTTTATGCAAGTAATTCATAGCCCTGTTACTATGGAAGATTTCTGCCCTTGCATCTCATGTAGACACTTAGACGCTTGTACACGCACTCACAGTCAGTATAGAATAGATTTTGTTCGAGAGACCTTTCCTTTTGGATAACATAGTTCTTTAAACATAGGATGTTAGATATGATTTGGGATTAGGTTGACTTGACCCCCCAGACTTTTGTCTCCACATGTAGAGCTAAATGTCAAGTCCCCTTCACCCCCTAGTTGCACGTCAAATCACACGTCATGCTGCTGCGCGCGCATCTCTGCCAAGTATTTTTGCTGACATTGCGAAATTCTTTCATGGAACCACCCATTTGTGACATCATACCTAATGACGTTCTTTAGTTACGCCTAGTTACACCCATTTTAGTTACGCATGTATGTCTTTATCTCTGTTATCAACTGTTACGCCTCCTGCATCTGTTTCACTGTAATGCCTCTTCTATAAAAATGATTACCTGTCAATAATGTATGGTCCTTCACTTCCTGAACCTCCGTGGTGATGGAATATGAAGCCCACAATTCGAATTGTTATTGGAATAAAGCCCGTTCCGAATCTCTAATACCACGGATTCTGCCTCTTATTTTACTGAGCTATTCTTATAATTTTCCGCATCAAATTAAGTACCGGTAATTAAATTATTTACCACATATATGGCGCCCGAATAGGGACACTTTCTCATCTCACGCGCCGGAGGTGCGTTGCAGGCCCGGTCTCCTGCCACAGCTGGACGGACAACAACGCGTACCCACAGGATTTCCTGTATCTCCCTCCTGCCGAGCGGGGGTAACTGAGGCTGCGATCAACACCCAGACGAGGCGGTGAGAAGTGCGAAGTATCCCGACCAGAGCCTAGCTGAGAGAGCAAGATCCGAGGTATACAGAGGCCCACCAGGTTCCGAAGTTCCGAAGTTTCGAGTCGAGTCCAGTCCGGTCCAAGTCCAGTTCAGTTCAGTTCCGAGGCCTTCCGTTCCGAGCTACCCGGTGAGTACCATTGCCGGGGAGGCGTTCTGACGTGCACATAGGTTGTGCCGGTCAAGACGGGTTTGGGTACACAAATCCGGTCTGCACTGTTTCAGCAGTGTATCTGTACTGTTTAGCAGTATATCTAGTATGTCTAGTATATAATTCAGAATTACCTAGTTAGTGCCGAGTATTATGCTTAGTGACTAGTTCCCTAAATGGCCATCATTGTTGTTCATTAAATGTTAAATGTTAAATGTTTTAAATACGTTCTGCATATTGTGGTGTGAATGACTGTTCATTATTGTGTTTTGTTGTATTAAACGTGTTCAAAATTAGGTATCAGATCAGTTCTCAATATGCCGCTCTTTTCGAAATTAAGACAGATCAAAACTAGAAAAGGGGTACTCGAAGAAGCTGTTCCCATTCCTCCTAGGGACACTCCAGGGTACTTCATGTATCATAAACATCGCCTAGACGCCATATTATTTCTTGATTTATGGGTAGACTACACCAAGGAATTACCAGAAAGTCAGAGGTGGCCCGCAGCTGGGACCTGGGATGCAGATTGCATCATGAAAGTAGAGGAAGAATTATGGAAAAAGAAAGCTAGACAATCACAGAAAGATGCCATTGAATTATGGCGTAAAGAATCATATAGACGTACAGAAAAAGCACTCAGACAGGAAGAGAAAAGTAAGGAGAATTCAAATAAAATCCGAGAAAATCTATTAATTGAAGAAGGTACCCGAGCAAAATCAGAACAAGTAGACAGACAAAGAAATGCCCTTATGAATGGTATGTATCCTCTTCTGGCCGAAGGGTTACCTAAGGCTACTCCGGAGATACCAAAAGACTTGCCACCTCCATTGTTTCCGATAAAAGCACATCCCAAAGGGCATCCCAGAACCGCAGAAGATGTTTTCCTTTCCTCTTATTTAGACGACGCAGCTCCCGAGTATGCTAATACTGCACCACATAGACCGCCTGCCGAGGGGGTTCAACGCCAAGACCCTCCGTCTGTACCTCCGCAACAACAAACTCCGACACAAGTTCCGGCAAGCACATCTGTTTCTACAGCTGTACCCACACCTATGGTTGCTATATCACGTTCAACGAATCCTTTCACATCCAGCACCCCAGGCGGTGCTACAGGAGGTACAACAAGCATTTTTTCCACGCCACCCAGAGTAAATAAACTTTCCTTTCAAGAATTAGCCCACCAACGTACGCCCAAACTAGTAACTCCCGACATGCTTAAGGAACTTCTAGTAGATTGTAGATATGACCCTGTGCCCGGCATAGAGGACGAAATGCTGCTGGCATCATTACGTATCCGACGAGCTGCAATATATTTAGGGAGGCTACCAGGAATGACTACACATTTAGAAAATATATATCACTTTGTCCAGTCAGGGCGAGATTCTGAAAGTATTAATAGAGCCATGGAGTACCAGAAAGTGGAGATACAGGGGGAACTGTTATGTTTCCTCATAAATTGTGTGATCAGAAATCAAGACCGACCAGGGGTAAATCCGGAAGAAATGCGAATTCTTACCACATGGAGTCGGAATATATCAGAGGGGAGACATGATAAACTATTAAGTATAGTAGCTATGTGCCGAAAGATCCGCAAAGAAGTAGAACGAATACACGAAGAAAGATTAGCGGTAGACCAGCCTGAACAAAACGAGGAGGAGGAAGAATTAGAACTGCCCACAGGACAGTTAGAAACCATGGCCTATGTAGGTAGAGGAAGATCTTGTAATAATACTAGATGCTTTACTGATCCGATACGTCCGATACGTCCAGATAATAACAGAAATTTCCAAACCCCTATAATAAATATAAGGTCCCCCGAACATTCGTTCCAAGCCGCTGACAAATTACTCCGAGAACGAAGGGGTTATCATATACTCGATTCTATGGACGAACAAGAATTAGCCAGGTCAGCCGTTCACTGGGTTGACAGTCCCGGAAAATATAGTGATGATACACTAGCGCACACGTTTTTGAACCTCACCCCAGATGAACAGCGTTTAGCTGGTATCTACATGATTCAACAACTCCTTATATTATATAAAAGCCAACACTCTGATCCTGGTCCCTTACCTGATATATTGACTGAATTACTCACGAATAAATGGAGAGGTTCAGGTACTGAGTTAATTAGAGAAATACTAGAATCCAGAAAGCAGTACATTCTTTTTGTATGCCCCGAACATGTCTCACTGCCCATCAAGGAAAGAACGACGTATTATATGGATAGACAGAATCCCTTACGCGAAGTCCACCCGATAAAAGGTGATGACAATCAGTTTAAACGTGTGTTTGTATACACACCCATATCTAAAATGGAACTATTAGAAATGAAGAAAGTGGTACCCAGTCATGACAAAGACCCAGCGGGTTTCCACCGTGAAATTAAAGACATGTTGCTCATGGGAGAGTATACCTATCCCGACATTATGAAAATATTAAAGGTATTAATGCCTGCGGGCATTTACGAAAAACTCAAAGAAAAGGATTGGGAGGTGGGAGACCAAAAGATAGATTGGACAGCATTAGAAAACGAAGAAACAGCTCGAGGTCCAGGTTTAGGGCTCGGGGAAAAGACCAAAATACTACCAGGTTTATTAGTACAGGTACTGCCACGTTTATTAACTACGAAAAAGGAAGACTGGGGTGCAATCTCAGCCTGTAAACAAAAGCAAGATGAAGACACTAGTGATTTCTATGTCCGATTCGAAAAATGTTTTGGTATAAATAGTGGAATAAAAGCAAGTAGCGAATCGTATCCACATCTGTTTGTGACAAAATTAGTTGAAAATTCCTTGCCCCAAGTTAAGAATAGAGTATTGAAATTCGAGAGTACCTGGCAAGGTAACACTCCGTCACAAATGTTACAAATGCTACAGTACCATCACAATAGAATTAGAGAGGAACAAGAACATGAACAAAGACGCATGAAAGACACGAAAATGAAAATGCTAGTTTCCCAGACAGTTCCAGCTGACGGTCATAAAAAGGGTATGACACAGTCCAGTGATTCAGCAGGGTCTGTAAAAGGGACATGCAACTATTGTAAACAGCCAGGTCATTATATACACGATTGTCCAGTCTTAAAACATAATATCGCCATAGGTATTACAAAAGAAAGACCACGGCCACTTAGACAGGATCAGAACCAACAAGGAGCCCCGCAGCATGCACAGTCCATGCCAGCTCCGCAACAGTCTATGCCAGCTCCACCACCGCAGCCTATTGCTGCCACACAAACAACGACACGACAGATGTACCAGACCGCACAGTATGACTATCCTGATTATCAACGATACTCATGAAACAGCCTAGAGAGGGAAGTTGGCTTACCCCTTATCGAGGTCCCTGTAGATCAAGAAGGACCTTATGTACACAGTGAACTATTAGGCCAAGATAGAAAATTTTTACTTGATACAGGGGCAAGCCGAACAACCATAAAACGTAGTGAAGTTCCAGGGGCACCCCTCTCAGGCTCACAGAATATTTCCCTTGGTTTTTCAGGAAAACCTATCATTAACGAAGTATCACAGCCTCTTCCACTTACGATTGGTCCCTTGACACGAACTACAGATTTATTGCTTACTAAATCATGTCCAGAAAACCTGTTAGGTATAAAAACATTGAAAGCTCTAGGAGCTATAATATGTTGTTCTCCGGAAGGAGTAAGATTGTTTTTACGTGATTTCAAAGGGCACTATGTGTCCCGAGACATGGATCACCGACTGCAGACTTTACCCACACATTTATGGGCACAAGGCCCTACAGATGTTGGTTGCATGAACATTACACCATATCGAGTCACACTAAAGACAGGAGTGGTACTACCACGAATGCGACAATACAAGTTACCCCCAGATGCTGTAGTGGCTTTACTGCAAATCATTGACGAGCTTATTACCCAAGGAGTGGTTGTGGAAACCGACTCCAATGTATGTAATTACCCGATAATTCCGATTCTTAAACGAACTGATCCAAAAGCCCCGCCAGTATATCGATTGGTTATTGATCTGCGCGAATTAAATAAATGTATTGTACCACAATACCCCGTAGTCCCAGACATTTCTTCATTACTGACAGCCATTGATTCCGAAGCAACATTCTTTACTGTAATTGATCTCAAGAATGCCTTTTTCAGCGTCCCTATAGATCCGGAAAGCCAATACTTGTTCGGATTTAGTTTAAATGGACGAAGCTTTAAATTCACACGCTCACCTCAAGGATTCACAGAAAGCCCCAGCATCTATAGCCAAGCACTGAAACGAGAACTTGACAGTATCCACATGCCAGTCAACACTGCCCTGCTTCAATATGTCGATGATCTGCTGATCACCGCTAGAAGCGAACCTGAATGTGAAAAAGCCTCACTGACGGTTTTACAATTTTTGGCCGAAAAGGGGCACAAGGTGTCCCCTTCTAAGCTGCAATTCTGTGTCCAGCGAGTTGTTTACCTTGGGCACTCGCTGTCCAAGGAGGGAAGGCAGCTTACGTCAGATCGCATCCAGTTAATTGCTAACATGCCAATACCCAAGACACAAAAGGAGGTACGGGCTTTTATAGGCCTCACTTCATATTGTAGGCAGTGGATCCCTCAGTATGCATTTCTAGCAAAACCACTCATTCAGTTGACAACACAGGAGGCAGCCACATCGACTGTCCTCCCTTGGACTCAGGAACATACACAAGCTTTTGAAAGCCTAAAGAAAGCTTTATGTCAAGCACCTGTTTTAGCAACACCATGTTACAATAAACATTTTACGCTCTTTGTTACAGAACGCGAAGGTACTGCCTTGTCAGTACTCACACAGGAACAAGCAGGATCACACAAACCATGTGCTTATTTTTCTAGTACATTAGATCCCGTAGCTCAGGCTCTGCCTGCGTGCCTGAAATCAGTGGCAGCGACAGCTTTAGCAATCAGACAAAGCGATGCCATAGTGTTAGGACATCCATTGACAGTACAAGTACCACACGCAGTAGAGGTTCTTGTGAACCGAACGCAAACACAACACTTGACTATAGCAAGACTTACCGGTTACGAATTAACATTGTTTCAGCCACACATAGAAATCAGACGTTGTAATACGTTAAATCCTGCCACACTTTTGCCAGTAAACGGAACAGACCCACTAGCACATGATTGTATTGAAGTTATTACTATCACGACGAAACCCAGACAAGACTTGACAGACGTCCCATTGTCAGATCCAGACCTGACGTTGTATGTAGATGGTTCATGTATGAGAACAAGTACAGGAGAGCTAGTGGCCGCGTATGCAGTCACAACAGACACTGAAGTCATTGAAACAAATTGCATAAATACCTTGTCAGCTCAAGCAGCAGAGCTCATCGCTCTGACGCAAGCCTGTATTCAAGCCACAAATAAGAAAGTCAACATATACACTGATTCACGTTATGCATTCGGAGTTGTACATGACTTCGGCGTGCTGTGGCGAGAGAGAGGTTATTTAACTTCTCACGGTGCCCACATTCAGCACGGACCCCTCATTCATGCCTTATTAGATGCAATACATCTACCCACTGCAATATCAATTATGAAATGTAAAGCTCATACGAAAGTTACTGATATCATTTCCCAAGGCAATGATCTAGCTGACAGAACAGCTAAACAGACTGCTCAAACTCACACATCTGACATGACAAAGACAATAGTTCCGACACCAACACATTGCATGACGGTTAAGGATCCCGCTCTTGACGTAATTGACATACAGACACATGCTACACCAGATGAAATAAAGAAATGGACTGAATTAGGAGGGATCCAAACGGATCAAGGATGGATGACGAAGGAAAAATCTGTATGGTCCCTTCCTGACTCTATGGTTCAAGTTATCATTAATACTATACATAGTCCAGCGCACCTAGGAGAAAAAGCTATGCTAGACAGCATTCAACACATTTGGTTCAACAAACATTTACGAGCAGCAGCTAAACAAAAAGTTCGTACCTGTATGATCTGTTGTCAGTTTAACCCAGGTAAAAGCATTCCCGTAGAACAGGGTGGATTTCAGCCTCCTGATCACCCTTTTGAAGTCCTCCAGATGGATTATATCCAGATGGAACGATGTCGAGGATTCAAATATGTTCTTGTAGTTGTCTGTGCTCTTTCCCGTTGGACAGAAGCCTACCCGGTCTCAGATTACACTGCCCCGACTACTGCCAAACAGTTGGTTCGAGAATTCTTCCCACGGTACGGTTTACCACGTGTTGTCTACTCAGATAACGGCCAGCCGTTCTCATCCGAACTAATGAAACACGTTTCACTTTTGTTAGGCTATCAATGGAAATTTCACTGTGTCCGACACCCCGAGGCAGCAGGTCTCGTGGAACGACATAATCAAACTCTGAAAATTAGATTGTCCAAAATATGTAGAGAGAAAGGTGTCGATTGGGTAGTAGCCTTACCAGTTGCACTCTTTTACATGAGAATGGTAGCGCACTCTCGAACAGGGCTATCCCCTTATGAGGTGATCTTTGGCAGACCACCAAATATGTGGGGGACGCCTATACCACGCAAAATAACTGATGTTGACTGTAATATGCTGACAGATTACCTGGCTTCCTTGATGTCTGCACTACAATCTTGTCGTTCACAGGTAGCTGCAGCCTTTCCCGACAACACCGAGGTGAAACCCCATGACGTAGTTCCCGGGGACCTGGTGTTAGTGCGGAATTTTGACCGGAAGACTCAGCTGGATCCTAGGTGGAAATCTCCTCAACTTGTACTACTCACCACGAGGACAGCCGTGAAGATCGAAGGTCGCAAAGGATGGTTACATTCAAGTCATATCAAGAAATTTCATGGACTACCGTCTGATGTAAACGTTACACCTCGCGTGGCTTCACCGATTGACTCAAAGCTTCCTTTGGTTGAACAAAGCGATAAGGAACTATACAAACTAAAATTACGATCTAATAAGTCAGACAATTTGATTGTTTAAGTCCTCTCCAAGGTGAATCGGTCGAATTTGTCTCTGACATGTATCCCCTAGACCTGAATAGAGAAAGAAACCGAAAGATGCAGTTGAAAAAGCATGCGTACTGTAAATCACTGCGTAGTCATTGCACAGTGACGTTATTAATTTTGTTTTTCTTAAGTCTTTTAATAATCGCTGCAAGTATATTGTTGCACATATATTATCCTATTTCTAAACATGTTTACAATGTTACTGCTGAACATTCTTTTAGTGAATTACCCCCGCATGAGTTGTCCTATAGATTTGCGCTGCGCAATAACACTTTTATTAGTATGTTACATCATTCCCATCAGACTAGCAATGCTACAAATTGTTGGATATGTGGCCGACTCCCTCCCTATCAGAACTATAAGGGAATTCTGCCTCTCTTTCCATATCCGTTCACACACAATGGCTCCTGTGGAGCATGGTTTAGTTTAATTAATTCCTTAGATTCAAACTCAGTAACTTATCAAGACAATTGGGTATGGGGAAACCTGAACCTAGTTTTACTCAAAGTCTGCTACCCTGACAAGGAGGGATTTCCCAAAAGAACAGGAACTGACCTAGAAAATGAAGTATATGGATTAGGGAATTTCACGCTTAATCTCATGATCCTGAATGTTGAATCCGAAGCTGCACCAATTTTGCCCGCTATGTCAGTATTTCCAGTTAAAGGTGAATTGTGTGTAAGAAAGAATGGTTCCATACATATGGGCCACAGTAGATGCACCACTGTAATAGAATTCAGTGATCAAGGCAAGTCTACATTTAGAGCTTCTCGCCATTCCTACTTCGTATGTGGTCAGACTGCATATATACGTTTGCCTCTAGATTGGGATGGTACCTGTTACATCGGATTCCTTTTGCCACCTGTTTTCCTAGCCCCTCCTGATTATCACAGAAATACTCATTTAGTACACAATAGAGAACGGAGAGATCTCCCAATTGTCGATTACACTGAAACAGCATGGGAAAAATATACAGATTTCAATAAAGGTTTCTTCCCCTATATAGGTACAGTCACTAATAGTAAGTTGATACGTAGATTAACCAGAACCCTTGAAGCAGTAGTGAACGAAACTATTTCCGCCTTAGGAAATTTAACAGAAGAGCAGTCTGCTATGCGGATTGTTGTGCTTCAAAATCGTCTTGTCCTTGACGTCATCCTGGCCGATAGGGGCGGAGCTTGTAGGGTCATCGGATCAAGTTGTTGCATTTTCATACCAGAAAATTCGCCGTCAGTATATAAAGCCATAACCCGCCTTCATAAGATTGTAAGCCAGATACACCAGAGTCCAGGCACCTGGACTTGGTCCGGTTGGTTCTGGGGCGTGTTGTCAGCCTGGGGATGGAGAATGCTCTCCTTCCTAGGTATTGGCTTTCTCATACTATTCAGTTGCTGCTTATGTCTACAATGTGGGCCAGCGATTTGTGGTCTGTGTGCCACCTCGTGTATCCCACATCCAAGTTTTCGTTCGAGATCCCGGAAGAAGAAAGAAGAACAAATGATGTTATATGAACAGATCGATGGATTGATGAAGATCGATATCTCCTAAGGGTCCGAAGGGGACAAGGAGGGAATGTGGAAATATGGATTCTTATGATCAGTTATGTCCCCTATCTTGGACCCCAACGGTTTCATGTATAAATCACAAGTACATGTATGTTCCCTCCAGTTCCAGTTATGAAGACGCAAACACATGTGCGTCCACCGTCAACATGTCCTCTTTCAGATCCGCCATGAATGGGCCGGATATTCTATTCCTAAGTATGAAAGGCCACCGGCTTTATATGGTTCATTTATCCCATTTTACAGTCCAGGCGAGTAGGCCCTGATTCTGCCATTAAGCCTTTTCCTGCCTTCTGCCTCTGAAAGCTTCAGTCTGAGCTCGCATCTGTATCCATGAACTTTGTCCTACTCCCTGCGCGGCTAACGGTGCCTGACTCGGCCTGTCTGCCTGCCAAAAAATTGTATTTCACCTTCAAGATTATCTGCTCTGCTCCGCTCCTCATCCAATGCATTCCTGTCTAGTAGCTTAAGTAAACATTCTTCCAGCTACCGAGCAAAGGGCCCGGCTTCTCTGTCTTTATGCAAGTAATTCATAGCCCTGTTACTATGGAAGATTTCTGCCCTTGCATCTCATGTAGACACTTAGACGCTTGTACACGCACTCACAGTCAGTATAGAATAGATTTTGTTCGAGAGACCTTTCCTTTTGGATAACATAGTTCTTTAAACATAGGATGTTAGATATGATTTGGGATTAGGTTGACTTGACCCCCCAGACTTTTGTCTCCACATGTAGAGCTAAATGTCAAGTCCCCTTCACCCCCTAGTTGCACGTCAAATCACACGTCATGCTGCTGCGCGCGCATCTCTGCCAAGTATTTTTGCTGACATTGCGAAATTCTTTCATGGAACCACCCATTTGTGACATCATACCTAATGACGTTCTTTAGTTACGCCTAGTTACACCCATTTTAGTTACGCATGTATGTCTTTATCTCTGTTATCAACTGTTACGCCTCCTGCATCTGTTTCACTGTAATGCCTCTTCTATAAAAATGATTACCTGTCAATAATGTATGGTCCTTCACTTCCTGAACCTCCGTGGTGATGGAATATGAAGCCCACAATTTGAATTGTTATTGGAATAAAGCCCGTTCCGAATCTCTAATACCACGGATTCTGCCTCTTATTTTACTGAGCTATTCTTATTAATTTTCCGCATCAAATTAAGTACCGGTAATTAAATTATTTACCACAGTTCAATTACCAGTACAAACAAATATAATATAATTTAGTGTGTGGTCACACTTGTTACCTCAGTTATTAAAAAGATTAACAATACAGTGTAACCATTGTGAGACTTTGACAACTACATAAGCTTTCATGGTGTACTGTACAGTACACTCAGGAAGGATAGGAAAGAAGAAGAACAAGAACAAAATCCAGATCTAACGGTTAGCTTTATGTGCATTGTGCATCACATGGGATGCAGCACGCAGGGAGCTGAAGCTGACAAATGACAATGGAACAATCCCTAGACAATGAATACTATTGTGCACGTCATATAGCAGACATGGAGTTAATGGTTCATTGATACCAAATCATATTACTTATACAACTTAAAAAAATTGAAAAACATAAAAAACAACTTTGAAAAAATTGAAAATAAATATATTTATATATAAAAGAAAAAAATAAACAAATTGGAAACATTTTAAAATTACAATGAAAAAAAGAAATTAAAACAATAAAAATAAATTAATTTAAAAAATGATGAATAAATAAATAAAGTGTCTAATTATTAATTTATTAAGATGCTATTATCTCATTGACCAACCATCCGTGCAAGCATATGGCAAAGGGGCACACTGGTTGAACGCACAAAATGGCTGCCAGTCATTGCCACATGGTCATCATCAACAACAACAAGGAAGAAGAAGGCATTTAAGAACAAAGAGAAGACATACAGGCCTTTGGCAAAAGCACACTGGCTGCCTTCACAGAATGGCCACCAGCCACATGGCCAGGCCACAACAAGTAGCAATAAACCAAGAGGAACAAAGGGAAGACCTGCAGGCTTATGGCAAAAGCACACTTACTGCCTTCACAAAATGGCTGCCAGCCCCATGGTCACAACAAGAAGCATGAGGCCTGGAAAACAATTAACACAAACAGGCCTATGGACACAGACTTTACAAAATGGCCCATGGCCACATGGGAAACCAAGGCAAATACTGGCCTACGATTGCAATGCAAACACACTCACACACTGGTCAGATAAAGGAGGAATGCTACACACATCTTTAATGCAAAAATGCCAAAAATTAAAATCCACATGGCTAAAAAGGTTTGCAAGTCACAACTACACACATCCAAAAAAAGGCATCAATACAGATAAAAAAAGTGAAATATCACAAAAAAAACACATTTTGTATTTCAATCCAATGCCATCTATGGCCTAAATGATGTTTAACTTCAACAGACACCACAGAAACGGTTGTTTCATGCACCCATGAGTAGCTCTGGGTCTATAGGTTGAAAGGCATATTGGCAGATTACTGGGCTACATAGTGTATTAAATTAATATTGCAAATCGATTTCAAAACATGGAGAAAATGTAGTGAACTGTACAACATTTTTCCTTTATACAAGAAAATAGAATTTTTTGAAAAGGAATAACAAGGCCCCTGATAAAACTAAAGGACATGAACCACAATTAATTAAAAGTATTGATGAGAAGTACAAATATATCCAGGTGCATGGCCCCATTCAAGCAAACAACACCAGTTTTCCAACTTACTTTTGAAATCTCAATATGCAGCAGACACAAAGAGTGTTCTTTCCAGCTCCAAATCCAAATGAAAAGTGACCAGGAGATGGTCAAAGCACTGGGAGGAGCCTGCTGGACAAAAAAAGCTATGGCCAATGTCAATTTGATGGAAGTTTTTTATTCCATATAGTCATTTTGAGAATGTTTTGATGCTGCTCGGGGATAGAACCTTCTCCAGATTGCAGTTGAGGTTGATCCTGCACATTCTGGATAATGTTCGTCACAAACCCGCCGTCGGAACTCCACTGGCGCATGCGAATGACGTGTTGGTGACTGTAAACTCCTGGACCATGCGACTTCTTAGCGAATCTTGTAGCATGCACAAACGACTTGAAAGTCTCATCTGTGATCACAGACATCCGGTAAATCACTCCCGTGTGCGAAAATATGCATTTAGGGTGTGCCAATAGAAAAAAACTCTGCTCTGTTGCGGAGTGCGGAGTAGATCGGCAGCTCCGCTTTGCCAGAACTCTTCAAACTCCGCAAGGGGAGCGGAGTTTTGCACCCAGGCTTAGTCATCATTTGTCAACTCCCGCCTCACTGGTCTTCCCTGCACAGGCAGCTCCTGGTTGGGAGTAATATATAGTGCTTATTAAAAAATATTTTAAAAATCCATAAATACCCAAACACTCTAAACTTGTATTTTGAAATAATGTACTTATTAAAAAATACCAATTTAAACATGAGTTACTAATAAAAACAGTATAAGAATTACAGTGAAACTCTTCCCACCCTACTCCGCTTCATTCTCAACAACTCACAGAAATGTGTAAAACAAAAAATTAAAACATTTAGCAAATCTTTTCAAACCAAAAAGGATTAAAGAATTAAAACATGTACAGAACTAATATTCTAATTAAAAAATTGAAGAGAAATTAAATACCCTGTTTTCAATTGTAAAACATGAATATAGCAGTTAAAAAGGTACATACATCCAATTCTAATTAACCAATTACATTTAACAAATTTTAAAAAGATTATAATAATACTCAAATATATATATTTAAATATGTTTCTCATCTGCTCCCCTACAATCCCATCAATGTGCCAAACACCTTAAAACCTTAAAACAAATCTTTAAAAATATAACAAAAACTATAAAATAACTGTTAAGAAAACTACAGACAACTAGAATTAACATACTAATATCTAAAAGCACACAAAATCATAAATCATGACAAAATATTACAAAATCAATATTATGTACAACTACATTTAAGGAATATATTAAACTTTGAAAAACCCAGCATTTTTATCTAAATATCATGTACCATGATATTCGAGTCATCATAATATGTTTTATGATGATATTGGTTTCTCACAGTATTTGTGACACAATAATAATGTTGTGGACAGACTGGAGTAGAGGATGTCAAAGTCAAGTCAAAAATAGTTTATTGTATATGATTACTTAAAATCGTTACAATTTACACTTTAAAATATATTTAAACATAAATCTCCAACTAAATGCCACTTAATAACAACGAGATCTGCGATATTTAAAATCTGAATAACATCAGTAATGCGCATAAGATGTTAACTAACAGTTTGAGCAATCTGCGAAAGTTCTATTATTCAAAATTTTCAAGGAACTCAGTTGACTGAAATGGTCCGAAAACAAATTAACTAGGTCCTGTTAAGATACAATGTCCCAATAAAAGTGCAGATCTTTACATAAAGATTTGGTTGACTACCATTTTTCTGTATTATTCAAGTTATCCCATGGTTGATTGATCTTTTAGTCCGCTTGGTACTTGGGCTTGTGAAGGGGTGCCATGCTGGACCTAAAGCCCATGCCGTCCTTATTCATGCTTTTTAAATTTCCTCTAAATCGGCTTGCCTTAAAAGTTTTTTTACTATTGCCAGATATTTTACACCCCGGCAAGCCAAGATTATAGAGGAACATTCCAACCAACGTATCACAGCTTGCCTGCATGTGTGAATGTTAAATTTATTAAAAATGGGTTTTAAAAGCCCCTTCCTAAAGTCCTTGACTGCGGGTCAAGCACACTGCAGGTGAGTTAGTGTTTCATTACAAAAAGCATAGGAGACAGTGTGCTGCTTGTTGGTTACTTTTCCAAGAAGGTTGTAGGTCTTTCGAGTCATGCATACCCAACCAGTAAACAATGAAACTCTTTTGTAACTCAGAGCTGAAATGAGTTACTAAGTAAGCATGAGGCTTTATTGATATGTAAGAGTTGATCACAGTCCACCCATGCCGGCGTTTCATAGTTGTTATTTTATCTTCTCAGAAAGACTTCTTCTTTGCTATCTTATTTAACAATTTACCAAAAACTGCCCGGTCTGCCAGGCTTTCCTTTGTCGTTTGTATTTCAAGTTCCGCCAATGATTTTCTCAGATGGGCTCCCCATGAATTTGGATGTCTTGATACATCTGGGTTTTAATTTCTTTCCAGCATAGATTATTCTATGACCCCGGCTCAGATACACGAAATGTCTGAATTTCATTTAAGAGTTCCACTTCTTTACCGCACCAGACTACTAGAGCATATGACAAGTAGAGTAGATATGTGACATCACTATTGTGAAAAAGAAATTGTGAGTTAAGTTGTCAGAACTTTCCTTTGGGGTAAAAAAGTTGAATTGTAGTGAGACAAAATGACAGGAATATCCATCTAGTTTCTGGTAGTCATACAGTGAATATTGAACACTGCTTGTACAATGCACAGTTCTCATTTCACAGTTTCTCAAGGTCTTTTCTATTCAAATCACATCTTGCATAAACTATAGTTATGCGCCCTGGTAGTAGTGTAAAGAGCACAATACATTGCTCAAGGGGCTTAATATTATGTAAGTGATGGCCAGAAAATGTACTTTTATGTATTGAATTGGTGCAAACATGATGTTCATGTGGGATCAGTATACTCAGCCCGCAGAGTGCATGGCCTGACAATGAGTTGAGTACCTTATGGGCCATAGCCCAGGCTGGGGCCGAGTCACTGTGGCAATACAACTGATCCACAGAGTAACTTCCCTGTAGATCTTCAGATACTTGGATCTTCCCAAAATGAGTTTTCTGAACCAATAGTAGCCCTGATTGTTTTTACATGAACTACAATTGGATTGGTGACTGAGATAACCCCCTGGCCTGATTAATCTCTAAATTTACTCACATTGTCAATGTGTGTCATTTACTTATGACAGGTCCCTTACTCCAACAGGTCTGTTGTCACTTTTCCAAAAGTCATGTGTGCACTGTGCAGGCCTATTAACATGTGACACATTAACAATGTAGGTAGTTGGTTATGTCTGAAGAGATTTTGTTATGTGAATCACCAGCTGCTTTGTTACATTCAATCCAATCATACAAGACATACAATGATATACTGATTGTCATCCCTGCCACATATGGCAAAAAGGTGGATCCTGTGATGGCAGTACATATCACACAAACTCAATCAGATGTAGTATGATGTCCAATTAAGTAGTCCACATGTCCACTCATCCCCAGAGAAGAATCTCTCAGTGACACACATGCCAGCCCTTTCATTGTGACCTTAGGGTGTAGTCTCTATTGTGGTACAAGGCTATGGAGCTTATGCATCAAGTAAATGGGCCTGTCTGTAAAGGTGTCTGTACAGTAATGCACAAGTAGTTTACCTTTCGGAAGGTCACAATGGTGTGTTGTGTGTCATAGTACCTCACATCACAGTACATGTAGGATGGCCCTGGGCTACATAATGTTAGTGGGCTGGCTTAGTAAGTGTAGGTCAAGACTAGGGTTGAGGAAAATCAGCAGATGACTGCAAAAGTGTGTATTCTTGTTTTTGTACTGCTTAGCATATGATATTTACACATGTAGTTTGTTGACTTTTGATTAACGCTTGTGCTAGGTGTTTACAAAATGTGTATCAACCAAACAGATATGCACAAACTTGCAGTTACGATCTGTTTCTTCATCTATCGCATCCACACAGGTCAACGCCATCAGAAGAAAGACATTCATAGAGCCATCGAGTGGAAAGTGTGGACCCTGTAGGTTTTTAACCAGTACAGCGTCCATTGCAGGAGGACCTGAGGTGCTGACCAGGAAGATCATGGAGATGCAGCTGGGAAAGTCCTCCCAATGTGTGGGACTCGTGCAGGACCCTGACCCCCTAATGGCCTGCATACTTTAGGCTTGATGGGATGTTTAGGGCCCGACAGCAACTACAGCTATTGTGGTGGTGGCCCATGTGCAATACACAAGAAGAGTAATTGTTTGTGTAGATATGATAGTATGTGCATGCTGATGTACTGTGCCTATTGTCTTTATGACCAGGAACACAGCAGAGTCCAGAACACTACCAATCTGCTATCTTGAGAAGGCACCTAACTGCGTGAACTGATAATATATCTCAAATTCTTTGATGTTCTGGGTGACAATTGTATCAAACAAACCTCCTGTCGTCCTTGTGTAAGGAGTGATGTTCTCTCACTACTGCCTCTCATGTGATGGTGGCCCTATTACATGTGACAATGCATACAGTGCACTCTTTATGCAGTGACTGCAGAACACTTCCCATTGCTAAGTTGTGATTCAACAGTGAGATGAGTGTGCAAATATCACTGGTGCCATCAGCATTAGTGCCTACATGTTGCCTAGTGTACATTTCCCTGTTTAAGTTCATCTGCCATAGTGTTTCAAAATCCATTCACTGACTGGTGACATGCATCATGGAGTGAGGTTTTGAACTGTAGCGATCATATGTATGTATTGTATGTATTTATTGCTTATTGAGCGCAGCTGTCACCCAAAGGGTATCCTGGCGCTGAGACCTATATGTGAGTATCTACACTCAGTTTTTCTATAATGAATGTTATGACAGCCAAACCTCCTCTGTGTGAAGGTGAGATGGCCAGGAAGTGGAATAATATTGATGGAAATGAGTTCCACGTCACACTGGCCAATACAGCCCCAACCACTGAATCTGATATCAATCTTAGCAAGAAACCTACCTCAGACTGGTTATTAGCAGCCAGCAATATACATACCGCACTTAAGAAAATAAAACTGGTGCGTTCTTTTTATGCACAGAGATGGTTATCCACCAAACTAAAATTACAAAAACTGGCTCTTCGCCAACTAGAAAGGAAGTGGAGACTGTATTACTCACTGGAGGGAAAACAAACCTACCTGGTCGCTTTGAGAGAATATAAAACAGCCATATTAATGGCTAAAGCCGCTCACTTTTCCTCCAGAATTCTGACCTCTAACAACAGATCTAAGGAAATCTTTGCAATTGTAAATGAACTTTCCAACTCAGACAGAGTCTTAATAAAACCTGCACCCACTTAAGCTATCTGCGACTCTTTGAACAATTGTTTTATAGAAAAGATTTCTACTATTAAAGCTAGTATTCTCACACACACATCCCATGAGATATCCCCTCCCATGCTGTGTAATTCCTACTCTCTCAAGCACTTTCCGGCTATTAGCACTGAGGCATTCCAGGACCTTATGTCTAAAGTAAAATCTGGATCTCCAACGGACTTCTGTCCACCCCATGTCCCAGAAGAGGACTTTACCACTCTTCTGGGGCCTCCCCTGTCCCTCCTGAATGAGTCTTTATCCCAGGGTTGTGTCCCCAAGGCTTTCAAAGAGGCAACTGTGGTTCCCCTCTTGAATAAACCAGTGGCCGACTCCCAGACCCTGTCAAACTATTGCCCAATCCCCCTGCTCCCCTACCTGGCTAAGGTATTGGAGGCCCATGTGGCTAAATGCTTGTCTAACTTTCTAGAACAATCCAACTATCTCGATTCACATCAAGCTGGGTTCCGCCCTGCCATTTCAAACGAGAAGGTAATACTGGCGGTACTAGACTCCCTGTGAGAGAAGGCTGACAAGGACTCCCCGCAGGCCCTGGTGCTGCTAGATCTATCTGCGGCCTTTGACACAGTCGACCATGGCATTTTGGTGGACCGGGCTAGAGATCGCTCCCAGTCAGTTTGCAGAGCCCAGTTCACGGCAACAAAATTAAAAAACCCTTGCAGGGTCCCGCAGGGTTCCTCACTTTCCCCCTATTTGTTTAACCTATACCTCCTCCCTCTCATTCGGTCCCTCAAAGAAAGAAAGGTTGTCACATTTAGCTACGCCGAAGATTTACAACTGATACTTACCATTGATAACTCACCTCACTCAGCCTCGGAATTTCATTCTACCATGTTGCATATCCCTCACTGGATGGATTGTAATCACTTAAAACTAAACCCAGGCAAGACCAAACTGGTCTTGACGGGGGCAGCAACAACCCCTGGGGCCCACAATTTTGGTCAACAGAACTAGGACCCGCTTCTTTCCCCTCGCCTTCTGTAAAAAGCCTTTGCATCACAATAAACGACTATATGTCGCTAAAAACCCAAGTTGGCTCTGTGATCTCTATTAGCTTCCTTCAATTATGGAAGATTAGAAAGATCAGCAGACTACTTACACAGGAAGCACTGACACAGGTGGTGATATCTATGATTATGTCCCACTTAGACTATGCTAACTCAGTCTACCTTGGGATGCCTTTATTTTTAATCAAATGGCTACAGCTGGTGCAGAATCAAGCGGCCAGATTGATCCACCAGCAACCTAGGTGGCAACTTGTCACCCTAATTCTGAGGAAGCTGCATTGGCTTCCCATCCCCCAGCGCTGCGCTTTTAAAGTAGGCTGCCTGGTTTTTAAATCTCTTCATGGACGGAGGCCACAATTATTCGATAGCTTTATTCTAAGGCACACCCCCTCACAGAACCTGCGCTTGGCTCACCTTCATCTTTTAGCAACTCCTGCCATCAAGCTGCAGTGACAAGGGGGCTGCAGGTTCACCACTCTGGCTCCCAGACTTTGGAATTATTTTCCTCTGGAAATTAGATTGTGCACTGACCTGTTGAAATTCAGGAAATCCCTCAAGACATGGTTGCTTACCCAAGCATATGAATAAACTTCCCTCGGGGTTCGGCAAGTCCTAGAAACAGCGCCATGAAACCAATTGGTGTAAATGCGCTCTATAAGTTTTTTATAACATAACATAACATCCTTACAAGACAATTTTAGTTTGCTATAACAAATAGTGCTGTGATGTGCCATCCCATTAGGACTATAGAGATTCCACATCTTCACGTCATAGATATTTACTGACTCCCAACAGCCTTCAGATGTATATTGGCTTATAGGAATGCAATCTATGCATGGTGTTATCACCTGCACCAAGCAGGCTTGGGGATGTTAATATGGCCATATGAAGTCTTATGCTGTGTGAATTTGGAATAACTATTTCCCAAAAATTTGGCTCTCAAAGTTTCAAGGCTAATCCTATATGATACATGTGACACATAGCTAAACTACTTCAGTACAGCTTTCATTAGACATTTTAGGTAGTGAACATATGATGAAGTTTCAGGACGGAAGTGTCATCAGTGTGAAATGAGCATTTGCATGTGACATGATTTCTGCTACAGCACATATTGATGTCACATTGGTTTTTAACATGACGTTCGTGATATCATGACGTGTTGTAAGGGAAATTAATATTTGTTTAAATCTGGGTCTTGTGCGAACATTGTGTAATTGTAAAAAGTGTATTCATCCTATTTGGTAACATAATTTTACTATGGTCTCCTACAAGTGCCAAAGTACGTAAGGTGAGTGTAGACAAGTCCATCAATGCATTTGGAGCGGTCTGTGCATATGACATAAGTGGAACCAACTGTTTGTAGGTTATGTAGCATGCATGCATGTGCTCAATTTTGAAGCCTATATAGACAACCATGAAGCTGGGGTGATATGTGCACTTAATAAATGTTTTCTGTTGATATGTGATGGTCAGGTGTGGAAACACAGTTGCAATAAATCTATTTTACGTGTCATTTCAGATTCATGCAGTGCAAGTAAAGCAGAAGCTGCCAAAGTCTTTGGGGACACAGCTGGTGTCAGTGGTTCCAGATGTGACAGCAAAGACATGGAGGGACTTAGTGACCATGAGGGTGTGGGGAGTGCCACAGGGGACACAAGATCAAGTTCTTCATCACCTGAGTCGTCCTTCAGTGGACACTCCCGAGTGGTAGCAAACCCCACACAATTAGTTCCACCGTCATCCTTATCTGCCATCCCCAGTTCCATTGCCTCCCTCTGTGTTGTTCCCCATCCAGTTGACCTGGCTGCTCCTTTAAGAAAGGAGCCAACTCATTCACTCCAGGCACCACAGCCCCTGCCCCTGTTACCTTCACTGCCCTTAGTGAGGAGCCTTTTGACCTCCTGAGGAACATCTTTGTGGGTCAGAATGTACTCCTCCAGCTGACACAGATTATGACCTACCTGGAAGGCATCCACTGTCCTATGTCTGACCTACAGAGATATTTTCAGGCTCCGGCCTCTTCCCTCATAGCAGCCGTCCACCCATCCTAACCTTTCACCCCACCCCTGCCCTCTCCTCATCCAAATTCTGTATTCCCATCAGACCCATCCACAATACCCAAAATACCCAGCATGTCAACATCACATACACCCAAAAAATGCAGAGACAGTCAATCACACAACAGACACATATAGAACACACAGAAGATACAGCTCACATACCTCCCACTTCCACTCCCTCTACCTCCCAATCCCATTGCCCCTCCCAAACATCCTGCCTATGTTCCCTGCGAGAGTGTCTTATTTGCCATTTCCCTTAACCATGTGAAATCCGACCTCCCAAAGTCAAAAAAACATTACCTTCACCCCAACCCATCCTTTCCACATCTAAATCCTCCCCTGAAAAACCTGATTCCCACCCCACTGAACCCAGCCATAACCCTAAGAAGTCCAAGAAACCCCCTTCCAAAACCAAACCCTCCCCTCCCTAAACCAACCCTCCCTCCCAAGTACCATCTTCGAGGTGACTGCCATGCCCAATGGATGCCCCTTTGTGAGGCATTTCTTTGGCATTGTCAGTAAGGGCACATTTAGTGGCACAGCATTGTGCTGTGGCACAGATTTCACAAAAGGCTTGGCATTGGCCTTTGTTTTACATGATGTTTTTCAATCAATCATTAAAATTGTTCATAGTTTGGAAGACATTAGTACTGCCATTATTTTTCTAAATACTTGATGTTACTGGATAGTTTGTGATGTATGACTAGAATTATGTTTGTTTCATCCCTGATTGCTGATCCAGTTAAAGTAGTTAGTATGATCTGACTTGGACCTAGTGGTGGAGTTACACAGGAGAAAGGGAAATGTTGAATAGCTGTATATGGAGGATGGGATCCAATTGGGGCTGCCATTGCATTGGGTGTCACATTATATGGTAAGTATTTAAGCTTGGCCTATCCAATGTCTACATCATTTAGGTTGCACTTCTCCCTATAATGTAGGCTGGATATGTGTTTGATGTGTTCAAGTGAGATATTTGTTTATCCACACATGGAGGGTTCTAAATGATCATACCTTTGTGAACATTTGTTAGGACATGTGTCCATTTTCCTGTGTGTAACTTACACTTACATTATCTAAATGTGTGACAAATGCTATTAGAGCAGTGTTTGCTTGCATGTCTTGCACTTACACATTTTCTACACATTCATGGCACTTGGTTATGCTATTGGTTGTCCCTGATGTACTTCAATCCACAGGTTCTGTGAAAATAGAGGTTTGCAAAGTGGACTCTGGCCCAGGGACCTAGCCTTTCAGGCTTCTCCCTAGTAGAGACACACCTATTCTGCAGAGAGTGTTCACATTGTGCCCTTTGAATGATTCTCACACTGATTATTTGTAATCCCGTTTACTGATATTACCTTTTAATGTGGGTGATGTTTGAGAGTCCAATACAGGCTTGTAGCAGAGATGGTGTATTTAAGTTTCAAGACACATTCGTACAAATGTATTTTTGATATCACAACAGGACCTAGGATGTGGACAATGTGGGGGAGACACAGAGATTCACAGGTGTGATATTGATGAGAAGGTGCTGTTTTGTGACAGTGCAGTGCCAATGACCTGCCCAGAGAGGGCATGATAGAGCTGCAATTGGATCATACATTGAAAAAATTCTGAAGATGGGCCAACAAAAAATGTTTGTCGCAGGGACCCCAAACCCTGTGCCAGGTCCGTGGAGGGGCATCAATTTGCTGAAGAGTCAATGGAAACAGGTAAGAGTAGAGCTTGCCGTCAGTTGCGTCCATGACGGTGTCATCTCTGGATGTCATCAAGTAGGAACAGCAGTGGCAGGACATGTAATATTGGCTCCAGGGCAGCTCAGGACGTGTGGAGGTGATTAGAGGTGAATTTCGGCCTAATATTCCTCCCTTTACCAGCTCAGATGTGGTGGTTGGACTGTCACACTCATGTCCACTGAAAATGCACCTCGCCGGCAGTTACACTGGTGGTCCACTCTCCGACAGACACATTGGTGTATCCCGCCACCGCCGTTGTTGGGATTTCTTGGTGGGGGAGGTGGGACCACGGTGGTCTTTCATCTATGTAACCGCATGTCATAATCCGGAGCTCGGACCGCCAGAGGTGCGGTAGTGACTGCGACGCTGCTGCCATGGCAATCAAAAGACCGTCAAACTCGGAATCAGGCCCTTAGTCATTAATCCAGCCTCTAAAGCACAGGGCCAATGTGGAGGTGTGACCAGGGAGGGCACACAGTTGGAGCACAAAGAGTCCTGGTTTATCAGCTTTGAGTTTTTGGTATGCAAAAAATACATAGCAGGACTTCACAAAATTGTATCCTTCCTCAGAGAGCACTATATGACTACTGCTTCCAGCATTGCCATGCTGGTAGGTTTTGGATCCAAAAAAGTGACTGAGTGTGAAATTAAAAACCTTGGATGATGGGAAGGAGCAAGTCTATCTCAGCAGTGAAGCAATCTTGATCATGTCAAATTCCACCTTTGGCACACTAAGAGCTTTTTGCTCCAAAACCAACTGCTTCAGCTAGAGTTAGACGAAGATACATTTGATTTTGAGGAGCCCTCACTGGCTTCAGCCTTCACCTTGACTCACGGGAAGATGCTGAGCTCCGAAAAGTAGATTAAATCCCAAGGAATACATTTTAAATGGTGTGACACTCTGAATTTAGCTGATCTCCACTCCATCAGAAGCCGTCTGAAATTTTTCCTTGGTCTTGAATAACCAGAAAATTATATTATATAGCAGTGCTTTACATTCTTTAGTCAAGTTTTGCCCTAAAACATAAAAAATCATATCTCTGGCACACATTTCCTAACATTCTTTTTTTTAAATATATTTTTGTTTAATTTTGATTTGAGAATTTATTTTCTTGTTTTTTTCACTTTAAAATTATTGTACTGCTTAAACTTAACACACATTTCCACGAGAAAAGAGCCTACATATTAAGCTATAGCCATTACGGAGTGCGCAGAGTTTCACTGAGAAAATATTGCAACCTAACCAGTGTGTTTATTAAGATGGTAACGGTAAACTCTTTCTAAACTAATATTCCACTTTCTGATGCTTATTTAATTAAATACATATTTGAATTGTAATATCATTCTGTTTATTAAAATCAACAATATGTAATGTAATAATATCATGACATAAATATTATTTTTATTTAATAAATTAAAATTTTATGCATATAAATTATAAATATGAAACAGCTATTACAGTTATTTTGAAAAGCAAAAATGTGGATATGTACTTCAAAATTTAAATATTAGGTTAATGCGAATAATTTATAATAAAATAGAGGGAAAATTTAATTATAAAACTTAATCTGAAATAATTAATTGTTAGTTGTATTGGTTGGGAATTATTACATTGTTTTGGAAACCAGATCAAGATGGCAAGCAAGGTGAAGTTGATAGCATCATAAATGCATATACACTAAAACAGTGAATAAAAACAAAAGTAAAAAAAGTAGTGGAATGTAAGGAAAAAACTAAAACTAGAACTTTAAAAGGTAATAAAAATATATAAGACTATCTATGCAATGCAATAAGTACTGAAGGCATCCACTGCAAAAAGCTCATGAGCCATTCCACATATGAAGCTACCTAAGTGGATTGTTTGTTATGGTTTCCAAAATAGAAGCAAAATAGGCAGAATTCTACCACTACTCCTCTAGGAGACTGGTGGGCAGATTACATGGATTGTGACACTGATTGAAAGATTTTGTACGTATGATTGACAATTTAGCTCTGGTTTTCCAATGCATAGTACATATGGCATATTCCCTCAGTCCTAACTAATTAAATGAAGCTAATGCATGCAAAAGGTAGTGATGATTGCTCTCTTTTACTAATTAAAGTTTCCTCTTTTTATTATTATGAGTTGCTTACTAATCCTATAAACCACCATAAAAAACATCTCAACCTGACATACTTCCTGTTTATCCTGTCTCTGATCCATGTACACTGCTTCTGAGCTTTTGAGTGTGGTTGAGCATGTTGTCAGGTTCACTGTTCAGCATGGTCCTGATATTGCACAGAGAACTTGTGTGACTAGACATGCTAGCCATTGACTGTATCCTTGACAGCCCTGTTTGAGGGATGTTGCACAGGGGATTACATCAGCATTTGGAAAACACTCTGTGTGCTGAAAATGGAGATTCACAAGTATTTGGTGCAAAGGATCACACTGGCCCTGCAGATGAAGATAAAGCTAATCCTGCCCGTCAACAGACCCTGGTTACTCCTGATGTGCAGGATGAGGAGAAGAGTTCTGCCCCATCTTTAGATAAAGAGTTGTTCGGCCAGCCTCTGACTATGCAACAAACAACATGCTGAAAGGAATACTTGAATTAAACTCAGCCACTGGCAATTGTTTAGGCCGCGTTCCAGTCTTGGGGTTTTTACATGCTGTGCACACTAGATAGACCAGACTCTGTCTTGATTTTGGTTTTACTTGATGCTTTCACAACTCCTCCCCATAGTGATGTTGTCAGCTTCACAGAATAAACAATGAGTGGTAAGAAGGTGCCTTCAACAAAGTTTGCCAAGGAAGGACAACTTTGAATTGAAAAAACTTTGAGAGGCAGATGGAACAAGGATTTCATAAAAACTAATCAAGAGTTGATGCAAATGTATCTGGATGTTAAACTGCCCTAGGACTGAGTTGCAAAGAATCTAAAGTTGTAGGAGAGACTTGTTTAAATACTCTAGAATCCAAGGAAACTCATGAGAAAAAATACAATTGTGCACACATCTAGAGCAATATGATGAAAAATCTGCAGTTTTTGACACACTTTCCTCTTTATTGAGGAGCCTATTCTATGAAAGAAATGGGACGTAGGAATCCACTGCATGTACCATCATTGATTGGGAATAATGATATAATCCAGCTCTGCATCTTCCTGAAGAACTATGGGATAAAGAAGACAGCATGTAGAATTCCACAAGTCAGTTTAATGGTCTCTTGAAATAACTCAGACTTATGATTAAGGCTGTGCGAAATTATAATTAGTGGTCATCTACCGTGCCTACATAGGTGGTGCAAAACATGCCATGCCAGCGTCACTGGTGACCTTTTGTTCTTAAAATAAAAAAGCAAAAAATGTCCCTTCCTTCATATGATTCCATATTCAGAATTCTAATCTGCTCTAGACGTCCCATTGATAACTCATTTGAAGCTTCAATCCCTGTCAGGACTCCAGGAAGGCAGAAGAATTCTCTCAAATGTCTCCGCCTGTCACTCGGTGTGCAAATATTACATACATAGGTAGTGCTCTGGGTGTCAGAAAGTCCCCGGAATGGGGTCCTACAGGCCTGGAGAAAGCTCCTCTGCTGGATGGGTGAAGAACCTCTGGCCATGTTCCGGGTCAGGGGTCTGGTTGTCCGTGGCAGGAATGCTCGGTCCCTGGGCTCTATCCTCTGGCCCGCCATGTTGAAAAATGTCTGGGGGCCTGGGAAGACCTCCCCTTCCTGCATGTGTTAAGAAGGTGTGACCAGACTTGAGTCAGAGCTTCGGTAGGCCCTGGGTTTGAAGCCTGTGGCCCTGTGCTCCATTTTATGGGCCGCCATGTCCCAAAGTGCCTGTAACACTGGGAGGTCTCATCTGCCTACCTGGGTTAAGAAGCTCTGGCTGGGCCTAAGTTAAAGTTCTGGCAGGCCCAAGATTGGAAGCCCCTGGTCCTGGGCTTCGTTCCTGGGCCTGCTATGTTACAAAGTGCAAGAGATGGAGTCCCGCAGGCCCTGGAAGACCTCCTCTGCATGTCCATGTTAAGAAGCTAATACTGGGTCCTGTGTTGGAGCTCCAGCATATCGGGGGTTGAAGTCCCAGATCTCTGAATGGGGTCCTGCAGGCCCTGACTGAGCTTACCTGATTAGATTGGTGTAGAAGCTCTGATCGGGCCCAGAATCAGAGCTCTGGCAGTCCCGAGGCTGGAAGTCCCCACCCCTGGGTGACCTTCGCTTGACAGCCATGTCACAAAGTGTCATGGACAGGGCCTCACAGGCCTGGGAAGACCTCCCTTGTCTGCCTGGGATACCAAACTCCTAATGGGCCCGGCTTTGAACTCAGGAAAGCCCAGTATAAAAGCCCACTACCCTGAGATCAATTCTCTAGCCTGCAGTGTCCCAAAGTGCCAGAGTCTCACAGGTCTGGAAAGCCCTACCCTGCCTGCCTTTCTCCATTCTCCTCCCAAGGGTGTGGGCCGGCATTCTTCCTCAGCTTCCACCTAGCAGCTACATTAAACTGGTACAGACCAGGGAAATCTGACTGTTTTTTTTTTTTTTTAAACCAACGCATTGCGAAGGCCCACAGTGGTTGTTGACACCATGGGGCCGATTCACAGAACTAATCTGAGACAAAATCCAAAACTTTTTACTTTTGGTATTCACAGAAGGCACTTACGACTTTTGGTATTGACAGAATATGCTTATTACGACTAACATTACGTCCGCAATCAGGCCAGAATTTCGGCAGTCGGGCTGGAATTTCCGCACCCGGAGTGGGAATGCCGCATTTGTGCTGGGATTTCCGCTCCCGGGCCGGAATCTCCATTTCCGAACAGAATATTCGATTCCGGGCTGGCATACCCGCATTTGTGCCTGATGATCTCAAGTGCCTACCATCCCCCACCATGCTCCAGCTGAAGGTAATTAACACTAATTGCAAGACCAGCACCACAAACCATATAGAAGCAGCACACATTCAAGAAACAGGTTTGGCCACAGAGAGTCCCTGTTTTCATTTGCTGTTCATCGCTAGAGAAAAATGTACCAAATGAGGATGAAGAAGAACTTCACTACTGAGGAGACCACCATGATTGTGGAGTTCATTGTGAGGCACCACAAACGCCTATACGGTCTCCCACCTTACTGCACCAGTGGCACACAGAAGGCAGCTCTATGGCATCATTTAGCCACTGCTGTCACAGCATTGGGGGAGGAGAGGCACACAGTCCAGGACATCAAGAAGAAGTGGCAGGATGAAAAGATGAGGGTGAAGGAGAAGTACTCCAGGATTGAGTTGAACCGGATTCTCCCTGCCCCACAATCTGGAACCCGCCTATGTCTCACCCCACTGGAGGAGGATATCCTCACTACAATCTACCCCCATATGCTCCATGGGCTTCCTGTGAGTGATGCCCATAACGTGGTACCAGGAAATGGGATGACAAGAATAAGTATATGAAAAGATTGTCTGTTTTGCACTGCCATTGTGAGTAAGGAAATTGTCCAAAGTTTACATACAAATATAGTCAGTCAGAGGCTCATGTGTTTCTCTCTCTCTATGTTGCACCACAAGTCCCAGAAACCTTTGTATTAGAAATAGCAAATCCCTCTCCCACTATTGAAAACATGGGCCCAGCACTGCTGCCAAAGTACCCCTTCCACTTATGCAAACGCAGATGGGTTAGTCAAAACGCAATGGGATGGGGGTTGCAGTGCAGAGGTAAATCAACTGACAACGGAATAGGGAAAATAAATACAAATTATCCAAAAAGTAACTCACCTTGTGCCAGACAAAATCACAAAGCAGAAGGTGAGAGAATCCTTATTTCAAGACATTTCATTCAAATATTCCGTTGTCTATTTCCCATTCTGCCATGCCATTACATCCCCAATGCCCCACTGCTCCTACCTGCACCGGCCGTGGAAGTACTTCACAATACTGTTAGCATGCAGAAGATAGGAGGAAATGTCTGACAATTCCACATGTACATTTTCCATTTGGTGACTTTTCTCTCTTCTATTGACACATTCAGCCAGAGCTACCACAGTAGCCGAGGTCCTTGCATCTTCTGGGAGGAAACAACATCATCCAGAGCAAAGCTTACCACCCTCACTAACTGGTAAGTCAAACTGGTCAGGAGATAGTCAAAATGGTAAATCCTATCACGGATGTGCTATTGTTTTCATTTGTTCTTTCACACTATTGACCAGAGTGCAATACCCCGGCAGCACATCAAAATGAAGTTTAATAGCATGAGATCTTTCATTGAACAGTCTGTTTTTAACATTGAGTTGTGCGCGTACATCAACCTTTTGATACAAAATGCATACATTGTCAGCAGACAACAGAGGGACATACAGGGCCCGAATCTCAAAGGTAACCGGAGAGAAAATCTAGCTTTACAACTATTGGAGTTTTTAATGGACATTTACCTTTAGCAAATGACATTTGTGAATAGAGAAAGACAGAAAATAATATATCTAGGCTCATGATACCTTTGTAATTTGGGAACATTACATGTATTCCACCAACAGTTCCTGAACTGGGAACTCAATCCTGGAATCAAGTGCCACACAAGTCAAACAGGAGTCCACACTATATTGTAATTGTTTTTGTAGACCAAATCAAGAAATGCAATGTTAACAAATATGACAATGATGAACATTTTTCAATTAACTTGACTGAAAAGCATAACGCAAATCCAGTGCAGGCAGCAACCATCAAAGCTTCTCAACTTAACCACAATGTGGGATCCTAGTCAAATGTTGCATTCTGCTTCTACTGTATTCCCATATATAAGTGAGTGGTTGACATATGAGGTTAGGATGTCTGCTGTACAAGACACCATCTGTTGTCAGCTAAGTACTGCCATGATGTTAGAAATGGAGTATGCGAACAGAGGACACTCAAAGGATGGACTTAAAAAAAATGTGTGGTCTCTAATTCCAAAATGAGCTTTGTGACTTCATGAGTAGGGAAGCACAAATGAGCCACATTATTTACCTGACTATTGCACATCTCACACATGATCTCTGCAATGTAATGTTTGAACTGATGTGCAAATGTGATACTAGTCATCCTGGTGAAGTAGACTCCTTTCGACTTGTCAACAGACAACATTATGCTCATGAAACATGTTAATCATAATACTGAAGGTGCAATCAATGTAATGAGGAGACCTGATCATTTATCTTCATCCTTGGAATATCAATAACCTTTTCATATAAGTTTGCCTGTTGATGTCAAATCTCATTGATGTAAGTGCTGTGCGGAGTTAACAGCTGGCAATTGCTGCATGTGAGCAGGGGCCCACATGTAAAGTCTATAAGGTAAACATACTGCACATTGGCCATGAATATCCTTTCAATGGTCATTGAGAATGACATGTACATGTTAGGTCATAGCTAGCATCTGGTGTACTGAAATATGGAAATGTATGTCTCATCACAGCTGCCGACAGGATGACACCAGTGCAGCGTACAACACCATCCCGGGGAATGCATGACATCCTGGCTGCAGCAGTGAAACCCTCCCGCACCTGTCCATCAGGTAATTGTGGCATCAAGTGTTTCCCTTTCATAGATCACTAAGCCATGACTAAGATCAAAATCCCCTTCTGCATAGATTCTGCAGTCGTTGTTTACAAAGTTACATACATATTATAGGTGTCACAAGTGACTGTATGTAAATTAGTAATGGAGATCATTGAGAATGGTGTCACTTCCCTCTACAGCTACTGGATCGGGGACAGCTTTGTCAACAAAACCTATGAGGAGCATGGTTCAGCATTTGACATCAGGGGGATTTCAAAGGAACAGAAAGTTGTGGCTGGAGCTGGTGAGTTTGCTTGTGCAAAGTACATCTCTGTTTAACACCTCAGTGCTATGGTGTGTGCTGTCATTTGTAGTGGTACCCAAACTAGGTCACGTGTATGTCATCTGTTGATGTAAAGTACAGTTAATCCAACCCTTGTGTTGCACCACATCTTATGCTAGGTCAATTACTAATACGGTTGCAACCTCTGTGTTCCAGGGGATGATGACGATGAGGAGGACGGACATTCTACCAGTGTTGGGCGATGGGCAATCAGAGGGACAAATCCACTGCTCCTCAAGGCGGTTATGTTGGCTGCAAGTATTGCACAAGAGGAGGAGGAGGAGGAGGAAGTACCCGAGACTGAAGGATTGGAAGATGATTGTGACTATATGTCTATCCTCTCCAAGGATGACGTTTCTGATGCCATGGACAGAAATCTTCCCACATTGCCCAAATCTTGCAAAGCATCACACTCTCCACCCAGCAAAGGGCCACAGCCTCCTCCAAAACGAAAGATTGCCTGTCCCCAGCATAGAGCTAACCACAGACATCACTCCCTCACAGCCCTCACATCCAGGACAGACATGGAAGTTCCCCTACACACTCCTCCCTATACAGTGTATCCCAGACATCCTCTCCACCATCTGGGGTAAGTACCAACCCTGTTGTGGTACAGGTATCCCCTGGGCACCATTCTCCCATTCACAGGCTTCTACCTGCCACCCCCTGCTGTTGGACTAGCTGGTCTTATCCACGGCCGACCCCTGCAGAGAGGCCCTGCACCTGGCTATGGTGGCCAGTGGGAGGAGGACTTCTTCCAACAGCAGGCAGATGTGAGGTAGAACATTCGTGTCTTGGGGGCTACCCTGTCAGACTTGTCTGAGGCCCTGCTCCAAATCCCTCAGGTGGTGGACAGACTAACCCATGTTTTGGTAGGATGGATAGAACTTGGTAAGACATGTCCAAGAATATCAGAGACATGATATCCATCCAAAGGGAAGAGAGTGCAAGACACCATGCCTTGGCCATGAAGATGATGGAGGGCATGTTGAAAGTGATCCAAAGTCTCCCTTCATGGTCAATGCAGGGAGGGGAGCCATCACATCTGCCTGCAGCACATCACACCCTCGTACCTGTACCACCAACTGCACAGGACTATAGCAAGGGTACACACCCACAACCGTGCCCTGAACAGGCACTCCCACCACCTATACAACCACCACCACCCCCTGACCAGGCCCTCACACCACCTGCACAACCACCAGCACCCCCTGAACAGGCAGTCCTACCACCTGCACAACCAGCTCTTGTCCACGCACAAACACCAACTGTACATTCACAATCGGCCCCTGCACATGAACTTCACCCTGTACAGGCACATACACAACACTCCCCTACACGTCAGCAACAAGCCAGACATGATCCCTCATAGCGAACATCACCTCCGAAATTGCGAGGTCGTAAGCACGATCCCCATTGACAACAGGCAAAAAACGAATTGACCACTGTGAATATATGTAAATAAAAAGTAATTATCTTCACAAATCAAGATTCTGTTGCGTATCATGTCCTGATAGGCAAATGTATTCCAATTTTAATGGCCTAGAGATGTGAGAATGTATGTGTCTTTACACATTTACAAGTGTAACCCAATCATTGCAACAAGCCATAATGTGCACAGCAGATGACTCACAAAATTCTTGTCCATATTTTGTAGAAGACATTCACGATGAAATTAAACGGATTAAAGAAATTAGTATTCAAAAACATATTTTATGTGAATAGAAGTGTGTGATTTGAAAAACAACAACAGTCCATTTAGAAGGGAGAAAGCAAAACAAATAATGTTCTTAATACAGAAGGAGAAGGGAACTTGGATTGGGATGGGGCAACAAAAATATAACACGTCAGGGAGCATCAGGGGAACCATTCTATTTACAAAGGGAAAAGTAAATATTTGTGCACAAAGGAAATGTTGTCCAACAGGACAAGTGTCCTTCTGGTCATCCTCTAATACGACAATGTCCAGATACTATGAGTCCGATGTGGGCACATGGCTGGCCGGTGCAGGAACAGGCACAACAAGGGGCGGGACACACGAGGAGTATGGGGAAAACAGTGTGGGGCAACAGACAGGGGGAGACATTGACAGTGGTGTGGGAAGGAGTTTGGGAAACAAAAGACGACATGCCTGCAGCCAGGGAATTGACACTGGCGGTGAGGATGGCCAGAGGTCTGGCAATGTCCTCTCGCATCATGCGTATTTCTAGACACATATGCAGCATGATTCGAGAGGACATCTCTGGCTGAACCTCACATACCCACATCAAGTCCTCTGCGACAGCCACTGAAGGAACAACACAGAGAAGGGTTTGGGTGAAACATGAGGGGTGAGGTGCCTCAGGTTCGGAGCCGATGTTGGGGTCGACCTGGCAGCTATGATGAGAAGGATAGGTTGCAGGGGATGCAGCTGGAGGCCCCGATGGAATGGGGGCCTCTAGAGTTAGAGAGGAGGTGATGGCAGGCCCTGGTTGGGCAGTGGCCTGCCCCAAGGACACCTCGACAGAACTTACTGGTGAATGGTCCGGGGGTGAGTTGCTCTCCACCCACCCTGGCCATAGGTGACCAGTTCTTCCCCCCCACTTCAATGTCCACAGCCTCCACCCGGTCTGTAGCACCAGAGTTGTCTTCCTGGTCAGTCCGGGTGGGCGCAATCCCCCTGCCTCCTGATATTAAGGGTCCCGCCTCATCCTCTTCTTCCTCACTTGTTGAAAGAGATCATAGCCGCCGGTGCAGTGAAGATGTCCTGCTCTGAAAAGAGTCCTGCTGTTCCATTTGGCCAGCTCTGCCCACTGAAATGTAAGGAAAATAAGGATGCAGTGGTTGTACACGTCAGGACAAACACATACCTAGATGAGCCATGGTCTGACTTTGCTTTCCTCTGATCACACTATACAGTTGTCAGTGTTTATGAGCTTACATTAAGTGTATGTTCACTGTCATCTCCTGATTTGAGTCTGACATGGACATCTCACGAAATTATTTGTGGCTTACACAACTGTATTGGCCATCTCTCAACTTTGGCATGCTTGTGATCTGTGTGTCCTGTCACTGCTACATGGGCAGGTTCCAAACCCAGTCTACAAAAGGAGATCAGAGAAATTCCAGATGGTATTATAAAGGGCCTGTGATATGGAGTCTGTGCACTTTTTAGTCTGGACAAAGGTGTTCTGCTGTATAGCATTGTATGGGACAAGACAAATGCCGATTGTGGGTCACACATTCACATAGGGTCTGGGCTTGGTTTTCTTTGTTGTGAGTCTAGCCTTTTGATATTCCTTCACAAAAATTGACAATTCAGTGCCACATATTGGCTTCGGGGACTGATAAGGTAGTGCTGTGCACCGGTGACCAGTAGTGGGTCGTTGATACATGAAAAATGGCATACAAGCCACTGAGGGTAAGACGTGTGTCAGTGGACACACTTGGCAAAATTGGAAATACTTAAGATTGAGGCAAGGATCTCAAAGTCTGTCTTAACTCCATGGCACATGATGATCTGTCTCAATCAGAACTTAAACTCAACACACGTAAAGCTAGTCACAGCATACAATACCCATTGGCCTCTCATACACACACTGGACAGTGACAGTGTCTGTAACATTCCTCATTCAATGCACACATCAGTTATGATTCCCTTGGTTTACTGTCTCCTGGTACTAGCAGTGAATATGGCAGTACAAATGCACGTGTGTGGCTCAATTCCTCAGTTTTAATGAAGAAACTACAACTCCCAGAATGCACTATGCCATGTACAGTCCATATGCCACAGTGAGCCTTTTGTTTCATGATGACTGCTGCATAGACACAGAAAAGGTGAATGGAGGCATGGGACACACAATGGTACAGCTCTCACATCATACTTCCAGACACAATTACATATAATGCACTTACCCGGTCTCTGCTGCTCATGCTCCTCCATCTGAGCATGGAGGGTCAGTCAAGCTGCACGCAGGACCCTCCTGTACAGTGGGGAGAGGCGAGGACGATGCACATGGTGCTGGGAAGACTGGCCCAGTAGCTCTTTGGCCTTGTGCCGGGCCCATCATTTTAGGTCCTACCAGCACTTGTGACATGCACTCGCATACATGGTATGAATGCCCACTGCAGCACTCACCAATGTCGGCCCATAGCCTGGCCTGGCCTACATTGCACAGCTGGTACTCTGGCCCCCATATAGCTGAGGAAATTTGGACAGCACCCCATCAGCCAAGATGTCTAATTCCCTTACAGTGAAAGGGGGTGCTTTCTCCTCATAACCCTCAGCCATTTTGGGGGAAATAAGTTTGAAAATAGCAGTAGGATGACAGAGGATCTGATCTGTGAGAGAGGATGACTCAGAATGAAAACAAAATGACTGTCAACAACTTCCTGTGATGCATTTCCTGTCTCCCACTTGCTGCATATAATTTCCTGTATAAAGTAATGTGTTCCGGTTCATTTTTGGAGATTACAGCCCGAAAACGTAATTTCCGGTTCCGGAGCATCGGGTCCGCATGAGCGTCGCACGCTCAGAAACCAGAAATTACATTTTCGGGCAGTAATCTCCGAAATTGAACCAGAAATCATTATTTCATACAGGAAGTGGGAGACAGGAAAGGCATTACAGGAAGTAGTTGACAGCCATTTTGTATTCATTCTGATCTTTCGACAATCACAGATCAAATCCACTGGCATCCTGCTGTTCTGTAGTGGAGAAACCTGATATGACAGTGCAAGAGAGAATCATACACATGTAACAAAAGGGGGAACAGACCATTTACTGAAATTTTGGCTTGGACAAGGGGGGGCTGACACAACATCAAACCCCAGTTTAGTTTTCTCCTACTTTGCATTATGGCAGATGTAGTCCATATTTAGTGCTCAACACAAGAGTTGTGTGTTGTGTTACGGAAAATTGGGGGAAAGCAGTGCTGTGTATCCCAGACACATAGTGCCAGATTCACCCATAACATCATCACTCACGTTGTAGGCCCATCATTTGTGGGGGAGTCAAATCTGTTGAGGGCAAAGGCTCTGAGAATGCAATAGTTATGCCCTTTTGTGATTAAGAAACCTATCCTCATGAGGTCCAGGAAGGTTTCTCAGAACATGTACATTTTTTCCTCTGCGTCAATAGATTCCTTAAGGACATCCTCTACACTGATCACTGACATGGGCACATGACCTAAAGCACGGCCAATCTTTTGACTTCTGTCAACAGCTGTGGTTTACATGCAGTTAGTGTGGCTTGCAAAGTAGTGGCAGGAGTGCATTTTTGGAAAGAGTCGTATTTATCTAACTTTCATCATTGAATACAGACTGCAAACAGCATTTTCTCCATGACACAACAGGTTGCTCATGTGAAAAATGTGGCAACCAGCTGATCAAGGACTTGCATACCCTGACATCAGTTATGTGCAATCGCCCGGTTTCCCGGATTCATAGCTAGCCAAGGTACAATCGATAGGTGTAAGCCATGCGTTAAAGCTATGTTGTGCAAAACACAAAAGGCTGATATGATCTTGCTCACGACTTCAGTGGAGTACATCAGCACACCCCCCGTACGATCAAGACAGCTGAATCACGACTTCAACAGACCAAAAGCACACTGTATGATGGCTCAAGTCCATATGTGTGCCCTATTGTACCTTTACTAAGGTACAGCGGTTGCACATCGGTGAGGGGTGAGGAGTTGTGGGGAGGGTGCATACCCAGAATTTCCTGAGGAGGGAAGAAAAGGCAATAGGTTACATTTCCCTCTTTAATTTACACGGGACATGATCTATACTTTGGTACATTCAGGGTCTGTTGAGACCGTGTATGTTGGTTTATGATTCTTATTATTCTTATTATTCAATAGTTGTTAATGTAGGATGGCATTCAGACATTTCAATTACACTCATCCCTCATTTTTTTTGCTTGGTACTTACCCAGTAGTCACATGTTGCCAAATTCTCCCACAGCCATCCGCCCGGGCTAGAGGTGACATGCGGAATACAAAGCTGTCATGGGGACTGCCTGGGAACACTGCATGAACATCAATGAATCTCCCACTGTCGTCACAGACAGCTTGCACATGGATGCAATGCCAATGGTGTATGTTGCAGAAGATGTGTGCAATGCGGCGGGGTGGCTGAAGGGCCACATGGGTACAATCAATTGCACTCAGCACACATGGGAAGCGAGCAATGAGATAGAAGTCTCTCGCTGCCCTTTGTCTCATGGCCAGTGTATAGGGGATTTGTATGTGGTGGTGGGCTCTTGCAGTGATGCAGCTCAGTACCTGATGCAAGCACAGTGACTGGCTTGCCTGGAAAATGCCCACATGGTCACCGGAGACCCTTTGGAATGACTCAGTGGGAAAGAAATGGAGAGCATAAAGGATCTTGAGATAGGCTGGAATGGCATGGGAGCTGCAGGTCATAAAGTCAAGTTCCTGCTCCCACTCATTACATCTCCAAGATTACATCTGGAGGAAACAGTAACTGGCCCTAACATCTTGGCTGGACATCCCACATAGGTTGAAGTTTTGCCTGAAGATCCTCTCTACTCTCCTCCACCTCCTCCTCCTCCTCCTCAAGTCTGCTTGCCGCATGGCAAGGGGTAGAGCAACACATTCAGCGACATGTTGAAAAAGTTTGTGTTTCTGCGCTGCATTCATACATGCTGCAGGGCTGGGACTGGCTGCAGTGTGTCAGCTGATGCATGGTGGAGAATGGTAGGCACTTGGACAGGCGTGTACCCTTGAGGAAAATGAACAACGGCCAGAGTGCAGGTATTCCGGCCCGGAAACAAAAATTCCGGCCCGGGAGCAGAAATCCCAGCACAAATGCAGGATTCCCGCTCCAGATGCAGAAATTCCAGCCCGACAGAAAATTCCGGATTGTGGACGTAAAGTTAGTAGTCGTAAGTGCATTCTGTGAATACCAAAAATCGTAAGGGCCTTCTGTGAATACCAAAAGAAGTAAGTTTAGGATTTTGTCTCAGATTAGTTCTGTGAAATGGCCCCTATGTGGTTTATACCCAGTGCTCTGAATGCCAAAGTGAAGAATGTAATGAAGTGCATGTAAACGGTAGGAGTAACTATGTCTCTCTTAACTTCATTTCACTTGTAGTCACCTTTGCCTGCAAGTGGTCCCGATGGTAACTATCTCTATACCACTAATCTCTTTGAGGAGAAGTCTATGGAGAGAGGTCAAACAAGGTATCTATGAAAGTCATGACCATGATAGCAAGAAATGGCATATCTAAACATCCCATTTCCAGATGGGATACTTCCTGGATAACAAAAAGCCTGTTAAGATGGCAAAATGAGGTGTTGTCGAGGTGTTGTCTTTTCCACAAACAACATTATCATCCGTACTGATTTTGTGAATTTTACTCCCAGTTCTGATGACACAATGAATCACATAGAATTGACTCACAATTTGTCACCATCTTCACCCTCAGTACTAAGCAAAAATGAGAAAATGATGGACTACGGTGAAAAAATAAAATGTGTAGCTTCATCAATGAAAAGTATAACAGATGCAGCAAGAATTTAAAAACTGCCAGATGTTTATGAGGTCACTGACAAACCCAATTATAAGTAAAGTGATTTTGCCAAGAAAGGCACATATTGGAAATATCTCAATGATACATACAATTTCAATCTTTGCAGAGACAAAATGGGATCCTTCAAAGAACTTAACAACATGTCTCCAACATGTACAAGGGATTCTACTTAAAAAGAATATTTCTTGAAATGTGACAGAGAAGCTGCATTTCTTAACATTGAATGTCACTATGCCAAATGTAAAGGTAGAAAAAGAGAGCTAGAATTCCTATGTAGCTTTTGTATTTTAATGTTTGCATTGAAAATTGGAGCATCACAGTATGCATGCAGGTGATATAATAAACAGAGACTTGATAGCGTTATCAAAGCGCACAACCTACAACTATAAAACAGAAGATTCCTAGACTACTCTTTGCAATTATTAAAATGTTATCACTGGAGTAAAGAAGAATTTGTAAAATGGAACAATCTCTCTGTATTAGGCAAAAGTATACAATTCATAGAAAATAAACCAGACTCAAACTTGTGGTTTACAAGGAGCATGAACTAAAGGAAAATCAATACATAGCTGCACTTATGCAGAGAGAGAATGTCAAGAACATTAGAGAAACAATATCCAGAGGAAGAGATTGATTATTTGCTACTTGTAGATATTATAAAGATGTATGAGAAGCAATTGTGCATGTGTCAGGTGCATGTCCTAAAACAAAGAATAGAAGAATTAAAAGACACAATAAAATTATACACTTGCTCATTACATTGAGCAAATGTGTAAAATGAAAGTCAATTATAACAGTGAACTGTCTTTAAAACACAAAACTCTCACAAACTGTTCTCCTGGCAATTTCATGGTTTCATCGTAGGATGCCGGGGAATGCGGCCTCTGTGTACAAATGCTGCACTAACTTATCTAGAACTATGAATGTCATTCCCCTTGGTGCCTCCAATTTATGTTCCTCTGTGGTCCACATGGGGGTGACAGGATGGTTCCCAGCTTAAGTTGTAGGGGAAGTCTTGATTGAGAAACCCTTCAACATATACACAACTAGACACCATTCCACCTTGATGCTCTGGACTGTGATGTGCTTATGACCAATTGTTCACATCCTGCTTCTACACATCCCCTTTATGGTAGGGTAACACTCCCTGAGCATTATAATCTCATTACGATATCTCTTGTGTTAGGCAGCCCAATCTGTATGCACACGTCTCCTTTGTCAATATCAGATTAGCCTTCTCTCCAATATGGCCACCGTTTTGGTGTGAGCATTGACATCAGCACACTGCTCACACACCAGTGGGATGCTGCGTTCACACCGCATCCACCGCTGCACTCTGTATACACAACCACTTGACCACACCTCGACTGCGCTCACATGGAGGATTTTGCTGCTCCCCAGCATTATACAATAGGACCCTTTTCTCACATTTTTTTGCTTTACACCTGTCACAAATGATAGACATGTCGGGGGCACTAATGTGTTGATCTGCCCCTCCCACCCATTCTGCTCAACCTGTCCACAGTCCCTCGACTCTTATGAATAATTTGCGTTGAGGTGTAACAACATTACTACTGATCTACTTGGCCATCCTGAACATGTCCAGCTGTTCCGGATGTCACTAATTAATAAGCAGCCACACTGAACCAGCTGATAACCTCCTCACTTTTTACATCCAGGTCGGTGAGGAAGTGTAGGTTTTGGGTGACTATACCATGAGAACCACATGCGTTTATACCAAATGTTGTATTGTGCTTGTTCTGATGTGATTTTTTTCTTTAAAGATATTCAGAACGTTTTCCATACTTACTGGCACCTGATGGTTTGTCAAAAATCAAAGGGGAATGGATCACTTGTCCGTCAGTACTTCTGAAAGTACTTAAAAACCCTCATTCATGCCGGTAGGTCGTATAGCGGTATATCTTGATTCTCCGCCTTTGTTAGGTGCGTGACAGCATCATCATAGGGTCTCTTTTCATGCTTCCTCCACCTGGAGGGAACCACTGGTTTTACAGTAGTGATCAGAAATCAATTAGTGAGTGAAAAGTGAGGTGTGGTGCTTTTTTTAAAAAGTGATCCTTATACTACTCAAAAATAACACTTTATTCTGTCTGGTGTATGGGAAGACTGTATAAAAACATTTTGATAATCGTGCAGCGATGGCCTAGTTATGAATCCACCGCACTATGGTCGACATGTTTTAGCCCGTAGATTGCCCGCAAGGGGTTGTTGGGCTTTCCTCAGGACCTTAGAACTGTGTAGAAATTGAATATTTTTCAACTCAGGTAGTCAGAGTAAATACCCTGCAGTAAAGGTCAATAGTACCTTAAAGAAGTCCCAAGTAGGGCTTCAAACGGGGCCGCTGGCAGCGCGGTACCTGCTCCTTCGCGGTGTTGCACGACTTGTGCTGACGCTGCTTTCAGGGTCCCAGGGAGGAAGTATCAAAATTGCGTGGTGTCAGAGCCATGCACCACTACCCACTTGGGACATTTTAATAACATTATAAGAGGCAAAGACACAGCGGCTCACTGTAGAAATTCTGAGGCACTACACTACCAATGGACCACGGGGTGGCCACGCCCACGGAGGCGGGGTTTTGAATATTTAAACTGGTGCCGAACAATTGCTGTGTTGTTTGCCTTTTGAAGCCCATTACCCCGACTAAGTGCGTGTAGCACGAAACTCGTCGGGGCTGGACTGTTACTTCAGTGAGGCATGGAGTTGTTCCCGCAATTTTCCTCCATTAAAGAATTGTTGGCATACTCACCTGTGGTGGTCTTTCTACAGCAGGCAACTTTCTGGTTGGATATAAATGTACATATATATATACTTATAGATATGTATATATATGTGTGTGTTGAATATTTTTTTTGGGTGAAAACATTGAAAAGGTAGTAAAGATTCGTTTTTGGAGATTTTGTGAACTAGCACTCCGATGTTGCTTGATGCCTGCATAAAATCTCGTCTGTTGTGATTATTTTTTTACTTGTTTTTCAGAATACCATGTTCTAATGAATAAATCAACTTGCTAATTAACTGAATCTGTGTTACATGATGAATAATGAATCAGCGTAGTGGGAGGATAGAAATAGTTTCTGTATCTTACCTAGGTAAATTAATTACATTTTGCTATTAAAAATTTGCATAAAATAGCTGTTGTATTATATACTGCTTCTAAATTAAATCAGCGTCTCAATTAAAATGGACACGAACACAGGACATTATTTCAATTCGGTATCTGCAAACCCATTTAGCTCTGTTTATTTGAATGGATTATTGATGTGCTTATAGAGCCGCTCAAAACAAATGTAAATTATTAAACTGCCAAACAATCAAAGGTATGCATCTATGGTGGTTAATGTCACTGGAAATTCAAACTAACAAATATACTTGAAGCCGTATAGTGTTACATTTCTTTATTGTTTTCTCTCCTAATTTGATGCAGACAAGGCAAATAAAGAAATTGACAGCCTCCTGATGCCATTCTGTTGTGAAAAGATAAGGCAATCACCTGTCATCGATTGTAAACATTTCCCCTGTGTTTTGCTGAGAATAAATGTTTTCTGCTGCACTGTAGTTTCGGCTCCTGTTATGTTTTATCATGGTTATCCCCAGGGTTTTGAAACGTCAATCACAAAACGAATCAGGAATAGCTACAGCTGATATAGCAGCCTTGCGCAAGGTGGAAAAATTACCAGCTTACATTCAGAGCCTCATTTTTGAGGCATTGGCGTAGGGCAGCACCACAAGCCTTCTTGCTGCGCTGCCCTACCTCAAAATGAAAGGGCAGGAATGCACCACATTTATGAATTGTGGTGCATTTCTGTTCTTTCTTCCTCTGCCTGTGCACAATTTGCTGCCTAGAGCCAATGTAGGCACCCTTGCTCCATGGTGCAACTGTGGCTCTCTTGCGGTCAGCATTATTTTTGTGCAGGAATGGCACCTTCCTGCACAAAAACAATCCCAAGAGACATTCTCCTCTTTTTATGTATACTGCAGAATGCAGAACACTTGGAAAGAGGAATAAAAGAGGAGAACTAAAATTGTTGTCCTTGTTACTTTTGCTCTGGGAAGGTGTAAATTTTTGGCGCTGCAACAGGTTTACGTAATTAAGTAAATCTGGGGCAGAGTCAGAATCCATGGGTACTGCATCAGAAAACTACTGCAATGCCCATGGAACGGCTCCTTGATATAAATTACAGGCAAGGAAGCTTCTTGCGCTGCTTTGTCTTACTCCATATTTGTGAGGCCGTGTGAGGCCACGCAGAGGGGCTATGTGTCGCCTCATAGTTATAAATGAGAGGCTTACGCTGCTGGAGTGTCAAAAAAAGTGACTCTCCGGTGCTGCAAGCATCTCATAAATAAGTCCCTCAAATTTTGCATGCATTGGTTAGGGAATGGAGTTAACAATGTTTCAAGTGAGATTAGAGACCCTGGTAGCTCTCAGGGGACAGTAAATATAAACCACTATGGCTGCTATTTTGGTTTGAACGTGCAATAATGCTTGCCTCCTTTTCTTTTGTCTAGAATATTATTTTACTTGAATAGGTGACAAAACCTATGCCTAATGTATAAAGAGTCAGAAGAGCACAAAGGATACTTGTGTTTTGTTAGTGACCATTTTTATTAAAAATCAGATCTGTATTGGGTTTGCAGAGTATGGAGAGCTAGGGAAAAATAATGTCAGCGACATTCACTCCCGATGGTAACTCGGATGACTTTGATATCCTCTTTGAATTGATCTCTGTTAATGGTGTTTCAACATAGACTGATAGGGACTGATACTCAAACTAATTTTATTTGAAAGTTGATCCATACATTGTTTGAAATTCCGAACAAAATCCTGGGAAGCAGTAACTGCCACAGCTTACCAGTCACAATCACATGTGTAATTGTGCGTGTTCACCTATGCTTAGAGTTTGTGAATACATTCTATGTTTCCTTCTTGCTTGCTTGTTAAAGTTGTGTATAAATCTGTCAAGTGGAGGCAGAGATTGCTTGTCGTTGCTTGTTAGATGGAGTGAGGAATGCAGAACAACAGTCGATGTTGTTTCATGACTGACAGGGGTGTTGCTTCCATTGGCGCAGCAGGTTGAATTGCACCAGTGACCAAAGGCCGGAGGACCCCACTGAATCCTGATTATTGTTGTACAATATAATTCAAACAGCAGCCGGGGTAAATGTGGGAGGGGGCAATTCCTTTACTCACTCTGAGGCTCATATACACTGGCTACCTGCTTTGTAATGAGAATGAATGCTATTTATGCTAATAAAGATTAGATTTTTGAATTTTGACCGGTGTTGCTTATGCAGCCAGTGCCAACTGGAGGACTGATTGCACTTTTTTTGTTCATACACCCTTTAACTCAGTGCTTCTTCCAGTTGTCTGACATGCATTATTGGTTTGGAGGTTGCACATTCCTGAGTTTTACCCACTGTCACTTGTCACTCTATGTGCCACATCATGACTAGAGTTGGGTAAATAATTCCACTCCGCTTGGAACATGGAGTTATGGCAAAACTCTGCCATCCACAGCCTGGCAGAGTAGAGCGTTTCACCAATGTTAAGTTGGTGAGCATGAGCAAGAATTTGCATCCCCCTGCACAATTTTTGGCTGCTAGAATGTCTCCCGGCAAGAATTCTCAATGCAGTCAGTCACGGCAAGTCACAACCGTTCATGTTGATAAAGCTGCCGCTTGAGTAGAAAATCTACTTTAGTGGCAGAAAGGAGCAGCACCCTCTGGCACTGTGTGGTGCTATTTGCCCTGATTTTACAGTGCAAAATTATCTTCCAGAGCTAAAAATCAGTGCGGGCAGCATGACTTGCTGAATTCTGCCCACTCATACAACTCCACGGAATCTCGCAGAGTTCATACGTAAGTCAGCAAAATTATACAGAGTGAAACTCATGAGTTCCACTCACCCCTCATCATGATCCCTTTTCTGATATGTCCTGGTGCAGAAGGGATATGTGTGTTTGTTTCATCTCTTTAACACATTTACTATCTCCAAATATTTCTGATGACAAAGCTTGTAAACTCAGGGCAGTAGTAGTCTATGACCTCTGCTGTCAGCAGAACATGTTTTATCTCCGATATATTTCAAGTTAATGTATGTGCTGCGGAAGCCAAATTTAAATGCACAGACTCCTTCCTTGCTGGTGCAACAGAGAATACACCAGCATGATCACGCTTGACTCCAGTGACCGACATACATGGGTAGTTTCGGATTCCATTCACTGACACACTTTGTTGGCTTTTGAAGGCTGTGCCTTCTGTGAATTGCATCCTGTCATTTCTAGGAGAACAGCTAACTCAAACATTGACAGATTTTGAAGTTGAACTTTGAAGCAGAACTTTTCCTACAGATCGCATGATTACTGCTCAGAAATGCATTTAGCGAGATTTAGTGTGGGGCAGTGTGGGGGGGCAGGAGCCCCTCACACTTTTTTATATCAATTTAAGCACCGGGGAGAGGGCGGTCCCTGGGGCTTGGGGGGCCCGGGAGGCCCCCCGCACATAATTAGGAATGCCCTGGGGTGGTGGTGGTCCCCAGGGGCTACAGGGGCCAAGTGCCCCCTGCCTATGATAAACAAAGCCCAAGGGAGGTGGCGGTCCCTGGGGCTCTGGGGGCTCCCAAGGGGCCCCACACCATAATAAAGAATAGCCCCGGGACCTGGCCCACCCGGGGGCTTGATACAAACGAAGCGCGGGAGACCGCACTTTGTTTTTTTTTATAATTTTGGCTAGATTCACGCACCCAGCGCAAATTCGGACTAAATGATACAAATACATTTTTTTGGGGGGGCCTGGGGGGTCCCTGTGGCAGGTCTAGGGGGTCAGGGTGTTTCTACCATGCCCCCTTTTCTTTTTTTTAAACATTTTTAAAACAATTTTCTTATGACTTGGTTACCGAGTCACAAGATGGCTGCCAACACATTGTGGTTTGGAGTGTTGGGAGCCAATTAGAATGAAGCTCGTGCTCGGGAGGTGTCGCGACTCCTCCTCGGTTCTCAGATATCGATATTGTTTTATTTTGAATTTCTCAGCAACTACTGAAAGGATGTGCACCATTTAAATAAAAGGCTGCTTTCTCAACCAAGAGCTACCTTTTTACCAAATTTGGTGTAATTCCGTTCAGCAGTTCGGGCTGTAGCCTGTTCCAAAATTTCCTATGGAAATTGACATGTAGAAAACGCATTTTGGGGATCTCACTTTTTTTCTCGGCCCCCGCTTGACGGATCACCCTGAAACTTACAAGTGAGGAGCTGGCCAGAGCCCCACTGTATTTCAATAAATCCCCAGGGACCGCCGTCTCCCCGGGGCTTTATAATTCATGCACGGTGGCCATGTGCCCCCCCGCAGCCATGGGGGCCCCCAGATCCCTGGGGCTTTATTAAAATATGGTGGAGAGACCTCGTGGGCCCCCTAAGCCCTGGGGACCACCACCTCCCCGGGGCTGAATTTGAGCCCCACCACACTGCCCCTGGGACCACTACCTCCCTGGGACACTGTTTATTTAAATTCGGGAGTCCGTTATGGACCCCCGGCCCCGGGGACCACCACCTCCCGGGGCTTTACAAATGATGGGAGGGGCCTTGATGGCCCTGGTGACCGCCACCCCCCAAGGCCGGCTCCTGCAATGTCCCAGGGTGCCCACCCCCGGGACATTGCTGTTTGCTATGGCAGGGTGTCATAGCAAACTCCTGTTTTGGTTTTCGGATGCGAGAGCAGGAAACCTGCTCTCACTTCCAAAAACCAAAGCAGATTGCTTTTGCACAAAGGGAGCTGCATGTCAGAAGCTCCCCTTGTGCAAAAGTAATGACGGCTCCCGCAGGAGGTGGGGAGCCGGATCGGACTCTGGGGGCATTGGGGCTCCCTCCACGGTCCCCAGCGGTGAGGCCAGGCCCCAGGGGATAGGGTCCCCAGGGCCAGAAGTGGCCCGGGAGGGGGGCCACGTGTCCCCCTCCCCTGTAATCAGATATAATAAAACATTTAAAAAAAGGAAAGGCTGGCCCCGGGGGATGGGGTCCCGGGACCATAATTGGCCAGAGGAGGGGGCCACGCTGCCCCCCTCAAAAAATAGGAAGCCTGGTCAGGCCCCAGGGGATGGGGTCCCCAGGGCCTAGCCAGCCCCCCCCCAAAAAAACAAGGCTGCCAGGCCCCGGGAATGGGGTCCCCGAGGCCAAAAGTGGCCCAGGGAAGGGGGGCCATGCAGCCCCCTTCCAGAAAATAAGACATTTTTTAAAAAGAAACTGGCAACTCCCCGGAGGCCCCACCCCCTTCCTGCAGCACTCTGCAAATGCACCCCCCCTGGCACGTTCTAAATTGGGGAATTAAGTCCCTTGAATACTGAAGCTCCCTGGGGGCCAGCTAGGCCACCAGGTACCCCCAGTAAGCGCCACACCGCTGGATTGCAGAGGTTGTCCGAGACCATGCCCCTTTTTACACCACTCTGCAAACACGCCTCTTGGCGCACTGCTGGTGGGCTGATGAGGTCCTCTTGTGTCCTGAGGACCTCAGGACACAAGTGGAATTCATCCACCGAGAAGCAGTGCGCCAGGAGCTGCATTTGCAGAGTGGTGTAAAAAGGGGGCATGACCTTTGAGCACTCTCAGCAATCCAGCTGTATGGAGCTTACCAGAGAAAACAGGAGGGCAAGTTGCCCCCAGGCATCCTCAGGAGGAAAGGGAACTTCATCCCCCAACCAAGAGCGTGCCAGGAGGCACATTTGTAGAGTGATGGAGAAAGGGGCATGGCCTGTGTCCACCTCTCAGCAATCCCACTGTGTGGGGCTTGCTGGAGGTAAGAGGTAGGCTAGTTTGCCCCTAAAGGACCCCCAGAAGTGAAGGGGACTTCAATCCTCATCAAAGAGCACGTCAGTGAGCACGTTTGCAGAGTGGTGGGCAAAGGGGTCGTGGTCTACTATGAAAATGTAGGAATCCTGTTGTGTGGAACTTACTGGTGGTAATAGGAGGGGTAGTTGGCCCCCAAGGATGTCCTTGGGAGCCAACTACCCCTCTGGTTACCTCCAGTAAGTCCCACACAGTGGGATTGCTAAAACATCTTCTGAGGCCATGCCCTCCTTTCTCCACCACTCTGCAAACACACCTCCTGGCAGACTACGGGATGGGGGATGAAGTCCAATTTATTCCTGAGGGACTTTGACGGCCAAGAAGCCCTCCTGGTACCTCCTGTAAATCCTACGCAGCAGAATTCCTGAGCGCTGGTCGGAGGCCCAGCACCCTTCCTTCACCACTGTGCAAATGCGACTGGCAATGTAATAGGCTTCGCAGTTGCGAGAGTTAGAGCTATTGGCTTTGTAAATGTAAACGTTTTTTACTAAAGTTTTTTGGAGTGGAGTGGATGTACGTTGTGTTTAGTGGAATTATGTGGTATGTTGTGCAGCAAAATTATGTGGATAGAAAGTATGTGGTATTTAGTGTACAGGAATTATGTGTTATGGAGAGTAATTATGTGGTATGGTAGTCTGTGTTGTGGAGTGGGAACCTCAGGTTTAGTCTTCCTTGTTTCCATAGAAGCTCAACTATGAACTCAGTGAGAAAAAAAAAGAAGGAATCACTGAGGAGCACTTGTGGACCTAGTCAGAGGTATGAGCAGGGCCATTGGAAATATGTAACTGTTTGGCTGCAGCGACTTTTGCACAATTATACATTTTCTGCATTAGCCACATAATTCATCATCTGCTCCCTAATCTGCAGATTTGACCAAAAATGCCTTGTTTTTAGCATTTCTGTTGCTTCTTTATGCACATTTCTTTCTTTTTCTGCACTTCTCTTGCCTCTTTCTGCAAATATCTTCTACTTTCTGTACCTCTATTCCCTCTTTCTTCACATCTGTTGCCTCTTTCTGCACCTCATTTACTTCTTTCTGTGCCCCTCTGTACCTCTGTTACTTCTTTCCACACTTCTCTTGCCTCTTTCTGCAATCTTCTTGCCTGTTTCTGCACCTCACTTGCCTCTTTCTGCAACCCTCCTGCCTCTTTCTGCAGCCCTCTTCCCTATTTGTGCAACTCTCTTGCCTCTTTCTACACCTCTCTTCCCTCTTTCTGCACCACTCTAATCTCTTTCTGTACCTCTGTTGCTTCTTTCTGCACTTCTCTTGCCTCTTTCTGCACCCCTCGTGCCTCCTTCTGCACTTCTTTTGCTTCTTTCTGCACTTCTCTTGTTTCTTTCTGCACTGCTCTTGCCTCTTTCTGCATCCCTCTTGCCTCTTTGAGCACCACTTTTGCTTATTTCTGCACTTCTCTTGCCTCTTTCTGCACCCCTCTTTTCTCTTTCCATACCTCTCTTGCCTCTTTCTGTACCCCTGTTCCCTGTTTCTTCACCTTTCTTGCCTGTTTCTGTACCTCTCTTGACTCTTTCTGTACCTCTCTTGCCTTTTTCTTCACTTCTCTTGCTCTTTCTGCACCCTTCATGCCTCTTTCAGCGCCTCTGTTGGTTCTTGTTGTACTGCTCTTGCTTTTTTCAGCACCTCACTTGCCTCTTTCTGCACTTCTCTGGCTTCTTTCTACATCTCTGTTGCTTCTTTTATCAATTATCTTGCCTCTTTCTGCACTTCTCTTCTTTCTTTCTGCACCCCTCCTGCCTCTTTCTGTACCTCACTTGCCTCTTTGGGCACCCCTCCTACCTTTTTCTGCATCCGTCTTGCCTCTTTTTACACCTCTGTTGGTTCTTTCTGCACTGCTCCTGCTTCTTTCTGTACCCCTGTTCCCTGCTTCTGCCTCTTTCCTGCCTGTTTATGCACCTCTCTTGTTTCTTTCTGTACCTCTGAGTTGGATGTAGTTTTAATCCCCCTGCCCTATTATGTACTAGGGCCTTACACGGGAGGTCATGCCAATCACAGGGATATGCCAACCCATAGTGTACCCTAGTGTATGTAGGTGTTTTTATTGTGTTTTAAGTGTCTTTCAGCATATCACTGGCTCCAGGTCTGGTTAGCCAGAGTCAGTAACCACCAGTACTATTCAGTAAAAAGTTGGAGGGAAAGGATGACTTTGCAAGAAGGCCTTTTTCTACACCTCTGTTGGTTCTTTCTGCATATCAATTGCTTATTTCTGCACTTACTTCGTCTTTCTGGACTTCTATTGCCTCTTTCTGCATTTCTCTTGCTTCTTTCTGCACCTTTCTTCCTCTTTCTTTACATGTTCTACCTCTGTAGGCATAGTTCGGAATTATTATTTAAAAAACCTTTGAAATTCACTGAAAAAACCATAGGGTTCAGGGATTTTATAGTTAGAAATTATCATTTAAAAAAACTTTGGAATTCACTGAAAAAAGAATAGGTTTCAGGGACGTTATAGTTAGAAACTATCATTTAAAAAACCTTTGAAATTCACTGAAAAAACCTTTGGTTTCAGGGACTCTATAGTTAGTTAGACATTTCTCTCACACAAAACCAGAGAAATTCAGCCATTATAGTTAGTTGAGCTAACTATAACTTGCGCCCCCGCAATGCACTGCTGATGATGTCTCATATTACATCATTCACGAGATGGTCAGTGACATCACTGATGACATCACTGATGACATCACTGATGACATCATTTATATGATAATCTGATATACCTAATCACACTCTAATATAACCTTTGATACACCCACTCTTAAACACAGACTACCATTTTCAAAACCATAGACACACCAATACCAGTTACTACATACCCACTCACTGATTCCTATGTCTACACACATGTCCACTCATTCACCCATACAGTCACTCATACAGGCAGTCACTTTTCAATACAGACCTATCATTTGCACTCATAAACCTATACAGACATTCACACATCGCCACTCATCCATAGAGTTACTTAAACACCTAGTCAATCATGCAAAGAATCATTCACACTCCCAGTTACTCACCTATACAGTTATACACACACCACCTCACTGATTCATACAGATACTAACACATACATACTCACTACTACAATCAATGATACAAGCACACACTCATCCATACAGCCACTCTCACAATCACTCACTCTCACATATAGTCATTTATATACTCCAAACTCACATATAGTGCCTTTCACATATGTAGTTACTCACGCATGTACCACGGATACATCAATTCACTCACCAACACACCCATACACACACTCACCCACAGATGCACTCTTGAACCCATACACCCAGTGAATTACCCACTCACATATCTATGCACAGAGTCACACCCCCCACCCACGCACACTGACACTCAGGCACCCATACAGGTACTCAAACAACCAATCAATAACCCATATAGACACTCATGTAGCTAATCACCAACCCATGCAACCGCTTACACAATAACTGACTGACCGATACAGACATTCACACAGTTTAGTCACTAACCCATGCATTCAGTAAGACATGTTTAATCACTCACTTATATAGTCAGTCATGCACCTACTAAATTATCCATTCAAACATTTATACACCCACTCTTTCTTCAATACACTTTGGCAAATACATATATATGAAACATATTTAAACTTTACAGAAACACACAGTCACAGTCACTTGGGGCATGAAGTCCACCTGTGTCTTGAGGTGCTCAGGACACAAGAGGACCTCATCGCCCCACCAGCAGTGTGCCAAGAGGCATGTTTGCAGAGTGGTGTAAAAAGGGGTGTGGCATTGGACCCCTCTCAGCAATCCAGCTGTGTGGGGTTTACTGGAGGTACCTGGTGGGCTAGTTGGCCCCAGGGACTCTCAGTAGGTGAGGGTACTTAATTCCACAATTTAGAATGTGCCAGGGGGTGCGTTTGCAGAGAGGTGCAAGGAGGGGATGTGGCCTCCGGTGAGATGCTGGCTTTTCTTTTTTATAAACATTTATTTTTATTTATTTGCAGGTTTTTATAGCGCTAGAATCGACTCCAACTGGAGTACCTCTGCGCTTCTGGCGGGTTAATCCTTTATCAAGAGTGAAACAAGCGGAAGTCACTAGATCGCATTTGTGAACAACAAGGTTTTAAGTTGTTTCCTAAACATCAAGTGTTCGGAACACGAACGAATAGCTACAGGGAGACAATTCCACAATTTAGGTCCCAACACTGATAGGGCCTTATTTCCGTGCCTGGCCTTCTTGGCACGCGGTACTACCAGTAAATGCCCGTTGCTGGATCTGAGCATTCTGGAGGGAATGTATGGAATAAATTTCTTTTCCAGGTATAGTGGACCTTGTCTATTTAGGCTCTTATGTATTAGGCAGCAAGTTTTAAATTTTATCCTTTGGCGGATTGAGAGCCAGTGTAGTTCTTCTAAAAGTGGCTTTGATGCTGTTCTTAGAGGGGCATTAAGAACAAGGCGAGCCGCAGTGTTTTGTATCACCTGGAGTCTATTCAATACTCCCTCATTTGCAGAGAGCAACAGACCGTTGCAGTAGTCGATCCGACTCATGACAAGGGCCTGCACCAGTGTCTTCCTGAAGTGGTCCGGCAGTAATGGAAAGACTTTACGTAGCAGGCTAATAGTATGGAAGCATATGCCTGCGACATAATTAGTATGTTGTTTTAGTGACAAATCCTGGTCAAGGCGAATCCCCAAGTTTTTAACGATCTGTTTAGGCTCAGGTACTACGCCTAGACCAGGTGGCCACCAGTCTGGAGTCCCGAGTATTTTGGCTTCTCCGAACAACATGACCTCCGTTTTGTTGACGTTACACTGTAAGTAATTAGTGGACATCCAACATGCTACAGCTTCCATGCCTGCAGAGAAAGAGCTCCTCAATTCCGAGGTAAGAGTTTTAAAAGGGAAGAGGAGCTGCGTGTCATCAGCATATGACACGGGAATGAAGCCAAATTTACGCATCACTCTTGCCAGGGGAGCCACATAGATGTTAAAAAGCGTTGGGCTTAGACAAGAGCCCTGTGGCACCCCTTTCAAAACTTTTACCTCGGCTGAGCGATATGTACCCATGGTGACAGTCTGGGTGCGATCGGAAAGGAAGCTTCTCAGCCATGCAAGGGCTTTGTTCTTAATCCCCACGTTCGACAACCGGTTAATAAGAATGTTATGAGACACGGTGTCGAACGCTGCTGATAGATCTAATAAGACCAAGATCACGGAGTAGCCTTTATCTTGAAGCATGTGCAGGTCGTCCATAACAGACAGTAGTGTAGACTCTGTGCTGTGTTTTGGCCTGAAACCAGATTGAGAATGGTCAAGGCCGCCCACAGTTTCAATAAAACCGGAGAGGAGTCTATTTACATACTTTTCTGTAAGTTTTCCCACAAAAGGTAACAGTGAAATTGGCCTTAGGTTGGATAATTCGGTCCAGGCAGTGGTGGTATTTTTCCTGATCGGCCTAACTAGTGCACGTTTCCATTCTCTGGGGACAGATCCTGTACTCAAGGACAGATTGACGAGTTTTCCGATTGTAGGACAAAGTGTGTCGAATAGAGTGGGCATCAATCTGGCTGGAATAATATCGTCTGGACTGCCACTTTTAATCTGCTTGGCCAATACAGATAGATCCTCATAAGTAATGGGGGGAAAGGTGTCCAAAGTATTTATGCCATGATTGAATTCTGTGTTTTGGAAGGCAAGAGCTGTATCAGTAGCCATGGCATTATTAGACTCCACAATTTTCTCATAAATAGTATCGATTTTATTGGAGAAAAAAGATGATATACCATTACAGAGCTGTTGAGACGCAAGTTCGGTGCTTTCGCATGCTACCGGTTTAACAAACAAATTAAGCACCTGATAAAGGACCCTGGGAGAATTCCCTGCAGCCGTAATTTGAGATGTTATATGAATTTTTCTCGCACTCCGGATAGCTTTATGATAGATGGATAGTGAGTCCCAATAGTGCTTTCTATCACTCTCCAAATGGGAGGTTCTCCATATTTTCTCCAGCTTCCTGGCTGCTTGTTTTAGTGTTTTAAGGTCTTTGGAGAACCAGATTTCCTGTTTATTGGCAGGCCGAGATTTAAAACTCTTTATAGGGGCTATATTATCTATGGCTACTCTAGTTGCTGTTTCCAGCTTCTTTAGGGCGCTTTCAACATTTTCTGACATAGTAACAGAGGGCTCTATAAAGTTACTGGTAAAGACTTCTTTATTAACTTTATGCCACTGTCGTCGGAGACAAGGAAGAGAAATTGGTCTGTGCAAAGTGGTATTAGGGTGTGAAGTATAAAATTCAATAATAGAATGGTCAGTCCAACTTACTTGAGTGGGAGGAGAACATGTGACTGTGGGAAAATTTGTTAGAATCAGATCTAATGTGTGCCCTGCCCGGTGCGTTAGCCCAGAATTCCTTTGAGTTAGCCCAAGTAGAGATAGATCATTTAGTACAGACTGTGCCTCTTTCCAGTCTTTCAGATTTCTGTGTATGTTAAAATCCCCTACCATTAGAAAGTCCCTGTCGATGCTAATATGTGGGGCAAGAACCTCAATTAACGTATTAGAGAAATTAGCACATGGTCCTGGGGGGCGATATACTAAAGCACCCATCTGTATATTTTTAGGGGAATAATAAAATTTAAAAACCAATAATTCGATAACTGGTGAGCTCAATTCAGCCAAGATGGTACAATGTAGAATGTGGGCTGTGTGGCCCCCTTTCTTTCACAATTTTTTGGGCCCCGGGGACCCTATCCCCTGGGGCCTGCCCAGCCTGGTTTTTTTTTAAGAGGGGGTCTACGTGGACCCTCTCCTAAGGCCAATTATGGCCCCGGGAACCCCATCCTCTGGAGACGGCCTTCTATTTTAAAAAAAAAAATTAAAAGAGAGGGGGGCCCATCCCCCGGGGCCTGGCCTCACCGTTGGGGACCGTGGGAGGAGACCCAAAACCCCCACGATCCCAGCCGGCTCCCCGCCTTCTGCAGGAGCCGACATTGTTTTTGCACAAGGGGAGCTGCTGACATGCAGCTCTCCTTGTGCAAAAACAATCTGCTTTGGATTTTGGAAGCAAGAGCAAGTTTCCTTCTCTCGCGTCCAAAAACCAAAGCAGAGTTTGCTACCGCCCTGCCAGAGCAAACAGCAATGTCCCTGGGTGGGCACCCCGGGACATTGCAGGAGCTAGCCCTGGAGGGTGAGGGTCCCCAGAGCCATCAAGGGCTCCTGGAGGGGGGCCACACGCCTCTCCTCCCATCATCTGTAAAGCTCTGGGGAGGTGGTGGTCCCCGGGGCTGGGGTGTCTGCATTTGAATGTTTAATGACCCAGGGAGGTGGTGTCCCCAGGGCAGTGTGGGGGGGCTCGTGCCCCCCACACTAATTATTTTCAATGCCCCGGGGAGATGGTGGTCCCCGGGGCTTGGGGGGCCCGCAAGGCCCCCACCCTAATTTCAAGAAAGACCCGGTGAGATGGCAGTCCCCAGGACTTGGGGGGCTTATTTTAATTATGCCCCTGGAGGCGGTGGTCCCCTGGACTGGGGGCAGCTGCGTGGCCCCCGTGCATAAAGTATAAAGCGCTAGGAAGGTGGCAGTCCCTGGGGCTGTGGGGGCCCTCATGGGCCATCACACCATAATTTAGTATTGCCCCTGGGACCTGCCCCACCTGGGGGCTTTTTAACAAATGAAGAGCAGGAGTTTCCAGAGGAAAAGTATTTTTTTACTTGAAATAAGGGTGCATTTGTTATGTCAATTCCCATAGGAACCTTTAGCCACACCTACAGACCTTACGGCTGAACAAACTTACATCAAATTTAGCAGGGATGTTGATTTTGGTTCAAGGAAGTGCCTTATGCTTATTTGGGGCAAATCCATTCAGCAGTTGTTGAGACATTTATGTTTAAAATTATAGTGACATATCTGGAGTGGTTTCACGATTATTCACGAATGCACCCTTCAACAGGAATCCTCTGATTGCCTGAACGCAACCTGAATAGAAAGTTGCGGCTGCCTTTTTATCTATCGGGAACAGTTCCCAGGACAGAATATTTCTGTTAAAATTTAACTTAAGGGGGCAGAGTAGCGGTACTCTGACCCCATGCTTGAGAGAGAATTGGGGGTGTTAGTGACACAAGGTATGTGTCCAAAATGTAATATTTTAATTGCACATGATATTCACGACAATGACGCAACCGCCAGTGCGGCTCATCACATGTACTGTCGCAGGGACATCGTGACTATAAACATAATCGTGAATATTGGTGGAAATATCAAAAATATGTAATTGAATCATTAATACACATTGTTATAGAGATATTGAGATTTTGATGAATGTTTTTATAGGGTTCTTTATATAGTGAGTTTTCTACTGTGATGGTTAGAATTATTTATATAGTTATCATTTTTTAATGTGTTGGTTTTGCTTGATTTCTTGCTTTTGCATTCTGCTTTTGCGTCGTAATCGCGGGGATCGCGGTTACCGACGTCAACGTCATCGCGATATCCAGCATCACAGCGAAAACGAAAAATAGGTTTTAAAGATGGTGGTTCTAGAGCTACAGTAGAAAAACATGAGTTAGAAAGTGCACAGTAATAAACCCCTAAAGTGTAAAATATTGTAATATATGTGCATATATGTGTTTTTACTTTATGGAAAAGGTGTGATTGTTGCATTAACGGCATCATCGTAACTGCCATAATAATCGCAAAATCAGAAATTAGGTCTTAAAGATGTTTTTTAAAGAAACTTAGAACAAAAATATGAGTTTTAACATGCTTTCAAAGAAGTATGCATGCAGTAGAATGTGTAGTGCAATGTTCAGAATGGATTTTTTTTTACATATTATTTTTGGATGTGTTTGTGGCCATTGAACGTCTGTTTTTGTTTTCCGTTTTTACAATGTGTCTGGGGGATAGCGATTACCAACCTCCAGAGTCACTGCAAAAACATGATATAGGTTTTAGAAACGGTTTTTATAGAAACTCTCTATAAAAACATGACTTTAGAGAATACTGTAAGAAACCTCTAGTGTGTAGAACCGCGACGTGTCTGCGGGGTTCTCGATGTCATCGCGAAGATCCCCAAAAACTAAAGAAAAAAAAACCTTTGGAAAATAACTTCACAATATTTTGGGTAGTACTGTGACTCTGACAAGAGCTGTTGTGTTGGTTGGGTGTATATGGCTGCTATACATATGACCGGTTGCAGAGTTTCAGGTTACTTAGAAACACCCTGTTGCCTTAATCTGTAAAGTGCACTTGTCAATTTCTATAAATTTCATGCATGTTATAACGCACATTTTTGTTATAGATACAGCCCATGCCATGGTCTCTGAGGAATGCAGAAGCAGTTTTATTAACATGTTTCCTGACTTTGTTGATCTGTGGACAGAATTGATTTGCCCCCTTCCATTTCTGTCTTTGACATATATGAGTACAAAAAGAACAATTTATGGACAGAATGTTGAACAATGTCAAACATTCACCCTAATACAGAGATCTGGGCATAAATCCATTGTTTTTTTTGCTCTCCATGCCACTCCAGTTAAAACCGAGCCATATGCAAATCAGTCTTGATCCTATTCCCCATGTGCACAGTCTAGCCCGAACTGGAAAACAAGCATCCCAGGACTGGTTTCGGGGTTTCATCCCTCATCAGCCAGTCTAGCTTGACTCCAGTGGCATGGAGAGCACAGGACTCACGTCTGGGCATACCTGTCTCACTCTGGGTGACATATGTTAAACTTTCACCACAGTGCAGAGATCTGGGCTTAAATCCATCATTATATTAGAGTTCACCAAGACAGAGAGAGGAAAAAATGACATCAGTTCTGCAAAGGTTTCTTTCATTAGGATTTCAAGACCTACCCCAGTCAATGTGCCTAGGTTTTTGCCACCACAGTGCACAATAATGAGGCGAGGAGCTTGGGAGTCCACAATGGATTTAACCAAACCCAACAACTGATGAAACTTTAACCCTCTCTGGCCAAACCAAATAATCTGCATATTTGTCAAACCCAAGTCACTGTCAATACCTCTCTTTTTTTGCAGCCTCTTTAGCCCAAGAGATATAGCTGTGGTCCACAGTCCATACTCTAAGCATTTTGAAGTGAAGAAGCAATAGTGGTCAGGAGAAGGCTGGAGATGAATGAGGTAGGAAAAGCAGTTAAAATGGAGGAGTTTAAAAAAATATATATATATATTTCAAAGCTCCAAAGTACCCAACATACAAGGAGCACTCGAGCGGCAACATGCTCATGAAGAGCCTTTATGGTATACAATCTGCCAGCACAACGATAACTTTAAGCAGTTCAATTTATGATGGATGCCTGACATGTTTCGAAGTGTCCCCACTTCTCTTCAGAGGCTTTGGCAATTGAAGGTGCACAGGACACCGCCCTCATCATTTAAATGCATGCCCTAGATGGGACAATCTACTGTGACTAGCAGAGCATCATGGGCCTTGTAGTGTCCTTTGTCTCCAGATGGAGCGTGCAATGTTGCTGCTGTAACATTCATAGCCCCCAGATGAGACTCAGTGTGCTGGTGGATGTGCTAAATTCATTGCTGCCCCACAACGTTGGCCTGCTCGATAACAGACTGTGTGGCTCCCACATCCTGGGGTGGTGCTCCTTCGCAGCAGGGTGTGCCACGTATTTATCAAAGCTCCAAAGTACCCAACATACAAGGAGCACTCGAGCTATGTATATATATATACATATATATATATATATATATATATATATATATATTCAGTGAAAAAAACAAAGGTTTCACACATGTTATAGTTAGCTGGACATTTCACTCGTAAAAAACCAATGAAATTCCCCCGTTATAGTTAGTTCAGCTAACTATAACTCACGCGCCCGCAATGCACTGCTGATGACGTCACATATTACATCACTCATGACATGGTCACTGACATCACTCATGACATCACTGATGACATCTCAAATGACATCACTGATGACATCACTGATGACATCATCCAGTGAATGTGTGTTTTTCTGAAAATTAAATATGTTTTATATATGTATATCTCAAGGTCAATGGAAGAATAAATGGGTATATAAGTGTCTAAATGGATGCTTTGTTTTTGAAAAATGTATTGTGTTACTGACTGATTAAGTGTATCATAGTGAATACATGGCTTACTGAGTAATGTTTAAATATGAAAATATCTGTATCAGTCTCTCACTTTGTGTATAAGTGGCTGCATGGGTTGGTGAGTAGCTTCATGGGTGTCTATATAGGTTATTAGTTGTTTTTTTGAGTATCAGTCTGAGTGTCTGTATGGTTCGGTGGGGGGTATTATGTAGTGCATAGGTGCATGAATGAGTGATTCACTCTTTGTATGTGTTGAAGACAGCATGTGTGCAGGACTGTATGGGTGGATGAGTGTGTGAATGGTTGTGTTAGTGAGTGAATGACTGTCTCAATAGTGTCTTTATGATTAACTACATATGTTTTAAACTAGTATATGTGACTATTGGTGTATATAAGTGAGTATATGTGAGAGTGAGAGATTGAAAGAGTTCCTGTATGAATAAGTATGTGTTTCTATAAGTGATTGTTTATAAGACTAAGTATGTGTAAGTTTCCGTAGAAGTAAGTGTGGTGGTGTGTGTATAACTGTATAAGCTAATAAATGTATGTTTGTTTCTTTATTAGCATGAGTGAGTATGTGTGAGTAACTCTATGGATGAGTGGCATTGTGTAACAGGATGTATAGGTGTATGAGTACATATGATGAGTGAGTGCATGTATGAGTGACTGTATAGGACTGTTGGTGAATGAGTGGATGTGTATGTGGTTCTTAGAATTACTTAAGAGGTTCTTGTAACTGGTATTGGTATGTCCATTGTTTTGAAAATTTCAGTCTCTATTTTTGAATGTGTGTATCAAAGGTTATATTAGGGGAAGAGGAGGTCTGCCACTCTATCACAAGGATGATGTCATCAGTGATGTCATCAGTGATGTCATTTGAGATGTCATCAGTGATGTCATGAGTGATGTCAGTGACCATGTCATGAGTGATGAAATATGTGACGTCATCAGCAGTGCATTGCGGGCGCGCGAGTTATAGTTAGCTGAACTAACTATAACGGGGGAATTTCATTGGTTTTTTACGAGTGAAATGTCCAGCTAACTATAACATGTGTGAAACCTTTGTTTTTTTCACTGAATTTGCAAGGTTTTTTAAATGCTAATTCCTAACTATAACATGTGTGAAACCTATGGTTTTTTCAGTGAATTTGCAAGGTTTTTTAAATGCTAATTTCTAACTATAACGTGTGTGAAACCCATGGTTTTTTCAGTGAATTTGTATGGTTTTTTAAATGCTAATTCTTAGCTATAACATATGTGATTCCCATATTTTTTTTTATTGATTTTTTTTTTTTTTTTATAAATTCTTATATTAAATGTGTTTTTTTTTTTTAAAAACAAGTTTTTTTTTAAACTTTTTATTCTCTTAAAACACTATGTTTTTTTTCTTTAAAATCTGCAATATTGCAAGATTTCTTTTTTTTTTTTTACCAAACAGGTAAGATATATTAGTATAACTTTGAAAATATTTTTTTTTTTTTTTTTTTTTTTTAGTGCGCGTACGGTAAGCTTACGGTAAGCGTACGGTTTACGCAATGTCCGTAATTTATCTCCGCTGTTTGCGTATAGTTACGCAATTTGCGTAGCCGCGCGTACTGCGCGTGGGGCGCGTACGCGTGTACGCTACACGCGCACGTTACGCGGAAGTGTTGGGGAGTGACTGTTATGCGCATGCGCGCGAGCGCGTGTCTTTTTTACGCGCATGCGTACTTTTGCCGTAAGCGCACCGTAAGCGCACCGTAAGCGTAAGGTTGGTCATGTGATCATGAAACACAACTTTTGATTGGTTGAAACTACTTTCAGTTCTAGAACTCTCCTACGCCACACCCATTCCCCTCATTTCTGCTTGTGATCCCTTAGGAGAAGGAGCTGGGTTGTCTTTGTGATACGATGGCAGAACAGCAGAGCCCTTCTGAGAGTGAGGCTAGCAGCACTACCTTGAGGCAGAGAGCGAGGAAACAAAAGACCTCTTTCATATGGGAGTATTTTTCTTTTCCAGAGGGCCAGCAAAAGGTAAATGCACCCTTAGTGACTTGTAAGCTGTGTGGCCGTGTACTTTCAAGAGGGAATCCCGACAGGAAGTATTCCTTCGGGAATCACACCATGATGAGACACCTTAAGGATGTACACAGAAGGACACATGCTCGACTTACTGAAGGTAACCCTTCAGTAAATCAACCAAGCACATCCACAGCAGCTCAGCCTGGACCATCATCTGCAGTGCCGAGTCCTTCTTCTGCAGGTCAGGTGAGCCCTTCGTCTGTGGGGGGAGCATCTCCTTTTTCTTCTCCTCAGGAAATTAACCCTCGGTTTCTGAGGGTTGAAATACGGTGCGCCACTTGTCATGATCTAATTTGTTATAGGGAGACCAGTATTTCCCTAGTGAACAATAAAATAGATCAGCACACTTGTCGTACCGTCTAATATTCCCATTCTTTCTTTCCTCTGTCCCTGCATGAACACAACGGCTCTTTTAAGAGCCAACCTTACCTTTCATCTATTTTTTATATATGTTTTTAAAACTTTTTTTTGTTTTTTTTTACCGTACGCGTACGGTACGCGTAATTATTATTTTTTTTTTTTAAAAAACACTAAAAATCAATTATCACATTACAAGGTCCTTGAGAGACTACAAAGAAAAACTGAAAATGTGATTGTGGAGAAGTGGAAAAAAGGGACCATGATATTTTTGACTTACCATACCCACTCAAAAAAATATTTATTCATTTAAATTTTTTTTTAATTGCTTTAATAATGGTTATAGTTTTCGAAAATTATCTATCTCAATCTGAAAAAAAAGAAAAAAGTATTAATATTTAATAAAACATTTTATAATACAGTACACATATTTACATATTTTTAAAAAAAAAAAATTGCCTTTTTTTTGCTGTTTTCAAAACGAAATTTCTTTGCCAGTTTGAAAGCACACTTACTACTCTTTTTTTTGGCAAGTGATAAACACTTTTACAGACTGACACATTATGAATCCACTTTTCAGATTCTTAAAAAAGCACATGTCCAAACTGCTTTTTCAGACCAGCACCATGTGTAACCTGGTTGACTGCCTACACTCTAGCAAGGGCAACCAGCCTTAGTGATGCTGAATGTATTTGCATTACTGACTGAAACCTCAAACCCCACTCGCTTGTGAATACTGTGCATGATTCCACAGGGTAAGCAGCTGGGTGTGTGCTAAGAGTCTGCTTCTGCACAAAAAAATGGCTCCCCCTTTCCATCTAATGCAACTGTGAAATCACCAGAGCAATACGCAATAAATCTCTGCCTGTAATTCCTATATGCACACAGAGTCATGTTTTCACATTAGTCACAAAACGAAATTTCTTTGCCATTTTGAAAGCACACTTACTACTCTTTTTTTTGGCAAGTGATAAACACTTTTACAGACTGACACATTATGAATCCACTTTTCAGATTCTTAAAAAAGCACATGTCCAAACTGCTTTTTCAGACCAGCACCATGTGTAACCTGGTTGACTGCCTACACTCCAGCAAGGGCAACCAGCCTTAGTGATGCTGAATGTATTTGCATTACTGACTGAAACCTCAAACCCCACTCGCTTGTGAATACTGTGCATGATTCCACAGAGTAAGCAGCTGGGTGTGTGCTAAGAGTCTGCTTCTGCACCAAAAAATGGCTCCCCCTTTCCATCTAATGCAACTGTGAAATCACCAGAGCAATACGCAATAAATCTCTGCCTGTAATTCCTATATGCACACAGAGTCATGTTTTCACATTAGTCACAAAACGAAATTTCTTTGCCAATTTGAAAGCACACTTACTACTCTTTTTTTTGGCAAGTGATAAACACTTTTACAGACTGACACATTATGAATCCACTTTTCAGATTCTTAAAACAGCACATGTCCAAACTGCTTTTTCAGACCAGCACCATGTGTAACCTGGTTGACTGCCTACACTCCAGCAAGGGCAACCAGCCTTAGTGATGCTGAATGTATTTGCATTACTGACTGAAACCTCAAACCCCACTCGCTTGTGAATACTGTGCATGATTCCACAGGGTAAGCAGCTGGGTGTGTGCTAAGAGTCTGCTTCTGCACCAAAAAATGGCTCCCCCTTTCCATCTAATGCAACTGTGAAATCACCAGAGCAATACGCAATAAATCGCTGCCTGTAATTCCTATATGCACACAGAGTCATGTTTTCACATTAGTCACAAAACGAAATTTCTTTGCCAATTTGAAAGCACACTTACTACTCTTTGTTTTGGCAAGTGATAAACACTTTTACAGACTGACACATTATGAATCCACTTTTCAGATTCTTAAAACAGCACATGTCCAAACTGCTTTTTCAGACCAGCACCATGTGTAACCTGGTTGACTGCCTACACTCCAGCAAGGGCAACCAGCCTTAGTGATGCTGAATGTATTTGCATTACTGACTGAAACCTCAAACCCCACTCGCTTGTGAATACTGTGCATGATTCCACAGGGTAAGCAGCTGGGTGTGTGCTAAGAGTCTGCTTCTGCACCAAAAAATGGCTCCCCCTTTCCATCTAATGCAACTGTGAAATCACCAGAGCAATACGCAATAAATCTCTGCCTGTAATTCCTATATGCACACAGAGTCATGTTTTCACATTAGTCACAAAACGAAATTTCTTTGCCAATTTGAAAGCACACTTACTACTCTTTTTTTTGGCAAGTGATAAACACTTTTACAGACTGACACATTATGAATCCACTTTTCAGATTCTTAAAAAAGCACATGTCCAAACTGCTTTTTCAGACCAGCACCATGTGTAACCTGGTTGTCTGCCTACACTCCAGCAAGGGCAACCAGCCTTAGTGATGCTGAATGTATTTGCATTACTGACTGAAACCTCAAACCCTTAAAGTATTCTTTATTTTTACCAGTACACCTTAATTTATGGTGAAAACATAGTCCATATTATTTTACATGTTCTTCACATTTAAATTTCTCCCAAAACAGAAAATAATAAACACAACTTCAACAAAAGGAATCCCATTTCTCTTATTCATTTCTTGATTTACCATATACATCCCCTCTCAAACTCTAAACTCACCTTTAAAATTAGTTAGTTGTGAAAGAAATGTGGCACTCAAACAGCAGATTATCAGAGCCAGGATCTCTGTTCTTTTCTCCTCTCTCCTCTAAGCAGAACCAGATAATGGCAAACTTTCCCTCTCTTTTTCCACACATATACATGTTAGTTTCAAATCTCAGTGCTTCCCCCTTTTTTTCAAATGTAATCACACGTTTCTATTGGTTGAAAACCAACCCTTTTCCAAAAGTACCCTTCCCCCAACTTGACTTCTGCCTAGTACCCTTCCCCCAACTTGACTTCTGCCTGCTACCATAGCAACAGCTCATGGAAAACTGCTGTGTGGAGTTAGGTCAGAAGTTCACCAAACAATGTTTCAATTCCACAGAGCAAGAGTGCTTGACTTTTCAAACCTAACAGCAAATCCATAGTACTGTTCTTTGGTAATACATTTTTCTGTACCAATACAAAACATGCTTCTATTAATTTACACATACAGCCTAGTTTTTATTCTAGAATGGTATGAAACAGCCAATCAGTTCTTTTTTTTATGAAAAAAATATGTATGCCTCCATTTCCAAACTGTCTTTCTTTTCATATTGCCATTCTACTGAAAGACACCTCCTGAGTGCATCCAGTTCTCCTTTGAAGATGTTCACAGTGTGGATTGTAGGGCACAGCTATGTCTTCTGGAGTGAAAAGTATGCAGAGAAAACAGATATGGTGAGAGACCTTGCTTTGCCAAATGTAGACATTAAATGGATTGGTCAGAGAGGGTTAAAGTGGCACCAATTGATGCCATTGGTGAAATCCTTCATGCACATCCAACACCCTGACCTCATAATAGTGCACTGTGGTGGCAATGACCTAGGCACTTTGACTGGGGTAGGTCTGGAAATGCTTATGAAGGACACCTTTGCACAACTGTTTTCACTTTTCCCTAAAACTGCCTTTGTGTTTTCTAACATATGCCAAAGGCAAAAATGGAACTGGTCCAATCATTTCTGTCCGCAGATTGACAAAGCAAGAAAGCACGTCAACAAATCTGTTTCTGCTTTCCTCCGTGACTATGGTATGGCTTCCATTTACCACAACAACTTGCGTTACGACATGCAAGACATTTATAGAGGAGATGGTGTGCACTTCAATGATGAAGGGAACAGAGTCTTCCTCTTGAACCTTAGACTCTGCATCGGTACTTACTTGTAGGTACCACTAAAAAATCATTTCATAAACACAACGGCTCTTTTTAGAGCCCCCTAATATCTAAACACTTAAATCTGAATTTCATTTTTTTTAAAATTTTTTTTTTCTACCGTACGCTTACGGTAAGCTTACCGTACGCGTACCTCGCGTTTTTTTTAAAAATCAATAAATGTTGTCTTTGTACTTTTCTGTCCTTCTTTGACCCCCTTACAAATGTAAGGGGGTCTGTAACTCTCCTCCTTGCCCCCTTTTCAAGATATCACTCTTTTTTTTTCTGAGTGAAACACACGAAATGGCGGCCGCCGCTTCCTGGTTTCGACCGATTCGAATGTTTACTAAGATCTAAGAGCCAATCAGAATCGCGCTCGCGCACGCCACCGTACGCGTACGGTAAGCGTACCGTAAGCGCACCGTAAGCTGGCTAAGATATATATATTGATTTAAAGGATATTTTCTCAGAATCTACTGAACAGATTTACACCAAACCTACCAAAGGCACTTCCTTGACCTGAGGACTACCTCTCTGCCAAATTTCAAGTAATTCTGTTCAGCCGTTCGGGCTGTAGCTGTGTCTAAAGGTCCTATGGAAAAATGCATGGGAAAAACGCGTTTTGGGACCCCCCTTTTATCTCAGCCCCCGCTTGACAAATCCCCCCGAGACTTTCAGGGTAGGAGCGGAGCGTAGCGCCCCACCTATTTTGAAAAATTCGCGAGGATTCGTCAGCCGGCGCAAAAGTTATTCCAAATAGAATGTTGCGGATTTCCTATGGAAACGTGGTCCTAACTATAACTACCTACTGGCGGCCGCCAGTAGGTAATATATATATATATATATATATATATTCACATCAAATGCCTGCCACTGAATTTAGACAGACTCCAGCACGCTCAGGTTCGCTGTGAAAAACTGGTTTATTTGGCACGCAAAACAACGGTGACGCATTTCAGTAGCAGCCACTACCTTCCTCAAACCAGTTGTGGTTGCCAATTTTTATGTCTTTTTTATACATGGTCCAAGGTTTTTTACACAACCTTAAAAAGTGACAGTACATGAAAACATCAACTCATTTAAAGTGACTTCATGCTCATTCTTAAAAGTGACTAGTGCATACCGCGACTGCATTGCTCATCTTTCACTCCCCTCATTATAATTTGAACATATTAACACACATCCTTAACTGTTTCATATTTTGGTCAATCATGGGCAAGTGCCCTAATCAATTACAAGATCTTAAAACAGAATGTGCATAAGATAACACCATTATATACATGGTGGGTAAAAAATGTGTCAGCGGCTATATTACACTAATAAAATCAACATAATTCTCACATTTACCCATGCTAAAAACCTCATGTGAAAAACATCTATGCATACTGTGTTTTGCATGGTATAGATCTTACAAGGAAAAAGAAAGGAGAAAAAATGATGAGCGAGGAGAAACAAGGTAATACCGACAAATTTGTTCATAACATGACCAATAAATGTATAACCTTATGATTCAAATACAGTTTCGTAATACCCACAACATACAGCCCTTGTAAAAGCCTTATATACACTTTCTCATTATGTTGTCTACAGGTGGATATGCATATCCTCTTCTGTATTCAGGCCCATTGGTATTGTTGTATTTAATCTTACAATGTAACAGGATTCCAGTTGTCTTAGATACCTCTCCCTGTTCCCGCTCCTAGGTCTTATGGTACTAGATCCAGAATAAAATATTCTAGATTGCTGACATCACTGTTGTGTATTTGTTCAAAATGTCGGGCAACAGGGTATGATTGATCTTAGTGCTTGATGGGCCGAATATGCTGTATGATGCAGAGATGTGCTTTTAAAATCGTACTTCCTATAAACATCTTATGACAACTGCATCTTAAAACATAAACAACATATTCGATTTTACAAGTCAATGGTTTCAATATTCGCCACCCCTTTCCTGAAAATATCAACGGTATTTCTGTAGTATTGACCCCATATCGACTTGCCTTACATTTATGGCAATGCCAAAAGCCGTTACTACTACTCAGCCAACTCGATGGTACTTTCAACCAGGCATGGTGTCAAATCGATCCTGTTACATTGACCTGGCTTTATGAAATGTTAGCAAAGGTCTTTATTGATTGTAGGGCCTAAGATTGGATCACTACATACAAGGCGCCAATGCTTTTGGAAAATACCTCATATCTTCTGATGTTGATTGTTATTAATCTTATGGGTTGCCTCTGATCTACATGTCTCTTTTCTTGTTTGCTCTCCGAGAATAACAACTTATCTCTAGGGTTTTGGTTAGCCCTTATCTTGGCTGATTCCAACATAGCTTTGTTGTATCCTCTCCTAAGGAACCTTTCCGTCAGTTCTTTTTGTGCCACTTGAAGCTGGTCAGGTTCACTACAATTTCTCTGCATGCGGAGATTCTTCGCATAGGGTATGCTATTTTTCAGCTTTGGTGGATGGAAACTCCTGGATTGGAGCACAGTGTTTGCAGCTGTGCTTTTTCTGAATGTTCTGGTTTGGAGAGTCCCTTCAGCCACATGAATACCCAAGTCGAGAAACTTCACCTCTTTTTCACTAATGAATGATGTAAAATGGAGATTGAGATCATTGTCATTCAGTTTCTTTATAAAATCCACAGTTGATGTCCTGTCACCACGCCATACAACCAGCAAGTCGTCTATATAACGCGACCGCAGGATCACATTGTTAGACATTTCTGTGGAAAATTTTGTTGCCAGCACCTGCTCCTCCCACCAGGCAATATCCAGATTCACATTTCTGGGTGTGAAGCAGGTGCCCATGGCTGTCCCTCTCATCTGTTGGTGCAATTCAGATCCGAACATAAAGATGTTGTTACACAAGCACCATTTCAGCATAATTAATAGCATCTCTGTATGTTTATATAGTGTTGTTGGCCGGGAGCCTAAAAAATATTGTACTGCCTGCAACCCATCTTGGTGTGAAATACTTGTATATAAGGAAGTCACATCTAGTGTGATCATGATGTAATCTTCCTGCCATCTTAGATCGTATATCTTTTTTAAGAAATCTAAAGTGTCCTTTGTTTACGATTTTAACTTTTTCACTGGGACCTAGAGAAAGTAATCCCAAAATTTCAAGGTATTTTCAAAAAGACTCCCATGGCCGATATAATCGGCCAGCCAGGCGGTGCTTCAATGTTTTTGTGTACTTGCGGTATCAAGTAGAGAAACGGTGTAATCGGATTCTGTACTTTAAGGAATTGTAACTCGCGAAATGAGGCCTACTGCCCTCCATTGATTAAGAACTGAATGAAAGTTGTTGGTTACTGATTGTAGGGTGTGCTTATCAATTCTCTTATAACATTGGTGATCATTGAGCTGGTGTAGTGCATCCTCCTGGTACATGGCAAGCGGCCAGAGGACAACATTTCCCCCCTTATCTGCCTGTCTTACCACTATATCAGGATGGGATTGCAGCTTTTTAACCAAACTCAAGTAGTTCCTTTTGAATTCGTCAGATTTTTCCTCTTCTCCCTCATAGTGTGTAGAGATTCTTGAGGTCTTGCACTACCAAATCAGTAAATGTGTCAATAGAATCTTTCAGCACCATAGGTAGAAAAATTGACCTAGGCTTGAAAGGAGTAACCGGTCTACCATACACATATAGATCCTGTTGCCTAGCCAATCCCTTGGCAAACTATCCAGGTCACGTAAGAAAACCAAATCAGAAACTTCCAAACCATTAGCACCTGTTGATGCTTCCTGCTGCACCAGTCCTGATCTCTTGGTGTTAGAATAAAATGTAGCCAACTTTACATTTTCGGGTGAATCTGAAACAATCAATTCTTGTTTGCACATAGTCCATATTATCCGATACACAAAAAGATAATCCACGTGAAAGAATATTATTTTCTTCTGTATTTAATATCAGATCTGTTGGATTTATTATATTGCAATCAGGTCTATCCAACATCATTTGGTCTTCTTCTGTGCTCGCTTGTTGGACACTTGCCCTTCCTGATTGCCGGTTCTTCCTCTGCCTTTGCCGCCTCCTCGATATACTCTCGCCTGGCTTGCCAATGGTCTGAGGTGTATGCTTCTGTCCCACCATAAAAAACGGAGCTCATCTTCCACTGTGAGTATTTTGTCAGTTGGTTGTCTCCCCTCCCCATTATCTGTGTCTATTTCAAAACTTAATTCTGAACCAGTTTCTTCAGTGTTAGGCAATTTATTCACTTGCACGCTTTGCGATAACTTCTGTCTCCTTATCCCATCAAATCTCTTTGAAAACATGAAAATTTGCCCACGCTGATAATCCATCTTATCTCATCTGAATTTAGTGGCTTTTTGGTCCTTAATGACCTGTTCATACTTCTTAACTCTTTCCCTCATTTCAACATGCATCTTTTCAATTGCCTCTTGTTCCAGTAATCTCTTGAGTTCCTTGTTAAGGAGATCAATTTCATGCAGGAGTGCCTGATGGTCTATGTCCACATATGTCACCAGGATATTCAACATCCGTTTGGAGGAGTCAGCATTATTCTCCGTCCACTCCTTCAACATTTCTGCATGCAGATTCTCGTAGGTGGGAGCTATTAATATTCGTAGCCCCCTCTGCACCCTCCCCACTTGCAGGTACCGGAAGAGCGATCTACTTTCCCACAATTTTGAAGTCTCTTGTTTTAAATATCTCAAATCCTTTTGGTGCTGTATTACCTCCTGTTGCACCATATATATATATTATATATTACCTACTGGCGGTCGCCAGTAGGTAGTTATAGTTAGGACCTATTTTCCATGGGAAATCCGCAACATTCTATTTGGAATAACGTTGGCGCCGATTAACGAATCTTCGCGAAATTTTCTAAACTTTTGGCCGGCTCTAGTCCACTCCTATCCTGAAAATTTCACAGTGATTCGTCAAGCGGCGGCCGAGAAAAAAGGGGGTCCCAAAACACGTTTTCCACATGCATTTTCCCATAGGACCTGTTGACGCAGCTACAGCACGAACTGCTGAACGGAATTACACCAAATTTGGCAAAGAGGTAGTCCTCAGTTCAGACTCGTGCCTTTTGCTTAAACGGTGTAAATCCGTTCAGTAGTTCCTGAGAAAATTAGAGTTAAAAATATAGATATATTTGGGCGGAACCTAGCCACACATCTCATCGTGAGATCTGATTGGCTGTCAGTACTTCATCCAAGAAGTGTTGGCAGCCATCTTGGGACCAATGTACATGATAGCACCTCATTAAAAAGCATTGCAGTTAATAGAAGGTTTTAAGACTTTAGTTACATTATAAATCATTTGTTGATGGTACCATACTCATTTTAGGAATTGTGGTGTGTTCTAAGGTGATTTTACCATGTGAAAAAGCCTTCTGCTGTGATATCATGAATCATGTTTGAGAGAAAACTATTTCTCATGCTTTTCCCACAAAGGTTTGGAAGGTGATCTATAAGCTAAACTGAGAGCATATTTTCTGTAAATTCACATTATCTTTCTCAGTCATGTGAGAATGAAGTCTGAAATTCTCAGTAAAACATGTACATCCAACAAGGGCAGAGACTGTCAGTTGATTCCTTTGTGTTCTACTGCAGCTTCCCAGATTATTCTAAAGAACAACTAGAGCGCTAACAGTCCTACTTATGACAAACGTATTGCACACCTGAAGCCATCTTGATTGGAATAAAGTGGTAACTCTTAAAAAATGTAATTTAAAAAGGAACAAAGAGGAGGAGCCTAGCGCGCAACCAAGATGGCCGCGTAGGTGCGAGGCTCCCGAGGACCTCCGCAACCTCCTACGATTATCCTGAAATTATCCTGTCCTGGATGAGGGGACTATGTTGGTGAACCCGAGCTGAGGTGGCACCCGTTTCCCACTTCCGAATCGGACCTCGGACACCGGAGTGAGCACCGATTGAGGTTTGCGGCCTTCCCCTCGCCGGACCCCGGATTTGCGCTGTGGGGTGATCCAGTGACAAAGTGAACAACAGCGGCAGGCAGGGCCTGGCGACTCGCGTACCCCGCACTTTCGCTTTCGCTTTCGCACCACCTTGTCGTTTCTGCGAGGTTGGGTCGCGGAGCCCTTGGTGTTGGTGTGGTGTGGCCTTGCTGGGAGACCCTGCCTGCCTGCCGGCTGTGATCCACCCCGCTGCTCTGAGGGGGCCCCCCCGGAGCTCATGGCCCTGCTTTCCTGCCCCACACGACGTGGCTGGTGCGACTGGGAGACTGGTGGCCATGGCCACGAAACAAGATGGAGACCGGGCAAAGACCAAATCGACCCGGCGTGGCGCCGTCCATCAGGCCAACAGTATGGACCGCTATACCCTCCAGAAGGGATCTCCCGATGGACCGCGCAAGTCCCCTGAGAGCCCTCCTGATGCCCCAGACCTGCCCGCAGATCTGACCCTGCGAGATGTCATGGGCGCCATTGCCGAAATGAAGGCCTCGGTGGGCCAGCGGTTTGATACACTGGCGCAGAAGATTGACTCGGTCCTTGTGGATGTTGGCCTGGTGAGGGCCGATCTTTCCAAAACCAACGACCGAGTAGATTCTTTGGCCCACACCGCATCGGGCCTAACGACAGATGTGGCGGCCTTGCAAACAGAGGTGCGCCGGCTTAGTCAGGCGAGTGCGCTTATGGATCGACGCCTGGAGGACTCCGAGAGTCGGGCGCGGAGGAACAACGTCCGCATTATTGGGGTGCCCGAGGGACGCGAGGAGGCGGCGGCGGATCTCTTTGTGGAGGACCTGATTGCTACCCATCTCCAGCCACGGGGGCTGAGCAAATTCTTCGCTGTGGAGAGGGCCCACAGGGTTCCCGGGGGAAGGCCGAAGGTCGGAGCCCCTCCGAGACCTCTCATCGCCCGGATTTTCAATTTTCGGGATAGAGACGCTATCCTGCAAACCTCCAGACTGCATGGACCGGTCAAGCTTGACAATATGGAGGTTAATTTTTACCCTGATTTCACCCCAGCGGTCCAGAAGCAGAGACTGAGCTTCCTAGGCGTCAAACGCCGTCTTCGGGACCTAAACCTCAAATACGCCATGCTTTTCCCGGCCAAGCTGCGTGTGGAGGTGGATGGTCGCACTCACTTCTTTGATCGTCCCGAAGCGGCCGGGGACTGGCTGGATACTCTGCCCGGGGATCGTGATCGGGGGGGCGGGGGGGGCGGCGGGGGGAGACGGCACGCTGGATCGGGACTGAGGGTCTAATATTGGGCCTCACTCTGGACGAAAATGTTGCCACTTTCGATTCTGCGTCAGTTTTTGTAAGTTCCCCTCCTATGGAGGTTGTGTTGGGTCTATTGGGGGTTCTCCCTCCTCCTCTAGGGGGTTTAGTTAGTCTAACTATATATGGGGCGACAGGCACACTGCACGTTGGGGGGGCTGTTTGGGCTCATGCAGGGGTGCAGGGAGGGGGGAGTTCTGTTGGGGTGGGTGGGTAGGGATGGGGTGTTGTTCGTTTTTATCACAAGGCAAACGTATTTTTGTGCTAGTTCTAAAGTGCTCTCCGGGGGACGAATGATGGCTTCTGTATATGATGGGGGGTAGGGAACTAACTTTGTTGTCTTGGAATGTGAATGGACTGGGGGACAGGATCAAACGGGGTGTGGTCCTGCAGTTTTTGAAGCGAATCTCGCCCGATGTAGTCTTTCTGCAGGAGACACACCTTATTGGCAACTCCTTCTGCGCCATGAATCGGCGTGGCTATCGCCTAGTGGCTCACTCGGGCTTCACGTCCGGCTTAAGGGGTGTGGGCATCATGGTGAAGAACTCGCTCCCGTTGGAGCTTGATGAGGTGCTCCACGATGACAGGGGACGTTACACGGTCTTGGTGGGAAGACTGGAGGGCAAAGTGGTTGTCTTTGTGTCAGTATACATCCCACCGGGGCTGCAGTCGACCACCTTTGCGGACCTTGGGCGCCTTCTCCTTGGCCTTCCGGGGGGGCTTTTAGTTGTGGGGGGGGATTTTAATGCGGTGGTATCTGGGTCTGTGGTTCGTCACCCCCCTAGGGACCTCCCCCGGGCACAGGCGTGGCTACCCGGCCTCTTGGATACATTTGGATTAGTGGACTGCTGGCGTTTAAAACACCCCACGCAGCTGCAGTACACTTTCCACTCGGGAGCCCATGGTAGTCTCTCACGACTAGACTATGTCCTTGTCCCGGCGGCCTATGTTGGGAGGGTGGGAGAGGAGCGCCATTTGCCACGGGGTATTTCGGACCACTCCCCGCTCCTACTGCACTTTGATGTCTTTCCGAGGGGTGAGGGTAGGGTGGTCCCAATCAATCCTTGGTACCTGCGCGACCCCACCATTCGCACTGAATTGATTAAATCCCTTCAGCGAAATTTTGATGAGTATGTGGGGTCTGTGCCTTCGGCTGTACCGCTATGGGAGGCCTTCAAGACAGTACTCCGAGGGGAGGCCCTATCCCTTATTTCCCACGCCCGGAGGCGCGAGCGGGAGGAGGTGACCCGGATGGAGGCTGAAATAGCCGAGTTGGAGGGTAATTTAGAAGGGGGGGTGACGGATGCCGCATTACATGTCCTCCAACTCAAGCAAGCGGCCTATAGGGCCCTCGTCACGGAGGCGGCCAGGGGCCTCAGTAGAGAGCAACAGGGGCGACTGTATGATGTGGGTGATAAGGCTGGTAAACTTATAGCGTGGTTGGACAAAAAAGAGAGAGCGAATCGTGTGGTCCCGCTGATTGAGAAAACGGATGGTGTGTGTGTAACTGAGCCAGAAGAAATTGTCTCCTGCTTCGCGGATTATTTCCGTGGGGTGTATTCCCCGGTGTCTCCCTGCTCGGAAGAGGATTCCCGTGCCCTGCTCAGTGATATCGCGCTGCCGTCCCTTTCCGGGGATGACAGGGTGTCGTTGGACGCCGCTCCCACCTCCGACGAGATCGCCCTCGCCATACGCTCGGTCGCTTCCGGCAAGGCCATGGTCCGAATGGTCTCCCTATCGAGTTGTACAAGTTGCGACCGGATACGCTGGCACCCCACCTCCGGGCTATGTTCCTGGCGGCACACTCGGTGGGCTCCCTCCCGCTGGACCAGCGTCTGGCTACAATCGTGGTCATCCACAAGGAGGGGAGACCTCGGGACCGGGTTACATCCTATCGGCCCATTTCGCTACTGAATGCGGAGCCCAAGATTCTCGCCAAGGTACTGGCCAATCGGCTGGTCAGTGTGGTGGGCGATTTGGTTCATCAGGACCAATCTGGCTTTATTCCCCATCGCAACACAGCCCTTAATCTGCGGCGTTTGCACGGTGTGCTCGCACGTGCCCCGTTCATACGGGAGCCGGCCATTTTGGCGTCATTAGACGCCACTATGGCGTTTGACACGCTTGAGTGGCCATATATCTGGGCGATGCTTGCGAAGTTTGGATTCGGCCCAGGGTTCATCAGTTGGGTCAAATTGCTGTATTCGGGCCCATTGGCGCAGGTGGTGGTGAACGGAAGAGTGTCAGCTCCGTTCGAGCTGGGCCGGGGCACACGGCAGGGCTGTCCCTTATCGCCGCTCCTCTTTGCACTTGCCTTGGAGCCCCTGGCGGAGTGGCTGCGGTGGGAGCCTTCCATCCGTGGTCTCCGTTGGACCCCTGAGTATGAGGACCGCGTATCCCTATACGCTGATGACATCCTCTTGTACCTAGCTTCCCCACGTAAATCACTCATAGTACTGGTTGATGTTTTGCATTCATTCGGTCGTAACTCCGGTCTGGTCATCAACTGGGCTAAATCGTGTGTGTATGTTCTCTCCGGGGAGGCTCCTATCCTCCCGCGGGGCTGTCCGATCCAGGTCGCCCCGCAGGGATTTAGGTACCTGGGTGTCTTCATCACTCTGGACCCAGAGGCTCGGTATGATCGGAACTTGCTTCCCCCCCCTCCAGCGTCTGAAAGAGGATGTCGCGCGCTGGCGGCGTTTGCCGCTTTCGCCGCTCGGCCGGGCGGCATTGTTTAAAATGATGTCGCTGCCGCGTTTCCTGTACGCGTTGCAGAACACTATGGACCTCGTCCCAGCGTGCTACTTCCGCGAAGTGGAGAGTTTGCAGCGCCGCCTGTTCTGGGACGGGAGGCCACGTATTGCCCTGGCTAAGCTGACGCTCCCATGGTATGACGGGGGGATTGCCCTCCCGGATATCAAACGGTATTATTGGGCCTCCCAGCTAGCTGCGATTACTCAGGGCCTATATGGGCCAGCCTTAAACCCGGCGTTTGAAATGGATAGGATGCTACTTCCAGGTGGTGACCATAATCGAGCGCTCTACTCTAGCGCGCCCGACACTCGCCTAACGGGCCCCACGCGTGTCATGGTGCGAGTGTGGCACGCGGCCAATGCAGCTATGGGGAGGAAGGACCGTTTGACCCGGGCGTCACCACTATATGCGTCTGAGCGGTTGGGCTCCTTGTGGACCTCGAAGGGCTTTGAGAAGTGGGACTTAATAGGCATTAGCAAAGTGGGGGATCTCTGGACGAGGGGAGGATTTAAAACGTTTGAGATGCTGCAGACGGAATTTCAGTTGCAGGGCAGCGAGTACTTTCGGTATTTGCAGGTCCGGCATGCGCTGGGCTCCGTCTTTCCGGACGTTGCCTCCATCCCGGAGTGTTCCCCCCTGGAGGATAGAGTGCTGGATGGACACGTCCCTGGCAGCACGATCTCACTGATCTACAAAAAACTGATCAACGACCGCTCAGACTTGTTGACTGCCCTTCGTGAGGCTTGGGTAGCCGATGGGCTGGAGCTGGACGACGAGGACTGGATCTCCGCGGTGGCCTCCCCGAAAGAGGTGGCTATACCGGCTCGCCTTCATTTCGTCCAGCTCAAGATACTCCACAGGGTCTACATGACGGGGCCAAAGCTCCTGCGTATGGGCTACGCTGAGGACGGTTTGTGTAAGCGTGGGTGTGGTGCGCTGGGGACTTTTCTGCATATCTTGTGGGAGTGCCCGGAGGTGGAGGGGTTCTGGCGTGGTGTGCATGAGGTGCTGCGAGTGGTCACGCATGTGGCGCTGTTGCCCGAAGCGAGGAGATGCCTGTTGAATGTGTGGGAGCCTACCGATTACTCGGTGCCGCAGACGTGGTGGGCGACTCTGGGGTATATGGTTGCCAAGCGTGATATTGCCCAGCTGTGGGGATCCCAGAGGCCCCCGACTGTCTCGGCCTGGAAGGAACATATGGATTGGTGCATGTTTCGGGAAAAGGTGGTGTATGTGGCGAGAGGTAAGCCTGCAACATGGGTGAAAGTGTGGGGCCCCTGGAACGCCTACCGCGGGGGAATCTGTGCTCCACCGTTATTGCCCGATCCGTCGCCGGCCCCGTCCCCTTAGCCAACTCATCCCCCCGGTACCTGGGCATTAGGTGTACCCAGCCCTAGTTCTGATCTCTCCCCCCTCTTGAGATTCCTATGGATGGCTAGGATCCCCCCTCTAGGGGAGCACGTGTTGCTATTTCCGATTGAGGATTGCCTTGTGGGTTTGTTTGTATTTGTTGTTCTTTAAGTTTAAAATGGAACCGTATAGTGGGGTCTGGACAGTGTGGCTCGCAACGATGTTACCTCCTGTGCATGCTCGGCCGCAGCACCATGTGTTCTATAAATGTATATCGTATGCTCCTTTCATTGCTAGCGGCCGGCCGGAAGGTTGTAGGCCAATATTTGTATATTTTTGAGTCTTGTAATAAACGGTTTCAAAAAAAAAAAAAAAAAAAAGGAACAAAATCAGGGGGTTCCTTTTGCCATAGAAAGTATGATTAGTGCTGCAGAAAGAAAAATTAGGGCACATTTTGAGTGACTTCTCAAATCCTCTTCTATTTCATTAAACAATTCTGACATGCAGACTGAAACATGCACTTTCAATACCAGCAGCAGACTTCCCTGGTGAGCAGTAGATTTACTACAGTGATCTAATGAGCAACTAGAGTGCTAACATTCTGAATTTATGGCAAATGTGTGACACATCTGAATGCCTTCTTGATGGAATCAAAGTAAAAAAATGAAAGTATTTCCTACTGAGGAGAATGTAGTAAATGAGGAAATTAGGAAACTTCATAACAAATAAGTCTCCCAAACTGGCCACCAGAGACAACAGAGCCCAAATGTAGCCCAAATATCACCCAGATGTAGCCCAAGTATAGCCCAATGACAGAATATCCCAGAGTGTTCTAACGAACAACTAGAGCGCTAACAGTCTTACTTATGACAAAAGTATGGCACACATGAAGCCATCTTGATTGGAATAAAGTGGTAACACTTTAAACATTTAATTTACAAAGGAACAACATGAGGGGGTTAATTTTGCCATAGAAATTATGATTAGTGCTGCAGAAAGAAAAATTAGGGCACATTTTGATTTCTCAAATCCTCTTCTATTTCATAAATAATTCTGACACGCAGACTGAAACATGCACTTTGAATACCAGCAGCAGACTTCCCTGGTGAGCAGTAGCTTTACTACAGTGATCTAATGAGCAACTAGAGTGCTAACATTCAGAATTTATGGCAAATGTGTGACACATCTGAATGCCTTCTTGATGGAACCAAAGTAAAAAACTGAAAGTATTTCCTACTGAGGAGACTGCAGTAAATAAGGAAATTAGGAAACTTCATAACAAATAAATCTCCCTAGATGGCCACCAGAGACAAAAGAGCCCAAATGTAGCCCAAATATCACCCAGATGCATCTCAAGTATAGCCCAATGACAGAATATCCCAGAGTGTTCTTAAGAACAACTACAGCGCTTACTGTCTTATCTTATGACAAAAGTATGGCACACCTGAAGCCATCTTGACTGGAATGAACTGGTAACACTTAAAACATTTAATTCAAAAAGGAACACATTGAGGGGGTTCATTTTGCCATAGAAATTATGATTAGTGCTGAAGACAGAAAAATTAGGGCACATTTTGAGTGACTTCTGAAATCCTCTTCTATTTCATTAAAAAATTCTGATATGCAGACTGAAACATGCACTTTTAATACCAGCAGCAGACTTCCGTGGTGAGCAGTAGCTTTACTACAGTGATCTAATGAGCAACTAGAGTGCTAACATTCAGAATGTATGGCAAATGTGTGACATATCTGAATACCTTCATGATGGAATCAAAGTAAAACACTGAAAGCATTTCATTCTGAGGAGACTGCAGTAAATGAGGAAATTAGGAAACTTCATAACAAATAAATCTCCCAAGATGGCCACCAGAGACAAAAGAGCCCAAATGCAGCACAAATATCACCCAGATGTAGCCCACATGTAGCCCAATGACAGAAGTGTGCAAAACACTTATTTTTTGTGTATTTGCAGTTTTATATAGTGCAGACTTGTCAGGTATTGGAGTGCTTTACATGAGCATTGGTTACATCACACAAGATCAAATTCATTTTGGTTGTAGACATGGGGAGATTAAGTGATTTGACCAGAATCACAGAATGTTGAGCTGAAGCAGAAACTCCAACCTGGTTTCCCAGAAAAGTCTGCAGCTCTGGAAGTGACACCACATCCTCTCCCCTAAGTGTTACATTTAATCAAGTGATCAACTGCATAAAAAAACATAAAGATTACAAATAATTTAAAAATTCTTTGTCGCTATTTGAAAACTCAGAAAATATGTCCTCATTTTAGTTTTTTAGAGCACTAACCATAATTTTGATGCAAATAAGACCCTCTCATATATGTAATTTCTAAAGGATGCTGTAGGTATTACAGTTTTGATTACATCAAGATGACGTCAGGCGTTCCACACTTTTGTAATAAATATAGACTGTTAGCAATCTAGTTGTTCATTGGGATACTGTTGAGAGGCAGAGGCCAGGGGCACAGACTCTGAAAATTGAAGGCAGGTAGGAGAGTGCAGAGGCAACAATTTGACCACACTGGGCAGGCAGGAAGGGCAGTGGCAGCATAACAGACTATGGAGGGCAGTGGAAAGGGGGGCAAGGGCAACAAACCAGCAATACAGGACTGGCAAGAGAGGCTGTTGCAATATAATAGACCATTGTGGGCAGAAGGAAGAGGCAGTGGTAGTACAACCATACATGCCAACAGATCCGTTTCAGCCAGGAAACATCCAATGTTTTTAAGCTCAAATGGGCTTTATTTGATCTGTCTCCTGTCTACAATCTCCTCTTTTTCAATGTAACTCAAAGGTGAAAATCAATACCCCAGTTTTTTTTCAAAATCTAGCTCTTACCAAGTTCAAAATGTTCGCAAGTATGGTACATTGGATCATGGTAGGCAGGAGGAATTGGGGTAGGGACATGGAGAGGTGCACCAAACTGACCGTACAGGTCAGGCATCAGGGTTTGCAGCAGCACAATACACCACACAGGGCATGCCGGACGGGAGTGCAGCACAACAATCCATAGAAAGCAATAGGGAGGGGACAGGACCATGCACATGGACAACAGAGAACAGAGGCGAAAGAGGCAATGGTAGCTAGCTGACCATAATGGTCAGACAGGAAAGAAAGCTGCAGCATAACAGACCATAAAGGGCAGGAGGGACGGATCAGGGGCATTACAATGGAACAGACTAGCCAGGAGGGAGGGAATAGGGGTCTGCACATGGAAACAGAGGGCTGGGGGCAAGGGGGCAGGACAGGAGCAGCAAGATGGCCATGAAGGTCAGGCAGGATGGGCACTAGAAACAAGACACACCATGGAGAGCATAAGTGAGACTATGATGGCATACACACAGACCACGGAGGGAAGGTGGGAGGGGGTCAGGGGCAGCTAGCTGACCACACAGGGAAGGTGGGAGGGGCCATGGCAGCAAAGAAGACCATGCATGGCAAGCGGGAGGGTTAGTGGCAGCACAATAGCTATGATGGGCAAGAAGGAGGGTGCAGGGGCATGCACAAAGGACCATGGAGGATAGAAGGGAGGGTCAGGACCTGGGCACAGACAAGAGAGTTCAGGGGAAGGGGCCTCACAACAGACCGCGCGGGGCAGGCAGGAGAAGCAGTTGCAGCACAACAGACCAGGGAGGGTAGAAGGGTGTGGCAGTAAAATGGACCATGGAGGACAGGAGGAATGGGATAGGGTCATGGCATGCGGAAAGGCAGGATGGATGTGGCAGGGACAGATTACAGTCATCTGACAATACTAGGCAGGTGGGAGGGGAGTGGCAGCTCAACAGAACACTCAGAGTAGATAGGAGTGGCAGGTCCATGGAACATGGTGGGCAAAGAGGATGGAGCAGGGGCATGCACGAAGACATGCACAGAGAGCAGGGAAAGGAGAATAGGGGCAGCAAGCTAAGCACAGAGGCTAAGCAGGAGGTCAATGATGGGCCATAGAATTGGGCAATGGAGGGCAGGAGGAGTGGACTGGTACATCATGCTAAATGGAGGGCAGTGGCAGCACATCAGACCATGCATGGCAGGAGGGAGGAGGCTAGTCCATGGATTCAGACAACAGAGGATATGGAGGAGGTGGATGGGGCAGCAAGCTAACTTTTCAGAGAAGGTGGGTATTAGGAACATTATTGTTTTTAAAATGTGTGTCTGTGCAAACTACTTAAAATATGAACAAGTATGCAGCATAATCTCACTTTTATTCAGGAAGAAGAGGACGTTTGTGACTGTGACTCCGGGCTCACTTGGAAGAAACACCCCCTGACCCTCCACCCCCATCGCAAAATGTAATGCCTGTGAAAAGGGTAGGTGGACGCAGTGTTATATAGAACATAGTCCTGAGAGCACGATTGAAAATGAAAACTAGATATAGTATATGGTATGAACTATGCACCAAAAAGTGTGATATAAGATGAACCGGGGCGTGAAATATAATATGCAATACATTGTGCGCAATGACAGATTCATTGGAGAGCGCGAGACAGCACAGGCACTAGCGCGTGCCATGCGATATGCGCCTTGGAGTGTAATATGCACAGGGCAGTGTTGTGTAACCTAACTAGTCTCTAAAGTTGTAATATAAAATATGTGCTGGGGAGTGTAACGTTGCATATGCACTGTGACAAAGTTCTGGATCCCAGATTGTAATATGTATGGCCTAGCGCTGTGCGTTATAAAATAGACATCGAGGAAGGCACGTTAGATGGGGCAATATAATCCGTGCGAAGGCAAGTGTGGCATGACATATTCACGGTGTGGTGTTACAGTGCACATGGGCTAGAGAGTGTCATCGCCTTTGCAGTAGCCGGTGGAATACAACACAGAGGTGTGTGGCACTCGGCGGGCACTGGTGGGTGTAACACAGCATTGGGCTCAGCCAGGAGCACGCTGTGACTCTCAACTGAGGTTCGTCTCTTTTCCAGAGAGTAAAATAAAAAGTATTACACATCCGGCGGTGGATATTTGTTTTATTAACCGTGAGGGGGGTTCCTTGCATAGTTTAGTCAAATTTTTGTCGAATCCCCCTTGAATGGCTTGGTGTGCGTGTGTATTAAATGTGCCCATCAATAGCTACCCATGTTTGTATAAATAACCGACAAGGGTGTCTACTTGTAGCGAACCCACCGGCGGGGCACCAGGATTAGGCACGGTAGGGCATCAGACACGTCAGAGCTTCACTAGCGGTGTAAATACATTCCACATGGATTCATTGTATGCATTGTCGCCTTTTAATGAATATCACGCAAATCGTCATGGTGATAGGTACATACGGTTTGTCCAGCATGTCCTAGGTGTTTCTATAAATATATTTTTTTTTTAAATAATAAAAAACAAAGGCCGGCCCTGGGGGATGCGGTCCCTGGGGCCATAAGTGGCCTGAGGAGGGGGGCAACGCAGACCCCTCCTACAGAATTAAAAAAAAAAGGCCATGACCCGGAGTTGGGGTCCCCGGGGCCGATTAAGGCCTTGGGAGGGGGGCCACGTGGCTCCCTTCCAAATGTATTTTTTTCAACAAAAAAATTAGGGTGCAGGCCCTGGGGAATGGGGTCCCCAGGGCCAATAAATTAGAACAAGAATGGGGGCCACACAGTCTTCCTTCTTAAAAAAAAATTAAATAAAAAACCGGCATCGCGCCGGAGGCCATGCCCCCTCCTTGCAGCACTCTGCAAACGCGCCACCTGGCCAGTTGTAAGTTGGGGAATTCATTCCCCTTCAATACTGAGGGTCCCTGAGGGCCAACTAGCCCAACAGGTATCTCCAGTATGCGCCAGGGAGCTGCGTTGCAGACAGGTGTTCTGAGGCCATGCCCCTTTTTACACCTCTATGCAACGCAGCTCTGTGGCGCTTACTGGAGGTACCTTGTGGGCTAGTTTGACCCTAGGGACCCTTAGGATTCAAGGGGACTTAATCTCTCAACTTAGAACGGCCACAGGGTGCGTTTACACAGTGGTGAAGGGAGGGGACGGGGCCTGAGGTGACGTTTGCAAAAACGCCCTGTGGCGCGTTTTAAGTTGGGGAAATAATTCCCCTTCAATCCTGCGGGACCCTGGGGGCCAACTAGCCCACCAGGTGCTTCCAGTAAGCGCCACTGAGCTGCCTTGCAGAGAGGTGGTCCAGGCCGTGCCACTTTTTACACCTCTCTGCAACACAGCTCTGTGGCGCTTACTGGAGGTACCTAGTGGGCTAGTTAGACCCTAGGGACCCTCAGGATTCAAATGAACTTAATCTCCCAACTAAAAACAGCCACAGGGCGTGTTAACACAGTGGTGATGGGAGGGGACGGGGCCTGAGTTAACGTGTGCAAACACGCCCTGTGGCGCATTTTAAGTTGGGGAAATAATTCCCCTTCAATCCTGAGGGACCCTGGGGGCCAACTAGCCCACCAGGTGCTTCCAGTAAGCGTGACTGCGCTGCGTTGCAGAGAGGGGGTCTAGGCCATGCCCCTTTTTACATCTCTCTGCAACGCAGCTCTGTGGCGCTTACTGGAGGTACCTAGTGGTCTAGTTGGACCCTAGGGACCCTCAGGATTCAAGGGAACTTAATGTCCTAACTTAAAACGGCCACAGGGTGTGTTTACACAGTGGGGAAGGGAGGGGACGGGGCCTGAGGTGACGTGTTTAAACACGCCCTGTGTAACGTTTTAAGAGGTAGTTTTAATCCCCTGCCCTATTATATACTAGGGGCTTACAGAGGAGGTCATGCTAATCACAGGGGGACCCCAACGCATAGTGTTCCCTAGTGTATGTAGGTGTTTTCACTGTATTCTGAGTGTCTTTTAACATAGCACTGGCTCTAGGACTGGTTAGTCAGACTCAGTTACCACCAGTATCTGTCTGAAAAAGTTGAGGGTACAGGATGATTTTGCAACAAGGCTTCTTTCTGCTCTTCTGTTTGTTCTTTCTGCACGTTATCCTTCTTCCTGCACTTTTCTTCGTCTTTGAGGACTTCTGTTGCTTCTTTCTGTATTTATTTTTTTTCTTTCTGTGCGTTTTTTCTTCTTTCTTCACATGTCCTATCTCTGTAGGCATAGTTAGAAATTAGCATTTGAAAAACCTTTGAAATTCACTGAAAAAACCATAGGTTTCAGGCACGTTATAGTTAGGAATTAGCATTTAAAAAAAACTTAAAAATTCACTGAAAAAACCATAGGTTTCAGGGGCGTTATAGTTAGCTGGACTTTTCACTCGTACAAAACCATTGAAATTCCCCCGTTATAGTTAGTTCAGCTAATTATAACTTGCGCGCCCGCAATGCACTGCTGATGACGTCAAATATTACATCACTCATGACATGGTCAGTGACATCACTCATGACATCATTGATGACATCTCAAATGACATCACTGATATGAATATGCATATGAAAGCGCAGATTGTTATTGTAAATGGACCCCATTCTGTAGTCTCGGAGAAAAGCAGATTTACTCACATGTTTCCTAGCTTTCTCAATCTGTGGACAAAAATGATCGGACCAGTTCCATTTCTGCCTTTAGCATATGTTAGAGTACACAAAGGCAGTTTTAGGGAAAAGTGAAATCAGTTGTGCAAAGGTGTCCTTCATAAGCATTTCCAGACCTACCCCAGTCACAGTGCCTAGGTCATTGCCACCACAGTGCACTATTATGAGGTCAGGGTATTGGATTTGCATGAAGGATTTCACCAATGGCATCAATTGGTGCCACTTTAACCCTCTCTGTCCAATCCATTTAATGTCTACATTTGGCAAACCTAGGTCTTTGTGAATGCCTTTGTTTTCTGCATACCTTTGGCTCCAGAAAATGTAGCTGTGTCCCACAATCCACACTGTAAGCATCTTGTAAGGAGGTCTGGATGCACTCAGATGGTCTCTGAAAATAAAATGGCAGTTTGGAAAGTAAGATGTTTCTAAAATGGTGGCTAAGATGCAATTTTGAAAAAAGACACGCAATTATTGGTTGTTCAACAACCTTCTACACTGAAAGTTAGGGTGCATATTTCTGTTTTTTAAACGCATGATTCTTATTGGTTAACAAAAACTGATTGTAAGGAACATTATATATGATAAGCTGATATGTTGAGAAGTCAAGTACACTTGCTGTTTTGATTAGCAACATTGTGTGTGCTGAACTTGTGACCTGTGTGCTCAGTACAGTGTTCCATGACCTGTTTCTATGGTAACGGGCAGAAGGCAGATTGGGGGAAGGGTTGAAGTTTATGTCATTTGGAAAGGGTTGAAATGTTTAACCAATAGAAATGTGTGTTTGCTTTTGAATTTATGTGGTAAGGAATGTGATTTGATGTTTACATATATATGTGTGGAAAATGATAGGGAAACATTGCCATTCTTTGGTTCTGCTGACAGGTGCACAGTGCAGAGATTCTGTATAAGAAAATCTGGTGTGTGACTGATATCTGGTGTGTGACTGATATACTTCTTAATCTACAAAACATCTTGAAAGGTGAGTTATTTAATTGTGAGGGGATGTATGTAGACTATTTTTATTTTAATCAGACTAATGTATTTCTTCTGCTAAAGTGTAGGGAGTACTTTTTTTTCTCTACAATCTTATTGACAGTGAGTGTGCATGTAGAAACCATTTTGTGATAAGGATTTGTTGTTTTCATGTGTTTGTAGACAGATAGCTATGCAGTTTTTATATTTTGGTAGAATTAGAAACCAGTCATTGTTTATGAATTTGTGAAATGAGTTATGTTTCTGCAGTAAAATGTAGTACTCTTTGTAGATGAAGAAATGTGTTTTGGTATAGTGCAAGGGATAGTGTTGTTTGTCTAGAATCACACAGAGAGCCTGTGTGCATTTGGGAACCACTGTGAGAGAAACATTTAGTAATATCTTGTATTTGCTGACAGATAACTCTTTCAAAACCTGTTATGTTGTCAAGTTTTAGTAGCATGAGAAGCCAGTCTTTTCTGTTACGTTTCTGTTACGTTGATTAAATGAGTCAGGCAATGATACAAAAGTGCACTTTTGAAATATGCACATTGTGTGCAGTTCTCTTACCACTTCCATAGTAATAAATAAGGTTTGGTAAACTCGTAGGGATAGTGGTTGTTGTCTAGAATCACACTGTGAGTCTGTGTGCATTTGGGAACCAATGTGAGAGAAGCATGTGGTAACATTGTTTATTTGCTGACAGATAACTATTTTAAATCCTGTCATGTTGTCAAGTTTTAGTAGCATTAGAAGCTAGTCATTGCTTATGCGTTGATTAAATGAGTCAGGCATTGACACTAAAGTGTAGTTGTGAAATATGTAGATTGTGTGCAGTTCCCTTACCACTTGCACTGTAGTGAATGGGTTTTGGTAAACTCCTAGGGATAGTGGTGCTTGTGTAGAATCACAATGTGAGTCTGTGTGCATTTGGGAACCACTGTGAGAGAAGCGTTTGGTAACATTGTGTATTTGCTGACAGATAACTGTTTTAAAATCTGTCATGTTGTCAAGTTTTAGTAGCATTAGAAGCCAGTCTTTGCTTATGTGTTGATTAAAAGAGTTAGGCATTGACACTAAAGTGCAGTCGTGAAATATGTAGATTGTGTGCAGTTCCCTTACCTCTTCCACTGTAGTGAATGAGTTTTGGTAAACTCCTAGGGATAGTGGTGCTTGTCTAGAATCACATTGTGAGTCTGTGTACATTTGGGAACCACTGTGAGAGGAGCATTTGATAACATCATGTATTTGCTGATAGATAACTGTTTTAAAACATGTCATGTTGTGAAGTTTTAGTAGCATTAGAAGACAGTTATGGCTTATGCTTTCATTAAATGAGTTAGGTATTGACAGTAAAGTGTTGTCGTGAAATATGTAGATTGTGTGCAGTTCCCTTATCACTTCCAGTGTAGTGAATGAGTTTTGGTAAACTCCTAGGGATAGTGGTGCTTGTCTAGAATCACACTGTGAGTCTGTGTGCATGGGAACCACTGTGAGAGAAGCGTTTGGTAAAATTGTGTATTTGCTGACGGATAACTGTTTTAAAACATGTCATGTTGTCAAGTTTTAGTAGCATTAGAAGCCAGTCTTTGCTTATGCGTTGATTAAGTTAGCCAGGCATTGACATTAAAGTGCAGTCGTGAAATATGTAGATTGTGTGCAGTTCCTTTACCACTTCCACTGTAGTGAATGAGTTTTGGTAAAGTCCTAGGGATAGTGGTGCTTGTCTAGAATCACACTGTGAGTCTGTTTGCATTTGGGAACCACTGTGAGAGAAGTGTTTGGTAACATCGTTTATTTGCTGACAGATAACTGTTTTAAAACCTGTCATGTTGTCAAGTTTTAGTAGCATTAGAAGCCAGTGTTTGCTTATGCATAGATAAAATGAGTCATGATTTGACATTAAAGTGCAGTACCATGTAGTATTGTCTTCACTGCACCAGAGCTGAAAATTTAAAATGTTTACCCATGCACTGTCCTAGAAGTAGTCTGATGATTTAGTCACTTTCTAAGTACTTATGTTGTGAACCATTCATTACCAAATAGACTGCTTCAAATGTCTATGCAGTATGCATGTAGTTCTCTAACCACCTACACAGTTGTTTTCACACTTTCAATTCCCTAGTCAGTATCCATACACTTCTAGGAAACACCCTGTCAGTCCCTTTGCAGTCTTCTAGTGACCAATTCAGGACCATGTAGTAATCCATTCACTGTGCCAAAACCCAAACAGTTATAAATTCACTAAGACACTCTCTTTACAGTACTCTAATGATTCAGTCACTGTCTAAGTATTCATGCACTGAGCCAGGCCTTAGCACATGGACTGCTTCAAACCCCTATGCACTATGCATGCAGTTTTCTAACCACCTACACACTTGTCTTTTACACTTTCAATTCCCTGGTCAGTATCCATATAGTCCAGCAAACATCCTGTCACTCCCTTTGCACTCTTCTAGTGACCCATTCAGTACCAAGTACTAATCCATTCCCTGTGCGAAAAGCCTATCACTTATAAATTCATCCAGGCAGTCTCCTTGCTGTAGTCTAATCATTCAGTCAGTACCCAAGTACTCATGCAGTGAGCCGGGCCTTTGCACATGGACTGCTTTAAATGCCTATCCAGTATGCATTCAGTTCTCTAACCACCTACACACTTGTCTTTCGCACCTTCAATTCCCCAGTTAGTATTCATATACTTCTAGCAAAAACTCTGGTACTCACCCAGTGTGTCTCCTTCTAGTAGTGTAATCATTCAGTCACTTAGCATGTAGTCTTTTATTGAGGTAGGATTTAGGCCATGAACTGCTTCAAAGTAGTATGCACTATGTATGTAGTGTTTTAATGATCGTCAAACTTGTGGTTCAGGGCTATAGTTTCTTAGTCTGTTTTTATATAAAATGTGTCTGTACAGTAATGGAATACTGTAAATTTGAAAGTTATTCATATACATTTATTTGTGATTCTTTTTTGCAGATACTGTTTTTCAACGTTAAAATTGAGAAATGATGCCAGAAAAAAAAAGAAAAAGAAAAGAACAGAGACAGGGGGATTATTTGAAGAAACATCAACCACAAGAATTGAATGAACAAGATAATTTGGCTAAAAGGAAAAAAAATTCTGGTAAGATCACGAAGTAATTTATTAAAAATGTTTGTAGGAGCAAACAGAATGTAGAGAATGCTGCAACTTCAGAAATTTTTTTAAGTAAGAAAAAAAATCAAAATAAGAGGAAAATTAAAAAAGCAAATGTTCAGTCAAAGGAGATAAAGTATGGTAAAAGAAAACAAAATCAGTATAAGGAATAACGCAAAAAAATATTTTACAAGAGAGTAGTGCATAATTTGCTGAAAGATGTGAAGAAATATAAAAAGAGAGCTTTATTTTATAAAAAGAAGAAGCATATTGAAAGCATTGTGGAAAAGGTTTTTGTAGTAAAGATTAAACTGGTTATTTTACTGTTAAACAGAATTCGATCACTAGATAAACCAATATATGTAATGAAGGCCAAAAGTAGGAGGAAAAGAGTTATTAATAAAAAAAAAATTGTGATTTTTTTTGGGAGAATGGAAACACAGTTCTAGTTCAGAGCCTTTTTTTAATGAAGAGAGTTATTCACTAAGTGAAAAATTATTGTATGCAGTTGACACCAGTGGTAGAAGTTATGAGGTTAGTGATGGTTGTCCAATGGAGAAAGAGAAAATGGTTGAAAGAAATGCAGAAGAAGTGATAGCTGATGAAGTTTTAGGGAGACGTGCTAAAAACCCTGTGTACACTTGGGATTGCAGTAGTGTTTGTAGTGTACGACAGGAATCTATTGAAAAATTATGTAGTGTTTTACGAGTCTATACTAAAAATAGTGTAAAACAAAAGATTAAGCTGTTGCAAGGACTAGACCCTTGCAGAGTGAGACAATATACTGGTTTGCAAGGTCATTCTCTGGCTTGTCTTTCTAGGAAAGTTTGTGAAAGTGTTTTTCACCATTTCAGAATGCTGGCAGTACATCGTACTCAAATGCGGAAGTTAGTGAGAAGGTTGTATTATGCAAAAAGTCCAGCACTAAAGTTAAGTGAGTTGAACAGTGCTCTTTTACGTGGGTCAGTTTCAGATGTGAAGCAGGTCTGTGAGGATATTGAGTTTTGTTACTTTGGGCCTCAGCAAGAGAGTGAAGAAACTGACACATTAGTAGAACAAAATGTTGAAGACAATGTAGAACCTGTAATTACAGAAACATTTGAGGATTAAATCACAAAGGTTAAGGTAATTTCAGGTGAAAGACCAAATGTTTCTTGTATTTGTTGTTGGCGAAATCACTATAAAAATCAGACTAGGGGTGTCAATCTGTATTTAAAAAGTGAAATAGAAGATAATGATAAGTGGATGGAATTTGCAACTTATTTGTTGGTAGAGGATTGTATTGATTTGGGATGTGAGCAGCGTATTTGCAAATATTGTTATAATAAATTAGATGAGAATAAAATGCCTGCTAGAGCTGTTCATAATAATCTAGAGCTGATTGAATTAAATATGTATGAGTCTATTCTGATACAATGTGTTCATCCGTTTCAGGCTATTGTTCGTATGGAGCCCAAAACAAGTAAATTACCTCCATCATTGTTGCAAAGAGGATTGAAAGGAAGAGTTGTGTATTTACCATTAGATTTAGGGAAAAATGTTGAAACTATTGGTGTAGATCATGCAGAAAATGAGCCACTAGTCATTCTAGTTAATGGTGTGCCTACTAAGAATAAGAAAATCTGGCAAGAGTTAGTGGATGTTAGAAAAGTGCAAAAGGCATCATTGTATCTGTTAAAAAATAATGAGTACTATAGAAATGTGTTTGTTGGAGAAGAAGAAATAGATTTAGCAGAAGATAGTGAAACATTAAGTGGACATATTGAAAAAGTGGACATGTCCAGATGTGAAGAGAACTATGAACATTATAGTGTACATCCACTTCATTCCAAAGAGGTGATGGGGAATACAATTGAGTTGTTTCAAATGAAAAAAGCAACAGGAAGTCCCATGAGTGTATGGGAAGAGAGCTTGGAAGCTCGTTGTTTCCCGCAGTTGTTTCCAACAGGAAAAGGTGGACGATATGATGAACGTCCTGTGCAGATTCCTGCATCTGAATATCGGACAACAAGATTATATGCAGAAGATCCAAGATTTCGACAATGTATCCCTTATATGTTTCATCTTCTGTTTGAAAGTGACTTGTCTGGACTTTCATATGCAGTAAATCACATTTTAAAAACTGGAATGCATCTTCAAAGTGTAGTTACAAAGGATTTTATGGATAAAGTGCATCAGAGAGATGATCATTTAGAATCTCAGTTGATTAATATGATGGCATGTCAGCGTGGGACTAATGAATATTGGTACCGTCGACATGGAGAACTGAAATGCATGCTACGGAACTTGGGAACTCCTACATGGTTTGTTACACTAAGCTGTGCTGAGTATGCTTGGGATGATTTACTTGAATTTCTTCGAGAGGCAAATTACAATATAAAAAATATTGAATTCAAGACACCTGGAGAATTGTGCTCTTTGGATCCTGTCAATGTATGCAGATATTTCAATCATAGATTTGAAGCTATGGTGTCTTTCATCTGCAATAAAAAGAATCCTCCTCTTGGAGAGGTTGTGGATTTATTTTGGAGAAAGGAGTATCAAGCAAGAGGTGCTCCTCACATACAAATGTTGTTATGGGTCAAGGACGCCCCCAAATTTGGAACAGATTCAGATGAAACTGTTTTGTCTTTCATTGAAGATTATGCTATATGTGCTCTTCCAAATAGCAGAGAAGAGAAAAACTTAAAACAACAAGTCTTACGATTTCAAAGCCATAGGTGTGGAAAATACTGTCGACGAAAGAACAAGTCAAAGGATAAGTTCTATACCAAATGTCGTTTTGGATTTCCACGTCCTGTATTAGCCAAAGGAAGAGTGAACAGTTTTATGTCAGCTGTACGACATACCATCACAAGAAAGTCTCCGAAAAACACCTACAACTTAAGAAGAAGCGAAAAATCAAAATACATAAATGACTACAATCCAGTTATTTTATCCATGTGGAACGCTAACATGGATATTCAGTATGTTGCGGACAATTCCATTGCTGTTGCTCGATATGTAACATCTTACATTACTAAATCAGAAAAGACTGAATTGAAAGAAATGTGGGAAGAGATTTCTCACGAGAAGACCCTAAGTAAGAAATTATACAGTTTCAGTTTGAAGATGTTATCGCATCGTGAAATTGGAGCATATGAATGTTCAGATCGGTTATCATCTGCAAGTCTATATTCCAAAAGTAGAAGAATCATTTGGGTGAGTCTAGGTCTTGCAGGAATGCGAAATCGGGTACTGAAATCTGTTCAAGAAATTAAATATTTAGCAGAAAATGACCCTGAAAGTACAGATATTTTGAAAACCAATATGTTGGACACATACTATCCAAAGAGAAGTCATCATCTTGAGAACATGTGTCTCTATGAAGTGCTGCAAAACTACACTTTTAAACGGAATATTACAGAGAACATCAACGATGGAAAATATGGAGTTATTGGTTCTGAAGGATATCTGGTGAAACAAAGGAAAGGAAATTTAATTAATCACAGAAAACTGAGTTGCGACACTGCTGACAAAAGGGAATTTTACTATTTAGCCCTTTTGCAAATGTTCAAACCATGGCGTTCTGAACTGGAATTACTTGGAGATTTTCCCAGCTATGAAGATTCATTTAATGCTTGTAAAGATAGCATACAATGCAGTGCTTTTGCAAATTATGTGAAAATGTTGAATGATGAAATTGATCAAGAAGCTACAATTGCAGCAGAGATTGCTAGAGACAGTTCTCAAGACAGTCAAAGTTCTGCTGCACTGAGTTAAGATCCACTAGGACAACCAATTGTTTGAAAATGAAGCAGCGATTGCAATAAATGAGGTGGAAACAGCAATGTATCAAGCACAAGAAGATGCAATACAGTTAGGAAACTTGGAAGAGCAACTAAATGTTGAACAGAAACAAATATATCAGCAAGTGAAAGAGCAGATTAACCTTGGATTACTTCATGAAAAGAGAGTGTGTTCATGTACATAATTTCAACCTATCCGAATGTATGTGAGTGGTCAAGCTGGAACAACTGAGTCGCATTTGTCTTGTGTTGTCACTGCTCCAACTGGGTTGGCAGCACATAACATTAAAGGAATTACTTTACATCGTTTACTAACGCTGCCAGTAGAGCATGAGAACAAATTGGAATACCACAAGCTATCTGGAGAAGCTTGTTGTAAAGTTTCAAGAGTGCTGAAGAAAATGAAACTTCTCATTATTGATGAGGTGAGCATGGTTTCAAACTTGATGGTTGCCTTTGTGCATTTAAGAATGCAGATAATTCTTAAAACAGAGTATGACGTGTTATTTGGAGGAAAACACGTCATAGTTTTTGGAGATCTACTGCAACTGACACAGGTAAAAGGACAACCGGTATTTAAAACACTTGCCCATAAAGATACCAGAAAGTCTCTTGGCAGTGTTGGTAATGTGAACATTTGGAGTAATTTTGATTACAAAGAACTGCCAACAAATATGCGACAGGCAAATGATGCTGAATATGGAAGTATTCTTCAAGATATAAGAATTGGAATTCTTTCAAAAAAAGGGAAAGAAGCTTTGGAGAGTCGATTACTTTGCAATGTCTTTCCAAATGAAAATGCAAGTGCTGCAAATTGTACGTGGAAATTGCTAAAAATAATAATTAATGCCGACACTGCATGAGTGTTCAATATTCAACGAAGAATTATTAAAATTGGAAAATGAAGAAATTGTTAAAATGGAAGCCATCGATAAAATACTACATGAAGAATTCACTATTATTTTGATGAGTAAGTTGAGATCAAAACTAGATTGTTTAGAAAAAAAAATATCCAAAACTGCTGGTTTGGAAAAGACACTGTATGTGTGTTTAAACTGTCGGGTAATTTTAAGGCGTAATTTGGATGTAGAGAAAGGTTTAGTTGATGGTGCAATAGGTAAAGTGGTGGATTTTGTGAATTATCAGAAAAAAGAAGGAATTGAATTTTTACAAATAAAATTTGATCAGATTGATGAAGTTAAAGAAATTGGTCGTTGTTCAGTTTGTTTTTTGCTTGTTAAAGATTTATATGTCCGTAGGAAACAATTTCCATTTTCTCTGGCATACGCAGTGACTATTTGAAAATCTCAAGGATTGACAGTGCATTGGTGAACATTGGATCTACTGTATTTAAAGAGGGTATGGCATATGTTGCTTTGTCTCGAGTCAGAACATTATCTGGTTTGTTTTTGATTGATTTTGATGAGACAAAGGTTACTGCAGATGCAAACTGTGTAAAAGAGTATAATAGGTTAAGAAGGGTGTATGCTCCAAATTTAGGTCAATATCATGTATTTGAAAAGCGTGTGGTTGGTCGAAAAAGAAGGTTAGAGGATTTCTGTACTTAAGATGTCAAGAAGGGAAATCAATCAATCAATCAATCAATCAAAGACATTTATAGAGCGCACTACATGCCCGTAGGGTCTCAAGGCGCTGGGGGTGGGGGGGGTGCCGCTACTGCTCGAACAGCCAGGTCTTCAGCTTCTTCCTGAAGGAGAGGTGGTCTTGGGTCAGGCGCAGGTCGGTCGGGAGGGAGTTCCAGGTCTTGGCGGCCAGGTAGGAGAAGGACCTTCCTCCTGTAGTCGCTCTTCGGATGCGGGGGACGGCGGCGAGGGTGTGGTTGGCTGATCGGATGTGGCGTTTGGGAGCGTAGAAGTTGATTCGGCTGTTGAGGTAGCTCGGGCCTTGGTCGTGTAGTGCTTTGTGTGCGTGGGTGAGGAGGCGGAAGGTGATTCTTTTGTTGACGGGGAGCCAGTGTAGGTCTCTCAGATGTCCGGAGATGTGGCTGGTTCGTGGGATGTCGAGGATGAGTCTGGCTGAGGCGTTCTGGATCCGCTGGAGTCTCTTCTGGAGCTTGGCGGTGGTACCGGCGTAGAGGGCGTTGCCGTAGTCCAGTCGACTGGTGACGAGGGCCTGGGTGACGGTCTTCCTGGTCTCGGTGGGGATCCACCAGAAGATCTTCCGTAGCATGCGTAGGATGTTGAAGCACGCCGAGGAGACGTTGTTGACTTGCCTGGTCATGGAGAGGGAGGAGTCCAGGATGAAGCCCAGGTTGCGTGCATGGTCTGTCGGTTTGGGTGCGGTGCCCAGGGCGGGAGGCCACCAGGAGTCGTCCCAGGTGGAGGGTGAAGAGCCCAGGATGAGGACCTCCGTCTTGTCTGAGTTCAGTTTCAGGCGGCTGGTCGTCATCCACTCGGCTACCTCTTTCATCCCTTCGTGCAGGTTGGATCTGGCGGCGGCGGGATGTTGGTCAGGGAGAGGATCAGCTGGGTGTCGTCGGCGTAGGAGATTATGCTGAGGTTGTGTTGGCGTGCGATGGCCGTGAGGGGGCTCATGTAGACGTTGAAGAGAGTAGGGCTCAGCGAGGATCCTTGAGGGACGCCGCAGATGACTTCGGTGGCCTCTGACTTGTACGGAGGTAGGCGGACTCTCTGTGTTCTTCCGTCGAGGAAGGAGATGATCCATTCCAGCGCCTTGTCCTGGATTCCGATGTTGCTGAGGCGCTGTACTAGGGTGCGGTGGCAGACAGTGTCGAATGCCGCGGAGAGGTCTAGGAGGATGAGGGCCGCTGTTTCTCCGTTGTCCATCAGGGCTCGGATGTCATCGGTGGCGGCGATGAGGGCGGTCTCGGTGCTGTGGTTGGCTCGGAAGCCAGACTGTGAGGGGTCGAGGGATCCATTCGTCTCGAGGAAGGCGGCCATCTGCTTGTTGACGGTCTTTTCGATGACTTTGGCTGGAAACGGGAGGAGCGAGATGGGGCGGTAATTCTTGAGTTCGGTGGGGTCCGCTGTGGGTTTCTTGAGTAGAGCGCTGAGTTCGGCGTGCTTCCAGCTCTCAGAGAAGGTGGCGGTGTCGAGAGATGTATTGATGATGTCTCGTAGGTGGGATGCGATGACAGCGTCGGCCTTGTTGAAGACGTGGTGAGGGCAGGGGTCGGTCGGCGATCCGGAGTGGATGGAGTTCATCGTGCGGATGGTGTCTTCGGTGCTGATCGGGGTCCAGGCGTGGAGGGTGGTGGTGGGGGGTGGTTGTTCGGTCGTGGTGTGCGTTGGTTGGTTGTTGAAGCTGTTGTGTATGTCCGCGATCTTGTTGTGGAAGTATGAGGTGAGGGAGTTGCAGAGGTCTTGCGATGGGGTGATGTCGTTGTTTCCTGCGCTGGGGTTGGATAGCTCTTTCACGATGTTGAAGAGTTCCTTGCAGTTGTGTGCGTTGTTGTCCAGCCGGTCCTTGAATGCAGTTTTCTTGGCGGCGCGGATCAGCTGGTGGTGCTTCCGGGTGGCCAGCTTGAAGGTGGTCCTGTTGTCCGGTGTAGGTTCCCTTCTCCAGACTTTCTCGAGGGCTCGGCAGTTCTTCTTGGAGCTCCTGAGTTCGTCGGTGAACCATGGGGCTTTCTTGCTGCCGGGTCTGCTGGGCGGGGTCCTCAGCGGGGCGAGCTCGTCCGCGCAGTTGCTGATCCACTTCGTGAGGTTGTCGGCGGCCTGGTTGGGGTTCGCTGAGCTGGCAGGAGGGTGCTGGCTCAAGGAGGTGGCGAGCTGGTCTGCTGTGAAAAGAACAAGATAATGTTGCAAATGCAGGTAAAAAGAAATTGGACACTGTTGAAGAGATTGTTGGTTATCAGTTTGAAAATAGTTCTGGTGTCAACTGCTATGCTAATGTAGTGGTCAATGTTGTTTTATATCTGGAAGGTTTGCAAGCACAAATTATGCAGAATCGGGAAAAAAGATTTTGTTCTCTGTTGCATTCTGTTTATGAAAAATTGACAACAGATAGAAGTAAAATACAATCTATTTCAGATGTTCGTAATCTTTTGGATGTGTGTTCTGGTTCTACACAATTTACACAAAATATCCAACAAGATGCTCAGGAATTTTTAATGTATTTGCTTACAATTTTTGAAAATGAAGGTGTAGAAATAGAAAATATTTTTGGCCTTTCTTACAAATGGGAACATTATTGTGAAAATTGCATGTATACATGTAGCACCAATGTAGACACTGAGAGATTTCTGTATTTAACATTACCAGACTGTAAATCAGTGTCTTTCAATAAATTAGTGAAAGGTGCAATTCAAAACATGGAGTGTAGCCAATGTAAATCAGAAATGTTATCCACATTATTCTTAACAAATTATGGAAAATACATAATTTTAATGATGCAACGTTGTACAGTTGATGGAAGAAAATTGGATACTTTAATAAAGCAGTTTGTAGCAACACAAGTATCAATATCAGGAAGGACTTTTGTAGCAACTGCAATAATTTTCCATGATGGTCCTTCCACCACGTCTGGACATTACACTGCCTATCTAAAATGTGACAAAGGCTGGACACTTTGTAATGATGCCCAGTTGGTTTTCAAACAACGTTTGCCTAGGGAATTACAAAATTCCTACCTAATATTTTTAAAGCCAAAGTTTTAGGAAGATAATTCTCTCTCTGAGGAATTTATTATTATAATTTAATAGGACTACCATTGGACAATTTACATAAAGAAGAAGTGCAAAAATACTATTTGGCCTCAAGGAAAGGTATATTTTTGAATTATGGACTTTTTGGTGGTCATTTATTCGGTGATTATTTTAATGCAGCAACATTTACAGTTTTTATAAGTTAAAGGTATAGAATTTTGTAATCTGTAAGCATTTCATATATGTATGATTTGTATTTTCTGGTATTTTACTGAGAATAGTATGTTGGGGTTTTTTTAACAATCTTTCTGATTGTTTTTTTTTTGCCCGCTGTTAAGTGATGAGTACCATTGAAATCACTATTTCTAGGGAAATTCAATATATTCTGTGAACAGCAAAAAAGGCAAACAAATTACTTTGTGGAAATTATGTTGTGTTGTAAAAAATGTATTATTATATGTTATCATTTTTTTTTTCTTTCACAGATCCAAATTTTAAAATAATCAATTTTTAACAATTTATATTTGAATGAAAAACAGCAAAAAATGAATACCATTTGTTATTCCTATTACTGTGAAGGTAAGTTTAACTAAGTCTCAATATGCAGAATGAAGAGGCCTGCAAGAAGCTACAAAGTTGAAACACGTTTCTAAAAACACTCTGTTTATGTAGTTTTGAAATCTGACCATAATCATTTCAATCATTTTTCTTTGAACATCTTTGCAGACAAAACTCTGTGCTTACTTTTATCATTCGCAAGGAAATTTAAAAACGGAAATATGTCACTTTTTGTAACATAGTTATTGTACAAGATACTCTTTTATATTTACAAAGAGAGGAAAAGGCACTCTGTGCACTTTTTATACTCCATGTAAATACAACCTCATCATTTAGACCACTTTGTGTTGAAAGGGTGTTCTATAAGTGTTGTTGTGCATGATTGCACTTAATACTCATAGAACAAGACACATGTCTAGATTTATCAGAAATCATCAATCTTGATATGTGTGTGAATGGTGCACCTTTCTACAATTGGTGTAGGAAAGCACAAAAAAGAGAATTGTTTTAATTTCTCCACATTTTTATCTCTTCAATGCATGCTGAAATGTTCAGCATACATTGAAGGAGAAAAATGCATTTCCTCTTTGTTTTTGTGCAGGAAGGTGTGTCTTCCTGTAGAAAAACAAACAGCACATGCCACAGATATCCTTGCACTATGGTGCAAGGGTGCATGTGTCACCACATAGCTGCAGTTTAAGCAGCTGTGCAGACAGAAGCATAGATTTGCAACATATTTATGTACATATGTTGCATCCCTGTGCTTCAGAAGTATTACAGCACACTGCAGTTAAAGAGATTACTGTGTGATGCTGCAGCACTTCCTTATAGTTCTGCACTTATACATTTACCATACGCTACTAATGCATTCATTCAGTCAATTACGTACTACACATACATTCATCTAAACTTTCATACACTAACAAAGAAATTTAGCTCTTTTTTAAAACCAGGAAAGTTAGTTCTTACAAGAACTTTTTTTTTTCTTCTTTCTTCTTTTTTATTTTGGTTTTGGTTTTTCTAACAATTTTGTGATTTTTTTGGTTTTTCTGACAAAAAAAACAAAAAAGAAAACAGGAGAAACCAAAGAATGAACTTCAGGGAACAATAATTTTTTTTTTTTTTAAACTAGCAAATATGACTTTCTTGGCGGCGGCAGATCAGATCGATCAACTGCTCGCCATAGCACAAAGTCTTATTGCACTTAGTGCAGAGCACTTTTAAAAATTGAAATTGAGAACGGATGTCCAAGGTTTGGTCTGATGGATGCACTCTTGATGTGCTCGGCTGCGATGAGGTGGATGGCGCAGGAGCAGGAGCGTTTCTCATCCGTCGGCACTCTTCTTTTGCAAGATTGTTTGGATGAAGGGTCCTCATGTGCTTCATCATACTTGCCGTGCCGCAAGAGTATTTTTTGTTAGGATCCCCTCTCTATAGGACTCTTTTGCAAATCTTGCATGTGACCAAGGTGGCATTGGTTTTATTCTGCGCCTCGGGAAAAGTAAAAAATTTCCATACCACTGAAGAGAAACGTTCTTTGCGTGGTAACTCCGGCAAAAATGCATTCCTTTGAAGTATGAGGTGATGCAGGTGATGCCTGCTGCCCCTGAAGCCATTTTTGGTTGAAAAAAGTTAGAGCTAAATGTAAACTTACTCTAAAAAATCTTCTTATCTCCAAAGAGGTGGTTCTCCAAAGAAGCTCAAAGAAGAATGATTGAAATGGGTGAGGTCTTTCAGTAGTTAGAACAGGAAGTGTAATGAACCAAATCTCTTTTTTTGCAGGTCGCATGGTATCCGCGCACCGTGCGCTTACGCAGCACGCACCCAGCGTGCATCCGCGAAGTTGAATTAAGAACAAATATAGGATTAGATGTCAAAATATATTAGTTTTAAGACTAGTTTACAGTTTGTCTTCAATTAATATTCACATGAAATACATAAATATGTTTTTTAAAATGTTAAATACTTCGCGGGATCCGCGCACCCACCGCGTCATAGACGCAGATGACGCATCGCGGAAGCGCGTAAACGTCGCGTTACGTACATCGAACGTGTCACGTATAGGCTGGGAGTCGTGTACCGGTCGCATTGAAATCGCGCACTAACCACGTACCCGACGCATACCATGCGTGGATGCTATCGCGTAGGGATGGAGAACGATGCGCTTAGGGTGCACGGATCCAAAAACATGGAAAAAAAATATATAAAATAAAGTTTTGCACATATAGTTACAAAAATATTTTGAAAAATATAAAAAAATATGTTTGAAAAATAATTAATTTTATAAGTATTAATTGAAAAAATATATTTAAAAATGGTGATAAAAAAGTATTTTAAAAAAAATGTAATTAATGAAACGACACACTGAATTTGAAAAATATAGAAATCCAATCAAAATCATTAAAAATGATATCTTCAGAGATAAGTTATAGATAGGAATTAGCATTTAAAAAACCCTTGAAATTCACTGAAAAAACCATAGGTTTCATGCACGTTATAGTTAGGAATTGGCATTTAAAAAGCCTTTGAAATTCACTGAAAAAACCATAGGTTTCAGGGGTGTTATAGTTAGCTGGACATTTCCCTTGTACAAAACCCTAGAAATTCCCCTGTTATAGTTAGTTCAGCTAACTATAACTCGCGCCCCCGCAATGCACTGCTGATGACGTCACATATTACATCACTCATGACATGGTCAGTGACATCACTGATGACATCACTGATGACATCACAAATGATATCACTCATGACATCACTATATATATATATATATATATATGTTTCATTAGATGCTGTCGGCATGAAAATGAGTGAATACAATTAGGTAGTGTGTTGGATGCCTCAGGATGAAGTCTTATTATTGACTGTTGTTTAAAAAAGGAATGTAATACAGACATTGATATGCTTTTGAATCTGTGGAGTAAACCACACCTGTTGTAGCTCATTTGGAAGTAGCACGTGCCTTTTAGAATGTGGTGAGAACTTGTGACCTACTAGTTCCACTGGGTTGTTAGGTTCACTGAGCTAAGAGTGTTTTGGGGAAGCATGTTAAAGAGACAGAGCATTTTTTAGAAAGTTGAGGAGTGATGACAGAATTTAAGTAATAGGTAGTATGGGCGAACAAGGGTACCCCGTTATGTGAACCTGGGGTTGACATGTGTTTAAGAAAACAATGGTTCAGTGTTGGCCACAGTGGGTCCAGAGCAAAAAGTGAGGTCCCTGGAGGAGACACTCAGAAAGAATTTGAATAAGACAATAATTCAAACTGGGAACACAGAAGTAGCGGGACATAAATAGTGTAAAATAGATAATTTATTTTACACACGGTTAGCTTAGTACTTTAAACTTAAAGGAGTGTTCAGGTGCTCACACAAAGTGAAAGTGTGCGTGATGTGGCAAGGTGATAGTGGTTAAAAAACATAACATCGCATTGACAAACAATTGGATCTCTGCATAATTGTATACAATGGAAGGAGTTCCTGTTCTACGGCGTTTCAATCTTATTGGCTTAAGATTATCCGCAGGACATATATAATGAGTAGTCTGAAACTAGAGGGGGAAACAATATGTTTCTACAATGCCCCCTACGAAGGTAAGTTGTGACAATGTGCTCCCAGTGAGTGTTTGCGTTTACAAATTGCAATTCTCCTAGACTGTGTGAAGGTAGGAGGGAACGATCAATGTACGTGTTGGGCCATGAGAGCGGAGCGCCAATGAGTCGTGGGCGGGTCGCAATTGCTGAGCGAGTATAGGGCAAGGTGTGAGAGATGAACCATACAGTTGCGCAAAGTAGCAGGCTTGCAGTTAAAGTGCACTGTGCTTGAGGCGTTTAATAGTTTGCAACACAGTGTAAGTAGCCTTACTCTGAGTTAGTGGGGATGGCGGTGTTGCCTGATGGGTGTCCGCACGTCTGGGGACGGCTGGTAGTCAAAGGACCACGTGTCCGTACAGCGAATATAAAGAACCTGGAGGTTAGTGTGGGCCTGCACAACAAGGTTGGCCTGTTATCAATAGTTAAAGCTTAAATAAAATTAAAAACTAGGAGAGTGGAGTCACTTACTGAAGAAGCTTAAATCAGCACCGGAAGCGGGGTACGAGTCCTGCACGAATAAGGGTGCAAGTCCAGCGCGAGACAAGGACCGTTTGGATCACAGTGATCGATGTAGGGGGCAAGGCTAAGGAATTAAGTGAGAGCCAAAAGGTCAGCGCACTGCCAGTGACAGGCAGAGGGCAGTGGGGGTGTGGGGAGTAGCTGCTTACTTAATAAAAGCCTTATTATTTGCGAGAAAACAGTGCCGACTGGCAAAAGCTCGCGGGTCCGCTGTGGCATCTCTGTGGTAGAGTAAAGTCTGGAGGAACCAAGTAAAAGTAATTACACAACAGAGAGGGGGAAAAAGGGGGAGATTGGACGCGCTAGATTACTTACACAATTAAAAAGTCTGTTAGTGACTCTGGAATTCCGTCAGTGTTGCACTGTTTACGGGTAATTGATTCTGTGGGGGAGGAGAAGCAAAATGAGTGCGGATCTGCGGGGGTAGCCAAGAGTCGCACAGAACAGGATACTCACTTAGAGGCAGCTGGGACTAAACCGCTGGGTTCACAATCTGAAGGAACAAAGAAGGGTAGGTTGAGGGTCTGGACATAAGCGTTGTCATATCAGGAAGGGAGGCCAAAAGGGAGCATAAATTGTGGTGCGGAGGAGGAACAAATCACCTTCCTGGTGGGTATGCAGCAGGTTACTGGAGCGGCAAGGCTTCCAGCGTGGAGGGCGGGGCTTAAGTACCCTGCTCCGGGTAATGACGGCGCCGGCACCTGATCAGCTGATGGCGCGCGTATTAGTTAGTGATTGGGCAGGCAACCGGAGTTAATAAACCCATTTGTGCACCATCTGAGTGGCATGAAGGCTGTATGAGAGCCGTATTGTGTGCATAAGCGCATCTAAGTAACAGGGGTGCAGGTGCTGAGTCCAGCTAGGGGGACAAGTAATAATATGTCTGAAGTAGGTATTTATGTCAAGGTACTTCATAGTGCATATATCAGGATGTAAATAAACACAGATGGTACAGAGAAACGAGAATAAATTGGTGACAGTATGCTTGGCAATTGTGGGATAATTCACAAACTGATTACAATCGTATCAAGGAGTTGAAGAGTGGAAAAGGAGTCTGTGGTTATTCCAGGTAAAAGTGAGGTACAGGCATTCCATTCATCCATAGAGTTCAGCCCATTCTCAATTGTCCTGCAATTAAAAATCCATTTGCACTCCAGGCGGTTGAGTATTGTCTGTTGGTTACCACCCTTTGTGTTGGGATGGAAGCTTTTGATCACTTGCCAAAGGATGTCATTCTCAAAATGACCTTGTTGTAGGTAATGTTCCACTTTTGGTGCAGTCAAGATTTTGCAACAAATCCGGCTCTTATGCTGGGAGATCCTGGCCTTGATTTATTGAGTAGTCTGGCCAATGTAGCGCAATTTGCATGGCCACTCAATACAGTAGATGACATTTTGTGAATTACAGTTACTGAATGATTTCAACATATATTTGCACTCTCCATACTCAAAGACCTTTGTGTTTACAATGATTTTGCATGCCATGCAGTGATTGTATTTGTGATGTCCAAGTTTTGGCAGTAAGTTAAGGTGCGGAAGGATTGTATTGTCCTTTCTAGTGGGTATATGTGCCCTCACTAGGTGGTCCTTGATGTGCGGCCATGCTTAAATGAGAAGAGGGGTGTCCCTACTGTAAATTCTAGGGGAGCAAATACTGCCCAATGTTTTTTGACCAGTTTGGTTAGTTTGGTGCTCACGTTTCTGAATGTAGTGACACATGTAATTCTAGATAGAGGTGTTTTTTCTCTAGTCTGGAGAAGATATTTGCGGTGCGAATACCATGCCCTTTTCATGACTCATTTGACTAAACGTTTTGGATACCCTCTGGTTTTGAGCTTTTTACAGAGTAGTTCAGCTTCCTGGAAGAAGTCTTCCTTGAATTTGCAGTTCCATCGGAAGCAAAGGAATTGGCCAAACGGTAAACCTTCTCTTAGGGCCTAGGGTGTGCGCTGTTATACTGAAGTAGTGTATTCCTTTCTGTCGGTTTTCTAAAGAGAGTCATGTATAGTTCTCCATTCTGGCTCTTTATGGTGACGTCCAAATAGTCTATTTTAGCATTGTCATAGTTGTATGTAAATTTGAGGTCTGGTTGGATGGAATTGGGCCAGTTGCAGAAAATTAGTCGTTCGTTTTGGTCGCCAACCCAGATCATAAGGACATCGTCAATGTATCTCCGCCAAAGGTGGATTTTGCCAAGATGTGGGTTATTGGCATTAAGAATGGTATTAGTCTCCATGTTGTCAACCAAAAGGATGGCAAAGTTTGGAGCAAAAATGGCTCCCATAGAAAAGCCTTTGCACTGTCTGTAATATTTATCCTGAAATAGGAAATAGTTCTTGGTGAGTGCAGTTTCTAACAGTGGAATAATAAATTCAGTCGGTACTTGGTGAGGTGATTGGCGGTTGTCCAGATGTTTCCTGTTGACCTCTATACCTTTTTTGGGGGAATGTTTGTGTAAAGTGACTCTATGTCAAGAGTGACAAGGAGTTCTGTCTGTGGATCGAAAGGCTGGGATTCGATCAAGTTCATCAATTGGGTTGTGTCCTTGACATAGGTGTTGGTATCTAGTACTAGATCTTTTATAAAAAAGTCAATGTATCTTCCTAGGGGCTCTCAAATAGAGCCGCAGCCGGAGAGGATGGGTCTACCTGGTTGCGATTCCGCATTTTTATGTACTTTGGGTAGTGTATAAAGGACAGACGTGCGTGGTGTTTTATTGTGAAGGAATGGGAATGTATTTTTGCTAATGAGGCCCTTTTCCAGAGTGCCTTTAGTGATGGTAAGGATGTGGTCACTGATACTTCGGAGGGGGTTGCTAGTCAGACGGTCATAGTGAGAGGTATTTCGGTATTTCTTTGTTCTAATTTCAATAAAGGTTACCAGCCATGAAAAGGCAGGCAGAAAGGGACATCATAATCCCTACAGCAGTGTCTGGTAGGCACTGCCACTTTTGTAGGGATATGATTCCCCTCTGATGCACCAGTGGGCTCAAGGAGCCCATCGGATGCATGGTGGTCGGTCTTTCCGACTGCCAACTATCCGCTGGCCATGGTAATATGGTGGGTGGATAACATGGTTCCGATGACAGCCCCTAGGTAATAAACTGCTGTGTAGTATTTCATTTTTTTTTTTATTAAGCTAGATACAGGTTTGAACTCCCGTTTTTTGGGCAATTTCCGCAGTGATCTTCGCAAATACATCATGAGCACACATAGATAGGAATCTCTTTTATACTAACAATTCACAAGCGGGGATAGTGATAGTTTAAAATGAAAGACATGATTTCATTTGCTGCCTTTCTCATGATCACAGAGTGCAAAGTGGAAGAGGTTGCCATTTCATGGTTGCTTTGTATAAGTGGTGTACCATTCTTGTGCTTAGTTTTTACATATCTTAACAGTGTCAAAACTATCCAGAAAGAGCTAAAACAACAATATAATCTACAAATTGAATTCTCTGATATGTACATAACTTTTATATCCTTTATAAACATTACATTAGAAAGGAAGATGTTTATGGGGATTTGATAAAAAAGATTATCATAGTGATATGAACAAATATATCTTATTAACTGTATCTATTAGAGGCTAATTGTTTAAGAGCCTAGTGGTGAATATTTTGGGAAGTAAGAGAATCATTAATTAGTGTCTCGTTATTACATTGTGTACTTTATTGAAAAATAATAGTATAGTATTGTAGAAAGTTGCAATGAGGAATTAAGAATATTGTAAATGTCTAATTATCATGTGCAGAAGAGATACCTCTGTCATTTGCATTCTGTGAGTTGTAGTAACATTTTTAAACAGGAGTAGCGTAGTCACAAATAAGAGATGAGAACAATGTTTTCTGGCTGTATATGAATTAGAAAGAAGTAATGCTTATTAGGTATATATTGGGAAGTGTTTGTCAATGTGGTTTTTAACTTAAATGATCGCTTAACATATGCTTAGATGGAGAGATATGGTTCTTGTGGTTGCAGATAGCTATATATATGATGGGACGTTTAAGTTTACTTAAAGATGCAGAGAGGTATATATTTTTGGAAAGATGGCTTGAAAGTGTACATCTATTAAGATGTGCATATATGTTTACATGGTGATCTATGTTCAGTAAGGCTTATGAACATTACATGTATTTGGTGAAGGGTGTGTTTTTTCTTTAAACATGGTTTGTTTAAAATTGAGACGGTATAATAGTGCTGAATGCCTCAAGAGCGCTGGTGATAGCTTAATTTGGAGTATAACATTTGTTTGGGAAATGCTGAATATATGTTTTAGAAGCAGAAGAAGTATTTGACAAATGATATTGCTATACCATTCATAAAATATGTTGTGCTTTGAAATACTTTAAGATGTTATTTTCCATTTTTGAAACTTTCTGATGCATGTGCATTCTCAGGAACAAAGCAATGTATGCTCCTAGAGAGCCATGTATGCAATTATATACCAAGTGTGATATATAGACTTCACTCACAGATAGCTCAGTAGAAAAGCATATGTACAGTAAAATAGGTAGTTTGATACTGACAGGAGATAACCAATCTGTGAGATATATAGTCATAACTGTTATGTATCTAACAGTAATTAAGATGCTTTCACAGGCAGTCAGGAAGTATTCAGGTACTCGGGCAATCACCCAACTACTAGTGAGGCAGCCATCAATGGAGTATTTCAATTACCTAGATACTACACATGTACTCTTCGAATCAAGCAGGCAGAAATTATGCAGTCATTGAACTATGGAGGCACTACCTGTACATTCATCTAATCACCCAGACACTAACTATTAACATATGCAATTACTAAGGCTGTAACTACGCAGTGATTGTAACATTTGAGCAGAAGCTATTCAGTCAGTTAGGCACACACTTACAACCCATGCAGTCATTGAAATACTGAGGCCCACGCATGAACTCATGCACACACTCAGGTACTACTCATGCACTCATCTAATTACCTACGGGCAGATTCCCAGATCTGATCTGAGATAAAATCCAAAACTTACTACTTATGGTATTCACAGAATGCACTTACGACTGCACTTACGACTACTAACTTTACATCCGCACTCAGGGCCCGATTCACAGAACTAACTTAATACAAAATCCTAAACTTACTACCATTTTCACAGAAGACACTTACTCAATTTGGTATTCATAGAAGGCACTTACTCATGTTGGCATTCAGAGAAGGCACATACTCATTGATGAGTAAGTGCCTTCTGTGAATACCAAAATTAGTAAGTGCACTTACTAATTTTGGTATTCACAGAATGCACTTACTCATCAATAAGTAAGTGCCTTCTGTGAATACCAAATTGAGTAAGTGCCTTCTGTGAATACCAAAATGTGTAAATGATAGTAAGTTTAGGATTTTGTCTTAAGTTAGTTCTGTGAATCGGGCCCTCAGGCCGTAATTTCTGCACCCTGAACAGAAATCCCGTACTTGTGCCGGAATCTCCTCCGGTTTCCTTAATGCTAATCACCTGTCCAAGTGCCTATCATCACCACCATGCATCAGATATAGTCAATGAACACCAGATTGTGGGTATTCTGGCCCGGATGCAGAGATTCCGGACCGAGTGCGGAACTTCCAGCCCAAGGGTGGGGTTTCCGCTACGGGTGCTGGATTTCCGCTCTGGGTGGGAAATTCCAGCCCGAGTGCGTAAAGTTAGTAGTCATAAGTGCAGTCGCAAATGCATTCTGTGAATACCATAAGTAGTAAGTTTAGGATTTTGACTCAGATTAGTTCTGTGAATCGGCCCGTAGAGATTACCATTGCAGTAAACCTGTTATCTATCCAGTAGCTATGTTCTCATTTAAATACTGAGGCAATACTCTTGCACTAAAACAATCACCCCACCAGTACACTTACTTTCATCCAATCTCTCATGGTTTAACAATGGAGTCATACAATCACTCAGACACTAGTTATGCACTCATATAGTCAGCCAGGCATACTGATGCGCTTATTCAATTATCTAGGCACTAACCACATAGTTATCTAAACACCCAGGCACTACCTGTTCACTGAACCAAAAACACATGGGTAGCAGCCAAATAGTCATGCAATCACTGAAACACTACTCATGCACTCATCCAATCTGCTAGGTGCTTTGCAAGGACCTATTCATGCACTCTATAAACCACCTCTATACTATCTATGCACTCCTGCAATCATCCAGGCACTAAAGTTGCATTCATGTAATCATTCAATCACTATCTGTGCATGTATTGAATTATTGAACCCTCAGTCATGCACTTATCTAACCATTCAGGTACTACTCATGCACTCATCCAAACACCCAGATAGTAATGATATACTCATGCAAACATGCAGGCAATAACTGTGCAGATATAGAATTACCCATGGAGTTCTGATATACTCAGGGAATCGCATAGGCACTACCTGTTTCCTTAAAGAATCACCTAGGTAACATCTATGCACCAATGCAATCATCCAGGGAGTATTCATGTAATCAACCACAAAAACATGTTTTTACAAGTTTTACTGAGGAATATGTTGTCTTTTAGAACCATGTGGTGAATTACATATGCAAGCTGTGACATACTATTTGCATGTAGTTGGAAGAATATGTGAGGTATACGATTTGATAGAGATTAACGTGCAGATTGTTATATGCACCATTTCCTCAAATTTAAATCTGATTCATTTAAGTAGAACAGTACTGAGATAGTAAATAGAGAGGCATCCAATAGCTCTTATGTTGTGTTTTCGTATTTATAGGGTTGAGACACTGTATGTACTTGTGCACTTGGGGTTAAAGTTAGAAGTAATGCAGTGTGGAGCTGCATCCATTTGGCTGCGCCATGGTGCATTACTTTCAAAGCACGTGGATGCATAAAATTTACATCCATATGATGGATCCCTATGCTGGCTGTCAAGGAAACTAGCCATGCTTTCATTCATTCACTCAGGCACTACCAAGGCAATCATCCAATCAATCAAAACCACTTTATTCGAATATTTAAAATCATAAAAGTATACAGTACATTAAAAAACAGTTGAAAACATTTTCATTGTTGAAAACCAGTTAATCACAGACAATGAACTTATAAAAACTAATTAATTTCCTCCAGCAAAGCTGCATGTCTATTACTCCTACTCCTAATAGATGCAACAAGAAAGCTAGCAACACCAAACATGGTTACAGGGGATTCCATTAATTGTAAAAACAGTAATGCAGGTTTAGTCTGTATAAAGGCTTTCTCTTTCAGTATTGGGAAAATAAACCTTTTTCTTGCTTCAAGATACAGGGGGCAAAAAAACATAAAGTGCATGGTATCTTGGGGAGAGAAGTTATCACATTTACAAGGAGTCATGTCTTTCCGGCCTAAACCAACCCTGTGAATCACTTAGTACTTAGGTGAATCTGATTAAAACGAAATTTTGTCAGTAACCATATATGAAAAGAATTCATAACAGTAGACAAATAAGGTTGTATGGCCAAGGACAAAATAAGCAAGAAGTGGGCCCTGACTGAAGGTTTACTTAACTCCTGGGCTTCTCGCTCAGCTTCACTAAGCTTAATATAATTTATTTTGACCCACTTTAAGTCAGCTTTACATAAGCCTTCAGGATTGGTAAATATCTCTGGGCGCCCTGATTGCTTAGTTGACGTTTTAATGTAGGACAGCCACTGGATTTCCTTAGTGTTGTCAAGTTTAATACAATCCTTCAAGATTTTATGATTTAGCGTGAGATTCGGATTTGACCAAATTCTGATCCATAACAGGATTGGGGCAATTTTTATTATGTCCAAAATGTAGCCAATCCCCAGCTCTAGATGGACCGAATGGGTCGCAGCAGATTGTGGGAGGCCGAGTAAGGCAAGTAAAAATGTATTTTCTTCTCTTTGTATGGGATCAACTTTAATGTACCCCCATATTGCAGCCCCATACCTGGCAATTGAAATAGTTTTAGCTTGATAAATAGCTAAGTCTTTTCGCAAAACCCAATATTGCAGCAGAGGAATTTCTCACAGCATTTACCTTTGTCGAGAGTTGTGGTACCCAGGATCCTTTTTCATCAAAAACAACTCCCAAGTATGTAAACACTTTCACTCTGGAAATTACTTCCCCGCCGCAGTAGAAGGTTTTAACATGTTTTTTTCCCTTACCTAATGACATAATGTGCGATTTACCATTATTGACCACAAGATCCAATGATTTCATAAAATCCCCAAAGGAATCCAGTAATCTTTGTAAACCGAGAGGAGTCCATGCCAATAAAACTGCGTCATCCGCGTAGAGGAGTACAGGGATGGATGTTCCTCCCATACGCCGGATATCAGGAGTAGCTGTTAGCAGATTATCTTCCAAAGAGTTTATATACAGTGTGAATAACATTGGGGCAAGGATGCAGCCTTGGCGCACCCCTCTTCCAGATTTAAAGCTAGCGGTACATTTCCCCTCCTGAGTCATCCTTATTGAAGCTCTCAGGTCTTTGTGTAGGTCGGCCAAAAAATACACAAGGGGCCGGTCAAGTCCCAGTTCCAAAAGCATAGACCATAGCTTTGACCTGTTAACCAGGTCAAAAGCCGTGGACAGGTCCATGAAACCTAGGAAGATCGAGCCCCCTACAGTTTTCGTGTATTTCGATACGATTAAATGTAAGTTAAGACATTGGTCCTCTGTACCCCTCCCAGATCTAAAGACATACTGGGCGTTAGTTATTATACCTTTCTCTGTGGCCCAGTTCATTATCCTAGCTAAAATAACCTTTCCTAAGACTTTAATTGAGGAGTCCAGCAAGGATATAGGCCTATAGCATCTGGGATCTCCCCTTTGGCCCTTCTTAAACACAGGGATTATGATTGAACGGGACCATGACTTCGGGAAAGCTGTAGCAGCCGCAGTATTAAAAACGTTCATCAAAATTTTGGCCCAGTACTTAAGGTTAGCCTCGAACATATCAGAGGGCACTCCATCAGGGCCTGGTGCCTTGCGCCCAGCCGTTCCCTCAATTGCTTTCTCCACCTCCTCTTTGTTAAAGCTAACCGATGTTGTGGGAGGATTAGAAATTGGTGTCTCAAAGGCTTCCAGCTTTATGTTACTTCCATAAATTTTTTTCAAAGTGGCATAACCAGTCCTCCTCTGAGATGTTAAGTTCTAATACAGAGTTCTGGGTGCCAGATAACAAAGGAGTATTAACAATTGCCCAAAGCTTAGAACTATCTTTCAAGATGGCATTGTCCATTAGAGCTGCCCACGCATCTTGTTTAATTTCCTTTTTCCGAGCCTGTATTGCTTTTGCGTACTCTTTCCTAAGCTGGGTAACTAGCCATTTATTCCTAGGGCTATCATTAAGAGCCTTTTTAAGTAAACTATGGGCTTTAGTACAATTATGGTTGAACCAACCAAATGCAGGTTTATTTTTAACAACTCGGCTATTAATTGTGAGGTCCTTGGCCACTTGAGAGCAAATAGCTTCATAGGATTCTATTACATCCCCACCATAATGAAGCGGGTCTGAACATATGTTTAATTCCGGGCCGACCTTTGTTATAATAGAGTGTAAAAAATCTTCGGGGGTAACCTTGCTCCAATTTAACCTCCTCCCCTGATCTTTAGCTTTTACATCAACTGTAACAGGTGGCAAGACAGTATTGTCCATGAGGGAAAAACCGTTAACCAAAACAATTGCCACCGGGTTGTGGTCACTAAAAGAAGAGCGAATGGCATTATAAAAAATCACGTATCTTAAAAGTTCTGAGGATAAAAAAATATAATCTATGATGTATTCACAAGCCCTAGCATTATACGTGGGAACACGGTTACTCTTATCGAAGAACCCTGCCTCATACAACTCATTATTAGACAAGAGAATCTCCAATGCTTCCCCCTTAGAACTATGTTCAAAATGCTGAGGGGATGTGAAATCTGGGCCATCATTATCTCTATAATGGCATTTTAGATTACATAAGTGCACATTAAAATCTCCCATCAGGATATAATGACAAAAAGTGGTATGATTTACCTTATAGGTTTCTAAAAAGTTTGACAGAAAATGTATATGCTCATTAGGGAACTCCCCTTGCTGTGAATTATAGCAATTAATAAGAATTAACTTAGAATTATTTGCCAAGCCTGCTTCCAGTATGAGACAATTATGGGAGGTACAGACAACCTTTTTGACACTTCCTGTAATGTTTACTGAAACCAGGAACATAAGACCTCCTCTGTCTCTCCCTGCTATCGAGCTCAGAGCAGGAACAAAATAGGATGTATAACCGTCAATCCAAAAGTCACATTCCTTATCCCATGTCTCTTGGAAAGCAACAATATCATACTGTTTAATAAAAGTTAACCAGCCGTTATCATCCCTTTTTGACCGCAAACCCGCAATGTTCCAGCTTAACAACTTTACCTTTTACCCCCTGTCATTGGCAATTCTAACAGAATTGGGTTGGGGGTCTTCACTTCTCATTGTTGCTTGTGCAGGTCCCGTATATCCCAATTCACCCAAGCTATCCTTTCCCTGACCCTCCAAGTCCTCGCGTCAGTCACAAGCCTCTAGGCCCGAGAGTACCTCAAATCTATTATGGGTGATGATGTTAGAATCAGTCCTACAAAGGTTATCAACATCATAGATCTGGGAGACTTCAGGGGCCCGAGGCTCACTGAAAGTGAATGGTCTAAATCTCACATGATTCAGGGGCGCTTTAATTAAATGCGTGTAAAAATAACCCAAAGGGCACGCACAAACGCTATTTGTGTCATAGACCAGTGAAGCTGCCCGTAGCAGACCTGTAGCAACATTTTGGGGGTATTTAAAGTTTACTATTATGCAATCCCCACTACAGTTCTTTAGTGACGGGCCAATCCAATTGGTCCTTCTGGTTGATAGAATTTGATCTGAAAAATTAATCGGGAAGCCACATCTTCTGTTGAGCCACGACACAGTTTTATTTTTTTGTGACTGGTGCGATTCCTCATGGGACTGTGCAAAGTGGCTATCTGGAGGGGGGACGTTTGTTAAAACAACCACGTATGGTGCACAGTCAGGGGGAAGATTTATAAAACCATTTTTTCTTCCCTGTCTAGAACTTGGGGGACCCTCTGGGCCTGAAAAGGAATGTTTTATAGGACCATTTAATGGTGTAGGGGCAGGGGGGACAATTACAGGTGCAGTAATTTGTTGGGTGGGCTGCTGCAGGATACCTTGAGTAGTTCCCTGCACAGCTCCAGCAGAACCCTTTACAGGTGCCATAACTTTTTCAGCCGTAGCCAGGTGAGTCGCTACCAAATCTCCTAGTCTCTTAACTTCCGAGTTAACAGTATCTAGTTGGAGCACTAGGGATTGGGTGTACTCAGCTAACTTGGCCTCAAATTTGGCTTCTAGAGTACATACTAATAAAGCCAATTGGTCCGGGGATAAATTTATACAAGTTGCATTATTTCCTTCCTGGGGGGCATTTCCGGCAGCACGGCTATCTTGAGCTGGAAGGGAAACTTCCGCTCTTTTTTTACTATGCTTGCACCCGCGTTTAACTTGTTGTTTCCTACAGGCTCTCACTGGTCTGGGAATAGGCGGAGCTTCCTCTATATCAACAGTAGATATGTCGAGATGTTCCTCTTGAGACTCAGAATGGACCTGTGCTTCAGCCATTGTGACCACCCGATTACCCAGGCCAAGTGTGTCATCTTCTGGGCTGTCCACCAGATAATTAAGGGCAGTTTCGGAAGAGGCAGATGGGCTCCCTCTGCCGAGTGAGGCTCTCCGATCACTGTTAATTTTATTAACAATTTTGACCAGGTAATTATCAATTGTGCCTGCCCCAGAAGTAAACTTATCATGGTTTGCATTAGGCATAGTTAATACCAGGTAACAACCCCTTGCCAATGATTTTAAAGCGATAAAACAACAGCAAGGTAAAGATAGCTTAATACCAGGATACAGAGATACGAGGCTACAATATTCACACTAATACATCAACAAACAGAGTCCGCACTGTATAAGAGTCTCACTTGGACATAGGGAATGCAGGCAACGAGGGCGGCGAACCAAGATCCGTGGCCCAGCCCGGCCTCCTCCGGCCCCGGACTGCCACAGACGGCCCGCCCTTTGCCCGGGCTTAGCCCCGGGCGCTGCCGCGCGCTCCTGCGCAGCAGGGAGCTGTACTCATAAAATAGGGAGATGCTTGGGCGAGGGGGCGTGACGGCCAGGGAGAGCAGCCCAGGTGTAACTAATTGGGCTCACAGGGACTCCTGGACAATGGAGTCCCCGCTGCTCGCAGCCCAGGTCCACAATCACTCACCCCAGTTGACAAGCGGCCCCTTTAAACAACTCCCGCGACGATCAGGCGCACTGCGGGACCCGCGCAGCGGGTCCGGCGAGTTGCTGGCACAGGAAGCAGTGAAGAGGAGCAAAGGGCAGTCCCACGTCGATCCAGAAAGCAAATATAATCCCACTTGTTGAAAGATAGCAGTCCTCTTTTACTCCCGTGGGCGAGGGGGCGTGGTGGCCAGGGAGAGCAGCCCAGGTTAACTAATTGGGCTCGCAGGGACTCCTGGACAATGGAGTCCCCACTGCTCGCAGCCCAGGTCCACAATCACTCACCCCAGTTGACAAGCGGCCCCTTTAAACAACTCCCGCGACGATCAGGCGCGCTGCGGGACCTGCGCAGTGGGTCCGGCAAGTTGCTGGCACAGGAAGCAGTGAAGAGGAGCAAAGGGCAGTCCCACGTCGATCCAGAAAGCAAATAGAATCCAATTACCCAGGCAATACCCATGCACTCATTCATTCACCCGTCCATTATCCATGCACTCATCCGTTTGCTCATGCACTACCGTTGCACTGCTCCAATCACTCAGGCACTACCCATGCACTCATCCATTCACCCAGGCACTACCCATGTATACATGCAGTCACCCATTCACTACCTTTGAACTTATCCAATCTCTCAGGCACTACTTATGCACTCATAGATTCACTCAGGCACCACTGCTGCACTCATTGTAATATCCATGCACTCATTCAATCATCCATACACCAGTCATACACTCATTCTAGCATATAGTCATACTTTTTCTTTTTTAACTGTAAAATGTGGTTAAAACAGGAACCTTATTTTTAAAGGCTTTTGCAGAGTTGTTTTTTAATTTTTCTTTTTATGATAACAAAATTGGCAACTGGGATAGCAGGAATTGAAAAAACATGCACTGAAAAATGTGCAAAACATATAAAAAGGAAAAAATAGCAAAATGACCATGCATTGCAAATAGCTGTAAGACACTGCTCACCAGCACTTATAACAACACTACAATCCATGCAGTACATGGCAATTCTTGAAATCTCTGGAGCCATATCTGTTGCAGTAGTCTGCACCTCAGAAGGGACGTTCTGGCCAGTAATTGTTGCTGCTGCCGTTAAAGTAGATGTTCCTCCAGCTTCCCTCTGCTTGATCGCCAGTTGGAGAAGTTTTTCATGATAGCTTTTTAGATGGTATAACATGGATGTTGTCCCACAGGAATATATCTTGTTCATCTCTCTAGAGATGGTCTTGTTGAAAATTGTGCATTGCAAAAGTTTGGCAGCAGTTTTCAATTCCCTTGATGGGATTTTGAAAAAAGCCCATGCCACACTGGCTGTCTTTTGTGAAGGTACTTCTTCTTCCAAAACTTCAGTTCCAACCTCCGCCAAATCCTGGTCCAGCTGTTGTTCCTGCTGACTTCCATCTCCTTCCTGTGTTACCATTTTGAATGAAAAAAGGGCACAAACTCTCCACAGCAAGATCAATCCACATGCTTAGAATAAAGTCTGATGAAAAAGATTCAAGAAGGAGGAGTAGGTGTGTGTACTTCCTATTGACTTTGTTGAAAAGTATATTCCAATGATATTCCTTGCTTTCCCGTTCATGTGATATTCACTATGACCTATATATTTGCAGTTACCGCGGTGAAGCAGAAATGCAAAATACAAGTTTAAAGTAGTTTTTTTTAAATGGAAAGAAAAGTAGAACTTTCAGTACTATAATAGTAAACAGCTATACTAAAGTTGTTCACAGTATGGCTTCATATATGTTTCAGAGTAGCTGAAAAACATGTGCTGTTTGCAATTACCGACATCATCATGACTTCAGTTCTCTTTGTGGAAACGGAAAATAGTGTTTGAAGAGGAATATTCTGGAAACTCACTACAAAAATATGTGTTTGAAAAGTACACTAATAAAGCTATACTATAAAATGTACCATAGAATATGTCTATTTATGTGTTTTACACTTTGTACAACCACGTGCTCTTCACGACTGCCGACATCACCACAATGACGTCGGTAGTCGCAAATATACATTTTCTTTTTGTAAAGGTGGCTTTCTTCTAAATTGATCACAGAAAGAAAAGTTAAAACAATATTTTACTAAATATTGAAACTTAAACTTTAGTTAAAAAATGTGCTTAAGTGTATTTGTCAGTATTTGAAATACATTTACTGATGACAGATTCTCTACAGACTTACAAAATAGTTAAAAATAAAACCAGTTATTTACTTTCTGATAAAGACATATGAATTAAAAAAGATGAGTGGAATATAATGTAAATATAATACCCAATATCCAATTACAGAAAGAAAGTACGAAAATCTTAGACGTTCACTTAAAGAAAAATGAACAATACAATTAAGAAAGAGAATTTTTAAAAAAACTGAGAAACTGAAAAAAACAAAGGATACAGGGATGTTATAGTTAAGAATTAGCATTTAAAAAACCTTAGAAATTCTCTGAAAAAACCAAGGTAAAGGGAAGTTATAGTTAGGAGATAAAATGTAAAAAAGTTAGAAATTCACTGCAACAACCAAAGGTTACAGGGATGTTATAGTTAGGTAGGCATTTCATTCATACAAAATCAGAGAAAATCAGCAGTTATCTAACTTGTGCCCTCAAAATGCACTGCTTATGACCTCCCATATTACATCACTCATGACATGGTCAGTGACATACCTTATGACATCACTGATGATATCACTGATTACATCATCCGGTGACTGTGAGTGTTTCTAAAAAGTTTATGAGTGTTAAATATATATTCACCTAGGTGTACTAATGAATCAGTTGGTGTATGAGTGCCTGTATGGATGATTTAGTGGGTGTATGACTGATTGTATAAGTTAGTGATTATACATGTCTCAGTGACTGAATGGGTGAGTGACTAATTTATGTGAATGTCTTTATCAGTTTGTCAGTTGATGTGTAAGTGGCTGCATGGGTTGGTTAGTAGGTACATGAGTGCCTATATGAGTTATTGATTGGTTGTCTGAGTGCGTGTATGTGTGCATGAGTGTCTGTGTAGTTGGGTGAGATGGTGTGTGACTCCCTGCATGGATGAGTGAGTGGGTGAATCAGTGACTGTATTGGTGAATAAGTGTATCTGAGAGGGGCTGTATGGGTGAGTGAGTGTACTTATGGCTGTATTGGTGAGTGAATGGATGTGTTGGTGGTATATGGGTGAGCAACTGCATATGTGAACGGCAGTATGAGTGAGTGTTGGAGTATATAAGTGACTGTATGTGTGAGTGAGTGATTGTGAGAGAGGCTATATAGGTGAGTGTGTGCTTGTGTCAGTCACTGTATAGGTGAGTAAGTATATGTTAGTATCTGTATGAATAAGTGAGTTGGTGTGTGTATCTGTATAGGTGAGTAATTAAATGAGTGATTGACTCTATGGGTGAGTGAGGAGGTGTGTGAGTAGATCTTTGAGTGACTGAGAGTAACTGAGTGGCTGTGTGGCTGAATGAATATATATATCAGTGGCTTTATTAGTGAGTGAGTGGTTATATGAGTAGCTGTATGAGTGACAGAGTGTATGTGTGTGTGTAGACATAAGAATCAGTGAGTGAGTATGTAAGTACTGGTATGAGTGTGTGAATGGTTTTAAAAATTATAGTGTGGAAGTTGAAGTGGGTATCTGAAATGTTACATGGGTATGTAAGTGGGTGCGTCAGAGATTCTGTAGATGATGTCATCAATGATGTCATTTGAAATGTCATATGTGATGTCATCAGTGATAGCACTGACCATGTCATGAGTGATGTAATATGTGAGGTCATAAGCAGTGCATTGCAGGCGCAAGTTATAGTTAGCTCAGCTAGCTATAACTGATGAATTTCTCTGGTTTCACACAAGTGAAATGTTAACCTAACTATAATGTCCCTGTAACCTTTGTTTTTTCAGTGAATTTTGAAGGTTATACATATATATACTTCCACAAACCTACATTAGACCATTGCCGCACTCAGGATGGGTGCTACTCGCAACGTGGAGCTGGGTCCATGTAAGATTGTCAAATAGTCCCAAAGGAATTGCAAAGCACTCGCGGGGTCACTAATAAATTCTTTTAATAGCAAGTTAACGCGTTTCCGTGTTTGACTTTCTTAAAGCTCAATTTCAAACAGCACAACAATGAACTTATTTCATTTAAAAAGCAAGCAATGTATTCTCATTGGATAGTCAATCATGGAAAGAAATAGAAGACTGCTATTACCTCCATACGGGAACTAAAGTTCTACACAGCCATGACAGCATAATTCACATATATTGAAACCAATTGCCAACACCCTTAAGGTAATATCAATACAAGATGTGCCTTTATTTATTCAAGTGGCGGAAATGTGATGTTCAAGTGGGATCAGTATGCTCAGCCTGCAGAGAGCAAGGTTTGATACTGTGTTGTGTCTAGTCTGGACAATGGGCAAGGCTGGGTCAGAGTTGCTGTGGCAATACAACTGATGCACAGAGTAATATCCCTGTAGACCTGCAGATCATTGAAAGATCCCAAAATTAGTTTTCAGAAAGAATAGTAGCCCTGTTTGCTTTCACATGGATTACAATTGGAATGGTGACTGGGGTAACCCCATGACCTGATAGTTTTTTCTATTGACCCACATTGCCAATGTTGCCATTAACTCATGACAGGCCCCTTACTCCCACAGCTCTGTTTCAAATTTCCATAAGCCATGTTTGCACTGTACAGGCCTATTTCACATGTGACACATTAACAGTGCAGAAAGTTTGTTACTGCAAAAGAGGTTTTGATGTGTGAATCACCACCTTTTTACATTCAACCAACCAAACAAAAACTACAATGGTATATTGATGTCAGACCTGTAACAGTGCAAACACAAGGAGATGATGGATGGAGTGCTGAAACTTTTCAGACACTCATGCCCAATCACGGATCTGGGTTGAATCCATCATCATTCTTGAACTCACTTTGCCACCTCAGTTCAGACCCAGCTATATGCAAATCAGTATTGACCCTGTGCCTCATAGGAACAGTCCAGCCCAAAGTGCCAAGCCAGGTCTTCCCTGAACCGGAAACAAGCATCCTTGGACCGGTTTTGTGGTAACACCCCTCATCAGCCAAACTAGCTTGAATCCAGTGGCAAAGTGAGCAAGAGACCCACGTCTGGGTATACCCTACCAACTTAGGGCAAACAAAGCAAACACAAGGAGATGATGGACGGAGCGCTGAAACTTTTCAGACACTCATCCCCAGTCACAGATCTGATGCCACATATGATAACAGGTGCAACCTGTGTAGAAAGTACAGACCATACAAACTCAATCAGAAGTAGTATGATATCCCATTAAGAAGTCCACATGCACACACATTCCCCAAGAGGAAGCTCGCAGTGACACACATGTCAGCCCTCTCATAATGACCTAAGTCTTAGGATGTCGTCTGTACTATGGGACCAGGTTCTATGGACCATATGTATCAAGTCAATGGGACTGGCTGAAAGGTTTCTGTACCACAATGCACAGGTTGTTTACCCTTCAAAAGGTCACATTGGTGTGTCATATTTCATAGTAGCTCACAGCACAGTACATGTAGGATGGCGCTGGGCTGCATGATGTTATTATTATGGATTTGTCTTTATAGGACATGACCAGGGATGAGGCTAGTCAGAAGATGACTACAAAAATGTGTATTCATGTATTTGTAGTGCTCAGCATATGAAAACTACACATGTTGTGTGTTACCTTTTGATGTATTTGTGCTAGAGTAGATGTATGCAAATTGTGTGTCCACAAAAGAGACATATTCTGTTTTTTTCTCTCTTGTATCCGTACAGGTCAATGCCCATCAGAACCAGGCCATTTCGAAGGCCGTTGCCCGGATGGTGTGGACCCTGGGGATCTATGGCCGGCAAGGCGTCCATTGAAAAAAAAGGTGGGAGGATAGGTGAGGTGCTGTGCTGTGCCTGGAAGATTGCAGAGGTCCAGCTGGGAAAGTCCTCCAAACCTGGTTCGGCATGCACAGAACACTGACACCCCCTCATGGGCTGCATGCTAGCAGTGGCCTACCCGGAGCTTGATAGGCAGTAAAGGGGGTGAGTCCTGGTCAGAGTTGTACATGTTACATTGGCAAAATGATTTGTTACAGGCAGTTATTTCCCCATCAACACTGAGGGTGACCCACACCCAATGCACAAGAAGAGATCCTCTTTGTGTCGGTCCGGTAGTGCCTATGTCCTAATGACCAGGAACACAGCAGAGTCCGGTCCAATACCAATTTACTATCTTGAGCAGACACATGGCTGAGTAAATGATTAATCACTTAGTGTGCTTTGATGTTCTGGGTGACAGTTGTACCAAACAGGCCACTTGTCTTCATTGTGTCAGGAGTGATGCTCTCTCACTACTGTGTCTCCTATGATGGTAGCCCTATTACATGTGAAATGGCATACAGTGCACTTTATATGCAATGACTGGACAACACTTCCCATTGGTAGGCTGGCATTCTACAGTAACATGAGTGTGCAAACATCAGTGTACCTTTCCCTGTTGCTGTTTCAGCTGCAATACTGTTTCAAGATTTGTTCACTGACCGGTGACGAGCATCTGGGAGTGAGATGTAGAAATGTTGAGATCATATATGAGTGCCTACACTCAGTCTTACAAGGCAATGTGTGTTTGCTGTACCAAATGGTGATGTAATAAGCCATCCCATTAGGACTAAAGTGATCCTACCTTTTCAGGTCAGAGATTTCCACTGACACATAACAACCTTCAAAGGTTTATTGGCTTGTATAAATGCAATCTAAGGATGGTGTTGTCACCAGTACCAAGCAGAATTGGGGATGTTCATAGGGCTATATGAATCTTATGCTGTGTGCATTTGGAGTAACTATCTCCCAAGAATTTGGCCCTGAATGTCGTCAGGCTACTCTTCCATGCTGCATATGATATGTAGCAAAACTACTTCCGTACAGCACTCATTTGACTTTTTTGAAATTGGACATTCAAGTAAAAAGTGACATCAATATGAAATTAGCATTTGCATATATATCAGCCACATTCTACACACCTAAGAAATACAGACACACACAATCAGTCACCCAACACACACCACAAAACAAGACACATCCCTCCTTGCAGCACATACACCTGATCCACATGTACCTGCACCCGCAACAGACTCACTCTACCTCCAAGACCTCACTCTCTACCATTCCCACTGCTGGGTACCCTATCAAAGATCCCTTATTTTTCCTTGCCATCAACCCTCCCAAAACCTCCAACCACCACTTTCAAGGACCTTACAACACCTGCCACACCCAAGACTACTCCTTCCACCTTCAAATATACCCCTCTTCCTGACCCATCCACCCCTTCCACTTCCCAAGGCACCCCTGACAAACGTTTCTCAACTTCACATTCCCAAACCCCACAAATGTTAAGTCCACTCTCCAAAACCACCACTTCCCAACTCAAGGACATTCTTCCCAAAACTAAACAACCTGATCCCAAATAACATTTTTGAGATGCCTGCCCTGCCCAATGAATGCCCCTTTGTGAGGAGGTTGCCCTAGCAGTGTTAGGGCAGAGTTTGTGGCACTGTAGTTTGCTAAGCCACACCATTTCACTATGGACGGGCCATTGGTCTTTTGTTGTGTTTTGTCACTGTTGTTTATTTGGACTAATTAAAATCTGCTTTGATTTTTAAAACCATTAGTCCTGGCATTACTTTTCCCTAGCTAAATTTAGGACCCTAGCAATGTTGCAGATTTTAAATTGTTCCAGAATATTTTTGTGTTTACAAATGATGGCAGGTTATACTACTAATACTTTAAAAGTGTATTTTGTTATGTACATGCACAATTTGATATGGTATGTGATGTTGATTACTTTTTATGGGCATACATTCATTATTGTGTTGATCACCTGCACCACCTAATTAACGTGATCTGATGCAATGCAATGTGTGACGACAGGTGTGTTTGCTTCATCCTGATTGGTGACCAATATTAACTTGTATTTATATATACACCTTGGAATCAGTGCAGGGGTTCCACAGGATAAAGGGAAATGTTCCGTGGATGCATGTGTGGTATGATTCCAAATTGAGCCAAACATTGATTGGGGTGGTGTTTCACATGGTGAAGGTTTCAGCTTGTCTTGAGCAATGTCTTGATCATTTTGTTTGCACTTCTCCCTGAAATGTATCCTGGAAATGTGTTTAATGTGTGCAAGTTAGTTAGTTGTTAATCGATACCTGGACTCTGGTTAGTTATCATACAGTTTTGTGTTATGTTTCTGGACATGTGTCCATTATTTTGTGAGTACTTTACACCTACTTTAGTTATATGAGAAGAATGCTTTTGGTGATGTGTTTGTTTTTACAACTTGCATTTACATGGCACTTGGTTATGCTATTTTGTTATCCCTGATATAATTGAAGCTAGGAGCCTGTGCACAGAGATGTGTACAGGCATGGGCAAAGTGGCACCTGGCCCAGGGAGCCAGACTTTGAGGGTGACCTGTGATGCCTTCCAGAGATAAAGAGGAAGCAGCATAAGGTAAGAGAATCCTTTATTAGCACCTTTGCCAATGATGACATCAACTGCCACAAGCATCAGGTAGAATTCTCAACATGTCATCACTGATGCTGAGGTAATCATATTCTAAGGGAGAGAGAGAAGGTGACAAGAGAATGCAAACTGTCAAACTTCTCCCTCCACATGCAAAGGAAGAGAGAAAGGATGAATACAGGAGGATGGAGTGATGACCAAGAGGTATGTAAGGAACAGGTATGACCCAAAAGCAAATGCAGGATAGAGGATAAGGGAAAGAGAGAGACTAGGGAGTAGAGCCAAGAAAAGATATCAAAGGAAAATAGAGAAAACAAGCAAAAATCATTCTACGAAATCTCTAAGATAAGCAGATTTCTTAATGACTCCAACACTCTTCCTTTGTTCCACCTGACCACCCCCGTGATGGTTTTGCAAACCTTTTTTATGTAAAACATTAAAGAATTGGCCACTACCATCCTGGACACTAGCATTTTCTTTGGGACAAGGAACAACAACTACCCTGCTTTTGTTCCAGATGCGACCGTCATGTGTTTTGACAACTTGTAATCTCCTAGTGAACTTTGACCAATCAGAACAACCTTTGGGAGCTTTAATTTTTACAAAGTCTCCCACACTCACAGACACATTCTTAACATTTTTAGACAAGTCAAACATGACTTTTTTCTTTTCCTGTGCAATCAACTCTTTGTTTCTCCACTCACCAATGGTATTGTCAACACACCCTTTAGACCAGTGCATCCAATCAGGATTTACCTTGGTTGAGAGTACCCTCCCTTTAAACAATTCAAATGGAGACTTTCTGGTGGTAGAGTGTGGTGACATACGATACCCAGACAGTCTTTTGGATAACTCAAGCTTCCAGTCCAAGTTGTTGCATCTCGCCAATTAAATACCTTCTTTAAGTGTCTTGATCACCCTTTCAATTGCCCCATTGGTCTCAGGATGATATCAAGCAGACGTTTTGTGCTCTATGCCACACCCATTCAAATAATTGGCCATCTCGCGCAAGCAAAACTGCACACCATTGTCTGTTAACAGGTAACGAGGGTAACTTTCACTTCTAAACATATTATCCAAAAAATGTATCACTGAAGAGGAAGAAATGTCATGGACACTCGACAGCTCTACCCAGCTAGAGCACAGGTCCATGAGGACTAAAACATAGGGAGTAGCATGTTCTGCTCTCACAGGTCCCATAATGTCCACTGAAGCCTCCTCCCAAGGATATTTAGGAAGAGTTCTACAAACCATGGGTGTCTGCCTATTTCTCAAACCCTTGTCACTAAGGACACATTCAGAACAGTCTCTGATCAAGTGTTCTACATCATGATCAAGACCTGGCCACCAAAAATCTCTGCAAAGCCTACTCTTGGTTTTTACACTGCCCATGTGGCCCTCATGAACCAATTGTAAGATCCTACCTCTCAACGTCCCAGGAGGAATTAATCTAGTACCCCGTTCATCAATGATTTGTTCCCAACCTCCCTCACATTCCTTAAGCTCAGAACTGTTTCTTTTACCTGAACTGACAACATTTCTCACCTTACACAAAATGTCATCCTTCTGTAATTAAGATAACCACTCTTCTTAATTTATGGTTCCCTCTGTCACCTCACAGACACTCACCTCATCTTCTGAGTCCAGATCATCTTCAACAAAAGAGTGAGGGGTAGATGTGTCAACCAGCCTTGATAAACAATCAGCAGAGAAATGACCTGTCCCAGGAATGTATTGGACGGTGAGGAAAAAATCTTGCAAACCAACAATCAACCAGCGAATGCGAGATGAGATCGAATCCAGACCCTTCTTATTGAAAAATCCAACTAACGGTTTATGATCAGTCTGGACATAAAACCTGACACCCCAAAGAAAGTGTCTAAATCTCAATATTGACCAATACACCGATAGGTACTCTCTTTCTATAACAGAGTAGTTGCATTCAGCTTCCCTGAGAGACATAGAGATGCACGCAATGAGATGCTCTTTTCCATCTTTTATTTGAACAAGAAGAGCTCCCAACCCTTTTCCACTGGCATCACAGACTATCTTGGTCTCACACATTGCATCAAACAACTGGAGAGAAGGAGCTTGGTTTAGCTCCTGCTTGACATTTTCAACTTCCTGATGACATTCTTGTCCCCATACACAATTAGTTTTTTTTTTAACAGAACTCTCATGTTAAATGTTTTACTGGCAAAGTCTTTGATGAATTGACTATAGTATTCCACCATCCCAAGAAAAGAAGAAAGTTCCTCTTTGGTTTTTGGCTCGTGGAGCGCTTGAATTATATCAACCAGATCTTTCTTTGGTCTAATACCTGTTGGAGTAACGTTGAAGCCTAAATACGAGACTTCATTAACACACAACTTGCACTTTTCAGCCTGAAGTGTCAATCTAGCCAACTGAAGCTTTGATAACACCTCGAAAAACATGCTGATCATGTTCCTCATTGTTGGACCCAAAGACAATTATATCGTCTTGGTAACACTTGACACCGGCTTTTATCTTTCAGAATGTTTGACAAAATTCTTTGAAAAACTGCTGCGGCAGAAATCAACCCAAAAGTAATTCTTTTGAACCGAAAATTTCCAAAAGGAGTTGCAAAGCAGTAAGATCCAGTGAAGACTCATCCAATTCAACCTGATGATAGACTGACATTAAGTCTAATGTGCTGAAAACTCTAGCACCTGAGAAAGTAGAAATCATTTCTTCAATGTTGGTTAATGGTAAATTGTCGACTACTACCTCACTGTTTAAAGCTCTGAGATCCACACAAAGACGAATGTCACCATTACCCTTGCACATGATGACAATAGGGGCCAACCATTCGGTTGCTTCAATCTCTTCAATGACCCCACACTCCTTTAACTTCTTAAGTTCACTCTCCACTGCCGTCTGTAGATGTAAGGGAATCCTTCTCACTTTAGACACAACAGGAATTGCATAACATTTCATCTTGATCCGGTGTTTGTACCAATCAACTTACCCAGCTTGTTTTGAAACAATTTACTAAATTTCTGAACAGATGTATTTCTTACACAGTCAATTTCATCAATTTGAACTTGAGGAGACATGTTAGGATGTAAACCGACCCCCACATTTTTCTGATGACTCCAACCTAGGAGATCATCACCGTGACACGAGACATACACCTTCCCACACGTGCTCTTACCACTCACATTTATGCATGCCTCAATGTAGCCAAGCATTTCAATTTTAGAACCCCCATAACCACCCTGTTGAATGTCCATCTTAGAGAGAGTCTTATTGTTACTAAACATTCTTAAAAACTTTTGCTCAGAGATAATGGTAATGCGTGAACATGAGTCAAATTTCATCACAACATCCTTTCCATCAATGCATACCACTTCAGACGGAAACAGTTTGTTGGACTCCCCAACTTGCAAGACTATTTCTTGAGAAGCCTCTTTGCCTCTACCCCTACTCTGTTTTTTTAACCTGTTTCTTCCTGCCGTTCTGCTCCCAAACAATGTAACAATAAAGCATGCCTCCACTCTGCACCAGGATTAGTGCCACATACACGTGCATAATTCCCAAAAACTTTTTTCCACTTTGACCAATCAATCAAAGGTTCACCTGGGGAGGGTAGGAAAAACGGTGTTGAAGTAACATTCTGCATGGTACTTAGCCAGAAAATCACGAAATGTAACTGTGGTGAGTTATCACAGATCAGTATTAATGAGGCAGTCCTAAAGATACCGGAAGTATGTGTAACTGTTAATTTCCAGAGATGAAAATGAGGTAACTTCACTGAGCTACACAGCCATTGTAAGACAGGAATGAGTGAACAACACCTTTCACTGATGCTTTCTCCACATTGTGATATGTTCCAAGAAATTAGATTGAAAAGAAGGCATACGGGCACAAAGAAAAGACCCCTGAGTGATGAGGCTGGAAATAAAAACAAAAAAAACACAAAGCTCTCAAAATCTGTATCAGCCTAGTTAACACGTCTCCTTTAAGCGCAGCCTAGGTTCATCCAGGAACGATAGCGAAAATCGGAAACTGGGTACAGTTGCGGTGAATTCAACACAAAACTATCACCAAAGGAAATCGCTTTGTTTACAAGCCTTCAAGTAATCAACACAAATCTGTCACTAGCTGAACCAGCTGCATGAACACGGCTCCGTAAGAAAACTGAATGATACAGAATGAAACAGAGTTTCCTGTAAGTCAAGACAGCATTAAGAAACATGTGAAAGAAAACGTTCCTCTGCTGCAAGACCGCTTCTGTGTGAGAGACCCTCTCGCAGTAAAATAAAAATGCCACTCCGTGAAAAACTACGAAATGGCCGGCACTTAACAGAACGGCCATTAGGAGATGCCCTGGAGCAGACTTCCAGATGAGGAGCCGTGATGCAGAGAAACAGCAGACTGTACCTTTGGTTAAGGGAAACAACTCCTTCGTTCAGCGCAGCACAAAACCGCTGACTTGAGGGAAGGCAGTGCGAGTTGGTGATGCCTCAGAACCAGTGCAGCTTCAATACACCGTCTCGACAATAATGTCTTGCCGCCTCGTTAAGGTGCTACAGCCTCCGGATCCCATCCAAATCATCGCCAAAATTGTGATGTCTCCCAGAGATAAAGACGGAAGCAGCAGAAGGTAAGAGAATCCTCTATTAGCACCTTCACCAATGACGACATCAACTGCCAGAAGCATCTGGTAGAATTCTCAATATGTCATCGCTGATGCTGAGGTAATCACATTCTAAGGGAGAGAGAGAAGGTGACAAGAGAATGCAAACTGTCACATGACCCCTGATTGAGCCAACCCTGATCTACAGAGTGTCTTGCCATGATGGCTTTGAAATACTTTTTCAAAAGATTTGTTTGATTATTATTTTCCAAAAACTTCTTTTTGATAGGGGTGATGTGTGAGAGTCTTACATAAATTTTGCAAAGAAGATCCATTTCTGTTTCATCCATACTTAATTGATATCATATCAAAATAGAACATAGCATGTGAGAAATGGGAAGTTGTCACAAAGCTTATTTGATGTAATGTTAGTGAGGAGCTGATGTTATGTTACAATATTAAAACACACATCACTTTCTATGGACATTAGATTTGGAATTTGGAAGGGTGTGCCTGTGATGTGTCAGTGACCAGGCCTCCAAGGGAATCTAGGAGATGAATCAAGATCATACATTCAAAGCTGTACCGAACAGGGACCCACAAAATAGGTTTGGGACAGGGACCCCAAACACCTTAAGTTGTCGCTGCTTGTGCATCTGTTAACTGGGAAGTCAATGTAAATGGGTTTGATTGTGACTTACTGTCAGTTGCGTCCATGAATGTGTCGATTTTGGACGTCATCAAGCAGAAACAGCACTGGCAGGACATGCACGATCATTTGAAGCTGAGTCTATTATCTGCCTATTTCCACCAGGTCAGGTGAGGCGGTTTGACCGCCACAGTCACGTCGGCGGAAAGGCACAATGTGATTGGGCCGGCAGAAACACTGATGGTCCGGCTTCCGACAGACGCACTGGCTATTCCGCCTCCTCTGTGCCTGAAATTTCCTGGCGGAGGGGATGCCGCAGGGGTCTCTCATCTATGGAACCTCATGCATCGTAATAGGGCAGGTGGACCGCCAACTGTGTGGCGGGGAATCCGACACCGTTTCGACAGTAGTACCCCTCTGCCAAACTCATAATCAGGCCCTAAGTGTGATGCATATGTGTTTTGGGGAATGTAATGTGTTTTGAGAGGTTTCCTGGAGGATCTGCTTTTTTAAACACTTTTTCAGTGTTTTTATGGTTCCAACATACTCTGGATTGCTTCCAGGGATTTGCATTGGATTTGTTTTATTTCTGCATTTGTGGCTTTTTGGACTATATTTTTCCATTTTTGGTGGATTACTATGTTTTACTAAGCGGATACAAAGGAAGATCTGCATCTACAGAACAGTAGGGGCTTAATTACGGGTCTGGCAGTCCACAGACTGCCATACTCATGAAGGCGAGGCGGTGGTGGTCTCCTGACTGCTCAATTACAATAAGGGTGGCCGTACTGCCATTTCTCCACCGCCGCCATGAGTGAACCGCCAACCCCTGGTGGTGTTGCGGCGGTCAGGAGGCAGTAATAAGCATGGCGGGACCACTGCGGTCCCACCAAAAATATTACAAGGTTCCTCTCTGCTATGGTTTTCATGGCATTTCTACCACCATGAAAACCCTGGTGGAGAGGAAACAAAGGTGGCCCTACAGGGCCTCCTTTGCCCTCTGCGCTATGTGGATGCACATGGGGGGCACAACATGTGCCCATGCTGACCAGTTCCTGGGGGTGAGTGTTTGATTTGCTCAAACGCTTCGTCCATCATCTCCTTTGGTATCGCTTTGTTCGCCCTAAGTTGGCAGGGTATGCCCAGACGTGGGTCTCTTGCTCACTTTGCCACTGGATTCAAGATAGCCTGGCTGATGAGGGTTATGAAATCGAAACCGGCCCCAGGATGCTTGTTTCTGGTCCAGGGAAGACATGGCTTGGCAGTTCGGGCTGGACTGTTCCCATGAGGCACAGGGTCAGACTGATTTGCATATGGCCATGTCTGAACTGGGGTAGTGGCGTGAGCTAAAGAATGATGATGGATTAAACCCAGATCACTTGACTGGGGGGTGAGTGCTTGATTTGCTCAAACGCTTCGTCCATCATCTCCTTTGGTATCGCTTTGTTTGCCCTAAGATGGCAGGGTATGCCCAGACGTGGGTCTCTTGCTCACTTTGCCACTGGATTCAAGATAGCCTGGCTGATGAGGGTTATGAAATCGAAACCGGCCCCAGGATGCTTGTTTCAGGTCCAGGGAAGACATGGCTTGGCAGTTCAGGCTGGACTGTTCCCATGAGGCACAGGGTCAGACTGATTTGCATATGGCCATGTCTGAACTGGGGTGGTGGAGTGAGCTAAATAATGATGATGGATTAAACCCAGTTCCTTGACTGGGGGTGAGTGTTTGATTTGCTCAAACGCTTCGTCCATCAGCTCCTTTGGTATCGCTTTGTGCCTGCAGGACATGGACTTTTCAGTCCATGCCGTGCAGAAACCGATTTTGACATTCCCATTTCGGTGCCCATTTTCAGAGAATCATCATGGGAACGTCAAAAAGAAAGCGTGACAGACAGGAGGATACTCATAATCTGGTGGGCAGCCTGACATTTGGCGGTGTTGCAGTGGGGCAGACCCAGCACCACACTGCCAAAATCATAATCAGGCCCTAAGCATTATTTATTTCATTTCTTTTTGGTGAGAAATGTGATATTATATTGCTTGAATAAACATTATGTGATTGTTCTTTGGAATTGTGTGTTTTATGTGCTGTAATTAATGTATGTGATGGATTGAGTTTGTTTTTAGATTCTTATTTTGGTGTTGTTTATTTATTTAGAATAATGTATATATTTTATTAACTCAGTCACCATTAATTTGGAAATTCTATTTACATTTTGTCATAATCTTTTAAGACTTTGGTTGCTTATTCATTGTATGACATACTTTTGGCTATTATTTTTAAGTAATCAATTCCTTTATTTTTTACGAAGATGTTGACTTTCCATTGTAGCAGATCATTTAGTCTTTTGGTTTGTTTGTGAAGTTTAAAGGCAATTTGGCCAACAGATTGCTCAATCCATAATTATTGTTAGCTTTGCTCTTTTCTAATGCTTCTATAAATGTATAGAGTGCAGGTTGGGTTCTGTCTACTTTGGATTGGAAGGCTGTGTGGCTTCCTTCCACTGTGTTGTTTGTTTTGGCTTCCTCTGCCAGGGTGCTGTCATAGACACTCCACTGTGGTATTTGGAATCTGGTTTGGCATCTGTGTCCGGAGCGATGTAGTCCACTAACCCAACTGTCTTTGAAATGGTCCATTAGAGGGCTTTATTTGCCTTCATTTTGTTGGTAGTTAGGGTATTCTATTAATAAATTGTAGTGGTTGGGTACCTATGTGACAGGGACTATTGATGCCACTTCTTTTATTTCAAATGAAAATTGACTATTTATACAATATTCTACAGATTTTCAGAGGTGTATCCACATGCTTAGATTGAAATATTAGTAACAGTTTTCTATGGTTGTGTAAGGGAAATGTTTTTAATGGTTTGAATCACAGCTTGTCCAAAGTCTGATATTTTGGGGGATTGTAATTATTTGTTTTTGTTTAGCCCCTTCGCTGCTAGGCCTTTCCCCCCCCCGTGCTAAGCCTTTTTTGGGCTATTTCGGGTATTGTGCGCTTAGGCCCCTTTAACATTTTGACCACATAAGGTATCCACGCCAAATTTGCGTCCTTTTCTTCCAACATCATGGGGATTCTAAATGTACCCAGGGTTTTTGGATTCCCCTGGAGGGGTCCCAGAAATTAGCCAAAATACAGCAAAATTTTCTTTTTTTGGGAAAAATTGAAAAAACGGGCTGCAAATGAAAGCGTCTGAGTTTTTCTCTGCAAATGGTATCAAAAAAGGGTTTGTGGGGCTAAAATAACCATTTTCCCAGCTTTTAGGGAATTACAGACTTTTTACAGAAAACCAACATTTTTTACACAGTTTTGGAATTTTTCTGGGACATAGCCTATTTTTGCTATTTTTTGTGCTTTCAACCTCCTTCCAGTTAATGGTACAAATGGGTGCGAAAGCAATAATGGATCCTGGAAATCTATACTTTTTAGAAATGTAGACAAAATTCTGAATTCAGCCAGGGGTCATTTGTGTATATCCATCAAGGTTTCTTTATAGAAACTAACAGTTAAATATAGGAAAAATTGTAAATTAGTTGAATATAACAGCCTTTTGTGTCAACGTTTTCACCTGTAACTTCTTCTAATTATGACAGCTATTTGAAAGCAATATACCGTTACATCTGCTGGACCTTCCTGGTTGTGGGGATATATAGGACTTGTAGGTTCACCAAGAACCCGACGAACCCAGAATCAAAAACTAAGCAGCAATTTGCAATGGTTTTTTATTATGTTCCAGGTATATAGCAATTATTGTGGGAAAATGTATACATGAAAAAATAGGTATGAAAGACACCTATGTATTTCTGAAATGGGAACAAATTATAGAGTTTAGAAAAAGTACATATTTGCACAGAGATGTGTACAGGCATGGACAAAGTGGCACCTGGCCCAGGGAGCCAGACTTTGAGGGTGACCTGTGATGCCTTCCAGAGATAAAGACGGAAGCAGCATAAGGTAAGAGAATCCTTTATTAGCACCTTCGCCAATGATGACATCAACTGCCAAAAGCATCAGGTAGAATTCTCAACATGTCATCACTGATGCTGAGGTAATCTTTTTCTAAGGGAGAGAGAGAAGGTGACAAGAGAATGCAAACTGTCACACTTCTCCCTCCACATGCAAAGGAAGAGAGAAAGGATGAATACAGGAGGATGGAGTGATGACCAAGAGGTATGTAAGGAACAGGTATGACCCAAAAGCAAATGCAGGATAGAGGATAAGGGAAAGAGAGAGACTAGGGAGTAGAGCCAAGAAAAGATATCAAAGGAAAATAGAGAAAACAAGCAAAAATCATTCTACGAAATCTCTAAGATAAGCAGATTTCTTAATGACTCCAACACTCTTCCTTTGTTCCACCTGACCACCCCCGTGATGGTTTTGCAAACCTTTTTTTATGTAAAACATTAAAGAATTGGCCACTACCATCCTGGACACTAGCATTTTCTTTGGGACAAGGAACAACAACTACCCTGCTTTTGTTCCAGATGCGACCGTCATGTGTTTTGACAACTTGTAATCTCCTAGTGAACTTTGACCAATCAGAACAACCTTTGGGAGCTTTAATTTTTACAAAGTCTCCCACACTCACAGACACCTTCTTAACATTTTTAGACAAGTCAAACATGACTTTTTTTCTTTTCCTGTGCAATCAACTCTTTGTTTCTCCACTCACCAATGGTATTGTCAACACACCCTTTAGACCAGTGCATCCAATCAGGATTTACCTTGGTTGAGAGTACCCTCCCTTTAAACAATTCAAATGGAGACTTTCTGGTGGTAGAGTGTGGTGACATACGATACCCAGACAGTCTTTTGGATAACTCAAGCTTCCAGTCCAAGTTGTTGCATCTCGCCAATTAAATACCTTCTTTAAGTGTCTTGATCACCCTTTCAATTGCCCCATTGGTCTCAGGATGATATCAAGCAGACGTTTTGTGCTCTATGCCACACCCATTCAAATAATTGGCCATCTCGCGCAAGCAAAACTGCACACCATTGTCTGTTAACAGGTAACGAGGGTAACTTTCACTTCTAAACATATTATCCAAAAAATGTATCACTGAAGAGGAAGAAATGTCATGGACACTCGACAGCTCTACCCACCTAGAGCACAGGTCCATGAGGACTAAAACATAGGGAGTAGCATGTTCTGCTCTCACAGGTCCCATAATGTCCACTGAAGCCTCCTCCCAAGGATATTTAGGAAGAGTTCTACAAACCATGGGTGTCTGCCTATTTCTCAAACCCTTGTCACTAAGGACACATTCAGAACAGTCTCTGATCAAGTGTTCTACATCATGATCAAGACCTGGCCACCAAAAATCTCTGCAAAGCCTACTCTTGGTTTTTACACTGCCCATGTGGCCCTCATGAACCAATTGTAAGATCCTACCTCTCAACGTCCCAGGAGGAATTAATCTAGTACCCCGTTCATCAATGATTTGTTCCCAACCTCCCTCACATTCCTTAAGCTCAGAACTGTTTCTTTTACCTGAACTGACAACATTTCTCACCTTACACAAAATGTCATCCTTCTGTAATTAAGATAACCACTCTTCTTAATTTATGGTTCCCTCTGTCACCTCACAGACACTCACCTCATCTTCTGAGTCCAGATCATCTTCAACAAAAGAGTGAGGGGTAGATGTGTCAACCAGCCTTGATAAACAATCAGCAGAGAAATGACCTGTCCCAGGAATGTATTGGACGGTGAGGAAAAAATCTTGCAAACCAACAATCAACCAGCGAATGCGAGATGAGATCGAATCCAGACCCTTCTTATTGAAAAATCCAACTAACGGTTTATGATCAGTCTGGACATAAAACCTGACACCCCAAAGAAAGTGTCTAAATCTCAATATTGACCAATACACCGATAGGTACTCTCTTTCTATAACAGAGTAGTTGCATTCAGCTTCCCTGAGAGACATAGAGATGCACGCAATGAGATGCTCTTTTCCATCTTTTATTTGAACAAGAAGAGCTCCCAACCCTTTTCCACTGGCATCACAGACTATCTTGGTCTCACACATTGCATCAAACAACTGGAGAGAAGGAGCTTGGTTTAGCTCCTGCTTGACATTTTCAACTTCCTGATGACATTCTTGTCCCCATACAAAATTAGTTTTTTTTTTAACAGAACTCTCATGTTAAATGTTTTACTGGCAAAGTCTTTGATGAATTGACTATAGTATTCCACCATCCCAAGAAAAGAAGAAAGTTCCTCTTTGGTTTTTGGCTCGTGGAGCGCTTGAATTATATCAACCAGATCTTTCTTTGGTCTAATACCTGTTGGAGTAACGTTGAAGCCTAAATACGAGACTTCATTAACACACAACTTGCACTTTTCAGCCTGAAGTGTCAATCTAGCCAACTGAAGCTTTGATAACACCTCGAAAAACATGCTGATCATGTTCCTCATTGTTGGACCCAAAGACAATTATATCGTCTTGGTAACACTTGACACCGGCTTTTATCTTTCAGAATGTTCGACAAAATTCTTTGAAAAACTGCTGCGGCAAAAGTAATTCTTTTGAACCGAAAATTTCCAAAAGGAGTTGCAAAGCAGTCAGATCCTGTGAAGACTCATCCAATTCAACCTGATGATAGACTGACATTAAGTCTAATGTGCTGAAAACTCTAGCACCTGAGAAAGTAGAAATCATTTCTTCAATGTTGGTTAATGGTAAATTGTCGACTACTACCTCACTGTTTAAAGCTCTGAGATCCACACAAAGACGAATGTCACCATTACCCTTGCACATGATGACAATAGGGGCCAACCATTCGGTTGCTTCAATCTCTTCAATGACCCCACACTCCTTTAACTTCTTAAGTTCACTCTCCACTGCCGTCTGTAGATGTAAGGGAATCCTTCTCACTTTAGACACAACAGGAATTGCATAACATTTCATCTTGATCCGGTGTTTGTACCAATCAACTTACCCAGCTTGTTTTGAAACAATTTACTAAATTTCTGAACAGATGTATTTCTTACACAGTCAATTTCATCAATTTGAACTTGAGGAGACATGTTAGGATGTAAACCGACCCCAACATTTTTCTGATGACTCCAACCTAGGAGATCATCACCGTGACACGAGACATAAACCTTCCCACACGTGCTCTTACCACTCACATTTATGCATGCCTCAATGTAGCCAAGCATTTCAATTTTAGAACCCCCATAACCACCCTGTTGAATGTCCATCTTAGAGAGAGTCTTATTGTTACTAAACATTCTTAAAAACTTTTGCTCAGAGATAATGGTAATGCGTGAACATGAGTCAAATTTCATCACAACATCCTTTCCATCAATGCATACCACTTCAGACGGAAACAGTTTGTTGGACTCCCCAACTTGCAAGACTATTTCTTGAGAAGCCTCTTTGCCTCTACCCCTACTCTGTTTTTTTAACCTGTTTCTTCCTGCCGTTCTGCTCCCAAACAATGTAACAATAAAGCATGCCTCCACTCTGCACCAGGATTAGTGCCACATACACGTGCATAATTCCCAAAAACTTTTTTCCACTTTGACCAATCAATCAAAGGTTCACCTGGGGAGGGTAGGAAAAACGGTGTTGAAGTAACATTCTGCATGGTACTTAGCCAGAAAATCACGAAATGTAACTGTGGTGAGTTATCACAGATCAGTATTAATGAGGCAGTCCTAAAGATACCGGAAGTATGTGTAACTGTTAATTTCCAGAGATGAAAATGAGGTAACTTCACTGAGCTACACAGCCATTGTAAGACAGGAATGAGTGAACAACACCTGTCACTGATGCTTGCTCCACATTGTGATATGTTCCAAGAAATCAGATTGAAAAGAAGGCATACGGGCACAAAGAAAAGACCCCTGAGTGATGAGGCTGGAAATAAAAACAAAAAAAACACAAAGCTCTCAAAAGCTGTATCAGCCTAGTTAACACGTCTCCTTTAAGCGCAGCCTAGGTTCATCCAGGAACGATAGCGAAAATCGGAAACTGGGTACAGTTGCGGTGAATTCAACACAAAACTATCACCAAAGGAAATCGCTTTGTTTACAAGCCTTCAAGTAATCAACACAAATCTGTCACTAGCTGAACCAGCTGCATGAACACGGCTCCGTAAGAAAACTGAATGATACAGAATGAAACAGAGTTTCCTGTAAGTCAAGACAGCATTAAGAAACATGTGAAAGAAAACGTTCCTCTGCTGCAAGACCGCTTCTGTGTGAGAGACCCTCTCGCAGTAAAATAAAAATGCCACTCCGTGAAAAACTACGAAATGGCCGGCACTTAACAGAACGGCCATTAGGAGATGCCCTGGAGCAGACTGCCAGATGAGGAGCCGTGATGCAGAGAAACAGCAGACTGTACCTTTGGTTAAGGGAAACAACTCCTTCGTTCAGCGCAGCACAAAACCGCTGACTTGAGGGAAGGCAGTGCGAGTTGGTGATGCCTCAGAACCAGTGCAGCTTCAGTACTCCGTCTCGACAATAATGTCAAATAAACTCTTGCCGCCTCGTTAAGGTGCTACAGCCTCCGGATCCCATCCAAATCATCGCCAAAATTGTGATGTCTCCCAGAGATAAAGACGGAAGCAGCAGAAGGTAAGAGAATCCTCTATTAGCACCTTCACCAATGACGACATCAACTGCCAGAAGCATCTGGTAGAATTCTCAATATGTCATCGCTGATGCTGAGGTAATCACATTCTAAGGGAGAGAGAGAAGGTGACAAGAGAATGCAAACTGTCACATGACCCCTGATTGAGCCAACCCTGATCTACAGAGTGTCTTGCCATGATGGCTTTGAAATACTTTTTCAAAAGATTGGTTTGATTATTATTTTCCAAAAACTTCTTTTTGATAGGGGTGATGTGTGAGAGTCTTACATAAATTTTACAAAGAAGATCCATTTCTGTTTCATCCATACTTAATTGATATCATATCAAAATAGAACATAGCATGTGAGAAATGGGAAGTTGTCACAAAGCTTATTTGATGTAATGTTAGTGAGGAGCTGATGTTATGTTACAATATTAAAACACACATCACTTTCTATGGACATTAGATTTGGAATTTGGAAGGGTGTGCCTGTGCTGTGTCAGTGACCAGGCCTCCAAGGGAATCTAGGAGATGAATCAAGATCATACATTCAAAGCTGTACCGAACAGGGACCCACAAAATAGGTTTGGGACAGGGACCCCAAACACCTTAAGTTGTCGCTGCTTGTGCATCTGTTAACTGGGAAGTCAATGTAAATGGGTTTGATTGTGACTTACTGTCAGTTGCGTCCATGAATGTGTCGATTTTGGACGTCATCAAGCAGAAACAGCACTGGCAGGACATGCACGATCATTTGAAGCTGAGTCTATTATCTGCCTATTTCCACCAGGTCAGGTGGGGCGGTTTGACCGCCACAGTCACGTCGGCGGAAAGGCACAATGTGATTGGGCCGGCAGAAACACTAATGGTCCGGCTTCCGACAGATGCATTGGCTTTTCCGCCTCCTCTGTGCCTGAAATGGCCTGGCGGAGGGGATGCCGCAGGGGTCTCTCATCTATGGAACCTCATGCATCGTAATAGGGCAGGTGGACCGCCAACTGTGTGGCGGGGAATCCGACACCGTTTCGACAGTAGTACCCCTCTGCCAAACTCATAATCAGGCCCTAAGTGTGATGCATATGTGTTTTGGGGAATGTAATGTGTTTTGAGAGGTTTCCTGGAGGATCTGCTTTTTTAAACACTTTTTCAGTGATTTTATGGTTCCAACATACTCTGGATTGCTTCCAGGGATTTGCATTGGATTTGTTTTATTTCTGCATTTGTGGCTTTTTGGACTATATTTTTCCATTTTTGGTGGATTACTATGTTTTACTAAGCGGATACAAAGGAAGATCTGCATCTACAGAACAGTAGGGGCTTAATTACGGGTCTGGCAGTCCACAGACTGCCATACTCATGAAGGCGAGGCGGTGGTGGTCTCCTGACTGCTCAATTACAATAAGGGTGGCCGTACTGCCATTTCTCCACCGCCGCCATGAGTGAACCGCCAACCCCTGGTGGTGTTGCGGCGGTCAGGAGGCAGTAATAAGCATGGCGGGACCACTGCGGTCCCACCAAAAATATTACAAGGTTCCTCTCTGCTATGGTTTTCATGGCATTTCTACCACCATGAAAACCCTGGTGGAGAGGAAACAAAGGTGGCCCTACAGGGCCTCCTTTGCCCTCTGCGCTATGTGGATGCACATGGTGGGCACAACATGTGCCCATGCTGACCAGTTCCTGGGGGTGAGTGTTTGATTTGCTCAAACGCTTCGTCCATCATCTCCTTTGGTATCGCTTTGTTCGCCCTAAGTTGGCAGGGTATGCCCAGACGTGGGTCTCTTGCTCACTTTGCCACTGGATTCAAGATAGCCTGGTTGATGAGGGTTATGAAATCGAAACCGGCCCCAGGATGCTTGTTTCCGGTCCAGGGAAGACATGGCTTGGCAGTTCGGGCTGGACTGTTCCCATGAGGCACAGGGTCAGACTGATTTGCATATGGCCATGTCTGAACTGGGGTAGTGGCGTGAGCTAAAGAATGATGATGGATTAAACCCAGATCACTTGACTGGGGGGTGAGTGCTTGATTTGCTCAAACGCTTCGGCCATCATCTCCTTTGGTATCGCTTTGTTTGCCCTAAGATGGCAGGGTATGCCCAGACGTGGGTCTCTTGCTCACTTTGCCACTGGATTCAAGATAGCCTGGCTGATGAGGGTTATGAAATCGAAACCGGCCCCAGGATGCTTGTTTCAGGTCCAGGGAAGACATGGCTTGGCAGTTCAGGCTGGACTGTTCCCATGAGGCACAGGGTCAGACTGATTTGCATATGGCCATGTCTGAACTGGGGTGGTGGAGTGAGCTAAATAATGATGATGGATTAAACCCAGTTCCTTGACTGGGGGTGAGTGTTTGATTTGCTCAAACGCTTCGTCCATCAGCTCCTTTGGTATCGCTTTGTGCCTGCAGGACATGGACTTTTCAGTCCATGCCGTGCAGAAACCGATTTTGACATTCCCATTTTGGTGCCCATTTTCAGAGAATCATCATGGGAACGTCAAAAAGAAAGCGTGACAGACAGGAGGATACTCATAATCTGGTGGGCAGCTTGACATTTGGTGGTGTTGCAGTGGGGCAGACCCAGCACCACACTGCCAAAATCATAATCAGGCCCTAAGCATTATTTATTTCATTTCTTTTTGGTGAGAAATGTGATATTATATTGCTTGAATAAACATTATGTGATTGTTCTTTGGAATTGTGTGTTTTATGTGCTGTAATTAATGTATGTGATGGATTGAGTTTGTTTTTAGATTCTTATTTTGGTGTTGTTTATTTATTTAGAATAATGTATATATTTTATTAACTCAGTCACCATTAATTTGGAAATTCTATTTACATTTTGTCATAATCTTTTAAGACTTTGGTTGCTTATTCATTGTATGACATACTTTTGGCTATTATTTTTAAGTAATCAATTCCTTTATTTTTTACGAAGATGTTGACTTTCCATTGTAGCAGATCATTTAGTCTTTTGGTTTGTTTGTGAAGTTTAAAGGCAATTTGGCCAACAGATTGCTCAATCCATAATTATTGTTAGCTTTGCTCTTTTCTAATGCTTCTATAAATGTATAGAGTGCAGGTTGGGTTCTGTCTACTTTGGATTGGAAGGCTGTGTGGCTTCCTTCCACTGTGTTGTTTGTTTTGGCTTCCTCTGCCAGGGTGCTGTCATAGACACTCCACTGTGGTATTTGGAATCTGGTTTGGCATCTGTGTCCGGAGCGATGTAGTCCACTAACCCAACTGTCTTTGAAATGGTCCATTAGAGGGCTTTATTTGCCTTCATTTTGTTGGTAGTTAGGGTATTCTATTAATAAATTGTAGTGGTTGGGTACCTATGTGACAGGGACTATTGATGCCACTTCTTTTATTTCAAATGAAAATTGACTATTTATACAATATTCTACAGATTTTCAGAGGTGTATCCACATGCTTAGATTGAAATGATAGTAACAGTTTTCTATGGTTGTGTAAGGGAAATGTTTTTAATGGTTTGAATCACAGCTTGTCCAAAGTCTGATATTTTGGGGGATTGCAATTATTTGTTATTGTTTATCCCCTTCGCTGCTAGGCCTTTCCCCCCCCCCCCCCGTGCTAAGCCTTTTTTTGGGCTATTTCGGGTATTGTGCGCTTAGGCCCCTTTAACATTTTGACCACATAAGGAATCCACGCCAAATTTGCGTCCTTTTCTTCCAACATCATGGGGATTCTAAAGGTACCCAGGGTTTTTGGATTCCCCTGGAGGGGTCCCAGAAATTAGCCAAAATACAGCAAAATTTTGTTTTTTTTGGGAAAAATGGAAAAAACGGGCTGCAAATGAAAGCGTCTGAGTTTTTCTCTGCAAATGGTATCAAAAAAGGGTTTGTGGGGCTAAAATAACCATTTTCCCAGCTTTTAGGGAATTACAGTCTTTTTACAGAAAACCAACATTTTTTACACAGTTTTGGCATTTTTCTGGGACATAGCCTATTTTTGCTATTTTTTGTGCTTTCAACCTCCTTCCAGTTAATGGTACAAATGGGTGCGAAAGCAATAATGGATCCTGGAAATCTATACTTTTTAGAAATGTAGACAAAATTCTGAATTCAGCCAGGGGTCATTTGTGTATATCCATCAAGGTTTCTTTATAGAAACTAACAGTTAAATATAGGAAAAATTGTAAATTAGTTGAATATAACAGCCTTTTGTGTCAACGTTTTCACCTGTAACTTCTTCTAATTATGACAGCTCTTTGAAAGCAATATACCGTTACATCTGCTGGACCTTCCTGGTTGTGGGGATATATAGGACTTGTAGGTTCACCAAGAACCCGACGAATCCAGAATCAAAAACTGAGCAGCAATTTGCAATGGTTTTTTATTATGTTCCAGGTATATAGCAATTATTGTGGGAAAATGTATACATGAAAAAATAGGTATGAAAGACACCTATGTATTTCTGAAATGGGAACAAATTATAGAGTTTAGAAAAAGTACATATTTGCACATTTTTGAAATTGGGAATACTCATACTAGCATGAGAATTATCGGTCATTTTTCAAAATGACTTCATTTTTACACAGTGTCTTTCATTTTGAAGGTAGAAATGCATCGAAAATCAATAGGTAATAACAGTTTCTTTACAAATCTGAATTACCCTAAGTCTCCCAATAAAAATGGTACCTCACTTGTGTGGGTAGGCATAGTGCCCACGACAGGAAATGGCTCAAAACCCAATGTGAACATACCACATTTTCACAATGAAAATTTATCCTTTTTTAGCGAAGTGTCTAGCTTTAGTTTTTGAACACTAGCTCTGCCGGCACCTAGGGAAACCTAGAAAACCTATATATTTTTGAAAACAAGACACCCAGGGGAATCCTGGATAGGCTGACTTGACTGCCTCCCATCAGGTTCTGTTACCCAGAATCCCTTGCAAACCTAAAAAATTGTCAAAAAACACATATTTTCCCCACATTTTTGTGGTGGAAAGTTCTGCAATCTGCGTGGATCCACAAATTTCCACCCACCCCTCGTTCCCCAAAGTCTTCCAAAAAAAATGGTACCTCACTTGTGTGGGTCGGCGTAGTGCCCGCGACAGGAAACGGGGCAAAACACAATGTGGACACACCTCAATTTCGCAGTGAAAAATTACCCTTTTTTGGTAAAGTGCTTAGCTGTAGTTTTTTAACCCTAGATCTGCCGGCACCTAGGGAAACCTACCAAACCTATACATCTTGAAAACTAGACACCCAGGGGAATCCAAGATGTGGTGACTTGACTGCCTCTCACCAGGTTCTGTTACCCAGAATACCTTGCAAACCTAAAAAATTGACAACAAAAACACATTTTCCCCACATTTCTGTGGTGGAACGTTCTGGAATCTGCGTGGATCCACACATTTCCACCCACCCCGTGTTCCCCAAACTCGTACGAGAAAAATGGTACCTCACTTGTGTGGGTCGGCCTAGTGTCCGTGACAGGAAACGGCGCAAAACGCTACGTGGTCACACCTCAATTTCGCAGTGAAAAATTACCCTTTTTTGGCAAAGTGCCTAGCTGTCGTTTTTGAGGCATAGGTCTGCCGGGACCTAGGGAAACCTAGCAAACCTATATATTTTTGAAAACTAGACACCCAGGGAAATCCAGTATGGGGTGACTTGACTGCCTCCCACCAGGTTCTGTTACCCCGAATCCCTTGCAAACCTAAAAAATTGTAAAAAAAAAACACATTTTCCACACATTTCTGTGGTGGAAAGTTCTGGAATCTGCGTGGATCCACACATTTCCACCCACCCCGTGTTCCCCAAACTCGTACGAGAAAAATGGTACCTCACTTGTGTGGGTCGGCCTAGTGTCCGTGACAGGAAACGGTGCAAAACGCAACGTGGTCACACCTCAATTTCGCAGGGAAACATGGTCCTTTTTTGGCAAAGTGCCTAGCTGTAGTTTTTTAACCTTAGCTCTTCCGGCACCTAGGGAAACCTAGCAAACCTATACATATTTGAAAACTAGACACCAAGGGGAATCCAGGATGGGGAGATTTGACTGCCTCCCACCAGGGTCTGTAACCTTGAATCCCTTGCAAACCCAAAACATTGTCCCAAAAACACATTTTCCCCACATTTCTGTGGTGGAAAGTTCTGGAATCTGCGTGGATTCACAAATTTCCACCCACCCGCGTTCCCCAGAGTCTAACGGAAAAATGGTACCTCACTTGTGTGGGTCGGCCTAGTGCCCGCAACAGGAAACGGCACAAAATGCAACGTGGTCACACCTCAATTTCGGAGTGAAAAATTACCCTTTTTTGGCAAAATGCCTAGCTGTCGTTTTTTAACCCTAGCTCTGCCGACACCTAGGAAAACCTAGCAAACCTATACATTTTTTAAAACTAGACACTCAGGTGAATCCAGGATGGGGTGACTTGACTGCCTCCCACCATGTTCTGTTACCCAGAATCCCTTGCAAACCTAAAATAGTGTCCAAAGAAACACATTTCCCCCACATTTCTGTGGTGGAAAGTTCTGGAATCTGCGTGGATCCCCAAATTTCCACCCAACCCGCGTTCCCCAAAGTCTTACAAGAAAAACGGTACCTCACTTGTGTGGGTCAGCCTAGTGTCCGCGACAGGAAATGGCGCAAAACACAACGTGGTCACACCTCAATTTCGCAGTGAAAAATGACCCTTTTTTGGCAAAGTGCCTAACTTTAGTTTTTTAACCATAGGTCTGCCGGGACCTAGGGTAACCTAGTAAATCTATAAATTTTTTAAAGTTAGACACCCAGGGGAATTCCTTATGGGGTGACTTAGCTGCCTCCCACCAGGTTCCCTCCCTTGCAAAACCAGGTGGCAATTTCGATGTCGCCTCACTACGTTTTGGGCCCTTGCCTGTCGCAGGTACTTGGGCCTCCCACACAAGTGAGGCACCATTTTTACTGGGAGACATGGTGGAATGTAGGCCTGGGCGGTAAATTCCGTTCCGCTCGCGGAATTTGGGTAATTTCGCGTTCCGCGGAGAACGCAAAATTGCCCAAAATTCTGCATTCCGCGACTTCGCGAAATTTTTTGCTTGTTCGCGTTCTCAAGATGCGTGTTCGCGAGATATTTCTCCCCGAGCACGCAAACAGCGATTATGAACAGGAAAAAGCATTGCGAACAAGCAATTCCGCGTGTTCGCGGAATTTCTGCGTGTTCGGGGAGATTTTTTACCGTTCCGCGGAGATTTGCGTGACGCGATTACGCAAATTCCGCCCACCCCTCGTGGAATGCTGGGTGGTGGGAAATTTGTGTGAGCCCGGTGATGCCACAACTTTCCCACACAAAAATGTGTAAAAAAAGTGATTTTTCTCAGCTAAAATTGAGCTTTGCAGGGGATTGAGAGTAAGGAAACGTTGGGAGATCCACGCAAGCCGTACCTCCCTGGAAGACCCCCGGTGTCTAGGTTTCAGAAATGTGTGGGTTGGTAGGTTTCACTAGATGGCCACTGATAACGGGGCCAAAAACCCAGCTGACCCCCCTTGCAAAACCAGGTGGTTTTGAGATAGGCAATTTTGATTGTGCCTCACTACATTTTGGGCCCTTGCCTGTCGCGGGTACTTGGGCCTCCCACACAAGTGAGGCACCATTTTTACCAGGACACCTGGAGGATCGCTGGGTGGTAAGAAATTTGTGTGAGCTCAGTGATGCCACAACTTTCCCACACAAAAATGTGTGATAAAAGTGATTTTTTTAGCTAACATTGAGGTTTGCAGGGGATTCTGGGTAAGGAAACTTTGGTGGATCCACACAAGCCATACCTCCCTGGAAGCCCCCATCTGTCTAGTTTTCAGAAATGTGTGGGTTTGGTAGGTTTTCCTAGATGTCCGCTGAGCACGGGGCCAAAAACCCAGGTGACCCCCCTTGCAAAACCAGGTGGTTTTGTGATAGGCAATTTTGATGTCGCCTCACTACGTTTTGGGACCTTGCCTGTCACTGGTACTTGGCCTCCCTCACAAGTGAGGATCCATTTTTACCGGGAGACCAGGGGGAACGCTGGGTGGTGGGAAATTTGTGTGAGCCCGGTGATGCCACACTTTCCCACACGAAAATGTGTTTAAAAAGTGATTTTTTCAAGTTAAAAAATTGAGGTTTGCATGGAATTCTGGGTAAGGAAACGTTGGGGAATCCACGCAAGCCATACCTCCCTGGAAGCCCCCGGTGTCTAATTTTCAAAAATGTGTGGGTTTGGAAGGTTTCCCTAGATGGCCGCCGAGCATGGGGCCAAAAACCCAGGTGACCCCCGTTGCAAAACCCTGTGGTTTAGAGATAGGCAATTTTGATGTCGCCTCACTACGTTTTGGGCCCTTGCCTGTCACGGGTACTTAGGCCTCCAACACAAGTGAGGCACCATTTTTATCGGGAGACCTGGGGAACGCTGGGTGGTAGGAAATTTGTGTGAGCCCGGTGATGCCACAACTTTCCCATACAAAAATGTGAAAAAAGTAATTATGTCAGCTAAAATTGAGGTTTGCAGGGGATTCTGGGTAAGGAAACGTTAGGGGATCCATGCAAGCCATACCTCCCTGGAACCCCCAGGTGTCTAGTTTTCAGAAATGTGTGGGTTTGATAGGTTTCCCTAGATGGCCGCCGAGCATGGGGGGAAAAACCCAGGTGACCCCCGTTGCAAAACCAGGTGGTTTAGAGATAGGCAATTTTGATGTCGCCTCACTACGTTTTGGGCCCTTGCCTGTCACGGGTACTTAGGCCTCCAACACAAGTGAGGCACCATTTTTATCGGGAGACGTGGGGGAATGCTGGGTGGTAGGAAATGTGTGTGAGCCCGGTGATGCCACACTTTCCCACACAAAAATGTGTGTAAAAAGTGATTTTTTCAAGTTAAAATTGAGGTTTGCATGGAATTCTGGGTAAGGAAATGTTGGGGAATCCTCGCAAGCCATACCTCCCTGGAAGCCCCCGGTGTCTACTTTTCAAAAATGTGTGGGTTTGGTAGGTTTCCCTAGATGGCCGCCGAGCACGGGGCCAAAAACACAGGTGATCCCCCTTGCAAAACCAGATCGTTTTGACATAATTAGTTGTTTTTTTCTACAACGTGAGAATTTTGGCACAATAGTGCAAGGAAAATGTGACAGACATTTTGAGGTTTGCAGGACATTGTGGATAAAATAACTTGTTGGAATTCACAAGAGATACATCACCATGAACTCCCATGGGTTTACGACAATATCTACAGTTGGTAGGTTATTCTTAGATGGAATGTACACCTTGGCAGTGAGACTACAAAGACAAACATTCCTGCACAGCCATCTATTCCTCAAACACACACACATACTGGTTGGATTTGGCAAGAGGGCAAGTGATAGCTCAGTATATAAAATGTTATTAACAAGAGATTTCACAAAAATGAAATGCACTGTCAATAATTAAATGGACAAAAAACCAAACCAGTGACTTGCAGCTCGTCAGCTGTAAAGCCACGGCAAGGCACCAACCGCTTTACAGGCCATTCACACACCTTTAATACATGATACACACAAGACCATTCACACCACCAGACAGAAAATCAACTCATTACAACATTCACAAAAGGAACAAGGTACACCCTGCTTCAGAAAGACAAATATTACTGCACAGCCATCTAATCCTCAAGCACACACACATACTGGTTGGATTTGGCATGAGGGTGAGTGATGGTTCAGTATATACAATTGTATTAGCTAGTGATTTCACAAAAATGAAATGTACTCTTAATAATTGAAAGGGTGAGAAACTGAACCATTGACTCACAGCTCGTGAGCTGTAAAGCCACGACAAGGCACCAACCTCTTTACAGGCCATTCATACACCTTTCATACGTGTGACACATACAAAACCATTCACACCGCCAGCCGCAGTCCCATCAAATTACAACACTCACAGCAGCAGACAGAGCCATTCAAGGGCCAATCACTTTCACACGCCCACATTCCTGACACACTGCCAGCCAAGCGCCAGGCCACGCACACCGCCAGACAAGCGCCAATCCACGCACACCGCCAGCCAGGCGGCAATCCACGCATACCGCCACCACATTTAGGATTTTTTTTAGACAAAAATAAAAACACAAAAAAATTGCAAATAGATCCAAATCTACTAACACAAAATCTGAAACTAAATACATTGCACTAATGCCAACCTTGAAACAGAAACACATTTTTTAAAGAATACAGACCAGGCAGTTCACTTTACCACTCATGGGTGCTCCCAAAAATTATTTTGCGTGTGGTACACTCTAAAACAAGCAGGGACACACAGCCCAGGGTTAGAAGGACACTCGGGGCAGTACATACGAGTCTCCTTCCGCGTACCTCTTCGGCAACAGACTCTACATCTCCTAGTGGGAAAGTCTTTTGAGGATGTGGGAGGAATGTAATCAGGAAAGTGGCAATCTTTCAATCGAGCCACATCCTCCACCACTCCAACTCTAGGAACACTTGACTGTTCCACAACAACAAGGCTGCCTATCACAGATTGTTGAAACTGAACAAAAGTCAACTTTGATGCAGGAGAACGCTCCTTGAACATAACAAAAGCATTGAAAGTTGCTAAATTAAAGAGAATGATGGCCAACTTCTTATACCAAACGTAAGCCTTACGAATAGCTGTGTTCCAACCTCTGATCTACTCTATCAACACCACCCATGTGCTTATTGTAGTCTAAAATGCACACAGGTTTGCGCACTTCAGAAATCTGACCCCAAACAGCCACAGGTGAAGTACTCTCATCATGGATGGTAGTCAGCATGTACACATCCCTCCTGTCCACAAATTTCACAGCTAGTAGTTCATCACTACGCAAGGAACTGCGCTGTCCCCTCGGAAGTTTTCTGCAAACAAGCTATTTTGGATAACATTTATGGTTAGAGCGGATTGTGCCACAAGCAAAAGTGTCCATTTTGAAGAATTCCTTAAACAATTGCACAGCAGTGTAGAAGTTATCAAGGTACAAATGGTGGCCTCTGTTAAACAGTCCTCTAGCAAGATCCCACACAATTTTCTCAGAAACTCCAAAAGTGGTCGCACAACCAGGGGGGTCAATAGTGGAATCCCTACCAGTGTACACACGGAAATTAAAAACATATCCTGTCCTACTCTCAGACAACATATACAGCTTAATTCCATAGCGTGCCCTCTTGCTATGGATGTACTGCCTAAAAACCAAACGGCCCATGAACAAGACCAAAGACTCATCAATAGATATTTCTTTCCCTGGAGTATAGATCTCTGAAAATCGATCTACAAAGTGATCAAGAACAGGCCGAATCTTAAAAAGACGGTCACATTCAGGGTGATCTCGTGGCAACGCCAAAGAATTATCAACAAAATGCAGCATCCGTAGCAAAAGTAAATACAGATCACGAGTCATAACTGTAGGAAATATGGCCGTTGCCATCAAGAGACTGGTAGACCAATATGAAGCCATGGACGGCTTTCTTATCAAACCCATCAATAAAGTCAAACCCAAAAACTTCTTCATCTCTTCCAAATTTGTGGGAGTCCACCGGGTAGCTCTAGAGTGGGGCCTAAGTTTGTCACTGTTGTCCCTCAAAAACTGTTCAGCATACAAATTAGTCTGCTCAACAATCTCTTCCAAAAATACATCATCCATAAACAACTGAAAAAACTGCATAGGCAAAAAAAAATTCACAATACACTCTACACCCTGCATCACCACTAAAGGCAGGCAACACCGGCTGCACCATGTTTGCATCAACCCAGAGTCCAGCATTTCCAGTAAGAAGCCTAGCAGCCTCAGGCTGAAATCCAGATGCCTCTTGCACCATCAGCACAGCAGTATCCTCCTCTAAAACAGGTACTTCATCCGCACTGAGAGTAGCTTCAACTGCACTGAGAGTACCTTCATCATCTGATGATTCCATGTGGAGAGAAAACTCACTGCCTGAATCTTCCCCTCCCTCCTCTCCCTCAGACGCACTGTCAGTCTCATAATCCGGCTCAGAGGAAGATTCAAGAAGCATACCAACCACCTGCTGGGCAGTCATTCTACAGCTAGCCATACTGCTTACTAATAAAAGTAACTTGTCAAACAAGTCAACAACAACAAACACTTTGTAAAATAAGTATTAAACAAAATGCACCTTTATCAGAAATACCTTTATACTCCAAAACGATACCACTCACTTGCCAGAAGCAGCTAAATTCACCACCACCTACTCTGCACAGACACAGTATGGATCAACAATATCCCACTAAAAAAGAAAGAGAAAAGAAAATTACACATAAGACAATGCAAAACACATCGCAAAGAATTCCATGCACAAAACACTAACTAAATAAGCTGCCATTATGACACCACTTACAAAAAATGCATTCATACATGACAAAAATACTAATTTGGAGTAAATACAACAAAAATGTTTTTCTTACCAAAAAAATGCAACTACGCAAAACTGCAGAACACCACTGTCGAAATCGCAAACAGGTATCAAAAGCTCTTCTCTAGAATAAAAAGGAGAAAAAAACATTAAAATCACATATGCAAATAATTCACCAGTGCACACACAATCCACCAGCCAAGCTAAGGGGTAGGTGAGCCTAAGAGTATAAATAAAATATTCACCCCTGTAAAAGGGGAGCGACCATTGCCCTTGAGGCCACTCCCAAACACCAAAAGAAAAGAAAACCTGGTGTCTAGTGGCTTCTGCCCCCCTTGAGGGCAGATGAGCCAAAAAACATACTGCTATTCTGTCACCCAAAGAGGGCAGAAATGACCACAATCATCCTCCCATAAAGGGGAGCGACCCTTGTCCAAGGGGCTACTCCCCAACATAAAAAACCCGGGTGGCCTAGTGGCCCTACAAAGAAACAAATCAGCCGTTCTGCCCCTCAGGGTGGCAGAAACGGCCAAATTAATGCTCACCAAATGGGAGTAACCCTTGCCCAAGGGGCCACGCCCCACAAAAACATCCCTTGTGGTCTAGTGGGCCCAATTTTTAAAAAAACATGGTGATCTGGCCCCCTGGGGGGCAGACACAGCCACAAATTTTTACCCCAAAGGAGAGTGACCCTTGCCCAAGGGGTCACTCTCCACAAATAACTCCCTGGTGGCCTAGTTGGCCCGACATTAAACAAGCATTTTCAATGCAATCGGTCTCGCCTTTGGGACCATATATGTATTTAGCTATGCAACACATTAGCCTGCACCCTGAAACATCTGCTGTTCTTTAACATGGAGGGAAAGTAAGCACCAAACTGCGTGACACGCCAAGTATTGGAACACAAGGGGAGAAATATTGCCTTTCAGCGGGAAATGGTATAGTCCAAAGCTCTGTTTTTGATATAAAATCTGGGCCTTCGGTGGTCATATTACTGAAAATACAAGATTTAAAAAAAATATTATTGTCTATGGGTGCTCGTGGAAGACAATTTCTATAGACTGAAATCTAGAGAATGCTGAAGTGATTCTGGTATTTTTCTCATCTCTACTGGTCGTTTTCTATCAAGAAAGTTAAATAGAGGCCATTGCCAGAAAAATTTAAAAAATGAAAGTTCATCAGCAGAAAACAATTCTGGTATCATACTGACCTTTGCTGGTCATTTTCTATCGACAGTTAGATAGAGTCAGTTGAACAGAAAAAAAGTCCCTAAGCGGAATCAGACAAGTCCAAGGGCTGATCTCCAGAGCCCACAAACCATATAAACATATAAGTATATACTAAAGTATATACAAGAGGTCTCGAATGCTCGACCTAAAAATGGCGAAATCTGCACCCCCATGGGGGCAGACAGCCAAAATCATAGCCCCCACAGGGGAGTGACCCTTGCCCAAGGGGCCACTCCCCACTAAACACTCCCGGTGGTCCAGTGGGCATTTTTTTTATATAGAAAATCTGGGGGTGGCAGACAAAGCCTAAAATATACCCCCCATAAGGGGAGTAACCCGTGCCTAAGGGGCCGCTCCCCCAAACAAAACAAACATACATGGCCGCAAAAAAAATGGCCCCCAAAGGGGAGTGACCCTTGCCCAAGGGGCCACTCCCCACTACAGGTCTTACAATTGCCCAGTGGGCCGATTTAAAAAAAAACAAACAAATCTTCTCCCCCCGAGGGGGGCAGACAAATCCACAAATTATTGACCCCAAAAGGGGGAGCAACCCTTGCCTAAATGGCCGCTCCCCCAAACATCACAAGACATTAATTCCCCCCCCTAACAAAATCCCTGGCGCTAGTGAGCATTCCTGCTGCACGATCGTGCAGCAGGAATGCACAAAAGAGGCCTCGAGGGAAAGGAAAACCCTTTCTTCTCCATCGGTGTCTCTTTTGAGAAAATCCCCCCCAGCCCAAAACTTACCTCTTTGTTCACCAATGCGCAGGAAGCAAATGGCTTCCTGCGTGTCGGTGATCAAAGGGAAACCTCCAATGACGTCAGCGCGCCTTGCGTGCTGACGTCATTGATGACGCGGGGGCGGGGGGAGGCAGGGGAAGGTCTTTCCCTGCATTCCCTAGTTACGACACCCAGATCGACCAGGATTAGGATGCTTTTCTCATTATTTAGGTTGTCTTGTAAAAACAAAGCTTCTTCATCATGAATCATTGTTAAATGTTCAGTTATTTCTATATCTTGATATCTTCTAGGGCCAGGATGAGTATCGGTGGTGAGTTTTTTTTGATTGTGCACTTTAAATTAGGAATAGGTGGTAGCTGGCCTGTGATGTGTTCGAGGACCCAGTATATCGTTAAGGATTTTGGTTGTGGATTTCTGGGAACAAGTGCTTTCCTCTCTTATGTCTTATAATACCTCCCTTACTTCCGTTTCTGTCACATTTGGGAGTGGTTGTGGTCTTGTACATAAATTACAGCATTTTATTGTTTACCTGCCTTCCCATAGAATGTATTAGAAACATATATGGTACATTTCCAGTTGATCTTTTCTGTTAATTCACTTTCTTGGCTGTAGGTGTAGCCCGTGTTAGTTATTAATGGCTTTCCTTTCTGAGAGATGATAGACTTTGCTGACTCAGTCATTGATTCTGATTGCAGTGTATCAGTATAAACATACATAATAATTGAAAGATTGTACATTTGTTATATACATGTAAAATTAATGCAATCATAAAGCAATTATATTTCTGTTTTCATCATAAAGGTTATAATAGATATTTTCAAAAATGATATTTATGTTGTCCATATTTGTGGTTTTGCTAGATAAGTATAGGAAGTTGATATTGTTGTTTTCGATATAAATTTTCCGATATTTTTGAGTTTCGATATTGCATGCATTGATATTATATCAGTGATCCTACAAAGGTATTTTACTAGTAGAATCTGTACAACTTTGAAGTCTTCCCATATAAAAAGATAGGACTGTCCTATCTTTTTGTTGGCGGGAACTCTACAGTAGTAATTATCTACTAGTGAAATGCCTTTGTGAATAGCAAAAACTTGAACACTTACACAAAAGTCTATGTTTGCCTTTGTGAATCTACCTCATTATTTTCCCAAAAGAACATACACATTAAACGTAATCATCATAAAGCAAGTAACTCAACACAGTATAACATAATCTATCATACATTACTATAACTGTGTACGAAAACCCAAACCAAGACACCAGTGAATAACACTGCAGTTAATGCAACTAAAAGTGCAATAAACCCACAAACAACACTATAACTAACCTCTAGTCTTACCCTGCACCCCCTACCCTCAGAACCCCAAAGAAAAACTTTAAAAAGGACTGAACCTGTTATGACGAACAGCAGCACCTTACCAGTACCTAGATCAGCTTTACTGAAGGATTTTTTTCTCTGTACTTTTTTTTGCAGTAATATTCTTTCCAAGGTGGCTTTTGAATGTCCTTAGTTTTGTCCCCTCAATTGTGTTTTTGTATTGGTCTAGTTTATGTTAGTGTTCCCCAGATATCCCTGACATTCTTCTCTCTTGGTATGTCAATGTATCTCATCTTTCAATCTTGTTAATTCTTTAACACCAATACCAACTTTTCCATTGTTAAAAGGGTTGGAATTTATTGATAATGACATTCAATATATCTGTAAATACCTTGAGATCGCCCCTTAAAATAGAGGGTGTTTTACCTACTTGCCTTTTCAGTTCATTTATCATTTACGTCTCCATTTACATTAGTTTTTTCAATATTAAGAGTTGGTTCTGATAATGTTTCTTTCACCGTTAAAAGCACTCTAATGACGCGTTCCTAAGTATACCCCAATGTTTGGGCTCTGTTTCTGTCATATATTGTATTTATGAAAATAACATGGTGTTGGGTGCTCCACCAGACAAATGTGTGCCAGGTCGATGTGCAAAAGGAACTGGATTCAACTGTTGCAGTCTCTCTTTTCTATAATCATTACACGAATATATCTAATTATTACAGTCTTTATTAATTATATAGACATAATCTCCCAGGCAGGTGACAGCAATCTTAACCCAGAATGTCTGGTGCACTCCCGTGTTGAATGGCCCATTTTTCTTAGTACAATGCTCTTTTTCTCTTTGTTTCTCAATTGGTTTCTTTTATAGGGTATCTCCTGGCGAAAGCGTTTTAATACTTTCAACAAATTGTCTGGTATTATTAATACGTGTTAAAGAAACTTTTGAAGCATAGAATTGTCCATTATTCATAATGCATTTTGCACAATAACTGCACTTGATCAGAGGAAGCTTATTCTGTAACAATTGAAGATTGAATGAACCTGTAAGCTTTTAACAGCAAAATAAAATAAAAAAATGTGGGGATAATGCACCGCTGGCATAGATGTTCATGAAAAGATACATGTTTATATACACGTTTCCAGCACAATTTGTTCGGCATACTCCCAAAGGCTGAAAGAGTGATTCGCTAGGAGGGTACCTTGATGTCCTTACGCCTACCCATTTGTGCCCCAGTACAAATTCTAAGCTAGACACTGCTGGCTTGACGTTGTGCTATGGAGCAAGGCTGAGAGTCATGCAGAACACACAATTAGTGCAAGCACAGCAGATGACACAACCTGTGGGTGAATTTTGCAAAATCTGGGGCTGTGCTTTTTTTTGTCTTTTGTGCTCCATTATGTCTAGAACAGTAACTCTTGGTCTTATTGTGAAAGCGTGGTTGCTGGTATGTTTTCTCACTGCTGATATATTTGAATTGCCACTTCATGTAGAACCGAGTGATGGGCATTCCTCCTTTAGAAGACTAAACAAGATGTTGTTAATTAATCATTACAAGCTGCCAAATGTTTCAGTTATGTGTCAGTTTCACATCAGCAGCAAAACATCATAACCGTGGTATATGCTGATCTAATACATTCATTCCAATATAATAGTTTGTATTTTGACCACTTTATTTTACATGTATTTTGTAGTCCTTGCATCAATGCCATTATTTGCACTTCGTCACGAAAACCGAGTTTTATTGCACGATGGTAATGATTAAAGAGTATCAAATAGCTCAAAACAATTGCATACAAAGGTTAATCAACTATTGTATTCAAGAATGGCAAGCGTACCCAGCAGTAACAGCTATTAAGGAAAAACACATTCAGGAGCATTAGGCAGTTCTTCTGAAATGTAGTTGCTACATAGCAGTCAAATTACAAACTGTGCCTCGACGGAAAGTATGGTGACTTGTTTAATGGGGGATTTCTTAAGAGGACCTTGACGGCCACTCTGTGTGTGATCAGTGAAGCATTTTGACACACATGGATGCTCCTTTTCCACAGGAAGTTAACGGTAATGTTAAAGTCCAGCAAGTTCCCAGTCAATTCATATTTTTTTTTCTATTCTTAATGATAATGTCACTGGTGCAACAATAGCAAGGCTATTGACATAAATAGAATTTGTCATTTTAATCATATAGCATTTTGAAGTTCTACAAAACATCTTGGAGAATTGCATTAATTAGTTATTGTTCATTGGAATGATTGAGTTGAATCATCTGCAGGATGTAGTCATGATGTAGGCATCAAAACACTTTAGCGTTAGCATTTGCTTTATTAATATATACTAGAGGTTGCAGTCATTTCAGACAAATATTGGTTGTAAAGATGTCATTCCCCCACTGTTTGCTGCTAGATGGTGTGGTAATTGACTTGAAAGTGTGCTGGGTCCTGCTAACCAGGCCCAGCACCAGTACTCTTTCCCTTAAACTGTAAATGTGAATTGGTACACCCAACTGGCAAGTTCTTTTGCTCCCCTGTAAGGCCCTGGTATATGGTACCAGTGGTACCCAGGGCAGGGATTTAAAAGGGGTACCAGTGCTGCAGCACCTATTGTGCCACACTGAGTGACCTGAGCAATACCGAAGTCTGAAGGTCTAAACAATTCAGCTTGCCTGCCTGAGTTGACCCTGAACACACCATGTATGACAGGGTCACCTCACTGCATCTCATATATGTCAGGCGCCACTAAGGCAGGCTTTCTATAGCCCATAAGGAGTGGTGCATTATATTATATGTGTAGGAATATATGTCCAAGCACATGTAACCCTGTGTTCGCATTCTAAATGTAAATCTACCGCAACTGATCGGCATTCCATCAGATAACATGGGCTGGAACATAGGCATTACCTATATGTCCAGCTCCATGATGGCCCGGCCACTTTCTCTCATGTTTGGTCTCAACCATTGTGCTTTTTATCCCCCAACATAATGGGGTATCGATGTTTAGTAGAGTAAAAAACTCCCCTTGGGACCAATATACCATACAGTGGGAAAAGTAAAACACTACTCACCACACTCAATCAGGTTTTCCTAACCCAATTACGCTCCTACTCTTTAAACACTTACTATCAAGCATAAAATATACATAAAGCTTCAATATCATAAAATGCACATAGGCATGCCCGACTTTTCATAGCATGGTCTCATGGTACATATAGAAATTTTTCTGGAAGAGAATAGAAACAACATCATTAGATAAGAAGCAATACCTTCTTAAAAGATATCCCCCGAAAAGCATCAGCGCAATTGATCACAAATCAATATAGTATAAAAAACAGTACACAGATGGGAGCATCCTATTAAACCGTGATATCACATCTAATATAAATGCTGATCCATTGCTACTCAGCAAATGTGAGTACTGATGAAGTTAACATTCTCCATCTATGGTCCTCGTTGTAGACAGATTCAGCTATACATTGACGCGTTTCGTTGAGTTAAAACAGTTTTTAACCACCTTCTTCATGACAAATGTTTGAGCACAGCCCTCCCGTCAGAATGCGGCGCATTATTATTACTGTTGATGTTCTGTGTATTTACTGCTAGTTCAACTTTGCCATTTAAACTAATATCAAAGGCACCACTCCCTTAATAATGTATATAAGTCTCCCCTAAGGAAGGCCTTCAGAGCCATATGGCAGGGTGCTGTATATTATTAAGCAAGACATGTAGGTTTATATATGTCTTAACAGTGAAACCCTTAAAGTTGTTGTTTTGCTGAGGAAAAGTTAATAGCCCCATTGGCCAATATAGGGCTACTGCCTGCCATCCCACCCTGGCTAACATCTGAATGGGACTACATAACTCAATGTAATTGTGCCCAGGTCAAAATTGATATCACTATTAAACTTAAGCAATGTTTCGAAAGTTGCCACTCTGTGCCCCAGCTGGACCAGCGGCCTCCCACAGGCTCTGGTACACAGGCAGCTTTCTGCCCACCTGGGGAGATGTGTGAATGACTCCCACGCTGAGGAACAAAGGAAGTTGCTACAGAGTGAGGTGTGACTATTGAGATCTTAGCCCTAAAGGCGAGCTTCAAATGGGAAGCCGCCGTTGAAGGGCCAATATAGATAACACTTCAGTGTAGCCTGCCTTTTGTTCATGTAGACAAGTTGGGGACATGGACAAAGAGGGAAAACCCGTCCGTCCACAAACGAATTTTCCCATAGGTGTGTAGCCTAGGTAGCACCACACTTAAGACCACAGTCGAGAGAAGGTCTTGATATACAGAGAGTGGCAAGAATTGTACACTCTGTTATTGCCTTATGCCACATATCATTGGAACTTTGTCACCAAGAGGAGGGGACCTACTAGCCCATTGGCTAGTGACTGTGTTGTCCCCTGCTGCACGGTTTCCACTTTCTCAGTAGGAACTGTTTGTTTGTTGGACAAAATAAACATTGGGATGGAGCCAGACGGATTCTTTGCTCCCCATCAGGATATGTTGACCTATAGTCCTGCTTGCTCACAGTCCTGCCTGGAGTACCCCTAAACCTAGTAAGGTAACAAATGGTTTGGGCAACCTCAAAACATGACAACCCTGACTGCCTAAGGAATCATGGTAACGGATCTAGAACCTTTTCACTCATTCACTTGTGCATACTCAGAAAGATACACAAGAAATTCACAAAGGGGCATTTCAAAATTTATTGAACCATTGTGATTCTTGTATAGAAGATATGTGCTGCAATGATTAATAGATAGAAGCAGAAAAGTGACTTGCAGGATTAAAAACAGTGAACCAGATAAACAATTCCACCACTGTGCTAAAACAGTGTATATATGCTGGCATATCAGTACTGTGTATAGTGTACTCCTACCATGTGCTTCCTAGATACCTAGGATGGGTGTTCTACCACGAATCACCTACTGGATGATCTAACTCCTCATTACTTCAAGGTAAGTGTATGGAGGTCCCCGTCTTGGTCACAAGTTGGACATCCCTCCTCACAGAGAGTAAACAGGAGGCTCTGACCACAGTGACCTTGCAATGACAGCAGAAGACTCCTCTGATTTGAACACGGAAATGCAGGTGCTTTTATAGTAATAGTATCCTTGCTTCCACGTCGAGGCTTCAGCCAGGTTGACATTGTTTATTCTCTTGTGATAGCCATGTGGCCTCATGCACAAATAACATACAACAACATTTGCACAATGTATGTTTAGGCCTTGTACTAAATGTTCAAGGTGTCATGATAGTGTACTTACGGAGTGAAATTATAAGCAATGTGGTTTCAGAGAAACGAATCCTGCACTGTCGTGCAAGCAACTGTGTGTCAAACGTCATCGTGTAGAAAAGAAGGGAGCTTAAGAAACGTGTGCATGTAAAATGGCAGTGTTTCCTCCCTGGTCTAACCTGGCCACATGACAATCACTCCTCGGATGTGAGTCGACTAAAGCTCTCCAAGACCAATATAAAGCAATTAAAAGCAATGTTACGTGATATACATTTATCCATAAAAGGTGCTAAAATTCTAAAAGGCAATCATACAGTTTGATAACTAGGCACTTAAATAGCCATCAGTAAATGTATAAAAGCAAATAACAGATGATTCAACCTGTGGATTTGGGGTGCTTGACCCCACTGGACCTCTGTGGCCCCAGGGGATTACATCCCCCAACTCCCAGCTTGTCATGTGGCAATTTGCAGCCTATCATCAACCGAGGGGGAGGGGCCTCCTCCTCCGACTAGCGCTGATAAACGCCTTTACATACCCACAGAGCGGGATGCACCTGGGCCATGGGTGGGGCCGTCTGTGCCCATCCGCAGCCGTATGAGGCTGTGCTGGGCCCACTTTCTGATAATGTACTTTTGGGGTGAGTGTTATCTACCTTTTTCATGTAGTCCGTAAGGGAAGGGCCTGCTTGTCTGGTCCAACTGTTTTCTCAGTATTGTATTGTCTGGCAATTTGTCGGCCGAGCCCTACATTGAAGCACCGTGGGCAAAACGAAAGCTCCAGGAGGTCTTGTTATTTTGCCCTCTCCCCCAAAAGCAATCAGCATAGACAAGATGCTGCAGAGGACCATGGGGATTATTTCCACTGAAATAGCATTGACTGAGAGGAGATTGTTGCTGGAAACAGGACTTTCTCCAACCTCTGAGGGTGTACCACCTCTTCCATCTAGCCCCTCCTGCCCTGCCACTTCAGCTGAATCCCATGGTTTGTCAAGTATTCTCACTGATTGGATCACCCACCCTACATCCAACAGGGGCAGACCCAAAGACTGCCTGCAGAATTCTAGAACCGTAAAAGTGGACTAGGTGGCTGGTCTCCAATCAAGTTATACCAACATTCAGCCCTGCCACCTACCCTACAGTACCTGTTGTTCATGAACATTTCAGCCCCTATTGCAGGGGATTGTGCCAAAACCACTTTAAGCAGAGGAACTTGTGGAGGATTGTACTGGAAAAATCAAATGTATTGTGTAAATGAAACTTTCTCCTATTCCAGCACATTTGGCAGTTATTGAACAGGGTGTTGAGTTCATCAGGGAATCACAGAACCTTGTACGCCAAACTCTAGTACAGTCCCCAAGGGTACCAACGACAATGCTTCTAATCAGCTTGTTAACCCCTTCAGCGCTGCGCGGATTTCCGCGCAGTGCTGAAGGTTCTGAGCGCGGGCGGGGCCATGACGGAACGGTTCCGTCATAAGCACAGCCCAACCGACGTGCATGACGGAACCGTTCCGTCATAAGCGTCGAAGGGGTTAAATCAGTTTTTGAAGGAGTCAATCACATACAATCCATGAATTTGGAAACCCAGCACTCAGACTCCCCCACTAGCCACGTCAATAATGCTAACAAGAACCAAAAATAGCACTCAGGATGCTGGGGGTTCAATTAGCCAAAAGGGCAGCAAGACAGGGAAGCCTTCATCCCTGCCCAATGATCATGATCCATACCAGAGAAAACCTGTGATTGACCTCCCACCTGCATCCTGTCCGTATATGTGGCAATTCTAATGGGTGTATGAACGTTGTATGTGGACCAGAGCGAGGGCCAGGAAGAGCTTACTAACAAAGACTGAACTGGCTGCTCCAGGATAGAAAGTTCCACTTTTCTCTGGCCAATAACATTCTGCATATGTGCAGGGTGGGTTGACTGGGAATTGGGCTCGTAGGTCACTCTGGGCACTGTATCATACTTCATTTCAGGACACCACAGGTAGTAAAAAGTTTGCTCTCCTACAATCCTATTAAGCCTGAGATTAAGTTGTTGCTGCTGATGTACTTTTATAAACCTTGCTATGTGCTGGGGTCTGATTGCAATACTTACAAGTCATAACATATGTCAGCATTAGCAAGGCTGATTATTTTGAATGATTTCACAAGTAGACAGGGTACATTTAGAGTTCCCATCTCGAATCGCTTCGATGTCTTGGCATGCCCTCCACAGTAGATTGGTATGTAGCAGCATGGGTAGGGAGTTGGGGGGACTCATCCAAGCAGCTGGGTATGGATGACCCTGGGTGTACCGTGGATCCGGCATGGAAGTCGCACAAGAACCTCATGGACCTAAGGTGCAGCAGTCAGGGAGCACTCATGGCTGGGACAAAGACCATTGTAGAAGCAAAGGAGAACATCAGACAGATTTAAGTAGACCTCCAAAGAATTATAAGTACTTGGAGGCATTGGGAGAAGCTAGCTCAATTGGAGATCCCAATTGTCTAATGCCTTGATTTACTGTGATTATAACAGCAGGACAAGGGACACAAGCACTCGAGCCCACATGGATTTTTATCCCCAAGTAGTCTTCACCTACCCCAACAACCAGGAAATTATTGTCATACGATTCATACTTTTTCAGTAAAACTATTTATTGGTAGACAATATAAACATCAAAACTGTGCAAGACTGAAACTACGCACACTATCAGGATATATTAGACTTAGTCCTGTTAGATCACAGTGCACTATCTGTACCCCTAATCTAGCAAGGTAACAGGTGGAATATGCAACCTCATAACATGACCACCCTGACTCCCCAAGGAATTCATGGAAAACAGATCTAGAACCCTTTCGTTTGGTAACTCATGCATACCCAAAGATGCAGAAAAGAAGTATGCAACATGGCGTTTCAATATTTATTGAAGAATTATGATTCTAGTGTAAAATATGTGAGTTGCAATCATCAATAGAAGGAAACAGAATAGTGTGATCCGCATTATGACAACAGTGAAGAAGATAAACAATCCAACCATTGTGCTGTTACAGAGAATATATGCTTGCATATATGTACCGTTATATTTTGTGCTCCTGGCTAGAGATACCTTTCATAGTGTACCTAGGGTGGGTGAATCTGCCATAATCCCTGTAGATTGATTTAACTCCCCCAGTACCTGTGGGTAAGTGTCATCAGGAAGCCCGTCTTGGTGGAGAGCTGGACATCATTCCGCGCAGGAGGTAAACAGGAATCAACTTTGATGGAATTTCACTGGTGCTGCTGGGGCGACCTCAGAAGTGCCTTAACAAAGGAGTGATGTTATTTATATATTAAACTGCACTCATTTAATCATGCCGGAGCACCAGTCAGGCTACTATTATTGATTCTTCATGACAGCTCAGTCACACAGCAGACAATAATAAACAACATGCATTTTGCATAGTGAACTTAGACCTTTTACAGAATGTTCATGGCACTTGATAATATGCCTACAAAGAAGTTGAAATGTAAGCAAAAGCCTTTTTAGAGACTATTATCCTGCACAGATATGCACGCAAATGTGTGTCAAATGTCAGTGTTTAAGAAAAGTTGGCAACTTCAAAATGTCAGCATGTAAAATGGTAATGTACCTACTTGGGCCTAAATATGAGCACATGACATGATATACAGAATTAATAGGACACGTTACAATGCAAACATTTACAACGCATGCTTTTACAACGCAGTTTTTACATCTCAACATCCATTACAACGCATGATTTTACAACGCATGCCATCACAATGCATATTTACAAACAACATTTACAACGCATTCCATTACAACACATACCATTACAACGCATACCATTACAACGCATAATACTTTTAGGGCAACAGTAGGGTAAGTGTTGGATAGTGTAGGGGTAAAAATTACTATTCCCACTCTAGTGAGTGCAACAGGAGATTACGTGTAGATAGTGTAGGGGTAAAAATGCTATTCCCACTCCAATGAATGCAACAGTAGGGTAAGTGCTGGATAGTGTAGGGGTAAAAATTACTATTCCCATGTACCCCTAAACCCATACCCACCCTAAAACGTATAAAATTCCCATTACTTACCTTATAATGGATTGAAATGGCCTACGTTGTAGTGACATGCGCTGTAATGGAATGCGTTGTAGTGACATGCATTGTAATGGCTGCATTGTAATGGCATGTGATGTAAAGGGTGCTGCATTGTAATAGCTGTGTTGTAAAGGTAGTGTGTTGTAATGACTGCACTGTAATGGATGTTTCCCATACAAAATAGGAAATACACAATTCAATTCTTGATCAATCAATTTGACCAGAAGACAATTCTTTTTCCAGCTGTTCTTTTGTCCAATAATCCCCTTACACTGTTGCAGATTGGGAAGACAGAATTCCCCAGACCCAGGTTTTTCTGAAGAAGAATTTCATGTCAATGAGGAAGATCCTCCAAAAGTAGGCACAACTGTATGGGGCAGGAAAAACAGCTGAGCAATGAAGCACACAGCCCAAATATGCAAGACGTTACTGTACTCTGCAGTGCAGTACGTATTCACATTGATAAAACCTGGGAGTACCGAAAATGGTGGAAAAACCTCCAGTGCTGTGTAAAGCTGAAGGCACAGGATGTCATATTTAATTTACTTATATGTCCCAGGTAAAGTAAATTACATTTGACCATGGCCTGTAAATTAAATGCTACTAGTGGGCATGCAGCACTGACTGTGCCACTCACTTAAGTAGCCCTTTAAACATGTCTCTATCCTGCCATTGCAAACCCTGTGTGTGCAGTTTAAACTGCCATGTCGACCTGGCAAAATAAATCTTTTGTCAAGCACAAACCTTTCCTTTTTATATATAGAGATAGGTTACCCCTAAGATAGACCCTGGACAACCCATTGGACAGGGTGCAATGTATTTAAAAGGCAGGACATGAACTTTACGTTTTACATGGCCTGGTAGTTAAAATTTCCAAAGTGGTTTTTCAATACTGCAAGTCCTATATCCCCAATAGGATAACATTGGGATTACCATATTGCATGTTATGTGTCATTTCCAATGTCTCTAGAGTCACAATTTAGAATCCAAACGTATTGATGAAGTCAGATTCCGAATTGCAATTCTGAAAATGACACTTTTAGAAAGGTAAAGGAACAAATGATGAACAGAATGCTGAACAATGACAACATTCAACCCCCGTCACAAAGATCTGGGTTGAACTAAATCTTCTTGTGCTCACCACACCACCCCAGTGTCGACCCAGCCATATGCAAATCAGTTTTGACCCTGCCCCTCATGGGAAATGCCAAACCAGGTCCTCCCTGGATCGTAAACAAGCATCCTGGGACCTGTTTCGGGGCATTACCCCTAATCAGCCAGGCTAGCTTGAATTCAGTGGTGCAGTGAACATGGGACCCACGACTGGGCATACCCTTCCCACTTAGGGCGACTAAAGCAAAAGAAACAAATGGACGGGTCAAAACTGATTTGCATATGGCTGGATCTAAACTGGAAAAGCATGGGGAGCAACAAAACGATGGATTTAAGCCCTGATCTCTGTACTACGGTCAATGTTTGACATTGTGCAGCACTCTGTCCATCAATTGTTCTTTTTGTATTTCTCACATCGAGTCAGATGGTTATGGCGAGACGTGGGTCCCATGCTCTCCATGCTACTGGAGTCAAGCTAGCCTGCATGATGAGGGGTGATGTTCCGAAACCGGTCCCAGGATGCTTGTTTACATTCCAGGGAGGACCTGGCCTGGCAGTTCAGGCTGGACTGTTCCCATGAGGAACAGGGCCGTGACTGATTTGCATGTGGCTGGATCTGAACTGGAATGGCATGGGGAGCAAAAAAACAATGGATTTATGCCCAGATCTCTGTATTGGGGTGCATGCTTGACATTGTGCAGCAATCTGTCCATCAATTGTTTTTTTCTTTTACTTTTGGAAAGTTGCAATTTTCTTGCTTTAGGCATTTGGTGCCTGTATCCTGCCTCTGACCACATGGCTGGGCGTAGTTGGCAGTTTGGCTATGTTTATTCCGCCTAGACAGTCACACCCAATAGAAGCTTAGGTGTATCTCAATGGGCCATCTCTGGCAATATAGGAGGGAGGAGCTGAGCAAAGCCTTGTTTACACCTGACTAGGCTGTGTCCGGTCCACACGCAAAGGGCTGCGTACCCCAATATAGTGAATCTGGAGCCAAGGCACAAAGGGTGGACATCTGTGCACTATAAAGGCATGCCTTCAAAGCCTCTCCCACTTCAAAGGCACCACTGGGTACAATTATTGTGCATCAAACACCACCACTTCAGTACATTTCTGGACCTGTGATTATTCTGCCATTGAGAAAGACTGCTGTACTGCTGAAGGACGGCCACTCAGCCAGACTGCACTCTGCTGGACCCATGCTTTGCAATGCTGATCTGCTGACTGCTGCCGTCTTGTCAGGGTGAGAAGGACTGGACCTGCATCTCTTGACCCCAGAACCCTGAGTGACTCCATGGGCCAGTTGGCTGGCCTCCTGATCTGAAGCCTCTGGAACATAATAAGCTTCCAACCCCTATACCTGGCTTCTGCCATCTGTGAGTCTGCCCTGCCAAGTGGTGCCACCCCAGCCTTGGACCCTTGGAATTGGGCCTACGGTTCTTGCCAGTAGAACCAATGCATCTTCTCCGCTGTGCGACTCATCACTGCGCAGAGCAGGTGCATCTTCTCAGCATCTGCTAGAAGAGCCAATGCATTGCCGTGGCTACATGAATTGGACCCATTGCAAAGGACTTTGATTGCTGTCGCAACCCGAATCTTGTATCCGACGCACCGCCTTCAGAACCTCCACTGTGCAATGCTTTCCCCACCACAGCTCCTCACATCTCTCATTAATGGCAGCCTTGACAATGTAGCCAAAACTCCGTATTGCAGCTTCATCGCTCAGCAGAATGGGCGCATCACCTCCGCTGTGCAGCACATCCTTGACACCAGACTTCGCACAGCAAGCCCTGTTTACCGGATCCTCGTCATCAATGCAACAGGAACTCGCATCACATCCTTGTCACATGTTGGAACCGACAGATCTTTGACGCGGATCCACATAGCAATCCGTATCCAGAATTTAAGGTACTTTGTTCAGCAGGTTTTACTGGGTTCCTGTAGCTCCATGACAATTGGCCTGAACGTATGACTTTGTCCCGGTCTAGCATGAACAGATATGCTCAATAGTGCTTTGTGCTTATTGGGACTATTTCTCACTATAAACTGTAAAATTCAATAGCTCAGGTTCTACTCATTTGATTAATGTAGTTTTGGTCTTGTTTTATTTATTCAACTAAAATCTATTTTCCTAACCTAGGGTGAAATCATTTTGTATGGTGTTTTTGCAGGTTTGTTTGTAATGTTGCACAAACACATTACACTCTGCCACTAAAGTTAAGCCAGACTGCTCTGTGCCAAACTACAAAAGGAGGAACACAGGTTAATTTAGGGTTCGCCTGCTCCTTACCCTGACTAGGATTGTGGTTGCTGCTTGAACAGGGCTTGTCCCCAATTAACCAGTAACCCAATTTCTAACACTGGGAGTCATCCCCAAGCATGGGTAATAGTTCTCCCACCTCCCAAGATCACAAACAGTTTTTCTACACCCCTGAGGTGGGCATGTTGGATGGTTTACCACAGGCGTGAGAGGCAATACACCCACTAGGCACTAGTATATTTTTATTTTACCAAGTTTATTCGTTTTAACATAAAGAACAATTTTACAAAATAACCTTGCATTAGTTATACAATGGTAGAAGATTATTTCAACAGATGGATGTATAATGGAGATAAGGGGAAAATGCACTCTTCAACTTAATCCCCCAATCAAAAGTACCACTACTGCTTATATATAAATTCAAAGAAGAGAAGGAACTCAAACAACATTTCCATACTTTGCATTCACCTCCAACATGGCTATCTCCTCACCTTAGGCAAACTGAAACATGTATGGTAAGATCTCCCATACCAGGTCCATATTATTCTGGTCCCTTCTTTTAACTCACAGTCTAATTAAACAATTGAAGGGCTCTAATCCTTTAAGAGGAAACACATGAATGTTCTAGCTGAGAAAAGAAACTTATCAGTTGATTCCTCTGTGTAGTAAATTTGTGTTCTGAAGGACTTATGCAACACTTGTCAGTTTCTTCATAATCAACACATACAAAAGCCTACTGAGCCAAAGCATGATGGATGCCAAATCTCTCTTTTTCCAATAAAAAGCCATTAGTTGCTTCACTGCTCCTGACATGTGAGTGAGCTGCACCCAGTTGTGAAAAATTCTTGCGATGTTTTAAGGATATATAGGTTTATAAAGACACAGGGCTGTCTGTGGAGCGTGACGTGATCCCATAAGTAATTTTCCACCTTGTCTCTTTTAACTTTCCGTTCCGCTCAGCTATCTCAAACCTGGGGACAACCAGGCCCAACCATCCATCTATGTTTTAAAAGGCCTAGCTATCACTTTTTGAGTTAGGCATTGACCTCACTCCCTTTGTCAGAGATACAAAGTAATACATTCTAGACAGTTCATTTACGGTCCATGAATGTTGGGCAACCTATTGGGCCCACCATTCAACCCCTCCTACAAATGACCCCCAGCCCGCCTTATGAAGATAGTCCTTTACCCCAATTTGTATTAACAGGCGTTAAAGAATCTACTTTTCTGTCTTTGGGATTGATGTCTCTGTCTTTGTCCTGCTTCTCTCCTTTGGGCAATTCCATTCACTTCAGATGCTGTGTAATAGATCTTCCTTTGCCTCTGTCTGAGTTGCCCCGCTGGATCTCTCAGCTATCCCCCTACACGGCAATGTCTATCAGATGGGCATGCGGTTTTTATTAAATCATGTAATTGCCTCATCCTCCTTCCATTCACCATTATCCTTCAGGCCCAAAATGTGTTTTGCTTCTGCCACTGTAATACTACTGATGTTCTCAGTACCCAAGAAGAGTACCCTCTCCCCAGCAGCCTGGAACTAATCTACTCCTATGCTCCACTACACAGGGATACCCAAATTATAAACTGTCCCTACAACTTTCTGAGTTCAAAAGGCTACACCCCAGGTTTCTTTCAATTCCTCCCTGTCCAGGTGTGGGTTTGGGGTGGAAAGCATTCCCCCAACCTTGTTGCCCCTGCATCTGTTTGTATCTCCTTTGGGTCTCATCAAGTTCTTGCTGATAAAGTGTCTTAGCCAATTCATTCTAGCATCAGTCTGCACCCACCCATACATTTCAAACTATCCTCCTGCTGCCCTGGGGGGCCACTTCGGGGAATTATTACTAATTGGCCACCCCTGGGGATCATAAAGCCGACCAAACACCACTGATAATGTAGTGTGGGCCAGCCTATCTTGACATCAGGCTGTACTCCCACCCACAAAGCACTCACAGTCTTTCTGTCCCACCACCCATGGATCAGATTAGAAAACACACCCTAAAGCTGCCCTCTTTGGATGGGCAGGTAGCACACTTTGTTTTTCAATACGAAGAATGGGTCAGTGGCTGACCTATCATAGCATTGGGTTGCGCATGCCACGCCAACGTTGTTCAGCATATTTGTGGCCACACTTGCTAATATCACAGAGATATATGGTTTTGAAATATTATCATACACAGATGACACACAGCTGATCTTCTGTTTTGACAAAGATCTGGCTAAAACAAACGATCGTTCTACCAAGGGAATGTTAGCTATTTCAAGATGGATGACAGTCAACTGTCTACAGTTGATGATCAGTAACACTTAGATCATGTTGTTTGGCAAGGCGAATATATTCAGGTCTGATGAGTCCTGGGCACAGTTCCAACCCCCAGGCGGGCAGTGAGAAAATTTGTTGTAAAAATGGACCAAGCAATGGCTATGAAAGAGCATATCTTGGCTACCACAGGTATCTATTTTCATACCATCCGCCTACTACGAAGAGCCTTTCCTTACCTTCCCATCTCAACCAGAGGAACACAAGTCCAGGCTCTAATAATCTGGAGACTGGGCTATGGCAATACACTACTGGCCACAGCCAATGAGACCCTTACAGCTAAATTAAAAGTAGTGCAAAACATGGCAGTCAGCCTTGTTTTCAACCTTCCATCAGGCGCCGCCAATGCTCCACTGTTGAAATCATCACACTGGCTACCAGTCAGGCAGAGAAGCGCTTTTAAAATCTGTTGCATTACCTACAACTTCTTAAGAGGTAAGGGTTCTAGTTATCTCCTGCAGAAACTCAAACACTACTCCCCTACCAGAAATTTAAGGTCCATGGACAAAGCATTGTTAACTGTACCCCATATTTGACTGACTAGATGCGGCAGCAGAGCCTTTTTTTTTTATACTAGAACAGCTTACCTCTTCATTTCCATCTGTGCACTGAATACCATAAATTCAGGAAAATGCTCTAATCACTTCTATTCTAACTGATTTCATCTACTGCCTGTGACTGTCTGAAGTACCGAGATACCCTTCAGGATGAGTTGCATGCTATATTAAGTCTAATTCACATAGCAACATAGTATAACAAGTGTACAAAGTATTTGGCCAACCTCTGTTAGGCACATTGAGCTATTTACCCCCTGCAACGGGTGGAAAAGTGCACTTGACACAAGGAAATAAGAATGGGGTGGTGGCCTGTCCATCCTGCCAACAGGCCACACGTCCCCACATCTAAACCCACACAGTCATTCACCCCCAGGGAGCAGATTGGTATTAATCCACAATCTGTCTTCTCTAGGCGAGAAGTAACTCACTAGATACAAGGGATTTACAAACAAAAAACAAATGGTTGTGTTGTAAGGCCACATACACCATCCCTAGAGTCCAATCAGTCATTCTGCCCCCTCAAAGCAGACTGGTGCCCCAGGGGATTGAAAAGTGCACCACCAGATACCAGGAGCTATATTACTGAACATGCTCTGGGAGTGTAATGAGTGCTAGGGCCTGCATCTTATGCCTCATTGACTGATATTACAGAGGGGTCCTAGATGCATGTGCAAACCTTCAGCAACATGGATCATGCTGGTGCACATCTTGTGCTGACAGGACTATGACAGAGTGCTGCCTCATTGCCTGGGGATGTTTCTTCTTGAAAATGAGGAAACATGCCACTGCACCCATGTAGCATTCAGTATTTCAGATGTTGGCCCCAATGCAAAATACCTGGATGGATGCACACTGAATTTGCGCCACAAAATGATTCCGCGCAATCAGTAAGTCCCTGTGGGCACCCTTCAGAAGGGGGCACAGAGGTCCCAAAGATACCCAGGAAATCCTCTTGTTCAAAGAAAGGCCAGTTTACCTCCAGTAAAAGACTGATTTGCGGTTTTAACCAGTGACCCTGTCTTCCACTTATACGTACTCAGTACGTGTACGGACTGTCAAAGTTTTTTTGTAACTGAGTAGACTGGCACAGTCTGTGTAGGGTGCCCCAAATCAACTGTTGAATAAAATTCTTGGATTGGAAATAAGTCTGACACAGACATTTTTGTAAGCGTAATTACACGCCATGTACAACAGTGTGCATTGGATCCATTGTTGTCATTTAACACATAGCTTACCTGCGATAGTCACAGGACCACTAGGACATAAGGCTCATTAGTTTTCTGCATTAAAATTTGGAGTGCCCACCCATCAATCTATGTATCAATTTACAAAAGCTGCCTTCTGAACTGTGAGGAGGGATTCAACACCAAAATGTTGTTCGATGAAATAGCTCACCTCATCCAACACAGAGCAACAACATTAGCATATACCTCAGAAGAGTCTCTACTTGTTTGGGACTCACCCTTGGGTTCAGACAGACCACAGGCCCCTCAGATGGTTGATGCAAATGAGGGATGAGAATTCAAAGTTGTTGAGGTGGTCCATTTCACTACAGGGCATTTACTTCATGGTGGAACACCGCCCTTCGCCAGAACACACCAAAGCTGATGGTCTTCTTTCTTGTTTTAAAAATATGTTTATTGAGCGGCTTGTCGTAGCAGTAAACATACATAGTCCCATCACTAGGAGGGCTGAGCAATCTTTCTGAGCTAATACAACTTATACAACCCATTTTTTTTTTCAAATGGAAACAAACCACCCATTGCGAACAACCGCCCGCCTCCCAACCACACCCCTCCCCGGCACAAGTATATACAGTTTCGGCTTCTGGCAGTAGTACATTATCGCACCACACAACCCCAAAGAGCAGTCCCACTCCACACAGCGTTCACCCCTACAGGAATTTATGTCAGGTCTGGATTTGTAAGGAGATCCCCAGAGAGGGGAGCCCAAAAGTCTTTCGGTCGGGATGCTTCAGGCAACTCTTCCGCATATATAGCCAATAGGTCCCTGCAATAGAGTAGATCATGAATCCACCTCTTAACCGTTGGCACGGCCTTTGCACCCCAGCATTGTGCCACCGCTCTCTTAGCATATAAGGTAGGTATAGCAACAAGCCGCCTGTTGCAGGATTTAAGGTTCTGCACCAGGCCAGCAGACATAATTCAGGCACACATTCAACAGGTTCCGTAGTGACCTCAGTTAATACCTGCGCAGCCCATACCCAAAATTTGGAGATGCCAGCACAAGACCAAGCTAAGTGCATAAAATCCATGTCAGCCTGGCCACAACGCACACAGCATGCACTTTCACACAAGCCAAACCTACATAATTGGATCGGTGTGTAGTAAAGCTGGTGTAAATACTTGAAATGTATGATGCGGTGGTTGCAGTTTGCAGTCAGCGCCCCGTCAACACACAACAAAACTTCCAGGCTTCCAACGTCAGTTCAGAGTACAGGAGGTCATTCCATCTAGTATAAGAGGGAGATGCAGTTCTGTCTTGTTCCCGAAGAGATGCATTATATAGTTTGGTGATCAGACCACCGCGGTTTTCCCCCCCAGTACCGCCAGTAAGGCTAGTAACGTTTGTGGTTCAGTGGGGAACTCGGGTAAATGTCCCGAATCGCCTGCCACACACGCACATAGGAAAACCCCAACATGAAGCTGTTTCATGACTCGCCTGCAGGTCAGACAAAGTCCGAAATCAACCCTGTTTGTATAAGTCGCCAATATGGGCAATCCCCACAGTACTCAATGTCTGCAAGGCTGTCGGTTCCCTAGCGGCAGAAATACCAGGGTGCGCGGCAAGCGGTAATTTTGGTGCATGCAAATAATCCAGCTGTGCTCTACACGCAAGGGTTTTCTACGCCCAGGCCGTACAGTAAACCGGGCTAATTTCATGACGCGGGCCTCCTCCCCTGCCCATCAATGCAGCTGCTTTCAGGGGCATCGGCAGTATGGAGTCTGCTTCAATTGCAGTGTGCAGTTGGAACTTCTGTGGCTGTGCACATAGGTAGTATAATCGCATTTCAGGAGCCTCAAATCCGCCGCAGTCAAAGGGCAGAGTCAATACATTCGAACTACAACTAGGCTTTTTGACCCCCCAGACAAATGTTAAAAGGGTCGACTACAATGTAGTGAACAACGCTTTGTTCAGACGGATAGGAATATTAACAAATAAATAAAGGAGTTTAGGTAAAAAAGACATTTTAATGTGCAAGTGAAAGAGGAAGTGTAGCACAATGCTCAGCATGATCTACAATCTTATCCACAGCCCTGCCATAATTAGCCGTGATCACAACCTCGGGGTCCCTGTGCAACCATATTCCAAAATATTTCACTGGGTCGTCCGACCACTGCAAGGGATATTCTAAGTCAAACTTCGTAGTACCTGCCATTAATGGAAACACAGTGGACTTAGCCCAATTAATGCCAAATCCCGAGTATCTCTCAAATTTGACATATTCACATAGGAGCGCAGCTAAATATGTGGTGGGCTCTCGGACATAGAGCAGCATGTCGTCAGCATAGAGCAACACCACCAAGGGCCTCTGTCGAAACTGGAGCATTGCCTGGGCATGCAATTGACATAACTTGCACGCCAGAGGCTCTAGCACCAATGCAAATGACATGGGCAACAGTGGGCAACACTGCCGCGTGCCCCGTTTGATAAAAAAGGGATCGGAGACCCATCCGTTCACACAAATCCATGCTACTGGTGCAGTGTACAGGAGGTGTATCCATTTTAAAAAAAAAATGGTGGCAGGCCCATTCGGAGCAGGACAGTAAACATGAACTCCTGCTGAAGGGAATCAAAGTCCTTAGCCGCGTCCAGGAACATGGCCACTGCCTGGAAGTCCTGCTCAAAATAGTGGAGGGTAGAGAAGATTGTGCAGTGATTGTGCATCGTGGATCTAGAGGGCACGAATCCAGACTGGTCCGGTAGGACCAGTTTGGGAACCAGTGGCTGGAGCCTGGTCACGATCATTTTTGCCAATATTTTAGCATCAATATTTATAATAGAGAGGGGCCTGTAAGAGTCACAAGCATTCGCCGCCATATCTGGCTTCAGAAGCATGACAAGTAAAGCCTCCTTAAGAGAGGGAGGTAAATCCCCCGAGTCATACGCCTCAGCAAACACCTCTAACAGACGCGGCACGAGAGCATCGGCATAAGCCTTATAAAATTCACTAGGGAGCCCATCGAGCCCTGCTGCCTTGCAGGTCGGGATAGACATGATGGTCAGCTTAACATCCTCCATGTCAAAGGGTTGTGTGAGGTATTCGTGATAATTTGGTGGCACCCAACCCAGTGCCACGTTGTCCAAGTATTACAACAAACAAATGATGGACGGAATGCTGACAATGCAGACATTCTCCCCCAGTCAAGAGATCTGGGTTAAATCCATTGTTCTTTTGCCCACTGCGCCACCCCAGTTTAGACATGGCCATATGCAAATCAGTCTTGGCCCTGTGCCTCATGGGAACAGTCCAGCCCGAACTGCCAAGCCATGTCTTCCCTGGACCGGAATCAAGCATCCTAGGACCGGTTTCTGGCTATCCGCCGTCATCAGCCAGGATAGCTTGACTCCAGTTGCGTAGTTAGCACGGGTCCCACGTCTGGGAATACCCATCCCACTTAGGGCGAAAAGCGTTACAACAAACAAATGATGGACGGAATGCTGACAATGCAGACATTCTCCCCCAGTCAAGAGATCTGTGTTAAATCCATCGTTCTTTTGCCCACTACGCCACCCCAGTTTAGACATGGCCATATGCAAATCAGTCTTGACCCTGTGCCTCATGGGAACAGTCCAGCCCGAACTGCCAAGCCATGTCTTCCCTGGACCGGAATCAAGCATCCTAGGACCGGTTTCTGGCTATCAGCCATCATCAGCCAGGATAGCTTGACTCCAGTGGCGTAGTGAGCACGGGTCCCACGTCTGGGAATACCCATCCCACTTAGGGCGAAAAGCGTTACAACAAACAAATGATGGACGGAATGCTGACAATGCAGACATTCTCCCCCAGTCAAGAGATCTGTGTTAAATCCATCGTTCTTTTGCCCACTACGCCACCCCAGTTTAGACATGGCCATATGCAAATCAGTCTTGACCCTGTGCCTCATGGGAACAGTCCAGCCCGAACTGCCAAGCCATGTCTTCCCTGGACCGGAATCAAGCATCCTAGGACCGGTTTCTGGCTATCAGCCATCATCAGCCAGGATAGCTTGACTCCAGTGGCGTAGTGAGCACGGGTCCCACGTCTGGGAATACCCATCCCACTTAGGGCGAAAAGCGTTACAACAAACAAATGATGGACGGAATGCTGACAATGCAGACATTCTCCCCCAGTCAAGAGATCTGGGTTAAATCCATCGTTCTTTTGCCCACTACGCCAACCCAGTTTAGACATGGCCATATGCAAATCAGTCTTGACCCTGTGCCTCATGGGAACAGTCCAGCCCGAACTGCCAAGCCATGTCTTCCCTGGACCGGAATCAAGCATCCAAGGACGGGTTTCTGGCTATCAGCCGTCATCAGCCAGGATAGCTTGACTCCAGTGGCGTAGTGAGCACGGGTCCCACGTCTGGGAATACCCATCCCACTTAGGGCGAAAAGCGTTACAAAAAACAAATGATGGACGGAATGCTGACAATGCAGACATTCTCCCCCAGTCAAGAGATCTGGGTTAAATCCATTGTTCTTTTGCCCACTGCGCCACCCCAGTTTAGACATGGCCATATGCAAATCAGTCTTGGCCCTGTGCCTCATGGGAACAGTCCAGCCCGAACTGCCAAGCCATGTCTTCCCTGGACCGGAATCAAGCATCCTAGGACCGGTTTCTGGCTATCCGCCGTCATCAGCCAGGATAGCTTGACTCCAGTTGCGTAGTTAGCACGGGTCCCACGTCTGGGAATACCCATCCCACTTAGGGCGAAAAGCGTTACAACAAACAAATGATGGACGGAATGCTGACAATGCAGACATTCTCCCCCAGTCAAGAGATCTGTGTTAAATCCATCGTTCTTTTGCCCACTACGCCACCCCAGTTTAGACATGGCCATATGCAAATCAGTCTTGACCCTGTGCCTCATGGGAACAGTCCAGCCCGAACTGCCAAGCCATGTCTTCCCTGGACCGGAATCAAGCATCCTAGGACCGGTTTCTGGCTATCAGCCATCATCAGCCAGGATAGCTTGACTCCAGTGGCGTAGTGAGCACGGGTCCCACGTCTGGGAATACCCATCCCACTTAGGGCGAAAAGCGTTACAACAAACAAATGATGGACGGAATGCTGACAATGCAGACATTCTCCCCCAGTCAAGAGATCTGGGTTAAATCCATCGTTCTTTTGCCCACTACGCCAACCCAGTTTAGACATGGCCATATGCAAATCAGTCTTGACCCTGTGCCTCATGGGAACAGTCCAGCCCGAACTGCCAAGCCATGTCTTCCCTGGACCGGAATCAAGCATCCAAGGACGGGTTTCTGGCTATCAGCCGTCATCAGCCAGGATAGCTTGACTCCAGTGGCGTAGTGAGCACGGGTCCCACGTCTGGGAATACCCATCCCACTTAGGGCGAAAAGCGTTACAAAAAACAAATGATGGACGGAATGCTGACAATGCAGACATTCTCCCCCAGTCAAGAGATCTGGGTTAAATCCATCGTTCTTTTGCCCACTACGCCACCCCAGTTTAGACATGGCTATATGCAAATCAGTCTTGACCCTGTGCCTCATGGGAACAGTCCAGCCCGAACTGCCAAGCCATGTCTTCCCTGGACCGGAATCAAGCATCCTAGGACCGGTTTCTGGCTATCAGCCGTCATCAGCCAGGATAGCTTGACTCCAGTGGCGTAGTGAGCACGGGTCCCACGTCTGGGAATACCCATCCCACTTAGGGCGAAAAGCGTTACAACAAACAAATGATGGACGGAATGCTGACAATGCAGACATTCTCCCCCAGTCAAGAGATCTGGGTTAAATCCATCGTTCTTTTGCCCACTACGCCACCCCAGTTTAGACATGGCCATGTGCAAATAAGTCTTGACCCTGTGCCTCATGGGAACAGTCCAGCCCGAACTGCCAAGCCATGTCTTCTCTGGACCGGAATCAAGCATCCTAGGACCGGTTTCTGGCTATCAGCCGTCATCAGCCAGGATAGCTTGACTCCAGTGGCGTAGTGAGCACGGGTCCCACGTCTGGGAATACCCATCCCACTTAGGGCGAAAAGCATTACAACAAACAAATGATGGACGGAATGCTGACAATGCAGACATTCTCCCCCAGTCAAGAGATCTGGGTTAAATCCATCGTTCTTTTGCCCACTATGCCACCCCAGTTTAGACATGGCCATATGCAAATTAGTCTTGACCCTGTGCCTCATGGGAACAGTCCAGCCCGAACTGCCAAGCCATGTCTTCCCTGGACCGGAATCAAGCATCCTAGGACCGGTTTCTGGCTATCAGCCGTCATCAGCCAGGATAGCTTGACTCCAGTGGCGTAGTGAGCACGGGTCCCACGTCTGGGAATACCCATCCCACTTAGGGCGAAAAGCGTTACAACAAACAAATGATGGACGGAATGCTGACAATGCAGACATTCTCCCCCAGTCAAGAGATCTGGGTTAAATCCATCGTTCTTTTGCCCACTACGCCACCCCAGTTCAGACATGGCCATATGCAAATAAGTCTTGACCCTGTGCCTCATGGGAACAGTCCAGCCCGAACTGCCAAGCCATGTCTTCCCTGGACCAGAATCAAGCATCCTAGGACCGGTTTCTGGCTATCAGCCGTCATCAGCAAGGATAGCTTGACTCCAGTGGTGTAGTGAGCACAGGTCCCACGTCTGGGAATACCCATCCCACTTAGGGCGAAAAGCGTTACAACAAACAAATGATGGACGGAATGCTGACAATGCAGACATTCTCCCCCAGTCAAGAGATCTGGGTTAAATCCATCGTTCTTTTGCCCACTACACCACCCCAGTTTAGACATGGCCATATACAAATCAGTCTTGACCCTGTGCCTCATGGGAACAGTCCAGCCCGAACTGCCAAGCCATGTCTTCCCTGGACCGGAATCAAGCATCCTAGGACCGGTTTCTGGCTATCAGCCGTCATCAGCCAGGATAGCTTGACTCCAGTGGCGTAGTGAGCACGGGTCCCACGTCTGGGAATACCCATCCCACTTAGGGCGAAAAGCATTACAACAAACAAATGATGGACGGAATGCTGACAATGCAGACATTCTCCCCCAGTCAAGAGATCTGGGTTAAATCCATCGTTCTTTTGCCCACTACGCCACCCCAGTTTAGACATGGCCATATGCAAATCAGTCTTGACCCTGTGCCTCATGGGAACAGTCCAGCCCGAACTGCCAAGCCATGTCTTCCCTGGACCAGAATCAAGCATCCTAGGACCGGTTTCTGGCTATCAGCCGTCATCAGCCAGGATAGCTTGACTCCAGTGGTGTAGTGAGCACGGGTCCCACGTCTGGGAATACCCATCCCACTTAGGGCGAAAAGCGTTACAACAAACAAATGATGGACGGAATGCTGACAATGCAGACATTCTCCCCCAGTCAAGAGATCTGGGTTAAATCCATCGTTCTTTTGCCCACTATGCCACCCCAGTTTAGACATGGCCATATGCAAATCAGTCTTGACCCTGTGCCTCATGGGAACAGTCCAGCCCGAACTGCCAAGCCATGTCTTCCCTGGACCGGAATCAAGCATCCTAGGACCGGTTTCTGGCTATCAGCCGTCATCAGCCAGGATAGCTTGACTCCAGTGGCGTAGTGAGCACGGGTCCCACGTCTGGGAATACCCATCCCACTTAGGGCGAAAAGCGTTACAACAAACAAATGATGGACGGAATGCTGACAATGCAGACATTCTCCCCCAGTCAAGAGATCTGGGTAAATCCATCGTTCTTTTGCCCACTACGCCACCCCAGTTTAGACATGGCCATATACAAATCAGTCTTGACCCTGTGCCTCATGGGAACAGTCCAGCCCGAACTGCCAAGCCATGTCTTCCCTGGACCGGAATCAAGCATCCTAGGACCGGTTTCTGGCTATCAGCCGTCATCAGCCAGGATAGCTTGACTCCAGTGGCGTAGTGAGCACGGGTCCCACGTCTGGGAATACCCATCCCACTTAGGGCGAAAAGCGTTACAACAAACAAATGATGGACGGAATGCTGACAATGCAGACATTCTCCCCCATTCAAGAGATATGGGTTAAATCCATAGTTCTTTTGCCCACTACGCCACCCCAGTTCAGACATGGCCATATGCAAATCAGTCTTGACCCTGTGCCTCATGGGAACAGTCCAGCCCGAAGTGCCAAGCCATGTCTTCCCGTACTCACTACGCTACTGGAGTCAAGCTATCCTGGCTGATGACGGCTGATAGCCAGAAACCGGTCCTAGGATGCTTGATTCCGGTCCAGGGAAGACATGGCTTGGCAGTTCGGGCTGGACTGTTCCCATGAGGCACAGGGTCAAGACTTATTTGCATATGGCCATGTCTGAACTGGGGTGGCGTAGTGGGAAAAAGAACGATGGATTTAACCCAGATCTCTTGACTGGGGGAGAATGTCTGCATTGTCAGCATTCCGTCCATCATTTGTTTGTTGTAACGCTTTTCGCCCTAAGTGGGATGGGTATTCCCAGACGTGGGACCCGTGCTCACTACGCTACTGGAGTCAAGCTGTCCTGGCTGATGACGGCTGATAGCCAGAAACCGGTCCTAGGATGCTTGATTCCGGTCCAGGGAAGACATGGCTTGGCAGTTCAGGCTGGACTGTTCCCATGAGGCACAGGGTCAAGACTGATTTGCATATGGCCATGTCTGAACTGGGGTGGCGTAGTGTGCAAAAGAACGATGGATTTAACCCAGATCTCTTGACTGGGGGAGAATGTCTGCATTGTCAGCATTCCGTCCATCATTTGTTTGTTGTAACGCTTTTCGCCCTAAGTGGGATGGGTATTCCCAGACGTGGGACCCGTGCTCACTACGCTACTGGAGTCAAGCTATCCTGGCTGATGACGGCTGATAGCCAGAAACCGGTCCTAGGATGCTTGATTCCGGTCCAGGGAAGACATGGCTTGGCAGTTCGGGCTGGACTGTTCCCATGAGGCACAGGGTCAAGACTGATTTGCATATGGCCATGTCTGAACTGGGGTGGCGTAGTGGGCAAAAGAATGATGGATTTAACCCAGATCTCTTGACTGGGGGAGAATGTCTGCATTGTCAGCATTCCGTCCATTATTTGTTTGTTGTAACGTTGTCCAAGTAGGCATGGATGTCATCCTCAACCGGTAGTTCCTGGTCCCCATATAAGTCCACATAATAGTCCAGCACAACTCTGCTAATCTCAGTAGTGCCAAAATTCGCTACCCTCTCCCCGTCCAGCAGTTCGGTTATGTAGGCCTGGCTGCGCGAGGCGGCCAATTTCTGCACCAACGAGCGGCCAGAGCGTCCTCCCTCCCCATAATAACAGGCAGTGCATCGCCAAGATCTATGCGCCATTTCCTGGTCCACTGTCTCGTTATGTTCAGTTACCAGTTTGCGAATCGTAGCGAGCGCCTTTGGGACTGGATCGCGAGCATAGGCCAACTCCAATGCTGCTATTTCCTCAGCCAATTTACGGATTCTGCGGCGTAGATCTGTAATGACCCCTGCCTGTACACCAATTCCAACGCCCCAATTTTTACCTTAAAGGATTCCCAAAGGACTCCCTGACTATCTACCGTCCCTTCATCTTCCCTAAAGAAATTTTGCATATCTTCCCCCACTGTGTGCCTTAAAACCTGATCAGTCAGGGATGACGGGGGAATCGCCATGAGAACGGGGGTCTGACACAGCCAGGAATCCTCAGTTCAAGGAGGACAGGGGAGTGATCAGACAGTGTTTTTGCTAGGTGTTGCACATCTAGAACCCAGGTACAAGCAGCCTCCGACAGCAACCAGTAGTCCAAACAGGACCAGGTACCATGTATCGTAGGAATAAACATGCTCTCCCTGGCCTCTTGATGCCTCATATGCCAAATATCATGCAAATTCCCGGCCTCCAGTATGCCTAGAAGTGCAGTAGTGGTTAGTCTATGCCGCACTACCCCTACACCCAACCTATTAGAGTTGGCATCTCAACAAGTATTAAAGTCCCCCCCAAATAATCTCAGCTGCGGGGAAAACAGCGATACGACACCACACATCTGCAAAGAATGAGTGATCATCCACATTTGGGCCATAGACATTCGCTAAGATCACACTGGAACCCCCAAACGTTCCATGCACAATGGCGAGCCGGCCCTGATCATCTGTCTCTGTGCCATGAACCTGAAAAGGGACCTCCTTCTTAACAAGGATCATCACCCCCGTGAGTACGAAGAGTAGGATGACATAATGCGCACCCCTGCCCACCGAGATTCCACATTCCGTTCAGATAGAATAGTGAGATGGGTCTCCTGTAGCATGGCCACGTGGACATTTAGCCTGTCAAGGATAGCTATTACGGTGCGTATCTTTTTAGGGCTATTAAGGCCACGTACATTCCATGTTAAAAATCTAAAATGTACTACTCATAGGACTTGCGTGAGCTGCAGATATGTGCATAACATTGAGAGCAGTCACCAAGAGTCAACAGGGCGTATAGCCGGAGGATGTCAAGGCCACAAACATTCCAATCTTGAGAATTAAGCGTATCACCCATGAGCTCTAGAAGTCCGAGATGCGCCGATATACAAAGGGCACCATTCAAACCCTTGTGCCAGAAGTCAGATAAATTCCATTTAAAAAGTACCAACTGTTCTCCACCCGCCTTCCCCCACAGACCCCCCACCCACTTCGGCCTCCCCAACTTCCCAAAGCCATCCCACTGTTGGTAAAGCAAACCCCACAAAAAATAAGCAACCCTACTCAGTCCCGACCAACCCAACCAACAAAAAAATACAACCAAGTACAGTTGGGGCATTCCCTTGAGGGGGGCATTGGAGCGCTTCTATCCTCCCAACTAGTAGGAGGTGGCTGAGCAGTCAAGGTAGTTATGCCTGTTCACACAATAGTACAGTGTCCCCCAATCCCTGGACGAATAAAGGCATTTAGTGGCATGTTGTAGTCCGCGTATATAAACCTGAGGAGGAAAGGAATGACTAAAGGCAACAATGCAAAATTGTACAGAGACCATCAACCAAGCCCCAGCATATTTGACAGACTGAACGGACCGTATTGTTCCTCAGTGTCTGAGGGCACCTGTGACTCACGCCATACCCGTTTCAAGTGTTTTGCATATTCAAGGGCAACCATAGGATTGGTGAACATTTTGGATTGTCCCTCAGGGCCAATACGCAGGGGAGCAGGGTATAACATGGCATAAGGTGACCCCTTCAGAGTACAGAAATGTTTTTTACTGCCCCAAACTCCCTTCTTGCAGCCTTCACCACAACTGCAAAGTCCGGAAAAACTGAGAGAGAGTTGCCCTGGTGCACAATGTTCCCCTTGTCTCGGGCCATACGTAGAATCACATCTCGATCCCTGTAATTTAACTGGTGCGCCATAATTGGGCAGGGTGGAGCGCCCGGAACAGGTCGCGCTCCTAGGGATCTATGTGCCCGTTCGACTACGAACATGGGGGCCAACTGTTCGGCGGCAAAAATATCTTTCAGCAAAGTCTCGATAAACAGCTTCATCTTGCCTATATTCGTGGATTCTGGGAGGCCCGTTATGCGAATGTTGTTGCGTCTGGAATGGGCCTCCAAATCATCATTCTTAGCCTGGATTAAAGAGAGCACTTTCTCCATGTTCAACGCCTTCCCAGTGACCTCACTCAGCCTGTCCTCCGTCGCCGACACACGCTGTTCTACTTCACCCATTCAAGCATTGTTTTTTGAGTTGCGCTGATATATGGTCCCAGAGGTGGTTCGCCGCAGCCATCGTCCCCTCTATAGACGGCAAACTGCGCGGCATGGCCAGTAGTGTCGTCTCAAGGGTGGGGGGTTCAGCAGCAGGGGCGTCCGCCTCTGAGTCCGAGGCCACCCTCTGTGGGGTCTTAGTAGATTTGCGTGCCTCAAAGGTGAGGCGCGGTTGTGTTTTGTCTGTTCGCCCCTTGTCAAAATCACAGTAAGGGCTCGCATGTCCCGTGAGCTCAGCTATTGTAGTCCCCTTCTCCCAAGAGACACCAGCGCCATGTAGACCCCCAGTTGGAACTCAGGGACAGGGAGGGGCGCAGCCGTGCATTTAGTAGTCTTAAGTCAAGTAACAAGTAAACAGGGGGAGGCCTCCACTCCACGCAAGTGCAGCAGTCATAGACAAGGTCTAATAATCACCCGAGGCAGTTCAGTGTATCCACAGTGTCGCCGCACCCTAGGACTCGACCGCCGTTCCGGATGAAGGCGATGCAGGCCCTATGCCCGGCCCCACTCATCTAGGTTTCACCACAAGCCACCCAGTCGCAGAGGCACCGCTGGCACTCTCCACCACTCCCCCTGCGTGCTCAGACACCCAGCCACTGCTCACAGGGCGCAGCGTAGCCCCCCAACCTGCGCAACCTCTGCGGTTACCGGCGGAGGGTAGGCAGCTCACCACAACCGGCGCAGAGCCCACCGGGTTCTGCAGCATCTCCAGACAGCCCCAGGCAGCGCAGGCAGGGTCCCCGGGCCCCCGAGCAGCAGGGGATCAGCTCCGCTCACTCCTACATTGGCAGAGGCAAGTTTACAGCTCAGCACAGGGCGGTGGTCCGATGAGCAGGTCGCCAGAAGGCGCCAAGGGCACACAGGCATCAGGGTCAGCTGCACAGGTAGCCGAAGAGGATGCACCACGCGTGGAGAGAGATGCAGGGCAAACCGCAGCACGCCGACCTAGGGCCACGCAGAAGCCGCCGTTTTAGACGCGGGCGCCGGGATCAGTTACTCTTTGCCAGTAAGCTCATCAGTAAGCCAAAGCGGCAGGAACAGCTCCAATCCAGACAGGGCACTCCGGGGAGTAGAGGCGTTTGGGTTTCCTCACAAAAATGCAGTGTGAAAGGCGGATATTGGGCGGATTGAGAGCTCAGCTGCCATCTTGCAGTGTGCCCAAGCCACGCCCGCCCACTGATGGTCTTCTTTCTAACATCCCTCACTCCATGTTGCGAAGGTCTGCAAGTAAATATGTGATCACTGACACAATATATTTGAGTCATGTCTTATTTGTGGTGCTTTTGACATCAGGCTTGCCTATAATTGTAACAATTGTAACAATGGAATAAAGATGTTATTAGACCAGACACTTTTATGTGTTGGCGTGACATGGTTGTGAATGTGGTTAAGCCTGGGCAGAGTTCGCGGAGTTCTGTGCAAAAAAAACTCAGCAAGCGGCAGAGTGGGTTAGAAAAAATGCTATTGGCGATAATTTTCAGTGGCGGGTGTTTGTCCGCGCTGTGAAATTATCGCAAATAGCACCATGCACAGTTCAGGCGAGTGCAAGCGGGCGCTACTTCCTTTCTACCGCTCGAGTAGATTTTCTACCTGAGCAGCAGCTTTCTCAACTCGAACAGACAGTTTCTCAACGTGAGCGGTTGCGAGCATACGCGGCCACTCGCATTGAGAAATCTGACCGCCCGCATTGAGAAATCTCGTCTGGCGGTTGATTTCCCTCTCTAGCACTCGCCAAATTGATGTGAATGAGGAAAAATATCACCGGGAGTTCGATTTTCCTCGCTCGCACTTGCCAACTTGATGTTTATGAGTGCAAGCAAGTTTTTGGGAACAAACTCCACGAGCGGAGCGGAGTTCACCATCCAGACTAGTGCATTTTTTTTATTTTATTGAACAAGGAGAACATTTAAAATGTTCAAAATAAAACAGGGAAACCCAAATTGATGCAGTCAGTCATGGTGGATGAAACCATAGTTGTAGATGCCACATTGTCTGGAGTCCAATTTCCAGCATACTACTCTCATCAGAAATGGAAAAGTGTTCATGAATTGTCCACAAAGTGAATGTGTTGCACACACAGGAGGAAATTAGGTGTAAGTTTTCTTACTGGTGGTGGTGGGAGTCTTGGCATCTGCACCTCTTGGATTTTTGCATGGACATCCCTGCGTACCGTCACAGGGGGGTCCACTGCAGCAGAGCCTAGGGTGTCGGCAGGCAAAATCTTCATCTGACAGGGTCTCCCTTCCTGTGGCTGCCGTAGATCTTGATGGGCTGGCTGTTCCTGGACCACAGGAAGGGGTAGATGTAGGTGGAAAATCTCTGTAGAGGGTGGCGTTTATGTCCTACAGTACCCCAACCAGGGAGGCCATGTTAGTGTTGATGAAGGCCACCTCCTGGTATGTGTTCCTCTGCATCTGCTTCATCTTCTGGATTTCCATAAGTACCTGGCCCATCACGCCTTGAGAGTCCTGATAGACTCCCAAGACTTGGGTGATGGTGGCTTGGGTGTCAGTGGCCCCAGTGGGCTCATTCAGCAGGGTCACAGTTACCCTCCCACAAACCCAACCTCAATGGGTATGTGCCCTTGACCAAGGCCTCCAATACATTCCTGATTCCTTGGTGACTGTGCTGGTGATTGGCACCTCGGAATCCAGGACTGGGGGCACAAGTTGTTGCTGACTTTACTAGGTACACAGGTTGGGGGGCAGCTTTTGGCTGTGTAGTTGGTGTGGGAAGTACTATTGTGGGCACAGTGAACCCCACTATTGCTGTCTGCCCAGGCTGACCAGATGGGTAAGCAAGATTATCATGTCCACCTCTCCAGGAGTGTTGTCACCAATCTGGGCTTGACCCTGGGTACAGATGGTCTGTTCAGTGCCCAATCTCTGGCCAGGAGCTCTGCCAGATTGACCTGCTGAGAAATAGATAAAATTGTTATTGGTGGAAGTGTGGAATTAACATCCATATATTGTTTTGTCACAGGAAGTAGAGACTCAGGATTAAAGCAAATAGGTAGAGATTAGTTTTATGATCTATTGGTGTTGTGTTGACATTATTTACTAGACATTTGTAGACAATACATGTAGTAGAATTGAGCAGCTCAATAAATGTTCTGATATGTTATTTTTGGGCTTTGGGATAAACATGACATCTCCTAAACATTAAAGCCAACACAGTATAGAATGAAAATGTGAATTTGACCATTCCCAGGCCTAGTTCGGTAGAATACTGGAACACACACAACTTGGTTGCATGTTTTGCATTATTCTTTATGTGAGCAGAGCAGAGTCAATGAGTCACCTGCCAGTTCTAATCAGCTGAGTCACCTTCATGGCTTATATATATTTGAGGTACACACTTGGTATGGTGTCACTTATACCATCAATAGTTTCAGTTGAGGAGACCAGGACACCATCAATCAACGTAGACAGACATATCTCTGTGGTGAACATTGTATGTACATTGCACAGTCCATGTAAGGTCAACATTAGTCGTAATATGGCAGACAAGTGAGAAGGGGCAAAATGATTATTGCATCTTGGTTAGAGTTACAATGACAGGATCTCATGGTCGTTGTAGTCATTTCTAACTAAACTTACCAACACTTGATAAATGGTAACCAGCATGAGAAGTGAACATCAGTTGTATCATGGCAGACAAGAGAGAAGGGGCAAAATGGATAGAGTTATAGTGACAGAGCCTCATGGTAGTTGTGTTCATTTCTAACTTGACTTACCATCACTTGACAAAAGGTTAGTGTACTGTACCTGTTGGCAACATGCCTTTGGAATGGACCATACATTTACATTTTGACACATATCATGGGTCCTGGGATTATATTTTCCTGATTATGCACTTACAAACATCATTCCAACATGTGATATGTAATGGAGATTGATACATGTGATTGTATATATAAAACAAGACACATTAACACTGACAAACTAAAATATCTGATACTTTGAGGGTTTCATGTTAGAAAAGTAGATAGACAACACAATAGAAAAAACAGAGTTGAGAGCAAGCAGGGCATTGAGGTATTGTGACAGTTAGTGAAGTGTAACTTGCCAGACTCCACTCCCCTAGGTATTCCTGTCATGCCCTCAGTATGCAGGATGGCCGAGACCTTCTCCTCCCAGGGAAATAGTTGTGATGGGCCACCCAGAGGACCACTGACAGTCCTCTGGGCCTCCAAGTTGTGCTTGGAGGCCAGGGTGCACACCTGCAACCTAAGGTCATGCCACCTCTTCCTAATTTCCAGCTCAGTGCACAGGATGGGTCAAACAGCATTAACCCTGTTGAATATCCCGTTATACAATTGCATTTTCCCACTGTGAGGAGTATGTTGCACTTGGGCTCCCAAAATGTGTGTCTCTAAACTAATGGTTTCATCCACCATGACTGACTACTCAGCCTCTGTGAAATGTGGAATTTTGTGGTGACTCATGACTATAAAATAAAGTGAGTGACCAATTGACAAAAAAAACACAAGGGATATCAGTGAGGTGGCTAAAACAAAAAAGGGTGTGGAGAGTGCTAAACAGGAAGATGAAAAATCAGGCTGCCTTAGCTCAAAATGCACAAAACGACAGTGCATGTCTTGTGGGCTGCAGTTGAGAAGCAGATGATCATGGTCAGGGATGGGGTGTGTATTATAGTCTGATTTGCAGGCATGTCCATTTGGCCAAAGGACATCAGCTGTTTGAATCCATCCAATGGGCATGGTTGTGGTCCTTTGCAGTGAGCGTACCGTGGCAATCTACCATCATTGGGGAACTGCCGCTACATGTCATAATAGGCTCTGCAAGAAGTCGCAGCCACGAAGGTGTCAGAGTGGGAATCGCCAACATTGCAGACCGCTGCGGCCCCGACAGGAACCATGCTATCGATTCGATCTGCGTTTCAGGCTGCATGACTTGTCATACAGCGGGTGGAAGACCACTGGTGCAGGGGTCAGGGAGCAGCGGTTTGGCGGTCAGACTGCTAAACTCTTAATCAGGGTCTAAGTGTAGAATATGCCACTAACAGCCAATCCGCTTTGAAGTAAAAGAAATGATCACACTAATCTACGTCTCTATCACAGAAGTAGTCAACAACTGTAACTTCCTAATAGAAAGTTATTTCTGCCAACAAGATGAAGACAAACTTAGGGCCTTATTATGACATTGACAGTCCTCCTGTAGGACCTCCACTGCCGCACCTACAGGAGTACCACCAAAGCTGTAGTGTACCCACCTGTGGGATTCCGAGTTGAATCCAGGGTAGGGTAGCAGCAGTCTCACAGCGGTGATATGTTAGACTCACAGGAGAGACTAGCATGCAGACTGCTGGCATGAGAGCGCTGACTGCACATTCCTGCACGGTGTGGCATGCACCATGTTGTGCATGACAAATCGTACAGGAATGAAGGTGTAAATGTAGGAGGGCACAACCCGGAGAAACCATCAGCACAGCGAGCATATTACTTTCCCTGTCTGCACTGCCGTGGGATCCTTGATCTCGATGGAGGCGGTGGTCCTGTGGTGTTGTGACTGTCAAACTCTAAATACTGCAGGCAGATCCGCAGTGGTGGAGATCAGACTGCCACCACAAGTAGGGTGATCCTGAGGACCGCCATACTCAAATAAGGCCATAGACTCTCAATGGACTGTTTCAAAGATAAATGGGTTGGCAGACAGCATCAGTCAGAACACAGAAACCAAGCAAAATACCAGATACTATGGGGGAATGTCTATGACAGTACCCTGGCACAGGAAACCGAAACAAACAACCCAGTGGAAGGATTGCATAGTGCCTTCCAATCCGCACTAGGCAGAACTCAACCTACATTATACAAATGTATTGAGCATTCCAAAATGAACAAAGCTACCAAGAACTGAGATGACAAAAATATGTCATTGAAATTGGCAGAAACATACGAAAAAAGGATGACATGCTATAAAGTAAAGTCAAACTTTTCATAAATAACAAAGGACTAGACTACCTGGAAGTAATAGCCAAATGTATCCTCTAAAATAAATATTAACCTACCAAAACCTCAAAATATACAACATACTCTAACACAAAAAATATATATTTTATTAAATAATAATATAAATATGTTATTCCATTAGTGAAAAAATAATATCAATTAGAAAAATGATTGATCATTGATGTATTAAAATCTATTAATATTAATAATAAAAAAATATCAAATACTGATCAACTAACCAAATTAAAAACAAATTCACTCCATAAAGGTTTAGAAAATATACAATTATTTAATATAGACTAATAATATAAATGTAAAACTATTTTTAAAATGTGTAGAAATTACATGCGGAAATGTCCTTCATACAAACATGTATAAAATCTGATTTATTTCAGTTTTTTAATATTAAAAAACTAAAATATTATATTTACTTCACTTTAAAATTGCTATTATTTTTATTTTAAAAATACATTTGACAAAGTGTAAAAGTGCACAATAAATTAAAATTGTCAAAAAATATGTGTAACATCTTTTTATTATATTAAATTTAGGGGACACTAAAGGAGTGACATTTACTATTCACACTCCAATCTAAAGCAATTCAGAAAAGTTGTTGAAAACTAAAGGCATGACATTTGCTATTCCACTCTAAGACAAACCAACTCAGGGAAGGTGTTTGACAGTTAATGGGGTGTCATTTATTATACCCACTCTAATCTAAACCAATTTGGGGAATGTTGTGGACACTAAATTGGTGAAACCTACTATCCTCACTCCAATTCCAATCTAAACCAATTTAGGGAAAGTGTTAGACAGTAAAGGGGTGATATTTACTATTACAACTCCTATCTAAACCAACTTAGGGAAAGTGTTGGATACTAAAGGGGTGACATTTACTATTCCCACTCCAACTAAAACCAATATGGGGAAAGTCTTGGACACTAAAGTGTGACATTTACTATTCCCAATCTAATCTAAACCAATTTGGGGAAGGTGTTGAACACTAAAGGGGGTGACATTTACTATTCCCATTCCAACCTAAATCAACTTGGGGAAGGTGTTGGATCCAAAAGGGGGACATTTACATTCACTTTCTGCAATCTAAACCAGTTTGGAGAAGGTGTTGGACACTAAACGGGTGGCATTTACTATTCCCATTCCAATATAAACTAACATAGGGAAGGTGTTGGACACTAATGGATTAATATTTAATATTCACATTCCAATCTAAACCAACTTGAGGAAGGTGCTGGACACAAAATGGGTGACACTTACTATTCACACTCCAATATAAACAATCTAGGGGAAGGTGTTGGACACTAAAGGGTTGAAATGTAATATTACAACTCCAAAATAAACCAACATGGGGAAGGTCCTGGATACTTAAGTGGTGACATTTAATATTCCCAATCCAACCTAAACAAACTTAGGGAAGATGTTGGACACAAAAGGGGTGATATTAACTTTTCGTACTCCAATCTAAACAATTTGGAGAAGGTGTTAGACACTAAAGGATGTGACACGTTTTACTCCCATTCCAATGTAAACCAACATAGGGAAGGTGTTGGACACTAAAGGGATGAAATGTAATATTCCCATTCCAATCTAAAACAACTTTGGGAAGGTGTTGGACATTAAAGGGGTGATATCTAATTATTCCACTTCAATATAAACAAACTCAGAGAAAGTGTTGTACACTAAAGGGATGATATTTACTATCCCCACTCCAATATAAACCAATCTGAGGAAGGTGTTGAACAGTAAAGGGGTGACATGTATTATTATCACTCCAACCTAAACCATATTAGTAAAGTTGTTGGACACTAAAGAGGTAAAATGTACTATTTCCATTCAAATCTAAACAAGCTTAGTGAAGTTGCAACTAATTAAATCCAATTCAAAACAAAACTGCTTACCTACAATATAATATTTTACAAATAACAAATACATAAATAGTACTACATATTATCATGCTTAAGGAAATTATATGTTTTTCTAAAATGTTATATTATAACACACAAATTTAAACTACTAATATTTATATAAAAAATTAAATAAAACAATAAATATGTTTATTTTTTATTTAGTAATAAAATTTCAAAATGTTCAATTAATATTTTCTACCATTTAAAAAGTTTAACAGTAGAACAACATTTTAGTTGCAAAAACACATGTTATCAAATAAATAAATAAATTATTGACATTTTGACATTATAACTATATTTAACTTTTTTCCTTTCTGATGACTATTTTTAAAGTTATTAATACAACTGCAATTGTTTAATATTTAATATTTTATTTTTAAATAAATATTTAAGTATGTTATGTTATATTATGAGATTTTTAAAGCGCGCGATTACCACACGGTGTCTTGGCGCTGGATGACGGACAAGTGAGTGATGGTTAGAGGTTAATAGCCAGGTCTTCCTGAATGACATATGTGAAGGGATTGCTTTGAGATGAGGTGGGAGGCTGTTCTAAAGTTTGATCGTATTGAGGACTATACCTCTACTACCCCATTTCATCATTTTAAATTTTGGGACAGCTAATAGGTTGGCTTTGGCCTATCTGAGTTCTTTATTGGGCTTACATCTCATGAAAGCTGAACTAAGATTGTCTGGCTCTGCGTCATGTATTCCTTTGTGGGCAAAGCAGAGGGCTTTAAATTTAGCCCGACTGGGCATGGGAAGCCAATGAAACTTGTGAAGTCCCTGCGTGATGGAGTGGAATTTCGGAAGTTTAAGAAGCAATCTTGCTGCAGCATTTTGGACTAGCTGTAGTCGACTCATGTGTTTTTCTAAAATGGTTAGAAAGAGACTATTACAGTAGTCCAGCCTAGGAAGGACTAGGAGAGTGATTAAAGTTTTCCTGTGGCTATCCAAGATAAAAGGAAGAATTTTCCTTATTTTTTTAAAGATTTAGTAAGATGAGGACATGATAGCTGATATTTGCGCACTTATATTAAGGTTGTCATCAATAATGACTCCCAAATTCTTAGCTTTAGTGACAGGAAAAGGAGGCTGCGTCAAATCTACAGGCTACCAATTGGTGGACCAGGCTGGAGAGGGGTTACCGAACACAATGATCTAGGTTTTACCTGAATTAAGCTTAAGGCAGTGCCCACTCATCCAACCACTGATTGCCTTGATGCAGTTATGGAATGTTAGGGGCCCGATGAGTCATTATTGGCTGCTGCAATAATCAACTGAGTGTCATCAGCATAAGATGCTACCTCCAAGTTGAAGCGTCTAATGAGAGGGGCCAATTTTGCTACATAAACATTAAAAAGAGAGGGGCTTAAAGACAACCCCTGAGGGACTCCTCAAAGCAGTGAAAAAGGTGAGGAATTACATTTCCCTAACACTACTGTTTGAGATTTGTCACTGAGAAAAGAGGAGAGAAGATCGAGTGCGACCCCCTTCACCCCTGTGTCCTTTAGACAGCCAATGAGAATAGTATGATCAACAGTATCAAAGGCAGCAGATAGGTCCAGTAAAATAATAACTGCCAAACCTCCACTATCTACTGCCTTCCTCACTTCTTACATTGCCTTGACCAGGGTGGATGCTCTACTTAACCCTGGGCGAAGCACTACACTACGCTCGCGTAGTTTGCGCTACTTCGCACTATGCGAATTGCACGTAGCACAGTGAAAATGCGTAGCGTAGTGTAGCGTAGCATCGCGGTCATTTTTTGCTTGCTCGCGGTCCTCAATGTCAAGTTGGCGAATATGACATCCCGGCGAGACTTTTTCCTCGTTCGCGATCAGCAAAATCATGTTGCCGATCGCGAGCGTGGAAAATAAACCTCCCGGCGAGATTCTCAACGCGGGGAGGTCAGGTTTCTCATTGCGAGTGGTTGCGTATGCACGCGGCCGCTCGCGAGGAGAAACTACCAGTCTGCGTTGAGAAAGCAGAAAACGACCACTTGCACTGTGCAAGATGCTGTTTGAGATGCTTGCACAGTGCGGACAAGCATCCAGCACTTTGCACAGTGCACTACGCGGTTACGCGTAGCTCGTGTAGTGCGAAGTGCACTTCGCGTAGCTATGCGTAGTGCTAATACGCAAACTACTCCCAGGGTTAGCTCTACTATGCCCAGGTCGAAAGCCATACTGAGAGGTGTCTAGAATCTGAGGGCCCGATTCACAGAACAAACTTAAGACTAAATCCTAAACTTAGTACCATTCTGGTATTCACAGAATGCACCTAGTACTTCTGGTATTCACAGAATGAACTTACAACTTTTGCTATTCACAGAATGAACTTAGAACTTTTGCTATTCACAGAATGGATTTATGACTACTAAGCTTACGTCCGCACCCGGGCCGGAATTTCCGCACCCAGAGCGGAAAGTCCGCTTACGGGCCGGAAGTTCTGCTTACGGGCCGGAAGATCCGCTTACGGGCCGGAAGTTCCGCTTACGGGCCGGAAGTTCCGCCTTCGGCCGGAAAGTCCGGCTACGGGCTGGAAGTTCCAATTGCGGGCCGGAATTTCCGATTTGGTGGCCATTGATCATGTGAGCCAAGGGTGAACACCTGTCCAAGTCCCTACCATCCCCCACCATGCATCAGCTGACACACTCCAGCCAATCCTAGCTCGGCAGCATGTATAATTGCAGAGCAGACACACACAAACCCTTTCAACATGTCACTGAATGTGTTTGTTGCACTGCCCCTTGCCATGCGGCAAAACGACTTGATGAGGAGGAGGAGGAGAGCCAGAGCAGAGAGGATCTTCAGACAGAGGATCAACTTATTTGGAATGTCCAGTCAAGATGTAAGGGCCAGGTACCGTTTCCCTACAGAAATCATCTTGGATATGGTATGTGAGTGGGATCAGGAACTTGACTCCGTGACCTGCTGCTCACATGCAATACCAGCATACCTAAAGATCCTATCTGCGCTCCATTTCTTTGCCACTGGCTCATTCCGAAGGGTCTCCAGTGACCATGTGGGCATATCCCAGGCGAGCCAGTCGCGGTGCCTGCATCAGGTACTGCGATGCATCACTGCAAGATCCCACCACCACATACATATGCCACCGACATTGGCCCTGAGACAAAGGGCAGCACGAGATTTCTTTCTCATTGCACAATTTCCACGTGTGCTGGGTGCAATTGACTGTACCCATGTGGCCCTTTAGCCACCCCACCACATTGCACACATCTTCTGCAACAGACACCGATGGCATTCCATCAACGTACAAGCTGTCTGTGATGCCAGAGGGCGGTTCATTGATGTGCATGCGGTGTTCCCCGGCAGTACCCATGACAGCTTCATATTCAGCATGTCACCTCTTGCCCGGCGGATGGCTGCGGGAGAATTTGGCAACATGTGGCTACTGGGTAAGTACCAAGCGTTAGAAAGGAGGAATATGTGTTTTTGAAATGTCTGAATGCCCCCTAACATTAACCATTGTACTATAAGAATCATAAAGCTAGATACAGGGCCCACCTGACAATGCATGTAATACAGAATAGATCATGTCCTGTGCAATTCAAAGAGGGAAATGTAACCAACTGCCCTTTCCCCTCTACTCAGGTGACGCTGGGTATGCACTCACCCCACATCTCCTCACCCCTTACAGGCGTGCAGACACTGTACCACAGCGTAGGTACAATAGGGCACACATACGGACTCGAGCCATCATAGAGCGCACTTTTGGTCTGTTGAAGTCGCGATTCAGATGTCTCGACCGTACAGGGGGGGTGCTGCAGTACTCCCCAGAAGTAGTGTGCAAGATCATTTTAGCCTGTTGTGTCTTGCACAACATTGCCTTAACACATGGCTTACAGATACCGCTGGAACCTTGGCTACCTATGAATCTGGGAAACCGGGCCATGGCACATAACCGAGGTCAGGGCATGCAAGTCCGTGAGCAGCTCGTTGCCACATTTTTCACATGAGCAACCTGTAGTGGAATGGACTAAATGTGGATTGCTGTCTGTTGCCAATGATGAAACTTGGATATACACGACTGTGTCAATAAATTCCTTCCTGAGGCAACTTTGCAAGCCACACTAACTGCATGTTAATCACAGCTCTTGACAGTAGTCAAAAGGTTGAGCCTGCTTCAGCACATGTGCCCATGTCAGTGATCAGTGTAGTGGATGTCCCTAAAGAATCTATAGCCGCAGATGGAAGATGATACATGTACTGAGAGACCTTGCCGGACCTCATGAGGATGGGTCTCTTAATCAGAAAAGGCCAGAACCATAGCATTGTCGGCCCTGTGCCATCAACAGATGTGACTCCCCCACAAATGATGTGCCCACGACGTGAGTGATGCAATGTGTCAATCAGACACCATGGGGCACATTAATGTGGGACTTGCGCCCCTTTCACGCAGCCGTTGCGTCACTTTTGTGACGCAGCGGCGGTGCAAAGCCAGCGCCATGCTGCGGGGTATGTACTACATGATGCATCTGGGAGATGCGTCACGTTGTAAAGGCCTGCGCCACATGTAGGCGTTCTGGCGCAGGGGGGGGGCCTTCCGGCGCAGGAACGCCTCATAAAAGTGGCTGGGTGAAATCTACACTATTTCACTCAGTCACTTTTAAGGCCATGCTGCGTCAAAACCCTGCGCCTGCTTGAAGCAGGCGTAAGGATTGACGCAGCATCATAGGGATAGGGCACCCCCGAGCCTTGCTGGAGCTGCGTTGCGCTTGCGACGCAACTCCAGCAATGCGCCGCCTTTTCAACGGGGGATGTGTCACGCATCTGCACATCCGAGCACCACGGTGCACCGCATTGTCAATGCGGCGCATCTGTGTTGGCGCACGGGTGGGCAGATGCATCGCAACTCTTCTGACGCATGTCTGCTGATTAGCAGAGATGTGCCAGAAGCCGTAAATCTGCCCCCATGTGTCTGTGATATATCCAGACTTCTCCAACACAATGTTCCGTAACACATCACACAACTCTGCAAATGAGCACCTAATATGGACTACATGTACCATAATGCAAAGCATGAGAAACTGAAACTGAAACTGCAGAAATGGCTTGAAATGGTCTCTTCACCCTCTTGTCACATTTAAATAATTCTCACATGCACTGTCTTTTCTTTTTTATCCACAACAGAACAGCAGGATGGCAGTAGATTTGATTCCTGATTGTGGATGGATCTGGATGAATACAAAATGACTGCCAACTATTTCCTGTGATGTATTTCCTGCCTCCCACTCCCTGTCAAACATTTCCTGTATGGAATTATATGTTCCGGGTCATTTTCGGAGTTTACGGCCAAAAAGCGGAAGCTCCGATTACGGAGCGTACGGCCCGTGTGCGGACGCTCCGATTACGGAGCGAACGGCCCGTGTGCGGACCCCCCGCTCCGGAACCGGAAACTGCGCTTACGGGCCGTAAACTCCGAAAATGACCCGGAACACATAATTTCATTCAGGAAATGTTTTACAGGAAGTGGGAGGCAGGAAATACATCACAGGAAATAGTTGGCAGCCATTTTGTGTTCATTCTGAGTCATCCTCTATCACAGACAGATCCTCTGACATCATGCTGCTCTCATGCTTCTTATTATCCCCATAATGGCTGAGGGTTACGAAGAGAAGGCACCCCCTTTCATTGAAAGTGAGTTGAACATCTTGGCTGAGGGGGTGCTGGCCAAATTTCCTCAGCTATATGGGGACCCTGAACACCAGCTGAGCAATGCAGCCCGGGCCAGGCTGTGGGCCAACATCGCCGAGCGCTGCAGTGCAGTGGGAGTCCACACCAGGAGTGCGAGGGCTGGGAGGACCTAAAACGGTGGGCCCGGCACAAGGCTGAGGAGCTGGTGGGCCAGTCTTCCCAGCACCATGTGCATCGTCCTCGCCTATACCCACTGTACAGGAGGGTCCTGCGATCAGCTTGGCCGACCCTCCATGCTCAGCTGGAGGAGCATGAGCAGCAGGGACATGGTAAGTGCATCATATGCTAAATGTGTCTGGGAGTACGATGTAAGTGAAACAGTGCTGTACCATTGTGTGTCTGATGCCTCCATTCACAGATTCCGTGTCCATGCAGCAGTCACCAAGCTTAAAAAGGCACACTGTGGCATATGGACTGTACAGGGCAGAGTGCATTTTGGGAGTTGGAGTTTCGTCATGATAACTGGCTAAATGAGCAATAATTGTGCATTTGTACTGAAATCTGCTCTTCCCGCACCACTACAATTGGCACTAGGAAATCATGTGTGCATTGGATGAGCAATGGTACAGACACTGTCCAGTGTGCGCATGGCAGGCCAAAGGGTATTGGATGCTATGACTTGCATTGCATTTTTAGAGTTTGGGTTCCAATTGTGACAAAACATCATGTGCCATGGAGTCAAGACAGACCTTGACATCCTTGCATCACTCTTAAGCGCTTCTAAATTTGCAAGGGGTGTCCACTGACAGACGTCTCAGCCTCAGTGGCCTGTTTCACATTTCACATGTACAGGTAGCTGTCACTAAATTCCCCCAGTGTTCAGCGGTGTACTGCATTACCATATCAGTCACCAAAGCCAATATGTGCCACTGGATTGTCAGAACATGTGTGGGGACAGCCAAAGGCTAGACTCACAATTTAGCTACAGAAATAGGCCAGAGCCTCAGTGCATGTGTGACACACATTCGCCACTTGTCGTGTCCCATACAATGCTACAAAGCAGATGACACTTGTCCAGACCTTAAATAGCTGCGACTCCCTATGAATGGCCATAATCTGAGAATCTGGACTTCATGTTCTCCATTGGTGGACTGCTTTTGGAACCTGCACATGTAGCTGTGGCAGGACACACAGATCACCAGAATGCCAGGTTGAGGGTTGGCCAATACAGTTGTGTAAGCCACACACATCCACGTGAGATGGCCATGTCAGACTCAATCCAGTAAATGACGGTAAACATACACGTAATGTCAGCTCATAGACACTGACAACTATTGAGTGTGATCAGAGGAAAATAAGTCTGACCTTGGCTCCTCTATGAATGCGTCTCGTCCTGCATGACACAAACATAACATTCGGATTTTGCTTACATTTCAGCAGGCACAGCTGGCGAAACAGAAGGGCAGCAGGACCAGGTCCAGAGCGCAAGGCCACCAGTGCGGCGGCGACTACACCCTCTTTCCACCAGCGAGGAAGAGGAGGATGAGGAGGGACCCTCAACATCACGAGGGAAGGGGATTGCGCCCACCCGGACTGACAAGGGACACCCTGATGCTGGTGCCACATCCCGGGTGGAGGCTGCAGACATTGAATCGGGGGGGGTGAACACGACACCTCGGACCATGAGGTGTTGGAGAGCTACTCTCCTCAGGACTCTTCACCTGTGGTCCCTGAAAAGGTGTCCTCGGGGCAGGCCAACAAACAATCTGGGCCTGCCATCAGCCCCTCCCTACCTCTAGAGTTCCCCATTCCATCGGGGGACCCAGCTGCATCCCCTGCAACCAGTTCCCCTCATCGTAGCCGCCAGCTCCCCAACATCATTGGCTCCGGACCTCAGGCACCACATCCCTCCTGTCCCCCCCAGGCCCCTCCCGGTGTTGTTCCTCCTGTGGCTGTGCCAGTGGACTTGATGTGGATGTGTGAGGGTCAGCCAGACATGTCCGCTCGCATCATGCTACAAGTGTGTATTGAGGTACGCATGATGCAAGAGGACATGCTCCTAACAATGGCCACCCTCACCACCAGCATCAATTCACTGACCGCAGCCATGTCGTCTGTTGTCTCCCCAATCCCTTCCCATTCCACCGTCAATGTCTCCCCCTGTCCGTTGGCCCACATTGTTTCCCCCCGAACTCCTCGTGTGGCACGAACCCAAGTGGTGCCTGTTCCTGCACCTGCCAGACGTGTGCCTGCATCGGACTCTGAGGATCTGGACATTGTGGTCCTAGAGGATGGCCAGAAGGACACTTGACCTTTGACGTGAACAATTATTTCATTTTCCCCTTGTAAATAGACTGTTTTCCCTGACGCTCCCTGACGTGTTATATTTTTGTTGCCCCACCCCAATCCAGGTTCCCATCTCCCTCTGCATTAACATCATCATTTGTTTTCCTTTCTCCCTTCCAAACGGACGGTTGTTCTTTTGTACCTTCTTAAAATACAATTAGGAATACTAATAACTTCCACTTGTTTGACTTCATTCTGAATGTCTGGTTCTGAATATGGACACATATTTGGTGAGTCATCTGCTATGCACATAATGGCTGGTTGCAATGAGGGGTTACACTTGTAACTGTGTCACACACACACATACCTTCTCACATCTCGAGGCCACCTACATCGTTACACAGGACATGAGACACAACAGAGTTCTTTATTTTGAGGTCTTTATTTGGTGAACACACAATCACGTGGTTACATATTCCTGGGTTCCTGTCACCGGGGATCGAGCTTGCGACGTCGCAATTGCGGGGGGAGGACCGCTCGGAGTGCTCAGCTCTGGCTCACCGCCTACGTGGAGGTGGGTACTGTCCAAGGGACTGTCCAGGGTCATCTACATGTGCTGGTGCAGGTGGTGTGTGCACACTTGATGGTTGTGCCTGGACAAGGGCCGGTTGTGCAAGTGGTGGGAGTGCCTGTACAGGGGGTGGTGGTGGTTGTGCAGGTGGTGGGAGTGCCTGTACAGGGGGGGTGGTTGTGCAGGTGGTGGGAGTGCCTGTACAGGGGGTGGTGGTGGTTGTGCAGGTGGAGGGAGTGCCTGTACAGGGGGGGTGGTTGTGCAGGTGGTGGGAAAGCCTGTACAGGGGGTGGTTTTGGTTGTGCAGGTGGTGGGAGTGCCTGTGCAGGGGTTGTTGGTGGTTGTGCAGGTGGGGGCAGTGCCTGTACAGGGGTTGATGGTGGTTGTGCAGGTGGCGGGAGTGCCTCTACAGGGGTTGGTGGTGGATGTGCAGGTGGTGGGAGTGCCTGTACAGGGGGTGGTGTTGGGAGTGCCAGTTCAGGCCGCTGGTGTGGATGTCTCCCTTTGCTGTGTTGGTGTGCAGTTGGTACAGGTATGGGGATGTGCTGTCCTGTGGGCAGATATGATGGCTCCCCTCCCTGCGTTGACCGTGAAGGGAAAGGTTAGCTCACTCTCAATATGCCCTCCATCATCTTCATGGCCAAGGCATGGTGTCTTGCACTCTCTTCCCTCTGGATGGAAAGCATGTCTCGCAGATTTCTGGACATGTCCTGCCAAGTCCTATCCATCCTATCCAACACTTGGCTCAGCCTCTCCAGCGCCTGAGGGAAGTGGACCATGTCCTGCAGGGAGTCCGACATGTCGGACAGGGTAGCCCCTATGGCACTAATGTCCTGCCTCACATCGCTCTGCTGTTGGTAGAAGTCCTGCTCCCACTGGTCATCACAGCCAGGTGCAGGCCCTCTCTGCAGCTGTCTGCCAAGGATGGGATGAGCAGGTCCTACAGCGGGGGGGTTGGGAGGTGGGAGTCTGTGGGCAGGTGAATGGTGCCCAGGGGATTCCAGCAGCATAACAGGGCTGGTACCACCCCCAGATGGTGGAGAGGATGGCAGGGATACACTGTCTAGGGAAGAGTGGGTAGGGGAACCACCATGTTGGTCCTGGACGTGAGGACTGTGAGGGAGTGATGTCTGTGTTGTGATGCGTGGGTGCTGTGGCTGGTTTGCTCGAGTCTGGGGACAGGCCATGGTATGCCTGGGAGGAGGCTGACGGACGTTGCTTGGCAGAGGAGTTGATGCCCTGACTGGTTTAGCCAATCTGGCACGATAGCGTGCATTGGCATCTTCATCGTCATCAGACATGTAGTCCTCATCATCCACCAAGTAGACGTCCTCAGGAAATTCGTCCTCCTCCTCCTGAGCAGTGCTTGCAGCCGACATCACAGCTTGGAGGATCAGGGGATTCTCCCCTCTGATTCCCCGTTGGCCCGCACTGGTCATAGGCCTGTCATCCTCGTCATCAGCATCCCCTGGAACAGAGGTTGCAAGCGTATTAGGGATTGACCTGGTATAACATGTGGTGCAACACAAGGGTTTGTATTAACTGTACTTTGCATCAACAGATGAGGATCATGTGACCTGTGTAGGGTACCACCACAAATGACAGCTCACACCATAGCACTGAGGTGTTACACAGATACAGGCAAACTCACCAGCTCCAGCCACAACTCTCTGTTCCTTGGTGTTCCCCCCTAGTGTCACCTGCTGGACCTGTCTCCTCACGGCTTTCGTAGGCCTAGCTGTCCCTGAACCAGCAGCTGTAGAGGGAAGTGACAACATTCTCAATTATCTGCATCACCAATTGTCAGACAGGCACATGACACTCCTGATTTGTATTTCACTTAGTACACAACGACTGCTGATTACATGCAGAGGGGAATCAGGCTCTCTGTCATGGCTTTGGAGTCGAAGCCAGTGACACACCTCATGCCAGAATTACCTGAAGGACGGGTACGCGAGGGTTGAACAGCTGCAGCCAGGATGTCATTCAGTCCCCGGAATGGTGCGCGCTGCTGGGGTGTAATCCGGTCAGCAGCTGTGATAAGACATACAGTTCTATATTTTGCAACCACAGATAGTAGCTCTGAGCCAACATGTCATTCTCAATGACTATTTGTGGGTAATCCAGAACTATGTGCAGCATGTTTAGCTCCTGAACTTTACATTTGGGCACCTGCTCACATGCAGCAGTTGCCAGCCGTTCCCTCCACACAGCAGTGACATCAATAAGATGACACATCAACAGACACCTCATGCTAGCATTACCTGAAGGACGGCTGCGCGAGGGTTGAACAGCTGCAGCCAGGATGTCATTCAGTCCCCGGGATGGTGCACTCTGCTGGGGTGTAATCCGGTCAGCAGCTGTGATAAGACATACAGGTCTATATTTTGCAACCACAGATGGTAGCTCTGAGCCAACATGTCATTCTGAATGACTATTTGTGGGTAATCCAGAACTATGTGCAGCATGTTTAGCTCCTGAACTTTACATTTGGGCACCTGCTCACATGCAGCAGTTGCCAGCCGTTCCCTCCACACAGCAGTGACATCAATAAGATGACACATCAACAGACACCTCATGCTAGCATTACCTGAAGGACGGCTGCGCGAGGGTTGAACAGCTGCAGCCAGGATGTCATTCAGTCCCCGGGATGGTGCACGCTGCTGGGGTGTAATCCGGTCAGCAGCTGTGATAAGACATACAGGTCTATATTTTGCAACAACAGATGGTAGCTCTGAGCCAACATGTCATTCTCAATGACCATTTGTGGGTAATCCAGAACTATGTGCAGCATGTTTAGCTCCTGAACTCTACATTTGGGCACCTGCTCACATGCAGCAGTTGCCAGCCGTTCCCTCCACACAGCAGTGACATCAATAAGATGACACATCAACAGACACCTCATGCTAGCATTACCTGAAGGACGGCTGCGCGAGGGTTGAACAGCTGCAGCCAGGATGTCATTCAGTCCCCGGGATGGTGCACGCTGCTGGGGTGTAATCCGGTCAGCAGCTGTGATAAGACATACAGGTCTATATTTTGCATCAACAGATGGTAGCTCTGAGCCAACATGTCATTCTCAATGACCATTTGTGGGTAATCCAGAACTATGTGCAGCATGTTTAGCTCCTGAACTTTACATTTGGGCACCTGCTCACATGCAGCAGTTGCCAGCCGTTCCCTCCACACAGCAGTGACATCAATAAGATGACACATCAACAGACACCTCATGCTAGCATTACCTGAAGGACGGCTGCGCGAGGGTTGAACAGCTGCAGCCAGGATGTCATTCAGTCCCCGGGATGGTGCACGCTGCTGGGGTGTAATCCGGTCAGCAGCTGTGATAAGACATACAGGTCTATATTTTGCAACAACAGATGGTAGCTCTGAGCCAACATGTCATTCTCAATGACCATTTGTGGGTAATCCAGAACTATGTGCAGCATGTTTAGCTCCTGAACTTTACATTTGGGCACCTGCTCACATGCAGCAGTTGCCAGCCGTTCCCTCCACACAGCAGTGACATCAATAAGATGACACATCAACAGACACCTCATGCTAGCATTACCTGAAGGACGGCTGCGCGAGGGTTGAACAGCTGCAGCCAGGATGTCATTCAGTCCCCGGGATGGTGCACGCTGCTGGGGTATAATCCGGTCAGCAGCTGTGATAAGACATACAGGTCTATATTTTGCAACAACAGATGGTAGCTCTGAGCCAACATGTCATTCTCAATCACTATTTGTGGGTAATCCAGAACTATGTGCAGCATGTTTAGCTCCTGAACTTTCCATTTGGGCACCTGCTCACATGCAGCAGTTGCCAGCCATTTCCTCCACACAGCAGTGACATCAATGAGATGACACATCAACAGACACACATGTATGAGAAGATTACTGATAGGAAGGGATAAATGACCCGGATTCCTCCCCATTACACTGCTATCACCTTTGCCATTCAGACTTACATATTTCCAGAGTCTCATGTTGTTTGTTGTCAAGTCAGAAAGGGTTTCATGTGTGAGATTTGCAATAGTCAGGGACATGATGTTGCTCATTTGTGCTTCCCCACGCATGAAGTCACACATATTTGTATGAGAGAACACAGATGTCTTATGTCCATCCTTTGAGTGTCCTCTCTTTGCGTACTCTATTTCCCAGATCATGGTACTACTTAGGTGACGACGATTGGTGTCTTGTACAGCAGACATCCAAACCTCATATGTCAAACACTCACCTATCCATGTGAATACAGTAGGAGAGGAGGCAAGCAGAATGTAACATTTGGTTTATACTCACACATTGCGGATAGGCTGAGAGGCTTTGATGCCTTCTGCCTGCACTGGATTAGCGTGTTGCTCTTCTGCCTAGTCATTTAGCAGGTGTAACTGCATGAAGATTCACCTTAGCAGCCCCTACATTCATCTCAAAGGTACACTACTGGCATCAGTGTTGGCCTCAGCCATGCTATTTTCATCATGGTGTTTCCTATCATTGAATTGCAAGCCGGTTGTGTTTTGGTCACTTCATATGACTCATGGTACTATTGAATGTCCACTCTGCACTCACTTGGCATACATTTTGTGTCATCCTTTCATTAGCCACCAGGGTCTGATCTTGCATGGGTTCAAATGCCATATGTGAGCATATTGTGATGCAGAACAACAGTGTTGTAATACACATACAACATACGGCGGACGTGAAAGGCACATTTCATGAGCAGTCAGCCTGATATATTCTTGGGTTCCCCTCCCTTGGCCCAGCATGGGAACAGTGTGTGGGCCCTGAACAGATGTCACAGCCAACCTTGTAGCAGAAGTCAGTGTGTGTCTTTGATTCTGGGAGGACCTCGTTGTACCTACAATGATAAGTGTGTTTTGCTACTTAACATTCCGGCAGCCGCATGTGATGCACTAGATTTCTGGCACAAAGGATGAGCACAAGCAGTTGTGGGCACCAGCGTCGCTGAAGTGTGTTATACGTAATTTCATGATTGCTCCCACATGACTTTGAATGGGCCCACTACCTGGATGCAACCAATATCACAATGACATGTCTACGGATCCTGATGTGAGGTCCACTATCGTGTTTTGTTGATGGGCAACACAAACGCCAGACAATGTAAGTGGTACATGACCAGCTGTGTGGACTGGGAATTTGATCTATATTGGAAACATTCAAAGTTGGACAGTGTATGCATTGTCAATACTAATGACCCTGGGATCTCACTTGTTCATCATTGCCATATTTCAGTCAATTACTTTGATTGATTACGTCTACAGACACCATTACAACATAGTGGGGGCACCCTTTTGAGTAGTTGTGGCACTCGATAACAGGATTGGATTCCCAGGTCTGGGGCTGTTGCTGTAAAACATGTCATGTTCCGCAATTACGAAGGTTTGATGAGCCAAGACATGTAATATATTGTCTTCAGCTGTTCACAATTATAATTAGCTAAAGGTGGATGTCCATTGACTACTCCAATAGTAATGCAGCTATTTGTTCATCTCTGGTTGACTTTCATATGTGGGCACTATATGTCCCTCGGTCACTCCTGACAATGTATGCATTTTGACCATCTCCTGGCCACTTTGACTTACCAGTCGGTGAGGGTGTGCGGTGGCGATTCCTCCCAGTCGATGCAGGGACCTCTGCTGCGGCAGTTGTCTGTGCTCTGGCTGAATGTGTCAATGGGTGAGAAGAGAGAAAACTAAACATCTGGAATATGTGCTTGTGGAACATTTCTGTGATTTCCCCATTTCTTCTGCATGCTAACAGTGTTATGCAGTACTGCCACTGACTGGGCAGGTAGGAGCAGTGGTGCATTGGGGTCGTAATGGCGTGGCAGGGTGGGAAATGTACAACAGAATAGGTGTCTGACTTTTGGATCAGATTATTCTCTCACCTTCTGCTTTGTGCTTTAAGCTTGCACGGGGTGATTTACTTCTTTGAGATTTAGTGGCATGTTTCCACGCCCCTTGTAATACATTTACACCGCAGTTGCGTCACTTCTGTGACACAGCGGTGGGGTAATACAGGTGACACATTTAGACTTATTCACAATGTTATGCATCTATGGGGATGCCTCACGGTGTGCGGTCCTGCGCAACATTAAACATGAATCAGCTGTGATGTAGGCAGGGTGTGTGTTTATTTGGTTATGCCTCGTACAAGTGATGCATTGTAATCGACGGCATTTCACGTAGTCACTTTTCACAGGGTGGTGCCATGCAAACTTAAACCAGCTTGAGGCACATGTAATGAGTTGCCCTGAACGTTAGGTGTAGGCGGTCCATGGACATTGTTGGAGTTGCGTCACCCTTGCGACACTACTCCAGCAGAGCATTCCCCTAATGTCATCAGTTGCGACACCCATCTGTCTATCCCAGCGCCACAGTGCACCGCATTGTAAATGTGACGCATCCGCGGTTGCACAAGAGTTGGATTGGGTGTGGCATTGTTACTGGCGCATCTCTGCTGTTATTTGTCAATTGCTACTTAGCGGGCTGGTGTATTACTGCAACTGGACAGTGGCCATGTTTTCTGAAGTGGGGGAGGGATTTGCCATTTCCATTGCTAAGGATTGTGGGACTTGTATTGCTACATACAGAGGGGGACACAGGAGTCTCTGACTGACAGATTAATTTATACACTTTGGACTACTTCCTTATTCACACTGACAGTGCAACACAGACATTCTATTCATGCACTTTATCTTTTCATCCCACTTACCTGGTACCACGTAGCGGACGTCACTGACAGGCAGCCCATGGACCAAGTGGGGGTGTATTATTGTCAGGATATCCTCCTCCAGTGGGGTGAGGCGGATGCGTGGTCCAGAGTATGCGGCTGGGATGATCCGTTGTAATTCAATCCTGGAGTATCTCTCCTTTACCCTCAGCCGCTCATCCTGCCATTTTTGTTTTAGGTCCTGGACAGTGCGCCTCTCCTCCCCCAATGCTGTGACAGCAGTGGATAATTGCTGCCACAGGGCTGCCTTCTGTGTCCCACTGGTGCAGTAGGGTGGGAGTCCATAGAGGCGTTTGTGGTGCCTGACAATGAACTCCACAAGCATGGTGGTCTCCTCTGCTGTGTAGTTCCTCTTTCTCTTCAGGAGGTCCATTTTTCTTAGCCGGTCTCTGCTTGCAAATACAAACTCTGTGTGGCCAAACCTGTTCCTTCACTGTGTGCTGCTTTTAAATGTTTTTTGCTGCTTGTCAATCAGTGTTAATTGGCTTCAGCTGGATCATGGTGGGGGATGGTAGGCACTAGCAACATGATGGCTAACTGGAGCTGTTGGCTAGGATTGGCTGGAGTGCGTCAGCTGATGCATGGTGGGGGATGGTAGGGACTTGAACAGGTGTTTCCCCTTGGCTCAAATGATCAATGGCCACAGTTAATGTAGTCTGGTCCCAATTCTGATTTTCCTGCCCGGGAGCGGAATTTCCGGCCCGGGAGCGGAATTTCCGCCTCCGGAGCGGACTTTCCGGCCCGCGAGCGGACTTTCCGCTCCGGGCCCGGAAATTCCACCCCGGGTGCGGAAATTCCGGCCCCAGTGCGGACGTAAGTTTAGTGGTCGTAAATGGATTCTGTGAATAGCAAAAGTCCTAAGTTCATTTTGTGAATAGCAAAAGTAGTAAGTTCACTCTGTGAATACCAGTAGTAGTAGGTGCATTCTGTGAATACGAAAATGGTAGTAAGTTTAGGATTTAGTCCTAAGTTTGTTCTGTGAATCGGGCCCTGGTTGTTTAAAATGTATTTAGATAGCTCCAAATTCATTATCTTCTCAAAGATTTTTGCAGGAAGAGGTAATCGTGCAATTGGATGATAATTAGAAATGTAATTAATATTTAAATTGGATTTTTTCAAAAGTGGGAGGTTAGAAGCCTGTTTCCATACAGAAGGCAAGGTCCCAGTAGAGAACATGATATTGAAAATATGAGATAGGTTCCTCGCAATAATGTCAGGAACCAACTTCAAGATCTTTACCGGGCAGGGGTCATAAGGGAAACCAGATTTACTTTGCAAAAGTAAAGAACTCACTTGTTCTGGTGTAGTGCCAGAAAAATGGGTAAGTGAACAGTCGCCTGGCTTGTTTCCTTTACAGGGTAACAAAGGATGAGGGTCCCCACTGTCAAAATCCTTACAAATCCCAATTACTTTCTCTTTGAAGGCGGTAACTTGGGCATCAAGGATTGACTATCAGAGGGATTAGTCTTATTTGAGATGGTCGTGAGCCTCTGAACAACTTGGAAAATTTCTTTCAACGAGTTGGAGGCCCTATCAATTACTTGAGCAAAGTAGCTCTTGATGAGATCTTTGTAAGTGGTTAATGCTCTCTTGTATGCCTGACTCATCTGTTCATTGCAATTTCTCCTCCAAATCCTTTCTTGCCTTGTACAGGCTTATTTTTCAAGCCTCAAGGCTTCTGAGAACCAAGGAGCCATAGGTTTCTTACTAAATGAACACTGATTTTTGGTGGGAGCTAGCTCCCTGAAGGTGTCCGACAACCAGTCCGCATAACACAATGCAGCCGACTCAGCCTTGGCAAATGGAGAGGGATAGTGCTCATCTAAGGACTGTGCTAAGGTGACCGGGTCTAATTTACTCCAGTCTTTATAACTAATGGTAACCGGCATGATCTGCAAGTGAGCCCGATCTCTAAGGCTTTCTAAAGAGAATGTGATAACTGAATGATCCGACTAGATCACAGGAAAGATGTTCAAAATTTTTAAAGAAGGATCATTGGAAAATATTCCATCCAGTGTATGTCCTGCTGAGCGCATAGGCTCCTTGACTAACTGTTTAAGTCCTAATGATTCTCTGATATCCAGGAGATTAGCAGTATGCTTATCTTCCGGGGCCTCCAGGTAGAAGTTAAAATCTCTGAGACTAGTGAAGTTGTTTGAGAGGAGACTATTCTCTGCTAATACTTGAAACTGCATTTCTTTTGCTTCCAAGAGGTTGACATAAAAGGATCCCGGAGAAAAAACACAAGCTTGGCTGTCCCTAGCAATTTTAAACAAAGCTGCCTCATGGACTTCAGTGCTCACATCAGTGCAGATAACGGAGAATTCATTTCGATAGGTTAATGCCAAACCACCACCCCTTTTAACCAATCTATCCTGCCTAAAGAGAGAGTAGTCCTTAGGGACAGCAATTACAAAATCGGGGCTGCAAGCACTATCTCCCCAGGATTCAGTAATAAACAGACAATCCAGACCTGATGTTTCAATCAGCTCTGCGCTCTCGATTTTATGTTTTGGAAGAGACCGGGCATCAACTAAGGGCCATTTGAATCTCTTAGATTTATCTAAGTTGCCAGCCTTTCCTAAAGGGACTATGGAAGGGTTTGGGTCTGCTCCTGTCCTCAAAATCAGACTCAAATATTTACAGTCGCAAGCTTAGCATATAAGGGGCGTTTGCACTGAAAACAGCCTCTGATCCATGCAGGAACAGGTATTTTTTACAGAAGGGCGAAGGGACAGAAGCTCCTCAACTGAATATGTCATCCTTTGTGCTTGTCCTATGCTCGACGAGCCCAGGGCTCGGTCCATGCACAGACGGGCGCAAACGGACTTGCCTTAAGTGCGTATTTGACGCGCCAGCAGCGTGCCCGTTTCGCACGTCCACTGCGCATCCGGCTCAACATGTGACTTTTATTGCTGGCCTGAGGCATTCTGTGGCCTTCACCACAAAAGTGCTAGGAAGGAGGAGGGACTCCACCCCTCCAGAACAAATGGCAGAGCTGTGGCAGACCGTGTGCACAAAAGAATAAAAATAGCAGGAAGCTGCCAGAAGTAAGTTTAACTAATACTGTATAAAGGTCTTAAAAACAGTAAAACAGTGATTCAATAAAAACAAGGGTTAAAAGAATGAATGCCGCTACGCTAATAGCTGGCACTAGTTCGTAGGACTTCCTCCTCCACACTCACCCTAACATATGTAGGGTAAGAGCAAGCATGGTTAAAACGGAGACCAAATCACCTTCTAAATAGTAGAAAGCAGAAGAGTGAAAAATTCAGACTAAAAACAGAAGACATCTCTCCCTTGGGTATCTGAGGTCATTTTGATTATGTGTAGTGTAGGGTAAATGTACCTGTGGATGTCTGGTGTGTCGGCATCAGGTAATCTAAAACACAATAGAATTGTTTCCAAGGTAACAACGATAAAAGTCCCGTAAGGAGCAAGAGCGGTCTTATGTTTACTGACTCCTTCGTCTGCACCTATTAGCTGAGAGGAGCGAGCTGGAAATAGTTGTGCAAGATCCTCACGGAAAATGAGGATCAGAAGGTTACATGTACACCTGAAGTACTGTGCATTCCAGATGTAATTTATTGGTATTACAAAACACACAGAAATACTGATTCAGGAAGGCACAGTCCGGTAAGCTGTAATAGTGCTTCTACGTGGTAAGGAATTAAATAAACGGGCCGGACACAGCTGCAGGCAAGAGAACGGCATGGAAATCTTATTTCAAATTAAATGTAAAAATAAAATAAATATATATTTTAATAAAATATATTAAAAAATTAATTTAAAAACATTCATATGTAAAATAATATTAACTTAAAATTAAAAACTATAATATAAATTTTTGGAAAAACTCCGTACCCTTATCCCTTTTTTATCCCAACATCCTGCAACTAAAAGAACATTTCAATTCTTTGAAAAAAATATTAAAATAATTAATATTTACAATTTATTAAATAAAAATCATTCGAAAAATTAAACATATAAAAAAGAATAAACACTAATGGGCTGATTATGATGTCGGGTGAGGGCTTCCTCTGCCCGACATAGCCTCGGTAATGGGATTGACCGACACCGGGTTGGCGGTCCCGACTGACTAATTAGGATGAGACCGAACACTGTTCGGTCGCTTTCCTATACTTTGCAATGGGAGCATGTATTCCAGCTGGAAACTGTCTGGAATGCAATCTCCCTTGTTAAATAGGAGGTACAGTTCATCCTTGTACCCCATGGCAAGGTGCCTGCCACGGGGTGCAGGGATCAACAAGGGGGCACAATAGGTGCCCCTTCGGCCATCAACTGGAGGCTGTGCACCCAAGGGGGCCCTGCTGGCGGCCCCTAAAGTTGAATTCTGACAGCCTTTCTGTGTTGGAAAAGTTTGCCACGGAAAGGCTGCGAAATCCCGAGCCCGTCAGAAGCCAAATCAGAATGACCGTTTGGATTTCTTTCCAACTGCCTCCATCATAATGAGGCGGTCGGAAAGGAATCTGGCTGGCATATTACGATGCAGTCGGAAAGGCTCCGAGCAATCCATCGTAATCGGCCTCTAAGAACAAAAAAAATACATTACATAATAGTTTAACCTAAAAATTGATACAATGATTATTACTACATCCATATTTTTAACATCAATATTAAATACAACATTGTCCAGGATATAAATGAGATACCGATATTATTGACATGTTATTTCTGCAACACCATTTTTTTTAGTCAATATTTTGTCTAAACACCAGAGATAGACCAGGGGCTACTGGATCCCTAGCTCCAACATCTTACAGACCTGCTCCTGAATGCTGGCCATCATTTCTACAGACAGCCTGTAGATTTTGTTTTTGAAAAGGGGCTGTCTCCAGTGTCTATACCATGGGTACAGAGCTGTGTAACCCCAGGAGTGAGACAAAATGGAGAGGCAAACTGTTCCAGTAACTGTCAATAGTCCCTCTGTTGATTTAGGGTCAGAGTGAGGGAGAGGTTTACACCCTCCACTGACCCATCTTTTTCTTTTGATGACAGGAAGTCAGGGATAGGATCACTCTCCTCCTCCTCCTCATCATGTCCCCAAAAATATTGTGGCCTCATACCTCTCATACTGTGGCTTGAAGCACTTGACCTTTACAGAGAGTCTGGGGGTCTTCATGTCCAGCTGGTAGTAGGCTTCTCCCTTCCTCTCAATTATCCCGTGAGGCACAGTCCAACAATTTTGGAGGGCCCTGTCCTCCAAAATCTCCATTACCCACACTTTATGCCCAGGTAGAAATTCCACAGGGGTAGCTGTCTCGTCATACTATGGCTTCATACCTTCGTGGATGCCTTCCAAGTTCTCAGAAGCTTTCTTCCACATCTTAGTCATCTAGTTTCTGAGGGCTAGCATATAGCTAGCCATATCCCGAGGGGGTTCTTGGAAGCTTGCTACCACCCCTCCTTAACAAGGCAGAGAGGTCCCTAATAGTGTGGACATATAGAAGTTCAAAGGGGCTGAATCCATCCTCTTTCTGTGGCACCTCCCTAAAGGCAAAACGCAGGCATAGTAAGAGGATGTCCCACTTCTTCCTCTTAGGCTCATGCAAGATTACAAATCATGCTTTTTTGGGCCTTGTTAAATCTTTCAATAAGTCTATTTGTTTGTGAATCGTAGGGTATGAAAAATTTGTCAGACACTACTTCCTTGGGCAAACCCACTCTAGTGAACATCCCCATCAGGACCCTTGCCACTGAAGGTGCAGTTACAGTCCTCAGAGGGATAGCCTCTGGGTATCTAGTTACATGGTTCACCAATATCAGAATACATTGTTGCCTAAAGCTGTCTTTGGATCCAAGGGTCTTACAATTCTATTCAAAGGGGGTGCCAATGACAGGTAGGGGATTCAGTCAGAGGCAAGATAGGCAAAGGTCTTGCGCAGCCCCAGATGTCCTGCCAGGGATATCCCATGAGCCAGCCAGAGCAGAAAGGCCCTGTAGCACTGGGGAACTAACAACACACATGGAGCCCCATGCACAGGGGCCTTAGGCTCACTATACAGAAGGCAATTCTCCCAATATATAGGGTGATCCCTAGAGGAACGACCAGGTGCCGGTGCTTCAGATTGCTGCCTTATGCCGTCCAGGGTTGGGCACTCCCTCTGAGCCTTACAGAACTCCTCCCTGGCAGGTCCTCCTTCTGCTTGCCATCCAGCAAGCTCCGGCAGGTCACCAAGGAAGGCAATGTCTTCCCAGTATGCTCTAGGGCTGGCCTCCTCTGGCACCCCAGCCACCTGTACCACGGGACTTTCAGGGGCTTGAATCCCATGCCCCTTGCCATTCAATTTCTTGGCAGCTGTCTGGACCATTTTTACAGGCTCCAGACCTCCTTGACTCAATTCCTGAAAAGACATGGGCCTGGTGGTCACACAGACCCAGTCAGGCAACCCCAACATTTCCAGGTATGACCTGAGTTATACTTCCTTTCAGGCAGTGTGCTCAGGATAATTCCCTAACAGACAGTCCACAGGCATGACAGAGCTCCAAGCAACTTTCAGAAGACCTGACTCCCCTCCCATTCAAAGGGAATTGGAGGCACAAGGAAGTGACTCTCTTGGTTGTCTGCTACTGCCACCTGGTGGAATGTAGTAGGAATCACTTGCTCTGAGGACACCAGATGACACCTTGCAGTAGGCATTCTAGCTCCTGTGTCCCTCAGAGCACAACTACCCTCTGCCCCTTGATGGTGACCCAATGCCTATACATGGACATATTGGAAGGCATGTGGGCTTTCTTTGGGCACCATCTCTTTGTCACCCAGGAACACTAGCGAAACCTCACTGACTTCACCCACACAAAATAGGGCCATCTCCTCACCAAGCACTACACTTGCCAACCCCAGAGTCTTTCCTCCACTGGGATGCTGTGCCCAGTTGGGGCACTTGGGATCACCTTTGATGTGCCCCTATACTCACAACATTCAAAGCACTTGTGGGAAAACTTGCCTTGATTTTTATCAGATAAGCCTTTTTCTGATGCCTAAATTGGGTTTGGGATCTTTTCCATTGAGAGATATTTTGTGAGCCTTGAAAGAACTCCATCTTTTTATCCCCCTCCTTCTTCTAGTGGTAGCACTGATCACCCTTCTGGGAATCCCCGCAGATACCTTCTTGGACACTCTGGTGCTGACCTAGAGGTCTGCCTCCTCAGCAAGCTTCCTGGAGTCAGTCAGTTTGCTGTGTACTAGGTGTTGGCACAAGTCTGTAAAACAGATACCGAGCATGTGCTCTCTCAGAATCAGGTTATACAGCCTATTAAAATCACCCTACCTTGCAGCACCACACCCAGCCCTTCAAGGCCATGTTAAATTGACCTAAGAAGTCCACCCAGGACTGATTTGGGAATTTGTGGCTGTCTCTTAAACCTCTGACGGTAATGTCTCAGGGGTCAGCCCAAATTTGCAAGACAAATGGCCCTCATGGGGGCATACTTGGTCTGGTCCTCCACCTCAAGTGTCAGGAGTCTGTCCTTCCCCACCATGGCCATGTGCCTCCACAAGATACATCCCAATACTCCTCTGGGAACTTATGGACCATCAGAGCTACCTCATACACTGAAAACCATTTATCAATACCATCTTCCACCACATAGCTGGGAACCAAGTCCTTGGGTATGCGGCCCCTCGCCTCTCCAGTGGGCACTGCTGGTATGCTACCACCAATATTGCTGGATTCCACTTTTTTGACATATATGTCCAGCTCCTGTAGAGTGAGCTCATGGGCCAGCCTCTTCTCTTCCATCCTTATCATGACCAGTTCCAGTTGGAGCTTCCTCTCCTCTCTCCTGTCCTCCAGCTCCTCTAGGCTCAGGCTCCTGGCAGACAGCCTGCTCCCTGCTCCATCCTGAGTATCTTGGGCAACCAATTCATCTGCTGGGGTTTTCGTTGGGCTGTCCTGGCTGCTCAGAACCCTGGCCTGGGTCCTCTCTCTCCTCATCCTCTGTGTGTGCTTTCCCCATCCTCATTGCCATCCATGTCATCCTTTCCTGAGACTGACTGCCACCTCTGCAACTCTGCAAAGTCCCTGAGAGCTACCTGGAGATTTAGTTTGGTAGCCCTCTTGTGTGCTTCAGCCCCCTCTGCTTGCACTGTTTCGGCAGCTCAGGCCAGCTGAGGGTGTCAAAGTTGCACACCTCCATCGCCATGGTGCCAAAAGGAAGGTAGAGCAGTACAATTTAGAAAAGGAAGAAAACAGCCAATGGTAAACTAAGGAAGACTTTAAAAAAGGTCACTCCGATATCAAATTATTTATCTGGGATTTTGTGTAACACAAATCACTGTATGGTACTGCGCAAACTCAAGTCCTGATCTACACTGCAGAACACCAATATGAGTAATTGGGTTGTTAGTTGACTGGGGTGTAAGCCCTGGTCAAGCAACAGCCACAATCCTTTGCAGAGCAAACCACAAAACATCACTAAATTGACCTGTGCTTAACCCTGAGTAGCTTGACACAAAAAGAAGTCAGAGGTAATGTTTAAAGTATTTATGCCACACACAAACAGTAATAAAGTAAAAACAAAACATAAGAACAATAAAATTTAGGAAAATAAAGTAAGTACCAAAATCACAAAACTCTATTCAGTATAACCTGAGTTATTAATTTTGAAAGCTTTTAGTAGAAACTGGTGCCTAAATGATCAAAGTGTCAACTGCGAACATCTAGTTGTGTGAGACCTGGTCAAAGTTAAAAAATATGGCTGACCGATACTCAGTGCTGTTTGGATAAAAGATGCGCATTAGGCCTGGTCAGTGCTTACCTTTGGACTTAAAATAAATTAGGAGAAAAAATGTCTGAGACGGTCCGTTTCAGCGTGGCAAGACTGCGGGAGGTGTCTGAGGGGGAAGCTTCATTGTCAAATGACCTTGGATTAAAGTCATGGTGAAGACTTCAACGTTTAGCCAAAATTAAAATTCAAAAATCTCCAGCAGGACGAGGCGCAGGGCTCTAGTCAAAGACAATTCCATGAGGTCAGATACCCCTTTGGTGAAGGACCACTGAAACAGATTTGGTGCTGTGGAGAAGAAAGTAGAGGGAGAAGCCACAAAGTCATTCCAACTGGCGATGCACCTTGGGGGGAGAAGCGAGTGGGCCGGTCCCAGTTTCCTCCTGGTTCTCAGAGCAGGTTTTGTCAAAATGTATCTACGTCCTCAGCTTTCCGAATTGGCTATCTGGGCATGTTTAGCACCACAACAGGTGTCTGTTCAAGATGGTTGGAGCCTTTTATGTCCCTGTAGCTTTAAACAGAAGGCCAGAAAACTAGTCCTTGGAGAAACTTCTGGCAGTCCTGGGTTAAGGTGAAGATGCAGGGCTCAACAGCAGGGGGTTCAAGGCAGGCTCCAGACAGCAAATCAGTCCTTCCAAGTACAGTAGCAGTCTGGCATAGTATACAGCAGGTCAGAGCAGCAGGCAGGCCTCTGAGAGTCTTTCCTAAGGGCCAGTAGTGAAATGAAGAGCGGGTCTAAATGTCCTATTTTGATACCCTGGTGCCCTGCCTCTGGAAGGTGGGAGGAGCTTTGGAAAGGTTCTTTGAAGTGCATGGAATTTCCTGACTCCCCAGTGACAATACAGGATCGTTAGACCTTTTCTGTGAAGGCAAACCACAGCCTAATTAGTTGTAAGTGAGCGTGTGCTCAGCTCCGCTCCTTATCCTGCCAGCAGATGGTCCATTGAGGTACACCTAATATTTCTATTGTGTGTTGTCTGGGAGGAATCCACAAAATCAAACTGTGAGCTGCACCCAGTCATGTTACTCAAGACAGGCAATTAAGCACAAAGGTCTAAGGGCATGACATTTTCAATATTATAATGAAAAATCTGATATCTACCTACATACCTACCTGCTCCCAATCATGAAATACAGCGTATTAAATGTAATAAGGAATCCCCAATCTTATCCAATGTGAGGGGTAGACCTCACAGTAGTGAAAAACAAATGTACATGTTTTTCACTCCCAGGACATATAAAATGTAAAGTGTATGCTCAACCTTTTAATTACACAACACCCCGCCCAATAGGCTACCTAGGACCTTCCTTAGGGGTGACAATCGTAATAAAAGGGGAGTTTAGGACTTGGCAAGTGGGTTTAAATGTCAAGTCGACAATGCTGTTTAAAACTGCACTCAGGCTGCAATGGCAGGCTTGGGACATATTTTAGGGTGCTACTTCAGTGAGTGGCACAATACGTGCTGCAGGCCCACTGGTACCATTTAATTTACAGGCCTTCAGTATATGGTGTACCACTGTACAAGGGACCTATAAGTAAATGAAATATGGCAATTAGGTATATGCCACTCAAATCATGTTTAGCGGAGTGAGCACATTAGCATTGGTTAGTAGTGGTACATTTCACTGACTCCTAAAGTCAACAAAAATTCATTTCAGACAAATATTTTAGGTATGTAGTCAGAATGTTTGAAGGTAGACCACCCTAAAGCTGAGAAGTCTAACACTAATGCATTCATATCATTAGTTAAACCATGGTGACAAGTAGTAAAGTTTTGGGGATGACACAGCATTTAAATGCTCTGCCTAGAGTCCTCTTCCCATAAGTTCCCAAGGGGCCTATCTCATATTTAGTTTGGGGCCTCACAGAGCACTAGAGAAAATGATGAGATCACAAACACCTGGATACTTTCTTTTGATACCAGATATGGGTCAATGAGGTTGGACTTTTCAACATCACCTGATTAAGGTGAGTCCCTTGTAGCTCAGGCAAATAACACGGTCCTGACGAATTGACACAGATCCTGTAGAGAACAAGTTGAGGTAAGAAACATGTTGTCAAATTGACCAATTCTTTGATCTTCAGGAACTGTGTTTTATTTTTTTTATTTTTCAATCCATGATAGTTACATTACATTACACATATAGAATCGATAACTTAAAAAAAAAAACACAGTCATAAAAACAAGAAAACGTTTAGGCAGTGGTTAGCTGATTAATCAAATACAGTACATACTTCATCATTACCGATCTCAAATCCATAACAATTCATTAAAGTGCAAATGCTAGATACTTTGAGGTTTCACCCAGATGTAAAACATCATTCTTCCATATATGCCAACACCAGCCCTCATATCTCCATACCCAATTTCCTTTTTCGAGAGCCTTTTAGAGCGTATATACTATGATCTAAATTAAAGATGGTTAGAAACCTGGCCTTCAATAATTCAAAAGTCGAAGCAACTTTCTGAAGCCACATAGAAGCAATGCATAATCTGGCTATGGCTGTAGCTAAAAAAATCAAATATCGGAATTTATAAACCAGCTGATCACACCTGTCACTCTCAGCCACACCCAACAACACATGAGAAGCGGACAATCTTACTGGACCCCCCATGATTTCCGCTAAGAATTTCTCTAGGTATTCCAGAAAATTACTTAGGTACCTACATGTATAGAAAATGTGCACAATGTCTGCGATGTTCCGCATTGAAAACATTTTCCTTCATTTGCCCCTCCCCATTTTAACAACCTAGCTGGAGTATAATAGAGGTTAAACACGGTCTTATAATGTTGTGAACTAAGATTAGCAGACATCAATAACCTCTCTGCCAAATCAATAGAATATTCCACCCGGGTACCTTGGCACCCTAACCTATTGTCCCACTTAGTGTTGTGTATATCCAAGTCACCGCCCTGAATGTCTAATAGTGAATTGTATAAAATGCTGATGCACGCGTTTTTTCTCACTGCCTCAACTAAAGGATTGAATTCGATCTTCCATCGGCTTTTGCATAAATAATCACAAATTTGTAGATATTTAAAAAATTCAGATCTAGGGAGGCAATATTTCACAGCTAGCATCTCAAAGGACATCAAGACCCCGTTAGCATAGAGATCACCAATATATTGGATACTTTTGATCTGCCATCTGTCAATAGTCCTATCACAAAATATCGATGGCAATAAAACTGTAGCTGCAAACGGAGTATACTGGGAGTCCCTGTCAAGCCAATAACATTTTTGCACAGCTTTCCCATACTTTATAAGCGGCATTTAAAACCTTAAACCTGTTTTTTTTTTAGTAGCTTGGCTCCAGTCTAATAAATAATCGATTTTTATCATCGCTGTCCAATAGCATTTGATATATAGAGGGAGACTCAGCAATGCTAAGTGGCTCTTTCCCGGTTAATAACATGTTCATATATTGCAGTATACACATGTAATAATATAAGGTAAAATCCGGTACTGCCCAACTGCCTTTCTCGCGGGGAAGGACCTTAAGGTGCATAGCTCTGCGAGGCTTCCCCAGTGCCCATAAAAACCTGGCACAAATTGACTGCAGTGCTGACAATTGGACACTGGAAATTTCTAGCAGAACAGATCTAAACTAATATAAAACCTTTGGTAATACTAGCATTTTAAGAATGTTGCATCACCCCACAAGTGAAAGATGCAGACATTCACAATGATCTAATTGTTTCCGTACAGAATTTAAAATATTGCCCCAGTTGATCTCCACCAGTGTCTTTAGGCATGTCCTTAATGTGACACCCAGGTATGATACCCCACTCAGAATCTGATGATCATTATAGCCTTCTTGATTTAAACACAAAATTTGTGTCTTTGACACATTGAGTTTGTATCCTGAGGCTGCTCCAAACTCAAACGCCAGCTGTTTTATCTTAGGCATAGCCATTATAGGATTTGGAGTGACAACTACCACATCGTTCACATATGTGAAAACCCGATAGTGCTCTTGTCTCCAAATTACTGATTCTATCCCTGCATTGCGCTTTAACGTCATTAAAAAGGGGTCAATATATAATGAAAACAACAAGGGGGAGCATGGGCATCCCTGCCTTGCGCCCCGTGTAATATATAAAAGATCTGATTCAAGGCCCATTATGCAGATTTTAGCTGTCGGGCGCCGATATAAACCCTGGATAGCTGAAATAAAACCTTGTTTAAAACCTAATCGTCATAATTCTGCCCATAAAAATTCCCAAGCGACCCAATAAAACGCATTTTCAGCATCTAATAAAATCAAGCTGAATTTGTTCCCCGTGGTATTAGCTATGTCTAGTAAGGTTACCACCCTATTGATGTGATTAATTTTACTCCTCTTAGGTATAAACTTATGCTGTCGACTCGACACCAACAGGGTTAGCACATCCACCAATTGGGTCGCTAGGATTTTGGCATAAATTTTGCCATCAGAATTTATAACGATATAGGGCGATAGGAGCCCCGCTGTTTAGGTGGTTTGTCTTACTTTTTAAAAACAATTATGCTTGCCTCATCCCAAGTCAGAGGTGCTGTGCCTATTTGAGCCTGCTGAAAAGTGACAAGCATATCAGCCTTAAGCTTTCCCATAAAGGTTTTATACACTTCCAGCTGGAGTTTGTCGGGCCCTGCTGCTTTTCCAGTGGCTAAGCTATCAATTGCTGCTTCCAACTCTTCAATAGTTATGGGTACCGCTAGCAATTATGCATCTTGTAAGTTCAATTTTCTACAGTTGAGACTCTGTAGTAGTGTTTCACCAGCCTGCAAATCAAGACTCTCAAGTATAAAGTGCCTCGTAAAAGTCATGAAAGACATTTACAATCCCAACATCGGTTTCTACAGTGTTGCCCAAGGAGTCCACCACTGTTCTAATTCTTTCCGCCTCTCTTGATCGGAGCCTTCGCGCCAAACAACGTCCGGTTGCCTCCCCATACTCATAACTTTGTTTCTTGCTAATAGAGTATTTCCTGGCTATTTCTTTACTCCAATGTAGATTTATTTTGGCCTTATAGTGAGCTACCACTGTCTGTAAAGAAGCAATCTCCCCCCTTGCTTGGATCCCCCTCATGAGATTTTCTTCAGCTATTATAAGTTTGCCATATAGTTCCTGAAGTGCCAACTGTATCTGTTTCTGCTTATATAGCACAAAGCTAAGAGTATCCCCTCTCAAACTAGCTTTTAATGCATCCCAAACAAAACCAGTCCCTGTGGAATTGCGAATTATAGCCAAAAATTGCATAATCCACTTCTTCATGTGTGCTACATACCCTTCATCCAGTAGTAGTTTTCCTATCAAATGTGAACGATCGAGGCTTAGTTCCAGCCTTGAGCATGTGTAAATTCAATACAAGAGGTCCATGATCTGATGTGATCTGCGGATGCACCTGAATATCAGCGTCCGAAAGTAAGAGACTTGATAAAAAAAATAGTCTAGTCTCACTAATTTCTGGTGTGGATGTGAATAAAATGTATAACCAGTATCAGATCCCCGTAAAGCTGCCCACGCATCCGCCAGACCATGATTCGCTAATAAAGACTGGAGCGCTTTAAATACTATAGGCTTCCTGCCTTTATAACGTTTAATATCATCCTGCAAGCCCTTTGGCTCAAGGTGTATATTTAAGTCACCACACAAAATTAACGGGGTTGGCCATAATGCTAGTTCCACATTCAACCCTTCGATTACGGGTGCCTCATCGAAATTTGAACCATATATAGAGCAGACTGTGCACTTAATACTGCAAAACATACATTCAGCGATAGCCCACCTCCCTTGGTCAACCGCCAGTACTCTTCCTGTCCCTTGTTTGTGGTTCTTAGCCAATATCGCTACCCCGCGTATAGTAGTGGATTGCTGTGTATGTACATTAGGGGTGGGTGGAATTTGCGTAGTCGCGCTACGCAGAGCTCCCCGAAATGATAAAAAATCTTCGCGAGCATGCAGAAATTCCACAAACACGCATAATTACTTGTTTGCAATGCTTTTTTCCTGTTCGCGAACGTTGTTTGCATGGGGAAAATATCTTGCGAACATGCATTTTGAGAATGCGAACAAGTAAAAAATTCTGCGAAGCCGCGGAACGCAGAATTTTGGGCGATTCTGCATTCTCCGCGGAACGCGAAATTACCCAAATTCCGCGAGCAGAAAGGAATTTACCGCCCAGGCCTAGTGTACATGCTAATATTGTTAAACCTAGTTCCGCCAGTAATTTTCTTTTGCCCCATGAAATGTGTGTTTCTTGGATACATAGCAAGTCTGGTTGAAACACCCGTAATTCGGTCGCGACCCGTTGCCTCCTATTATAATTATTCAGCCCACATACATTCAAAGAGCAGATCCGAATACCAGCATGTGTGTTCCTATCCCCCATCTATCTTCCACGTTTCTTTGTACTCAAGGACCGTGAACCTAAAACAATTGAGTTTCATACTTTGTTTCAATGCGCTATCATGGATTATTTTACCTAGTGCCTCCCCCCACTCCCCTGTACCCACCAAACCCCCCTCCCCGAACCCACATCTTCACCGCACAAGGCTTCATCTGAAGCCTAGACCCACCCCCACCCTTCCCCAGACAAGAGGCTTAGAGACTGAAGGTCTCTGAGATGGAACGAGCTTCTGCCCCCCGGATCGCCCTGCCCCACAAGATACCGTGCATAGTTAAACCCTTCCCCTCACACCTCCTATTCAAAAGAAAAACAAAAAAAACGATCCACATTTAAAGAGAGAAGGGAGCAATCAACATTATATTTGGCAACAAACCCAAATCCAACTAACCCCGATACAATTGATCTATGTGTGTAGCCTATAATGACCAGTCCTTTTCATTTTTTTTTTCTTTTGTTCTTCCCTCCACTTTCTTTTTTTTTTTACAAAGACTGCAAGTACTCTTTAGTCGCTAGTTCTGCTGTAAAGAATCGCACATGTTCCTTCTAAATGATCTTAAGTTTAGCTGGATTTAGTAGATAAGCTTGTGCGCTTTTATCCTGAAACCGGGTAAAAAGCTGCCGTAATTACCATCTCTTTTCCACAGTCAGAGGACAATAATCCGAACGCACAAAGAACACTACCCCTTTCCCACTTTTCTTACGGTCCGGTCGTGCCAGATCATAGATTGCTTCTCATGCCAGAAAGTTATTAATTGATATTGAAATAGCCCTTGGTCTAGTAGTGTTCTGGCCAGGTCTGTTGTGCTGTGTAAATGGGAATCTTTGTGCCCTCTGGATCTCCCGATTGTAATCCCACTGGGTTTGTCCTGGAAAAACCTTGGAAAAGAGCTCAATAATAAACTTCCATGCATCATGCCCCTCGGCCCCCTCAGGGTTATCTAACACGCGAAGGGTATTACGCCGAAGGTGATTTTCTAGGTCAGTGATCTTCCAGAGGGTATCATCCTTTGCAGTACGCAAGGCTTCCGTTGTTGCTTTCTGCGCAGCTAGTTCATCCTCCAGGTTTGAGATACATGTCTCGGCCTCGTTAACCCTGTCCACAAACACGGAGGATGATTTAGCTATTCTCTGTACCGAGTTCTGGAGTTTGCGACAAGCCCCCTGTGTACGCTGGCTCTCAGTGCGGGTTTCCTCCCTGTGGGCCATTATACTCTGGTAAATAACAGTGAGAGAGATGTCTTTGGGTTTCTCCACGACATCTTCATTTGATTGTGTCCCATTGATAACTCCGTTAGTCCCAGATTCTCCCATGAAAGAATAATCCCACTGAATATGGTCTGTGCTCTCGGCCATCTGTAAACCTGCACCTGAGCCACCCCTCTTGCACACAGTTTTAGGGCTGCTCTCTGGTGTACCAAGTGAGTCAGTCCCCCACTCTGTTGCTTCGTCCATCTGCGTATTGCTGGACCCCTTACGCCTGATACCGGGGGAGCCACCCTTTCGCTTGCCATGGGGGCTTGGATTGGACTCGTTACCAAAAGTATCTGAGGGATCAGACATTGAAAAGAAGGGGTAATCCCTGGAGTCACTTTCTTTAGTGATATTCTGATCTGCTGTGCTATTTTCCTTAATCACCAAATCACCGCTCTCAGGGACCAGTTCACCACTTTTTGCTCCATCCTTCCCCAGTTCAATCCCTCCATCTTTTGACATACCCTGGGGAATATCACAGGCTGAGCCCCCCTTAGCTAGAGTATCTAAAGGAAGAGTCTCCCCCTTGTTACCAGTGCCGCTGCTCTGCCCGCTACCAGAGCTTGTTGGTACAGAGAGGAGCTCTTTCCGAGGTTTCCCCATTAAAAACTGTGCAGGTACTGACTTCTTACCGGCGCCCTCCACACGAGTGCCATCTTTTTTTTCCGGGTTCAGTTCGGACTTCTTTTTTTCAGCGTCTCGTGCCCCTGCAGTATCAGCAGCATCCATAGTATTCCTCGTTGTGCCGCGCACAGCTTTCGGGGGCATTGTAGCGCCATGCAAGGTCAACCCAGCTCCAAAGTTCCCTTCGCCTTCCGTTGGTTGCCTCCATAGCCTGTGGAGACTATCGTGCGTGCACCCGGAAGTCCGCCTCACAGACTCCAGCAACCGCCAGAGAGGTACCTGGGAAACCGCCGCCACAGGAAAGGCACTCCACAGCATGCCAGTAAGGTTTTTCCAACTTATATCACGCCTGCTTCACTCCGGATTTGACATAGTGGCTTGCAGGGTTAGCAGGGTTACAATAGCAGCACGGAAAATGGGGCAGGGGGGAAACTCTGGGAGCTCGAGCTCACACGACCGTATGCACGGCCGCCATCTTGCCTCCCCCTAAGAGCAACTTTTTTTCCAGGGGCTCCTCATTGCTTTTAATCTTAACAAAGGCTCCCTATAATTAAAATGTTTTCAGAGGGTTCTTTAGTTAATTTTAATTATTTTCCATTCAATTTTGGCCAATCTACTGTATAATTACTGGGTTAGACTCAGAGACTATTTTAAAAAGATCCCTGGCAAAGCGCCCAATCACAGGGCTCATCAGGCATTGCAGTGCCAGCCCAACGAGGAGCACAGCCTGAGTATAAAGCATTCCACCAGCTGGTGGGTGAGGACTTATGCTCCTAAACAGAGCTGCGTCTGACAACCTTTTCTTCGGCCAATCTATCACAATAGACAGATTGGACCAATATATATGAACTTCACACACATTTTTTAGATTACTATGGTCATGTGCCCGTTAGGCCTGGTAGGAAGTAGTGCCAATTTACATGTATACCGTTCTTTCCTAAAATTGCCTTCCCTTTGTCACATTGATTTTGAGATATATTTCCATTTGTGACACTTGGGTTAGTTTCTTAGAAACACCAAACTTGCTGACACAAAGAACTTAGTGAGAACACTATCACAATACGTTTGCATTATGTGCAAGGCCCTCACAGGCGTGATGCAAATCGGTTTGTTATTACTTCCATATGGGGACAAAGTTATCTGTGGAATACAGACAATGACAGCCGGATCACAATCTCTGCCCACGGCAAGGATGCCCTTTTCTATATACATCCTTTGGTTTCCAAATACAATCAGAGGATAAGCTTCTGCTGACTTCAAGGGGTCCCTGCATGCTGAAGCTTTCGCCTAGCAGCTGACTGACATCTCCGTGAGGGTTATCCAGTGTGTGACCAAAGTGGGGTCCTACATTTTTACCCACCATGTAAAGGGGTTAGATCATCCAGAAGGGGGTTTCTTGGCAGACCATTCATTCACAATCTAGACACATAGGTTAAGATTTGCATTTTAGGAGTACTCTAGATTCTTATAACTACTGTATATATGTGCATGTATAAGTTGTCTCAACAAGATGGTGGAACTCTTAATTTTATTCACTGTTCTGACTCTCATCATATCTTTTGTTTGCTTCTGTCTATTAATTATTGCAGCACATATTTTCTATACAAGATTCACCATGGTATATATTGAAAAATGTTCGGTTGTGCATTCTTTGTATATTTCTCTGAGCAAAAGAGGGCATGAGTGACTGAGCAAAAAGTCCTCGGTCTGAAACCATGGTCTCTGACGGAACAGGGTTGTCATGTTCAAGTAGTTGCCAGAACAGTTCGCTCCCTGCCTAAGCTTGGGGGGGGGGAGCTAAGGGTAGCACTGTACGCTAGCTGGTCCAAGGGACAACATATCCTGTGGGGATGCATGGAATTAGTCTGGCACCATCTTAAGTTTATGTTGTGTGCAAATGTGCAATTCCTACTTATTAGTTGCTGGACCCTCTCTTCCCTCCTTTGTTTTCAAGTCATTACTTGAACACAACTACAGACAAAATATCCCAATTGGACAGAGGCTCTTACCATGTATTCATGATACATGGATTATATTAATTTGGTATGGTCATGTAAAAAACTTGAGGTAAATATACTGCTGCTGAGTCAAGAAATAAAATGCATACATTTCAGTCATCAGCAGAAGTGAGGTACTCTTTCTAGATGTTCTTGTGAAATTAGATAAGAACAAATGTGCCACTACCATTTACAGAAAACCTATTGACAATATCAATATGCTTCACTATAAAACGTTTCATTTAGAATGACAAAAACACCACTTGCCTTATTTACAATTCACAAGATTGAAAATATTTTTTTCTAAATCTGAGAAATAAGGGGAAGCATTTCAAGAACAACAAGAAAGGGTTTCTGGCAAGAGGATGCCAAGAGAACATAACTGCGGAAAGCATGGAAAGGGTCCACAAAATAACAAGACTAAAACTACTCAAAAGTCAGCCAAAAGGCCTCAAAACAGGGTCCCATTTGTGTCAACTTTTTCCAAAAGAAGCACATCCTTCAAACTAATTATAAGAGCAAGAGTGGAAATGTTACAATTATAGCCAGATCTTGGATCATTTTTTAGAACAGAGCAATTATTTGTCTGCAAAAGTTCAAAGAATAGCAAAGAGCTGGTAAGATCAAAGATTTGAAAAGGTTTAACTATAATTAAACGAAAACCATTGCCTCTCATAATTGTGTTCATTGCAACAACGGTATACAAGGCCACACCTGACATCACCCTCAGAAAGGTGTAGTGATCATGTTAAAACATGAAAGTACTGATGGCACTATAAACTGGATTTACTCATTAATATGTCAATGCGGACTCCTATATATTGGCAAGTCGCAAAATCATGTTACACTTAACAGAACACAAAATTACCATCTGCAACAAGTCAGTTATTTCTTCGGTGGCCCTACCTTTTAATATTTGTCAAAATTACATCTCTCAGTTAAGATTTCAAATACTAGACCAAGTCATTGCTCATCCAGGGAAATACACTATAAAAGATTATTACAGAGAGAAACTTAGTAGATTTACTGACGTGCCACTTTACCACCACGTGGACTTAATGACTTAATGACCGCCAAGATGTCCTGTTTTTTGGAGTATTGAATTTCTACATCCACTTAGGAGAGATTTTTGCAGTTTGTATTTCAGAAAGTTTACCTTTTCTCTGTGCATTGTTTATGGTTACAACTCAACCTGACCATGCTAATTTCACTCTTTATCGTATAAGCAGAACATGATGGTTGTATGATGTTACAAAATATACTTTTACAAAGCCTGCTTTTACCACGTGGGCATTATAAAGTAAACACCACTAGAACGCATCATTTTACAATGAATAACATTACAACACAGTCTCATAGAGTAACATTATAACTACCACTAAAATGCATACCATTACAACGCAATTATATTAAACATAAAAATACTGCTTATCAGCTTCTCCCAATAATTATTTTTAAACTATAACACTTCAATTTGACATAGCAATAAGAAAACAAATGCGAGAATGAACAATAACTGTCCTCAACCAGGTTAAAAAAAACTAATCATTATAACACTGATAGAAAAAAAAGCAAATGATTCCAAAAAGAATTTTAAAGGTGTTCTTTCTTTTTTTTCTAAATGTCTGTATTCAGTGACCTATCAATATGACTGCAGAACAAACCATGAAAGATAAAAACATATTTATAAACACTATATATTATATATAGTTTCTGTTAGAACTAGGTTCACAATAAAAAATGCAATCAAAATCATATTTTGTTTTTAGCTACCATCCACCACACAAAAACATATAAATTGAGCTGTCTACCATTTCTAGCTCAGTGGATCACTGACCTCCCTGGTGCCCACATGCATTGGAGCATGGAGAAAAAAAGAGATTGCTTTTGAACACTGCCACCTACAGATCAAATAAGTAAAACAGTAACAACAAACACACCTACATACTATTTGGTAATAATATATTGTTTTTAAATCAACAGACTTTTACCTGACACTCTACAGGACACTCACAAAAGTAAGTTTATTTTATAGAAATCAATTGGTATTTTAAAAAAATGTTTTAATTTATTTTTACAAAAAAATCACAAACCTAGATCCTAGATCTGAAGCAATTCTGCTCTACCTATGCATTGGAATACTTGTGGTAGCCTAGCACCAATGCAGTCACCTTTGCATCATGGTGGAAGGGTACTTGCATTACAGCCAGGGTTGTTTTTGTGCAGGAAAGGACAGCTTCCACAATCAATTATTCAATCTAATAGGATTTATTAAGCGCAGCTAATCACCCACAAGTGCACCAACGCTAAGAGCCCATGCTGCTCCACTGGCATCAGTTGAAAAGTAAGGTCTTGAGTCCCCTTCTGAATACCTGAAGAGTGGGTGACGTGTGGAGATGGAGGGGGAGGCTGTTCCAGGACTTTGCGGAAAGGTAGGAGATGGAGCATCCTCTACTGTTGCTTCAGTGGATGTCAGGGGTTTGAGTAAAGGAGAGGGAGTCTGGGGGATTGGTGGCAGCTCAAGCAGTGGTTGATGTATGCTGGTCCTTGGTTGTGCAAGGTTTTGTGGGCATGGTCAGAATCTTGAATTGGCATCTATTATGGATGAGGAGCCAGTGGAGTTTCTTCAGGTGAGGGGGGATGTGGGTTCAGTCTGGGTGCTGAGTTCTGAATGATCTGCCGTATTTTCAGGAGGTGTGTAGTAATTCTTGCATACAATGCAGTGCCGTAATCCAATCAGCTGGTGATGAGGACTTAGGAGACACTGCATGTGTTGGGAACAGGGAACCATTTGAAGATCTTTTGGAGCATGTGGCGAGTGAGGAAGCAAGTGGGGAGAATGCATTGATTTAGTTCTTCACACTGAGTTTGCTGTCTAAGATGATGCCAAGGTTCCGGGTCTGGTCTGTAGGGAGGGGGATCCTAGTTCAGCAGGCCACCACGAATCATTCCATGGAGAGGTATTGTTCCGAAAGATTAGCACTTCTATCTTTTCCTTGTTGAATTTGAGGCAATGTAGTGCTTGTAATTTGACACAATAGGACACACCTGGATCCTGCACTCCCAAGAGGAGGCAACTGCACTACTGCACCTTTAAACAACACACGTTAAACAGCACTCCCAAAAGACGAGGCGATAAAACAAGACCCAGCACTCTCTTAAGGCAAGGCAAGAAAACATATTCAGGTGCATTTAGAGTGACACACATGTTTATTAGTTCAATATTTTAGAAAGGAAGGAAAAATATATCAGTTAATGCAGACTCCCAAATATCAAGTAACTCAAGTGCAAAACCAGAATAAACTGTAGCATATATACATGTAGCAAAAGAGCAAAGAAACTTAGAAATGATGTACACAAAGTAAGGAACACCTCACCATTCGATCATGCAACATCCTTGTCAACTCAAGCTGGAGGAGCCCTTCGACAGCCCAGGAAGGAGTTCGATCGGGACCCAAGTTCTGTTTGTTTTACAGCAGTACGTCTACTCTACAGCAGTACGTCTACTCTGTGAACGAGCTCCTACCTGTCCCCCGAAGACTTCCAGCTTTCAATACCTTTACTCAACATGAGTCGAAGGTTCTTGTAACCTTGCCCCCTTTCTTCTCTTGCGAAAACCGAGCTGGCTATACTGGTCTGTGCCAAGGTGAAGACAGAAGCTGGCCAGGCTTCTGTATTTAGACTCCGAGACAGCGCTGTACATTCAGCACATTCCCTGAAAGCTACCACGCATGCATCTCACACAATATATTTCAGTTCACTCTGATCGGTGAAGAGCAAAAAACAAGTGAAGAGCGAAAACATGCCCTCCCCACTTTGCAGCTACGTGCAAGCACAGAAAATAGAGTCTGTTACACAGGATGGAGTCAGCACAGAAAATTGAGTCAAGTATGCCAAATAGAGTCATTGGTCAATATATAATTCTTAATATCAGTACAGGCAGTTGTTTTGTATCCAGTTGGCGATGCTGGTCATGCACAGGTGGAATTTGGCCTTCATGGTGGATGGGTCTTTGGATAGAGAGAGAGGAGGAGCTGGGTATCATCTGCAGAGGAGAAAATGTTCAGTGCATGGTTTCTGATGATTTTGGCCAGGGGGGTCGTGTAGGCATTGAAAAGAGTTGGGCAGGGGGGTGAGCTTGAGGAACACCACAGATAATGTTCTTGGGCTCCAAGGTGAATGATGGAAGGCAGATTTGTTGTGTTCTTTCAATGAGGAAGGATGCAATCCACCTGAGGGTGTCCTCTTGGATTTTGAGCCAATGAAGCCTGGTGGAACACAGTGTCAGAGGCAGCTGATAGATTGAGGAGGATCAGTGAGCCACTTCACCTTGACTAGGAGGGTTCTGATTTTTTCAGTGGCTGAATTCTGGGTGGTTTCAGTGCTGCGGTTGGTGAAGAATCTGGATTGGGATGTGTCTAGAAGATTGTTGGTCTAGAGGTATTCCGTGGTTGATGGCCTTTTGAGGATTTTGACGGGAGATGGGAGTAGGGAGTAGGGAGATAAGCCAGTAGTTCCTGAGCTTGTTGGCAGACAGTTTCTTGAGGAGGGGTTTGACTTCTCCATATTTCCAGTCGTCTGGGAAGTTGGCTGTGGTTATGGGAGTGTTAAAGATGACTGTGAGCTTGTTGCTTTTGGTGCTGTTGCTGAAGATGAAGATGTGGTGGGGACAGGTATCCGTGGGTGCTCCTGAGTGGATGAAGTACATGATGTCTGTGGTACTCAGTGTGGTTAGCTTGCCCCAAGCGGTAATCCGATGGTCGAAGGTTATGCCTGTGAGAGGGATGAGGCTGAGGAGTGGTGGGTTGGGGTTCGAAGTTTTTGTAGATGTTGGAGATCTCGTCATGGAAGAAGTCTGCTAGGGTGTCACAGAGTTCTGTGAAGCGGGTGATGATTTTTCCAGCTGCTGAGAAGTTGGAGAATGCCTTGATGATGCTGAAGAGTAAATTGCTGCGGTTGGAGCTGGTAATAATGCGGTCTGCTAGGGTGTTCATTCTTGTTTCTTTCAGGAGTCAGTGGTGGTGGTTGATCAAAAACAATCCTCTGAGGCTTTTCTTCTTTCTATGTGTGCTGCTAAGTGCAGAAAAAACAAGGAACAATAAACATATTTCTCCTTGTTTTTCCTGCCCTGGCAATGCAAGCCCTTGGTAAGTATGGCCTGGTGTGTGTAGTACCATATCAAAAACTATGATACAACCCCATATCCATATACCTGTTACCTGTGCTGCATTGTGTGCTGCCTAGTTGCACATTTTACATACCTCCACCAAACTGGAATGGTGCCTGCACAACAGGCTTGTATGTCTGGGTAGGATTGTGTTAAACCATCACAAATGCCACATATATAAAATCGACATAGAATTAATGATACTAAGATCCAAGATATGGATTGGCCTATCCTCACCCATGCCACATAATACTTCTGTACATTAATATGTGTCACATTTCCACAATGCACAAGTATGAGTGTGTTTTTAAGAACAAATATACCGGTTGACATGTAAATGATCAAAATGCCATGCAATGTGCATAGATGGTACTTTAGGGAACATGGCCCCTCTATTTATCTCAACAACCTAAAATTCAAGTAGAATCCCTAAGGCATTTTATTATAAAATTACTCTCAAAGCTGTGTAAAATGTTACATCTAATCAAATCTTACAACTCCTTTCAGAAATCAATGTTTAAAGTTAGTGCTCCAGTGCTAGTAAGTGTGTGGTGCTTCAGGAAGCACTCTGTACTCAAAAAACAATTTAATGACTATCATCCTTCATGATGCATCCCTGTGGTGTGAATTGTAAAAGTAGCATGTGTTGGGGAATATGTATATGTTACCATCAGATATGTGTGTGGATGGCAATAATCCAAATATATTTATAATGTTGACTAAAAGAATTTGTGTGTTGAAATGCAGGTGCTGCTCACTGTTATATGAAAAGTAGGGCACAGAATAAGTAGGATAATCTACTAATGTAACGTTTTGCTTACATCTGGTGAACATGGTCAGAATAGTGATGTACTATCAATTGACTTATTCTCTGTATAGAAGATGTGAGGAATATATACAGGTTTGACTACTAATGTCTACAGTCAATAAAGACAACTGTGCAGTGAAATCCAGTTTTTTTGACAAATTTGTCTCTACAATTTGTGTGACGGAATGTTATCATTTCGGAACTTTGACCTATGTACTGAGGCACATACATACCTCATATGTGTGTGTCAACATGGTACGTTGTTGCAAATGCATATCAAAATCACTATAAAACAAAATGAGGGTGTGAAACCAGAACACATGCACCTTCTGGTGACTTTGGCCTACACTACAATATGGACATGTTGTTACATTTGGTTGTAATATTCCGTTGTAGGAACAAGTATAATAAATGGCTGTAATAATCAATGTAAGATTCTCTCCATCAAATACATCCTCTGAAGAATGCTAACATTTCCCATTTCTCTTCCAGAGGAAAGAAATAGCTCTCCAGTACAACATACTGTCCATGATGACCAACCTGTCCTCAACTACCGCCTGCCCTCCATTGATGAAGACACCTTTTACCAACTCCTGGACACAACTGACACCTCTCTCACAATCTTGGCAAGAGAAGACATTGTTGTCCTCCAAGTGAACCAACCCAAACATCTTCACCATATTGCCAGCGAGGATTCTGGATGACTCCCAAGTCAACTTTTGATGTAGAGTTGTAGGGGTCCAGAAGCGTTTTGGGGATGAAGTCATGTTGGGAATGGAAACATAAGCAGGCACTCTTGAAGACATCCAGAGGTGTATCAGCCTCAATACTTTCCGGTATACATCCAGGTTTCCCAGGAAACTATTCATGCAGGGCTCGCATTGGCTACCTGTAACACGTCCGCCCACAATTTGTGACGCGTCTTGACGTTTCAGACGCCTTTCGTTTTTCACACTGACACGAACGCCAGCCTTGGGTCTTTTTCATTACTTTGGGAGACACCCTGATTCCCTAGGTAACCGACTATGCAAGATCCACATTGGTTACCTGCCATACGCCCGCCCCACGCCCGCCCATGATTTCGGACGTGCGTTGACTTTTGCATACGCACGCCTGCTTTTAAAATTCGTTGTTTGTCTCAGGTTGTGACACGGGACACTCGGAGGGGAGAGCACGGACTCTGATTACATTACAGGTATGCGGCGATACTCCTGGCTAATTTTTAAATTTTTTCTGTCGACCTGGGGTAGGGGGATGCTTCATCTCAAAATTTGCCCTTGACTCGCCGTATTGGGACATTTCAAATGCGGTTACTTACGGGCTGACTCAAGGGATTCCCTATTTTCTTCTTGTTTTTACCTTCTTTTACTGTAGCATTGTTTGGCTTGCGCATGTTTCAAAAGGGCGGATGCCTAGTCACACGGACTGTGGCATTTTAACATCACATGAGGGCGAAAGATATTTCTATGAATTACTTACATCTCATTTCTTTTACGTGTTTCTGTTCATTTTTTGGGACTAGGTTGAGATTTGGAACCCTGGATTCACTGATGCAGTGTTCCAAATAGGATGTTCACGGACTGCTTTTATATTTTTCAGTCGAAAATTTTCTATGTCCTAGTGGTATTTAATTACATTTCTATTTTTCGACCAAAAGCCACATAGGACTTGCTTGCCATTGTACATATATAGGTTTACCTCTTTGGACTTGACTTAAATACCGTCACGCTAGTGTTGGGTATTTTTTATTCCCTCTTTATTTTTTCTTTATTGAATTATCTGTTATTATTCCTTTGACAGAAAGGTGCACAGTGTCCTTATCAAGGTGGCACTGTCAGCACAATCAGGACTGTTCACCTGAAACATACTTCGTTGCTCACAGCTCTTCGCGAGACGGATATTTGTCTACATACACTTCGGTTTTCCATTGGATTGCACTCGCATCTCTACTTATGGTACGTGTCTCCCTACGGGGGACGTTTTTCTTCATAGTTTCTTTCCTGCCTTTCTGTCCTAATTAGCTTGCTTTTTCTATGTATAAAAAAGTTTACTGACAGCATGGGTAAACCCAACTTTGAGCTATACAGGCCCATACATGCCCCCCTCCTATTCCTCCCCTAATTTCTGATGAAATACTGTGTATTGCACATGGCCACATGGGGCATTCAGATACAAAACTACATATATAGTAATCATGCTCAAGTTAGGGGCACTCCTGACTAAATTATACTCACAAGCAACAAGGGTCTTTCAGAACGTATATATTTTGGAACCACAGAGGCACACTGTTGCCTCCCTTGACATTAATGTAATGGTTTTAGTTTGTATTGTTACGTGTTGTTTTGTATAAAATTGTTGTGTTTAGTAATATTTGTATACTAATTGTCTAGGGTACACTTAATATTTGTCCTGTGCGTATTCTCTTAGTTTGTGTTAAACTTTTAAATGGTGTCTTTCAATGCATTTTAAAATGTTATGTGTGGTGCGTTTATTTATGTCATGTTTCTCTATATTCTTCCAGCCCTGACGAAGTTCAATGTGAACGAAACGCGTTGGCTGAGGCTTTGTTTGGACAATCAATTTAACTTAAAATAAAGATTCTTTGAACCACCAACTACTGACCACTTGGTGTAATGTATTGATAAACTAATTGGCGGTGCACCGCCCCAAACCCCTTCCGCAGCCTCAATAAGGGGTTGGCAAAGGCATAAAGAGACACCCATTCTTGACCTCGTTGAATCAATGTCTTCTTAGCGACATTGCTGGTGTCAGGGAATACCATGCATCCTTAGTGGCATTCACTAATATTCTTGGGAAAATGGACACAACATCTTCACCCTCTGATGTTTTTTCATCATTGCCTTGTGCCATCACTCCCTAGCCTCCTATTTCCCCCCAACAACAAGAACAGGAGGCTGAACATAAGTCAGAGGATGAAGATGTGAAGTTCGAAAGTTTAAGAACAAGAATTTCCAGGCGAACCTTAGTGAGTGCATTCTGTCCAGTTTCTTCAGTAGTCATATGTTTGACATCATGCTACCTTATTTTCAAGCTACTAGAGTTGTCAACAGGTGACATGTAGTTGATCTTGCTCATGGTTTGTTGTCATATAGCATCCTTTTAGCTAATAGTAATGTTCTGTTGTGCACATTTAATTTATGTTTCTCATATTGTGTTCGTTTTCTTTTGCACTTTTTGATTACATTCATGTTGCTTTGCTTCCCCCTCTAAAACAAACGTTCCCAAAATAATTTCTCCATTAACTAATTTTGGCAACAGGTATAAAAATGATTTGGCCTGGATATTTGTGTCTATTTATAGTTATGTACTGTGTTACTTCTGATTTTATGACATGACACTGTGATGCATAAACAAAATGGAGAATCTCCACACTACCATGGTACTCATGATTCTCTACTTCAGGTCCAACATCATTCAGGATCATACGGATGAAAGCTCATATGACGTACAAAATCATGGGCCATATTACAATGGCCGAAGGACCGCCACTGACAGGCTGTCGGTGGTGGTCCTTCGGCCAACTCACCAGAGGTCTCGGTCCGCCATATTATCATGGCATTTGTACATGTGGCAGTCGGAAACACCGACCGCCACGGTCCTGATAGGTGGTCTTTATCTGACTGCCTGTCGGACCTCGCTGTATTCCCTGACTGGCGGCAGTGCCTGACAGGCACCGCCATAGGTGTTACCATATCCCTTTCTGCTTGTTGTTCTGCGTGGTCAAACCGCACCACAATGACAGGCAGAAACAGATTTGGGGGTCCATGGAGGGCACCCCTAACCCCCTGGGCCAGGGACATAAGCCCTTGGGGGCACCTATGGTACCCCCCTATATATCCCTACACCATGTGGTGGACAACGCATGGTGCCTGCTGTGTAGTGCAGGGATATGTGTGGGGTGTCTGTTTTGTCTTGCAGCGGGTGCTGCAGAGCACAGCACCTGCCGCAATACAAAATATGGGCAATGTGATTGCCGCAGTGGTGGTTGCATCCTAATTTGCCCTGTGGGACTGCCACCTTGTAGGCAGGTAGTCCCAAATATGAAGCGATGGCAGACAGAATGAAGTCCGTCCGCCATCATAATCAGCCCCTAAATTATTAGGAAATAACTTAGTATAGACGTCCTACTCATCATTCAATAGTCTGTGTACTGATAACATACAAAGAGGCCAGTAGTTACCAGCTACTAGATCAATAATTTAACAAATGTGTAATCTAAACAACTTGACTATCCCAAATAAGGGCAACACAAAACAAATAGGCCTTGAATTATATAAAGTGTCAGTGTAACCTTGTTCCTTCAACACAAGGCAAAGGTAGAAAAAAATAGATAATTGCAGTGCATACTCCATGGTTCCCTTACCTACTTTTCATTAATTACTGCAGAGTATGTAAGGGTGCTGAGATGTATGTACTGCAGTGGTTTCTAAAGAGGGCCGCAAGAGGGAGCAGTCCCTCTATCTTTAAAAACTACTGCTGATTAAACTTTATAGACACACCTCTAGGCATTTTTTTTATTCATCTATTGCCCAGAAAAAAATTGCACCCAGTGTATTGTCCTGAGCACATATTTATAAGAAATCCCAGTGTTAGATTAGCTTCCCTTGTTTGAGTCCCTCGGGGTGTCATTGCTCCTTCCCCGGTGTGAAAGGCCATCAACTAATGAAGCATGCCTTGGTAAGTTGAGGGTGAGACGACCTCTCAAAAATCTTTTCATGACCCACACTCAGGAGAAGTCAATAGAAACCTCATAGGACTAAGTTGACTCACAATAAAGTCTCTCTTTTGTGTTATATAGATTGTGGAAGACATACTTGAGGTGTAACCTCCCTTGCTCTCCCCAGAGATCTACAAAGGCATTCATATCATGATATAAAAGGTGACCTCACATGACATTAGGCTTGTAAAATTCTACCGTAACTAAGCTATCATCAACATGTTTACAAGTATTTTATAAGTAAACATTTTTATAATAACTTATGTTTCTATACCTTTGTCATATAGTGCACAATACACATTTGAACACAATGTAAATTCCTAGGACAATTCAAGCTTAATACAATACATGACTATAATAGTTCTCTGACATGAGGAGTGACAAAGACAAAATGTGTATATTGCAAAAATACAAAAATGATTTCTTTAAAGACTTTACAATATATATATGTGCAAAATAAATCTAAAACAATCCACAATTGTCATCATTCATACTCCACGATCATAATATATACATCAAAGGCAAAAAAGCACATAGAACTGATATCTATAGATCTTTCATATTCATATTCATAGATATATTGCCATTTTGATGATTTATGATGTAGACATTTATTGCAAAAGAAGACATGGATTCAGGCTATTAAATCGATGTTAAATTGGTGTCTGTGTCACAGAGTGGCTGCAACCCAGGATAGCATCCTTGTGCGTTTCGTCAGGAAAAGCCACAGCAGATAAAATGCAATATCCTTTAAATGGAGGATGTCCGCCGGGTCCAAAAGGACTGAGCTATTACAGCACTAATCCAAAAATTCTGCCTATCTTCATCAGAATGAGTGAGGCCCACTGTAAAGATGTTCAATATATAAAGATAATAACAAGATGAAGGTTTTCAAGAAGATTCCTTGTTTCCAGATGACTAATAACTCAGTATAGGTCCTCCCGTCTTCAAATCAACGTTCGTCACACCGCAGTGGCGCAGTGTTGAATTGATGCAACACGTGCCATCGGACGCCGTCTGAGTAAAATCAGTTAGTGCTGTACATTGCTCAGCCCTTTTGGACCCTGGCGGACATCCTCAGTTTAAAGGATATTGCATTTTATCTGCTGTGGCTTTTCCTGAAGAAGGCACTGCCGTGCCGAAACGCGCGAAAGATACTATCCTGGGTTGCTCAGGAGTACCAGTAAAGTACACTATACTTATGCTTGCCTTGGTTATCTCCTGTTTTTGAGAACATTTCAACTTTATTGTGTTCATGCTTTTGGCCTGTGGCTGTTTCCGTCCTGTTTTTACTCTGCTTCCACTTAATGTTACAAGCCCTCCCGCCTTCCTAGTGCACACAGCCCCTGCAGCAGTCCTCTATCGACCCGTCCATGTTTTTTTACCCAATGTTGCAATGTTACCTTGGCCCTTTGCGCTTCCATCTACATCCATTTTTTTAAAATTGCTATTGCCTTCATATTTTTAATTTTTAATTATGCCTTTGTATTTTTAATTTTTAATTATTTTATTTAACTGGCTTGTTCTAATAGAATGTTCTCATTTTTTGCTATGACTTGTAGTGCCTTTTCTGTTTTCACTGGGTGTGCCGCTCCAGCTCTTTCCCTGCTCACACACACATGCCCTCGTACTTTGTCAATCTGTAAAACTTCTCGCAGCGCGGAGATGTTGCTGCATGCCTCGGCGCTGTGTGCCATGATAATGCCCTCGCTCTACTGGGAGAACCTGCCCCACAAGCTGGCGAACGAGGTGGGTCGGAGTCACAGCGAAAAATACACGACATGGATGACAGAGCAGAAAGCAACACAGGTGGAACCAGGAGGATTTCAAATAATGTGTGCATAAGTGGGTTTAGTATAGTGTATGATTATCTAGCGCAGCTTGTACAATACATGGGGTAAAGCACTTTTTTTTCAGGGGAATATAAATTAGTAAGGTCTAGACATAAATTGTAAAGTTCAGATCTTAGTGACAGAAATGCACTTCCTCTAGGCGCACAGGACACACTCATCATTTACATTAGAGTGACTAAGAATTGATATACATGGGAAACATGCAGATTTCACGAAGAGAAGACGCCTGTTATACGTGAGGAAGAATCAGGTGATACATAAATGAGGAAATACTAAATGCACATTTGCGTCCTCCATGCTTAGACCTGCAGATCGCTTTTGACCTTTCATCCATTTGACCAGCACTTGACCTTAAAATGGCAAATTTTTAACGTCTCAGCACTCAGACCCCAAAATGTACACACACACTCTTTGCATTTGGTGTAATTGCTTGCTGGAATCCCTGATGCGTCCCTCTATGCAACTCCCTATTCTACCTCCTCCTCAATCATCTCATGTGTGTATCCAATGCTTCTTTCTGTTGTAGTGCCTTCTGCACACATCTCCAAACCCGTGCCTTTAGGTCATTTGCGAGAGTTTGACCTATTTGCATTGTAAATGACAATGCCTTTTATTTGTGTGTTCTTTTCTATACAGATAAATAAAAGGCATTGTTATTTACAAAGCAAATAGCTTAAACTCTCGCAAATGCGAGACCTATTGCATTGTACATGCTTGTTTTTATGTGATGACTTTAGTAGGAGACATTTCTCCTGAATGTAAACTTCTAGGGGGCAGATCTACAAGCCCCTTGCGCCACTTTTGCGTCACTTTTAACATGGGAAAAGTGATGCAAAAGTGGCGCAAGAGACTTGTAAATATGCCCCTTTAGTAGCAATGGCACGCGCATTTATTTGGACACCTAGGCCCTGCGTCACTTTTGAGCCACTGGTGCGTCACTTTTTGTGACGCACCAGTGGCGTAAAACATGTGCCATGGTGCGCCATATTTATGAAGTGACGCATTTAGGTAGATGCGTCAATTCGTAAACCCCTGCGCTACCTTACACCTGCGCCAGGTATAATGTATGCAGGGTGGGCGTACCCCCACAAGAAAGGGTCGTAGGAGTGGTGCAGCGAAATCTATGAGATTTCTCTGCGCCACTACTAGGACGACAATGCATCAAAACCTTGCGCCTGCCTCATGGCAGGCGTAAGGGTGACTCAGGCCCTCCCCATGTGAAAGGAACATTGCTGGAGTTGCGTCAGGCTTCCGACACAACTCCATCAATGCGCCACTTTCTGCGCAGACAGATACGTCCGTTATACTGACGTATCTGTCCTTACTTGCGACATGATGCGTCATATTATAAATATGACGCATCATTGGTGTCGCAAGGAGGGCGCACTGAGAAGTGAAGCATCGCTGCTTTCACGCAGTGATGCGTCAGTTCTCATAAATGAGGCCCCTATAATGTGCAGCAGATTTCTTAACATTGTCTGCTTGTTTTAAATGTTTGTTTTTTTTAAATTAGTTTCTTAAAATCATTGTGTGGAAATGTATTCTGTGGACCTGTAACAGCACAGTTAGCAAAGAAATCCTTATATTACACTTAAACTAGAGCATTGCAGCATTTTGCATTGTAGGGCATGTTTATTAGAATATCAACTAAAAGGAAACGCTTTAAACGTGTTTTATGTGAAGCATGTATTGGATGCGTACGCCATCTTCTGGCTATTCGCTTTATGACCTGGAAAAGACTTACCTTTAAGAATATGTATTTCGTGTCCTTTGTTTTTTTCCCTTTGCTTTCCCGTGTCGTGAAATATCTAGAATGCACATCCTGTTGTATCCCCTTCTCTTCGGCACTTTTCGGGAACCAAATTCAACATCCGGACAGGTTCTTACAGAAGCAGCCAATCTCGCTTCCCGCTGATTGAACTGGATGCCAAACTCAGCTCTGCTATAAATCACCTGGAACTTGTCTAATATTGCAGCAGGTCATTGCTGCCCGAGTAGAAAGAAACAGACAGAAAGCGAGATAAATACAAAGAATGAAATGTGATTTAAGGGACAATTGAGTTAATTAATATACATAGTGAATGCAATGAAAATATTTGCTGAAGCACATTGAATCATAACGAAATAAACACGAGGGGAAGAGAATGAATGAGAATTGAAACAACGGCATGGCTAAAATAAGGGGAAAACCAATATCAAAACGGGCGAAAGATAAAAGGGCGAAGGTAAAAAAAGGCAATGAGAAAAAGCAAGATATTAAAAATGAGAAATACAAACTTCTGGTTTTTGTATTATGAATGTGTTACAAGGTGTTATTGACAAACATATAACTTCAGTGGCGGCAGACACAAATTTAGAGTGGTAGGGCGGTTGCAGTGGGTGCAGGGGGTAGTGAGGGTGTGGGGGAGCACACAGGGGTTGATAATATATGTATTTTTGTTAAATGTACCTGGTGTTGCCAGCTTACTCGCTTTCCTTTGTTATCACTTCCTGGTCCCAGCATCCCTGGGCCAGCATCAAGAATTGCCCATCCAATCCCTGTGCTGCTCTCAAACATAAGAGTAGCATGGATATTGGTTTGAGCGGGTTGGATCAATGCTCACCCAGGCACAGGGAGTCTGTGCTGTTTCTCCAACAATGTGCAATACTACAGCCGGGTTGAAGAAACCTAAGTGAGCATGTCAGTTTGGCCAGGCTAAGACAGCCGGCCAAACTGACTTGTGCACTTAAACGTGCACATCTATCACTCCTCCTTCCCCTCCCATGGCCAGCCTGCCCCTCCCTGCAGACCCTGGCTCAGCCAGCAGCTGAATAATAAAACAATACTAAAATATTGTTTTCTTTTTTAGCTTCTGGCTCTGAGCTAGTGGGAGAATGCTCCTCTGCCATTGTAAAGGAGCCACACATGTATAACTTGCACAGAAAGCTGAATAATGGGGCATGTTTGTTTAGATTCATCCAACTTTGTTGCCATTTTACCAGTCTGTCCTATATTTTTGTGTCTCTGGTAATTAAACAAGCATTTGCAATACCGTCAGTCTCGTAATATTGAAAGTTAGGGCTATTGGCATTGTAAATGACACTATGTTTTATTATTTTTATTTGTTTGGAGTGGAGTGCATGTATGTTGTTTGTAGTGGAATTATGTGGTGCACTCTATACTACATGGATGAGTGAACAGGAGGGTCGATGGATGGATAGATGAGTGAAAACATGGATGAATGAGTGAGTGAATGTATGGATGAGTAGTTGAGTGGATAGATGTGCGAAACAATGGATGGATGGCTGAGTGAAAGGATGAACAGATGAGTAAAAGGGTGGATGGATATATTGGGTGAAAGGATGGATGAGTGAAAGGGTGGATGACAGATAGAAGACTGAAGGGATGAATGAAAGAGTGAAAGGGTTGATGGAGGGTTGAATGAGTGAATGCATGGATAGATAGGTGGTTGAGATTGATGCATTGGTTTGAATATGGATGGGTGGATGGATGGAATGTTGAAAGACTGAACGGATAGATGCTTTGATAAAAGAGACAAGATAGTTCTTCTGGAGAGTGTTGTAATGACTTGCTCTGTTTTCTTGGTGCCATAAGAGCTTTGGTTTGAAGTGGGGAGTCGTTTAATTTTCTGGCCAACCCCTTGCCTGAAAGCCTGCACCCTTGTCTAGTACACTCCACATCAAAGCAACTGCTGCAATCTGAAGTTACTAGGGACATCTGTTAAATATATGCATTTGGGTACTAAGAAGAACTGGGTTTTAAAACATGTAGTGTAATTTTCCACGTACTAAAGTGTACAGCTACATATTTATTAATGTGAAATAACATGAGAGTAGAGTCAGACATTAAACTTAATCAGAAACCTGAGGTGTGATGGTCAGCAACACTACAACACAGCACACTTTGAGTGCTCAACTGAAGAAACAACAAGTGTAAAGTAACCAGTGCCACTGGTGAACCCCACATGTCTTGTGCCAACCTCCCATAAAGAACACAGGGCACAGGGTGCAAGCCTATTCTTAATCTGACCACTGCCACATTTAGGTGAGGGAGTAATATCTTTATGAGCAACCCCAGAGAGGAAGTGGTCTGATCTGTTTGGCAAACCCATTCATCCACTAAAACCCATTCACTCACTAACCCCATGATGGAAAGGAGAACCGGGGAACTGCTGGGTGAGATTTAGAGGGCTCACGGACAAGAAATACACTGTGTGTGATATAAGCACATTTTCATGCGGGTTTCTGTCATCTGCATGTCCACAAGCAACCAGTGAAGCAATAATATGCAAGCCTAGGGCAATCCTGCTGTTTGCAGTGTTGGGGCCCTATCAAGTGTCCGAGATACTCAACATATGACCTGACTATGATGGTGGTCAGACTTTTGTCCGACTGTCATCCTGTTGGGAATGGGACCGCCCGACTAGCTGTTGGCGGTCCCTCCATAGGGATAAAGCTGCTTCGACCTTTAAGGTGATCGCAGTCTGTGTGTTTCGTATTACGGTGTGTGCTGCGGGCTGCAAGCACAAGCCACAGTACAAAAAAATACACATTTTGCGTATCTCTGCACTATGTGGCAGGCACCCTGTGGTGCCTGCCACATGGTGCAGGGATATGTAGGGGAGCACCATAGGTGCCCTCCAGAACCCAACTCTGAGAGCAGTGGGGGAAAAGGTGCCCACTAGTGACCCCCAAATTCCCATTCAGCCCGCCTTTTCATGGCGGGTTAACTGCCATGAAACTGCCGGTTGAAAGGGACTTTGTAATCCCTACAGCAGTGCCTTAGCAGGCACCAACACTGTTGTAGAGATTAAGTCCATCCCATGCACGGACGGGCTCCTTGATCCCATCAGATGCATGGCAGTTGGTTTCTGCGACTGCCAACCATCCACCAGGGATTGCAATGTGACGGGCGGACATCCACGGTCCGATGGCGGCGGTCCAACCGCCATCATATTTAATCGAATAGTGCGTGATCAATTTTCTGAATATGCATACAATTGCAATTAAAAAGGCATCTTCCACTTTAATATAACAATGGCAGTGATTTTAAATGATTTCTGTGGATGTGCAGTATTGCATTAAACAAAAAACAACCCAACTCAAATAGGAAGTAAATTACGACAAAACAATACTTGACGGGCAGTCCTAAAATCATTCAGTGACTTTATAAAACAATAAAAAAAAAGAATAAAGAAAAGTTTATAATTTGAGTTTGTAAATCCAATGTTACATGCCCTGGCAAGCTAACCAAACAAAAATTACATTCACTGAAATGATGTGATGTGCTTTGTTTTCGGATTTGCACATATTCAACCGAAAACAGAGACATCTTCCATTCTTCTAAGGCAGAACAGCGAACAAAACGATTAGAATATTGCTGAACATGAACCTGACCTCTGCTGTTAAAGAGATCAACCAGCTGAATGTGGAATTGAAGGCTAGCTAGGTGTTTATAGGCGCTGGGGGTGGGGTGCAAGAATATTTTGGTGCACATCGATCTGCAAATCAATGCAGTCAGTCTTGCTAGAGAGAACGCACTGAATCCATGCCTGTGTGCCGGAAATAAACACTGACAGTGACTGCAGTGAGCAGAAGGAACCAGGCACAAGCAGTGACCCCCTGGTCATGAATTCAAGCCCTAGGAAATTAAGATGAAAAACTGAGACAAGAGTCTTCCTGAATGTTCTGTTCATCTGCAACCTGCTGGAATTGCATTCTAAGACATGTTAACAAGCAGCTGGAGTCTAGATAAGGGTCGTGTGGAGGTGCTTGCACAGGGTGTTTCCATCTTTCTCTATCAGCGCTGAAATGTACAGTCTGCTTCTTCCGGATCACATTACCGAGCGGGCCAGCATGCTGTCAGCAGCGTTTTGGACAGTCACAGCCCGTATAAAATACATAAAACGAATTTTGTTGCGCACGCTGCATCGCATTTGGCGATGCAGCGTGCGCAACGAAATTCAGTTTTTTCCCGTAACTTACCTGAAATCGTCCGTATGCCACATTTTGCAACTCCCCACCCTGCCCCTCCCCTGCCTACGTCACCGCCCTGGTAGCACGCCCTATACGGGCCGTGACTGGTTTTGGATTGGATGGGCCGGTTGCTTGTCAAACACGTTGCACCGAGGTAGGTAGAGGAAAGGGATGGAAATTAAAGGACGAGATGATTTCCGTACTGGATGACACAGCTAAAGTCTGAAACACAAGTATAGGAAAGTGGGAATCATGTTTTTGAAAGAAAGGCTCCTGGCCTCCTGAAGCAACTGGCATGCAAGTAACCAGAGACCTGTGTGGCTGCAGACCTCAACGGAGTGATTGAAAGACAAAAAAAGTGCGGCCCGACCAGCTCCTAATAGCCAGTGGAGCACTAGAAAGCAACCTAACAACAAGCCCAATCCCCCTTAAAAGGAAGCCCAAAACTCATTTCTGTAACAAAACAGTCCTGAGCACCCAATATTGAATCAGATATGATAGTCCACACAATTTTGTCATTGCTGTAGCTCTTTCTTATATTTGATACTGTTTTCAAATTTCCATGTAGCGGATATCACAAACTTGACGCTCAATTTCCAGATATATATCCAATGAAAGCACAAACTTGTAGCCAACACATGTTTCGTCTAATGGTATTTCAACCAGCAACTTCATCAGGGCTACAAAAGAAGGGGGATGCAATATTCTCATGATTACTACTTTTATGCTATTCATGTATCTACTATTCCATCACCAAGGTGAGTATTAGTATCCTTGCACATATCACCATTGCCTGAAGTGCTACATACGAGGCTACCTCTTAAGTGGTATGATTGTGGTCAAGGTTAATGGACCAAGATGTGACATCCAATACCAGTGTGAATAATGCAAAGTGCAAGAAGTAGATTAAATCTATTTGAGGCAAAGAGATATTTTATTAGTTTCTATCATAAGTGGCTGTTTTATATGGCCAAGTGATGTTTTTTTAGTTTCACTGTAGATCGTCAACTGTTCATAGAGTCCATAAAAAAGTATCCAGACATAATTATTCCAGGTAAGTCTTCCAAACCGGATGCTGTATCTTTAATCTCAAAAAATTTAAAAAACGTAAACGTCATATCAGTACTAACAATCACCCTATTTTGAGTAATCTGCATTAGCAAGTCATGAATACAAGAAAGAATCTAATGACCAACATGTACATTTTGAACTGCTCAGCCAACATAATCCATGTGCTTAGAAATGTGTACCACTTTATCAGAGTGCATTGAAGAATTGCTGCTTCATGTATGCTAGACCTACTCTTTAGCTCCAATTCTTTGATATCACGCTCACATCCTTTACGTTGTAGGTTTCCAAACTTTCCTCCAGTTTGTGCAAAACCTGTGCACCCATCCAGAAATGTGACCAGGGTAATAAACACCCTTCTTCTCTGAGGTCACCCTAAACCAGTTCTGGATGTAGTTTTCCCATCACTGCATCTGGTACCAGCCTGATTAGGAGGACGTAGGCCAAGGCTTTTCCATGTGTCACCAAGCATTTTCCAGTTGCAGGGGACAGCCCTTCAAAGTAAATTAAGTTCCTGTGCCGACCCCACTTGTCTCGATGCCAGGTGAAGAGAAAAACACATCCCGACACCCAAGCCATTCCCTGGAATCATTTTTGATACCATTCATGATGGTTAATTCCTGGCTGTGCCACTGCTTATAAGCAAATGCAAATTTGCCCCCAGCAGCTTCAAACAGGTAAAAGGTAACTTTCACAAATATACCTTACCCGGATATTCATTAAAAATGCAACTTCACTCCCATGAGTAAGGAATGTAATGACTATTAAAAATAGTTGTTTCATCATTTTTCCAGCTGGACCTTAACATGAGATACCAACATTTATTTTTACTATTGCTTCCCAGTGTTTGTCTTTGCAATAGCAAGAGCCTTCTCACAGTGAAAATAGTTTTTGGGTGATAGTCACTATAAGGGCATGTTAACTTTACATTTCTACAATCCTACTTTTATATAGCATGCACCCTGCCTTGTGGCCTGCAAGACCTAGAGGTGACTTTTGATATATTTAAAAGGAATGTTTTTACCTGTCAAAATGGTTATGTTAAAAGAATGCACAGTAGGTTTGACAGTGCAGCAGTCAGGATACACAGCATTAAATATCCAGACCCTGTGCTCACTTTTGACACCATATAGTAGGGACTTCCAGGCAGTTAAATGTTTAAATGCAGAATAAGCCAAATTACCCATATCTAAAAGGTTGCACAGGTACTCTACTTGCAGGGGTAAACTGCACAGAATTCTAATGCCAGCAAGGCAAATATGGCAAAATGTGGAGGGATACCCATAAAATATGGTAATTTCCTACAATGATTATTAAAAAGAAGTATGGTTGTTACAAATGAATATAGGGCACTTCACACAAATATCTTTTCACGTGCCAACTGTTTGGCTATTTCAGAACAGTAAACATAGCCAAATTATATTGTTTTCTGGTGCAACCCCAGTGTCAAGTAGCTCCATATTATGAGAGATGGCAGACTTCACTTTAAAAAAAAAAAAAGAAATTCTGGTCCTCTTTCCGCCATTACTTTCTTGCTAGCACCAAACTCATCCCTTTGAAGAAAGAAAGGGGGGATGGTCTGCTCACACAAGAATATTGCTGTACTAATGTGACCTCCCCAATCTCGAAGATAAGAGAGAGACAGAGGGATCAAGCAAACTCAGCTTAATCATTAGACACGCTTGTTGCACGCCAATTTTCAACGTTTTCTAGACCCTCTCTAGACTTTGGGGGTCACATGCTACATCCATCTGGCATATTTGCTCAATACCTGTAACAAAGTCAGTGAAGAGAAGACCATTAGCTGATTTCCAAGGTCTACACATCTCTAGTCTTGCTAGCAAAGTCATATAAAAAACAAATTTCATTATAGGGGAGTTGTCCCCAAATTCTTCTTCCGGACTGATCCCAGAAAATGTAAGTTGAGGGCTTACCTCCAACTGATGTCAAATCACCTCAGTGGTGAAATTACGTACTGAAGTCCAAAATCGGGTGATCAACGAGCATTGCATAAACATATGTACATCATCTTCCGATGGAGACCTACACTTCGGACATCCGATTTCTCTCCCGATTAGTCTCAAAAGCTTACTTTGTGACCAGTAGACACTGTGTGTTGTGAAAAAATGATTTCTCTTGAGTGAGGCAGATTCCACAACAACATATATTGTGGAAAAGGATACTTGCCATAATCTCCTTATGTTTCCTACCACGATTTCCCCTTCCCAAATTGTGGCTATTTCCGGCATGTTTTGTTTTCAGCCTTAAGAAAGGCCTAGTACCACAATGAAACTTCCTTTTTTAATGGGCTGCCCTTCATCGCCTGATCAAGCCATGGTTTCTCCTCCTCTTCGGCTCACCTTGAGTAGCCCACCATGATTGTAACTGATTATATTTAAATCTTATTAGTTGGCCATTGGTTCACGCCTTCAACACTTCCCATTCCACCAATCGTGATCCTGCTCTAAGATCTACCCAATACCTCAGGCCAGCTGATATTAGGCATTGACTTAACTGATCTACCAAGCAATCTGGGATGCCAGAGAGTCCCAGATTGGTGCAGAGGGTATAAAATATGGGATACTAAATCTCTTTCAAACATACCTCTGTGTTCTTAACTCTGCTGTTAAGACTTTCGTCTGACTATTTTGAAGTATTTGAGGTCCCCATATTTAAACAAGAAGTGACTGTGCCCCAGTCTGCCAAACATTACCTTATATAATCTACCAGTAGAGGAACGATCTGGTTTATTAGTCAGCATACGGAAATTCTTAAAGTGAAATGCATAACCATACATTAAAAGATCAGGAAGAGTCAGACCTCCAGCCCAAGCTTCCTCCTTAACTTCTTCCAGGAGAGTCTAGGTCTTGTAGCAGCCCAAAAAAAGTTCCCAATTTTTCTCTTTGAATTAGCGATACCCTCTCTTGGGAAAGTAAGAGGTATAGAGTTGAAAAGAAATGTGATTTATAGAAGAATAATCATCTTAATTAGGTTAATTTCCCATAGATGTTAAGTGATAGGCTAGACCATCTTACTAGGAGGTTCTCAAACTCTTAACTCACTTTTCTCCAATTGACCCATGGGATGTCCTCCAATTTCTGGGTGAATTGCATTCCCAGGTATCTCATTTGGGATTTCACCCCCTGACTACTTTTTTTCTGAATCCAATCCATAACTTTGGCTTTATCTACATTAACACTATACCCTGATACCTTACCAAATTCCTTAGCCCTCATCATCAAACTAGAATATATAGACTGAAGGTTTGTTGTACATATTAGCATATCATCAGCATATACTGCTAATTTAACGTCAAATCCAGCTGACTTAAAAGGAGCAATAGTAGGGTCGGCTCTAATCTGGTGCACTAAGGGCTCAATATAAAGATTGAAAAGGAGAGGAGATAGGGGACAACACTGCCTGGTGCCGCTAGTTATTTGGAGACAGTCTGAGAGCTCTCCATTTATCAGCACTCTAGCTGTAGGGGGCCTATATAGATTTTGTATTGAGCTGATTGTGTTTTGAGGGAATCCCAAGCTTTTAAGGGCTTCCCAGAGATACTCCCAATGCACCCTATCAAAATCATTGGCTGCATCTACTGTTAACAGTGATTTCCGGGCTTTCGCCAAGTCTATGACACCCATGATTAGATGCATAAGCTCATTTAGCTGAATGAAGCCCCTCTGATCTGCATAAACAACCCCCTTCATAACTCCAGCCACCCTAGAAGCCATTATCCCTGAAAAGATCTCATAATCAACGTTTAGAAGGGATATTGGTCTGTAGGATTCTATTTTAGCAGGATCTTTGTCTGGTTTCAAGACTAGGACTACTATTGCCTCTGACCATGATGCCAGTGCCTCTTCTCCTTCAATATAGATTGTATTAAACAGCACCTTTAAAATAGGGATTTGTTTCTCTATAAGCACCTTACAAAACTCAGTTGGAAGGTCGTCTGCACCTGCAGCCTGATGGAGCAAGGTCTCGTATAAAAGAGACTTGCTCGGAAGCAGTCCTCTCAAATAACTTGTAATAACGTAATAATTGGGTTCTTAAATACTAATAACGCACCAGAAAATCCGCACACAGAATCTACGGGAAGCTTGCCTATGTGTATTACTAACAAGTAACCCGTGTGTCTCTAAAATGGCAGCTAAACGCAGGATTTTGCATTGCGCATGCATCTACTGCACCTATGCAGTTTGACGTACTATCGCTTGGAGGGAAATCGTTGCAGCTGCACAGTTGCCTTTAAAATGGCCGCTTGAAACTCACATGATAATGCGCATGTCTTGCTGATACTAAACCATGTAAGTTTACTAAAATGCTAATGCGTAAGATTTATATAAGTAAACGGGAATAGAGTAGAGATAAGTGGTATACAGTGAAATAATTTATTTTTTATTTTAATTCTCTCTTTCTTTGACCTCTCTATAAGTTCATATTTGGACCTCCACGCAGGACTGAAGCTCACGCATCATGTGACCACTCCACATGTGCAGTTGAAATGACCTAGGAGCCATGGTACAAAGCCTTGAACGTCATCCAAAAGTAGAAAAATAACATGCCCTGAGAACAAGCATGATATCCTGAGAACGGAGGACATTTTAATAAAACGGTATACTTTGTATTGATTAACTTGAGAATACGGGTGGGAAATAAGCATGGGAAAGTAAATTAAGGGGTGGGAACATAGAACAATGAGCTTAAAGAAAAGTATTAAATTTAGCATGGTGTGATGATCATCTCCACTTTCCTTGTCCAATCAGAGTTAGGAGTTTCGTAAATTCAAAACAATCAGGGGTGGTACATGCCATTAGAAAGGTATAATAGAGGTAGTTTAGTTAGATTAGTTACCACAGAGAGACGGAGAATGCTGAAAGACTGAGATGCTGTCTGAAATTTGAGAAAATACTGAAGAAGATGCAAGCCCAGACTTAGAACTTTTGAGCCACTTAATTAGAGAACATCGCGGAATAATCGAGGAGGCTGCTAATTAGAGAACATCGCGGAAGAATCGAGGAGGCACATATTAGAGAACATCGCAGAAGAATCGAGGAGGAAAATAGCATCAGAGAGGGGTGTGGCGCATGCGCCATATCTAGAAGAGGTCATCTGTCCTGTCCTGAATCCTGTCTTGAGCATTGGTTGCCTGATCTGTCCCATGGGGCTCTTCCCAATTCCTTGGCCAAGGGGTTGGTTTCCACAACATACTATGTAAATATTTTTCTGTGTAGTATTGTCAATGTACTGTTCTCTCTTTTCCTCCCTACACAGGTTCTGTCATCATAATAATTTTGTTTAACGATAATTCTGATTGAATTATTTTCTCTTCCTCTAACTGTATTATGGTTCTTGGCTCACATGAATTTATTTGATAAACATTTTAAACTCTCCCGAGTCTGTGGTTATTCAATAAACGTTTATTATATGTAATCTTTCATCTATTTAGTTAACTAAATGGTCCATTTACCAGAGGAAAACACAGTGGATCAAGAGGTTTGGTAAGATATAATCAGATAAACTTTATCTTACAGGTATTAGCACAATGAATTGACCCCAGCGATATTTACTAACCTACATGAAAAAGTGTGTTTTTTGGCCCAAGTGAATGTATAGTAAGTGTGTACCTGAGGTTGGTAACACGCTTGATCAAGCCCTCCCATCATTCATTTTCCTATACTGAATCATTATCTCCTCCTCAGTTATCAATGACACTAATAGAGTCACTTGTGCCCTTGATAATCTAGGGAGGTATATGCGCCTTAACCAAGCCTCTATAACCCCTTTTCTGGCCGTAGATTTTCTTTATATAGGTTTCTCAAATGTTTCCAGACATCCCCTCTCATCTCTGTGTTTGTGTTTAAAGGCACCCCAGACTCCGAGTACACCAATTCTTGTATTGGCATTCCTAGCTCTGACAACCTCAGCTTTCCAGGCCAATAGTGCACTACATCTCTCACCATAAGAGAAATGATGCAGTTTACTGACTTTCCATCTATCCTGGATTTTCTCAACAAGCTGAGAGTCATACTCCGCCTGCAAATACTCCAGTTCCCCTCACAGCATAGATATTCTAAGTGATCCATCTAGCGATGCCTTTTCAAGGTCTTTTTCCTTCATCTTGATCTTTGCCAGAAGCATCTTTTCCCTCCTCTGTGTGTCCCACATCCTACCAATCATTATGATACTAATTACAGCTCTCATATAAGTCTTAAAAAAATCCCACACAACTTATATGTTAGCGGAATTCTTCATTACCATGGCTAATCATGTGGTTCGCACACACCTTGGCCTAAGCATCTCAGGAACATTTGCTACTGGCCAGAGAGAGCTGAGATAGTACATGGGTCGGGTCTTGACAGATAAAGAATGGGACAGAATACTGATATATCTATGTAAGCTTTCTCTTATTGCTAGGTATCAATGCACTCAGCACAACATTTTGCATACAGCTTACCTCACCCCAGCTAAACTACAAAGGGTATTTTGTTCTGAATCAAGCTATCCTCAATGTGAAAAACTGGATGCAGACATGGCTCATATGTTTTGGGACTGCCTAGTAGCTGCAGCATTTTGGAGGGAGGTCATGAGTGCACTGACGCACATTACTTGGTGGAGTGATCGCTACACTATGGTGGGTGGAATCCTGAGCCTGTTCAAGTGCAAGGAAGCAGGTGATGAATACAAGCCCCAGCTAGGCCCGCAAGAGACAAGGGTTCGCTCTTCTGTAACGAAATCTATAAGGAAGTTGGCACGGAAACTGCAAAGTACAAAAACAACGTTTATTAACCCTTAAGGGTGGTCCTACAATCCACACAACACTCTTCAGTATTGCAAGGAGTAGCACAAAGAACTTGCATACACAGTCCCCTTTTATACACAGCGAAGGGGCTCATGAGTGGGTGGATACCACTGAGTTGAAGAACATTACCATTTAGGGTCATTCTCGATACCAAATCAATACATGGGCGGAGCTAACACACTCCTTGGGTCCGCAAAAACACATGGTCAAGCAAAGCTAATTATAACAGATGTGGTCAAGTCTGGGCATGCGCCAGACGGACAAGAAGGAGCTATTTATAACTGTTGCTAGGCAGATTACAAGAGCAACTAACACGGAAGTCGGACTCTCCTCGTGGTGAACACGTGGCAGCATGTCAATACAAAATGGAGTCCGGACTTCGGCCAACATAATGAGGAAAACACGATAAAAGGGAAACACTAATGTTTTCAGTGAATGCTTAATCACGTTCTGCCTTAATTTACAACAGACGACCCTTTCAGCATTTACTGAAGACATCCGGTTTCCAAGAATAATCATCGTATATGTCAATTATCATCATTCCTTTAACCTCTTTAGCTAGACCCTTCTGGCGGGCAACATCAGCAATAGCTTTCTTATCTGGAATGCAAAATGAAATGCATACGGAACAGCACAATGGTCCACATTGAATACACATACAAAAAAGGAACAGAATTGCTACAATAATACAGAGACCAGTTAGAACCTTCCAACCCCAGGCAGTAACCAACGCCCAAAACCATCCAGAAAAGGACCAAGTGCCGTTTTCTGTGTGGATTTCAGCTGCTATTTTATGCAGCTTATTAATGGCGTTATAAACGGATGGCGTATGATCAGGGATGAACACACAGCAGCTACTTCCAATAATTTTACAGGCTCCTCCTCGATCAGCTAGCATCACATCCAATACCATACGATTCTGTAATGCAACAATCCTGGTAATCTGTAATTCTTCCGTAAGATTCCCAAGAGCAGCAGCAGTCTGATTAGTCACAGCTTCTACCACTCTTGTTAATCTTCGGATCTTCCTACTATTCAAAGCAGCTCCAACAAAGAAAAACAGTCCTAAGTTGAAATCAATATACTGCTGCAAGCTAGTATCAGTTTGATCCACCTCATTAATAGATAGAGTACGTTTATATCTATTTACAGTCACATTATTCAGCAATTTCAAGTCCTTATGATATGACGCGGGTGCTAGAAATACAGGAGGTAATAGGAATGATACATAGCATACCCCAGACCACCCAGCCGGCAAACGGTAATAACCTTTATTTCCACATACAAAATAGGTATTATGGGATGCTAGGAAGGTGCTATTATTTAACCCATCAATGTTTAACACAGTTATACAATCACTGACACCGACAGGGATAAAACCCACACTCTGGACGCACAGGTCCGCTTGGGCTTGTGCCACTTGGATTACAAATTTTTCCTTCCCCACAGTGTCTCTGGTATTCGTGAAGATATAGGGAATGGATTCATTGTCCGGTCGGTACTCTTCCCATTCCCAAATTGTCCCATTCGCTTGTGGATATCCATTCTTGTCCTGATGGCATTCTTTATTAAGTCTGAAAAGCAATCGTCCCACTGTCGGTTTCCGAGTAGCAAACAACAAAGTGTACCATGCTCTACAAGAGCCATTATGAGAGAAAGGAAGTGGTATGAATGGCGTACCTCCTTTCTTCTGATGGGCTGGCATCCTCCCACATATCCAACAGTTCGTAGCATTTGTAGCAACGTGGGTGTGATGCAGCATCTGAATGAAAGTGTTATTCAAATAGGATTGTCGATGCTTCAACTCTTGGTATGGCAATGTGTAAAAGTAGTGCTCCGCAGGCACTGGAGTCGTCAACACAAGCGTCTTTCGAGCAGGAGTTGCCTCCTCCACAAACCATGTGGTTATACCAACAATAGCTACTGTTAGCATGAACCCCAACGCACAAAGAATTTTCTTCTTCTCCATGTCAAAGGAAACAATACCCTAATATCTTCCTGAAACTAAAAGTCTGTCAGAACTCTTCCCCTTGGGCAGCGGTTGATTTCTTCACCAGCGGGCCAAGACGGGTGTCGCTACACTAATGCAGGGCTGATCCCCCCCCCTTGCCTCATCGGCTCTCCGTTTCACTAACCCAAGGGCCGTTCTGACAGTATGTCCCGGTACTGGAAACCTCACTTCCTTGGTCGCAGATGATATCGCCTTCCTCCAGAAGTCGCGTGGTCCGAAAAGAGCTCCTCAGTGTCGTTTGGCTCTGCAGCACGGCCTGTCTCTGCTGCTAAGATGTCTCGTTGATCGGTCAGCACGGCAGGCTCCACCAATCCGGGCGGTACCTTTCGACAGTGCAAGGAATGGATCCAATTCTTCCTGTTCGAGACTCGCACTGCCGTCCTCGTTGCAAGAAGAACTTGCTCAGGTCCGACCCATCTCGGCTCCAAACTGTTCGTTCTGTCGAAAACCTTCAGCATGACATGATCCCCAGGCCGGAGACCATGTCCTTCACCGGTAGACCGATCAGGGAGCGCCTCTCGGACCTGTTGATGAATAGAAACCAAGTTATCCGTTAACTGCGCCAGATAATCACTCATCATCACACAAGGTACATCATACACAGCCTTAGGTCTTGGTGGACCCCAAATATTCATTGGGCGTCCAAATACAATCTCATAGGGTGTAAGGCCGGTTCGGGAGTGTGGCACCGACCTAATTGACAATAACGCCAGTGGCAAAGCGTCTGGCCAAGTCAAAGACGTTGAAGCCTGAATTTTAGCGATCTTAAGCTTCAGTGTACCATTATATTTCTCGACTAGTCCTGCAGACTGAGGGTGGAACACGGCGTGGAACTTCTGGGTGATACCTAGGCCCTTCAAGACATACTTTATAACATCTGCTACAAAGTGAGGGCCATTATCACTCCACAGAAGTCTACAGACGCCGTATCGGGGGAAAAACTCTTTCAGCAATAGCTTCGCTGTAGTCATTGCAGTATTGTCTTTCGCAGGGTACGCCTCAACCCATTTGCTGAAGGCGCAAACCACTACTAGAACATACTTCAAATTGTTACAGCGCTCAAGCTGGATGTAATCCATCTGCAGAACCTCAAAGGGTGCAGTGGGTGTCGCAAATCCTCCTGCTGGAGTTCGCGTACCTTTCCCTGGGTTATACTTCAGACAGATCATACAGGTCTGCACCACCCTCTTTGCTGTGCTAGCAATCTCTGGATGCTCCCAGACTTGGGTAAGCAATTTCACAATTGCGGAAGCTCCAACATGTGCTAGCCCATGTGCCATCTGGACCATAGGTTGTACAAAAGCCGTGGGTAATTTCCATCTATCCATCTGCTTATTTCTCCAGCAACCCTCGTCATCCAGTTCTCCTTCGCTAGCCCATTGTTCCCGCTCTTTGTCAGAAGCGGTCTTTTGTATTTCTCGCACTTGCTCCTTCGCATCATACCATCTCTCCACCTGTGACTTCACTACATACATGGCAGTAGTGCCGGGCTGCATCGCAGTCTCCCGTGCTACTCGATCCGCTAACGCATTCCCTTCTCCAACCTTATCAACTACTTTCCTATGGGCACTACACTTAACAATGGCAATTTTCTTTGGGTATGTCAATGCAGTTAAAAGGTTATGAACTAACTCCCCGTGCATTATCTGTACCCCATGTGACGTTAGAAACCCTCTCTCCTTCCAGAGTAGGCCGAAATCGTGCGCTACTCCGAAGGCATAGCGGCTGTCTGTGTAAACATTCACACATAATCCTGTACTGAGCTCACACGCTCGTGTTAACGCTATCAGTTCCGCTGCTTGAGCTGATTTCTGTGGTATGCGTGCTGTCTCCACTATCGTCCGCAACGTGGTAATTGCATACGCTGCTGAAGCCGTACCATCTGGTAGCTTCAGGCATGATCCATCCACCCACAACTCTCCATCTACATCTGAAAAGGGCGTATCCTGGAGATCAATACGACCCTTTGTTTGTTCCTCAGTCACAAGAATACAATCATGCGCTTTCTGTGCCTCAGGCTGGGTCTCGGGGTATGGCAACAATGTGGCCGGGTTTAATGTCACGCACCTTTTTAACGTAATGTGAGGAGCTAAAAGCGTCAACTCATATCCCGTTAAACGGGCACTGGTCAAATGCTGCGTCTTTGTTTGGTTAAGCAGGGCATCAACAGCGTGGGGAACTAACACCAACAGTTTATGGGACAATACAATTCCCTCACTTTGGCGTATTGACACAGCTGTCGCCGCAACCGAGCGAAAACACCCTGGTAATGCTCGGGCGACAGGATCAAGCACAGCCGAAAAGTATGCACAAGGGCGCTGCTTATCGCCGTGCATCTGCACTAAGACTGATAATGCACATCCATCTTTCTCATGCACATACAACGAAAAGGGTTTTGCATAATCAGGGGTCCCTAACACTGGTGCTGAACAAAGGGCCTGTCTTAATTGCTGAAAAGCAGCGTCACATTCATCTGACCAGGGGATCGGGATGGGCGTGTCTTTTGTCAAGAGCGCTAGTAATGGCTTAGCTATGTGTGAAAACCCCAATACCCACTGTCTACAAAAAGAAACAAGACCCAAAAATGCACGCACATCCTTCTGCGTGGATGGCCTCGGTGTGTCCAAGATTACTTGGATACGATCTGGTGTGAGTGCACGCCCCTCCTTAGACAAAAGGTGACCCAAATAAGTCACCTTTGGTCTACAGAATTGCAATTTCTTCCTAGAGACCTTGTGATTGTGGGAGGCTAAAAAAGAGAGTAAGGCTATCGTGCTTTTCTCGCACAACTCCAGGGTGTCAGCCGCCAACAAGATGTCATCGACATATTGAATGAGGGCGACCCCCTCGAGTAAAACAAAGGAATCCAACTGTCGCTTCAAAGCCTGACTATAGATACTAGGGCTTTCTGTATAGCCTTGGGGAATTCTACAAAAACGATAAGATCTATTATTTAATGTGAACCCAAAAAGAAATCGGCTATCAGGGTGAATGGGAATAGAAAAGAAGGCATTTTTCAAATCAATCACTGAGAACACGGTCGCCGTAGGCGGGACCAAGGTAAGCAACGTCGTGATATCGGAAACCACCGGGTACTGAGGTATCACGATCTTGTTCACCTCCCTCAAATCAATTATGAACCGATAAACCTTTGCATCCGTGTCCTTTTTCAGAATAGGGAGAATCGGACTGTTACAGATATTATAGGGAACTTCTTCCACTACTCCCACTGCGATCAAATCCTGCACAATCTGTATGAGAGCTTCCTCGCCCTCCTGCGAAATACGATACTGTGGGAGGCGTGGTAGCACCGCCCCCTCCTGGACACTAATGTGGACCGGAGGAATCACCATTTGTCCGACATCTGTGTCCGAAGTCGCCCATAAAGCTTGGGGGAGGGTAGCCAACAACACATCCTCTGAGATCGTACACATCCGCCCAGATCGGGGGTAGTTGTCATTTAAAATCACCCTCACACCCTCAGGGGAACAACGAATTGTAGCCCTAAAGTGCTTTAACATATCAAGGCCCATAATGTTATCCGGTGTGTACGGAGCAAGCAGAAACGGACAAGGCGCAGAAAAACAATCAACTTTAAACGCAAGGGGCTGTGAAAGAGGGCTTCGGGAGAGTGTACCGTCAAACCCTACCGATGTAACTATTGAGCCGGATGGGGGAGCCCCCGGAACCAAGTACCTAGACAATGCACTACGTGTCGCTCCTGTATCCACTAGGAACTGATCAGTAGAACCTAAAACCTCAGCCGATACATAAGGACCCGTCTGATCGACCGGCACCTCAACTGATTCGGACCCCCATCCTACGCATTCCTATGCATGCTGAGAATCGTGATATCCCAATCGATCGCTGTCCGATACATGATACTGGTGCTGGCGATCGAAAACATTTGAGCTATCTCGGTGCTGTCCGGCAGTATCGAAACGGACATTATCGTTGGAATTCCCTCTAAAGTTCGAGAAGCCCCCTCTACCTCTCGGCCCACCCGGAGTGTGCCCCTGACGCGAAGCACGCAACGCTGGGCAATCCCTGGCCCAATGGCCCAACTGCTTGCAATACACACACTGGTTCTTATTCAAATCAGATCTGCCCGAAGGGGGACCATAAGATCCGCCCCTTCCTCTATTATTATTACCCCGGCGGGGCGGGCCATATACTTGTGCTAACATCACTTTGGTTTTAAGATCTTTCGATTTCTTCTCCTCCTGGCCCTTCGCCTCGTGCTCCTGACGCTCATAATACTGGGCAATGGTCAGAAGGGCCGTCGGTGTCGCGGAGGACCAAGAACTCTCACTCGCTTTTAACCGGGCCGCAACTGCCGGCAGCAGATTAGCCACATATTTGTCCGCGAAAAGGTGGCGGCCCGTGTCGTCAGTAAGCGACTGGCCACTAAAATCATGGAACGTTTCCTCAAAACGCGTAAAGAAGTCCGCGACTGACTCGTCAACTTTCTGTTTACATGCTGCTAACATATTCCAGTCAATCTTTTTAGGGGGGATAATCGTCTTCAACTTAGCCACAATAGCCGCAGGGAGATCTAAAATATTCTGGGGTGGTTTCTGTGCGGGCTTCCGTTCCCTATCCTCATCCTCAAGGTCAGACCACCGGGCCTTGAAGGCAACCGCATCATCTACCTTCCGGACAGAGCGCCACGTATCCGGCGGTAGGATAAGGCCAAAGAACAGGTCTATATCCGCCAAGGTCATAATGCAAGAATTCAAGGCCCCCTCGACTTCTTCATAGAAGGCCGCTGGATTCTTGCGGGGGTCAGGCAGCGCATTCTTTAATGCCATAACATCGGCCCTATGCCATGGAGTATAAACCCAGTTATATACAAAATATCCCCTTGCATCGGCGGAGTTAACATCCGAGCTAGTCCCCGCTCCTTTAGGAGGAACATACAAAGGCGCCGCCTCTCGCATTGGTTTAGCATGCACTATGTCATCCTTATCTGACTGTGAGGCGGATGGGTGGCCCCCTGCTGCAGACGAATCCGACTGCTTCTCCTCCTCCGTTTGTTGACGTGCTTTCTCTCTAAGGGCCAGTACCTCGTCCCGCAAAGCGAACAGCCGCCGAGCCGCCTCAGAAGCCTTAGGGGGAGAAAAAACACCATTACGTAATGCTCCGGCATCCAAAGACACGTCGTCAGGCTCAAAGACACTAGAATATTTTCGGAAAGCTGCGATTACTTCTTCTGAAAAATGAGACAGAAAATACACCCTCTCTCTATCTTGCCACGACCCCCAAGCATGGAACAACTCATCCATAGACATCTTGCCCTTAAGTGCACGAAGGGAAAGTTTCCGGAGCTCAGCCATATGCTCGGCCGATAACATGGACCGTGTGTCGACCTTACCCGGAGCCGGGCCAGAATCTTGCGGCCGTGGAGCAGATGCGCCAACATAAGGGGGCGGAGAGCGATCTAGTAAATAAAAATCGTCATCAGGATTATTAAGGACAGGATAAAGCGGCTGACGAACAACATATTGACCCGAAACTTGTAGCCTACGCTCTTTCTCTTGTCTGTCCGTTTGCTCTTTATCCTCCCGACGCTTCGCTTCCTGCGCTCGCACATGATCATTCTTTCGCTGCTCCTTATCGAACAGCGCTTTCTCACGTTTCTCTCGCTCACGCACTTCCTTCACCCATAATCGCACACACTCAAACATATCCTGACGAGCACGTCGCTTACACATACACTGTTCCACATACTCAATCTTACGTATATCAAACGATCCATACAAAGGCCATCGCAACTCAGGATCCTTCTTGGTATATTTCCTCCACAACGTGCTGTACATTATGGAAGAAAGACCATGCTTCACATACATATCCCTATTAGGAGTCCCCTCTGGGGGAGCTGGAGCAGATTCCTCGAGGTTCAACCGGTTCCCCAAACAGCAGCACCACTTACGGAGTGCGCTAAAAGCAGGCATGCTAGGAATAATGCAAAATATGCAGTATTATCAAGTAAAAATGGCACTTAATCGTTGCGCCGTTCCAAATTTACACAGCTCCGGAGAAATTTCTCCACATTACCTGCCTATATGTGTTGCAACGCATATATTTTCACAAAGACAAATTCAAAATATGACTAGTCACCATCAATCAAACTCAAATAGCCAGACCAGGCTTCAAAACTCGGAGCAAGTACCGTACAACGGTTCTTACCAATCAAGAGTCCAGGTTCCAACTGCCAAGCTCCACAATCGCCCAAACGGCTCTCACGGCAGGACCGACAGAAGAGGTCTCAGTCGATGACCGGCGCCACCCAGATGGTCAGCTCGGAAGGGAAGGAAGAAAAACCTCGGGATGCCAGGGCTAAGACGCCGCTGGCAGTGATCACGTCCCCGGCCAAACTCCTCACCTTCGTCGCGACCAGTCCTTCGAGCATCCGAGTCGCCGATGAGCCCCACGTGACGGGCGCCAATTGATGAATACAAGCCCCAGCTAGGCCCGCAAGAGACAAGGGTTCGCTCTTCTGTAACGAAATCTATAAGGAAGTTGGCACGGAAACTGCAAAGTACAAAAACAACGTTTATTAACCCTTAAGGGTGGTCCTACAATCCACACAACACTCTTCAGTATTGCAAGGAGTAGCACAAAGAACTTGCATACACAGTCCCCTTTTATACACAGCGAAGGGGCTCATGAGTGGGTGGATACCACTGAGTTGAAGAACATTACCATTTAGGGTCATTCTCGATACCAAATCAATACATGGGCGGAGCTAACACACTCCTTGGGTCCGCAAAAACACATGGTCAAGCAAAGCTAATTATAACAGATGTGGTCAAGTCTGGGCATGCGCCAGACGGACAAGAAGGAGCTATTTATAACTGTTGCTAGGCAGATTACAAGAGCAACTAACACGGAAGTCGGACTCTCCTCGTGGTGAACACGTGGCAGCATGTCAATACAAAATGGAGTCCGGACTTCGGCCAACATAATGAGGAAAACACGATAAAAGGGAAACACTAATGTTTTCAGTGAATGCTTAATCACGTTCTGCCTTAATTTACAACACAGGGAGCACTGTAATCTGATTTATAGACCTGGTGCTGCTTATAGTTTGTAGATCTATTGCCATGCTCTGTAAGGCAACCACACTTCCTGGGATAAAGCACTGGTACACTGTGAAACTCAAGTGGAGTATTGTTAAATGTATTGCGCTCATATGAGAGGAGATTCAAGGGTTGAGCAGGAACCCCATGACAGCAGACTGAGAAGCACTGCTCCATGAGCTGCAAGAGTTTAAAGGACGTCTCCAATATTGAGGGAAGCAGAATCTGCTTACTGGCTGTTAATGCATTCTATAGGCCTAGTGATTTCCCCAGTTTTATCCCATTAATGCTGTGCCCCACACGAATGATAGTACTGCGATATGAGGTGGGAACATTGAGCATGTACACCTTATACTCCTGGTGCAAAAGTGAGAGAAAATATGTGACAGCATTACTATAAGGGAAGACAAATAGAAACCATTGCATGCCTACACCTATATCTGTAAATGTTTTGACCTGCAGTTACTACTGTTCCTTGTTTATAATTTGGAGCAATTACTCCTACAGATCCTGATATTTTTCCATGTATGGGCCAAACTCAAAGTGGGATTTCTACACCAGGATATGTAACACAGGTTAGTCAGATTGCAATTTGCTTATGTGATACCGTACTAAAAATAACAAAAAATTGGTTTTAAAAAAAAAGTGATATACATTTTCAGATATTTGCACCTGTATCGGTGATTTTACAACTGGGACTGCTATAGATAGAGATTGGTTGACTACAAGGCCAGAGACAATACTGAAGAAATTTTAATTTTAATCACTTGATCTCATGTTGTTGTGGTGTCTTGAAGAGCATCACATCATCCACAGTGATATGCTGTCCTCTATGCCCCCTCCGCAGCTGAAATTCGAGAATGGGGCATCCTTATGATTGCATTCTGCTGATGAACCTATTATCAGGGTGAAGAGGTAGAGTGGTGATATACCTAGCAAGTGTTCCACTCAATAGGAAAGGGGTTAGACAATGCTCTGTTCACCATCACTCTGGCCCATTGGGCCGAGTACAGGGTCTGAACAAAGGTTTTCATAACCAGGAAACAGAAGAAGTCCAGTTGACTGAATCAAAGGCCTTCTCAAATTTGCTGAGGCCCTAAGATAAAGATCATTTAACTGAATGACCCATAGCTGTTATTGAGCCAGACCCAGCACCTGTGTCAGCTCAAGTGAAATCTGCTGATTTGTGCTGGGATAGAATTTGCTGAGACTGGGACACATTTACCATCTCTCGCACTTTGAATGTTTTGCGTTTAGAACAGCTACTTGGAGGTGTTGAGCACAGCCTCTTATTTTGAGTTCTAGCTTGAACCACTACAAGCTTTTCAGCAAAAGAGACATTAACCCATCAAGTATATTTTTGGAACCTACTAAAGATTAAGATTTTGATGCCAGTCCCACCTAGGGAAACAAAATAGTAGTTCCCACAAAACATCTGACTCATATTTGACATTTAAAATACAGAGCATACTATATTTAATTGACAGGGAAAAGGGATCAATAAATTGAACTTTCTTTCAATTATTCAAGTGTTGCTTCTAAAAGATGAAAGGGAACAGGGCAACTTTCGCAGCAAGGATGTATCTATTAATTTGATTTGCATGGTAGCATAATGCTTAAAGTTTTAAACAAATGCATAAATCATCTGCATTCTAAGCACATTCATCTGTTATGACCATGTGCATTCAAAGTAATTTCAGGTTTAAAGAACATAAGTTGCTGACAGCATAAAAGACAAAACTGATTGAATAGTAAACATGAACAAGTAGAAATGATAGGTATCAATGGTATCAATGTTCTATGATTTTACCTTGTAAACTCAAGTCCCCATTTGAAGTAAGTGTTAGTCATATTCTTTTGTATACTGAGGATTCAAAGATACTCTACTTGTAATTGTATTTACAATGTTTTGGAGCACTATTACACCATTGGTTTCTTGGTGCTAACTAAACTGAGAATCCTGCAATGAAAATGAGAATACCTGTTTGATGAGCCAGGTCTTTAGGGATTGTAGTATGCAGTGCAAATCATTCTTGGCAGGCAGCGAGATGGGGAGAGAGTTCCACATTGTGGGGGGCACAAACCTGAAACTGCAACTCCATCTCTTCCTTTGGCAAATGTAGGCACCATAATATAGTGAACAGAGGAAACATTTAAAGAACAAGTGAGGACATACCTGATAACTTGCTTTGTGACAAAGGAAGGGGCCAGTTTGTGGAGGTCTTCAAAGGCAGTATAAAGTATTTTAAATTGAATTCTAGATTTTCCAGGTAATAAATGCAGATGTTCACAGACAACCAATGGAGATATGTTAAAGGTGTAATGTGAGATCTCTTTGAAAGGGTTAGTAATTGACCTAATCACCACATTTTGGAGTATATGCAGCTTATAAAGGAAAGAATTAAATAATCCCATGTAGAATGAGTCTGGAGTTGATCAGGGACACAGCTGCAGCTTTTAAGCCATCTCGTCATAAGATCAACTATATTTTCCTGACATGCTGACGTAGAAAATTACATTTTGAGGCTATCAAAGAGATCTGGGGTTTTAGCATAGGTCTGCTTTCAATGGCCACTACAACAACTGTAGCCAGTGCAGTTTGGGTAGGTTCTACTGTAGAAGACAGGTTAAGTTTTTCCAGGATCTATTCTGTTATTGACAACAATAACCTCAATCTTGTCCCCAATCAATTTAATTTGGTTATTGCCCATCCAATTCCAGATATAGCATATCACATTCTGAAATGTAGATTGAGAAGACAAATTATAATAACAACCCAGCAGATTCTGAAAGTCATATTTATACAGCTTACAACATCTGAAAGTCAGCTTCTTAATTAAGGTTAGAACATAAATACTAACAAGATGTACTACACAATGGATGGGGATACTTTTGCCCAAAAGGGATGACAGCTGTGTTCTACACAAACAGCAATATGGGAAAGAGTTCAGAAACTGCAGTGCTGAGTCCCATAAGCCAGCTGCCTCAAAACAATCTAGCAGGATGTTATGATTGACTATGAATGCAGCTTACAAATCCAAAAGCACAAGGGTGGTGGTTTGTGCTTATTTTTCCCCAATTTGAGGTCATCCATTACTGCAAGCAGTATTGATCTGGTGTAATGACAAGGGAGAAAATCAGTCTGCAACAGGTCTAATAATTGAGAGTCTAAAGATTTATCCTTATGATGTGAGCAACATTACTTGCAAAACAGCAACAAGGACATTGGCCAGTAGGGGATGGCAAGATTTGTGCACTTGTGTGAGACGGCAGGAAAATAAGATTCAATAGAATCATGATGCAGAAGAAATGAAAATTAATTAACAGAGCCACCAAATAATCTGCAACATCAGGGGCATTGATTCATGTGAAAATGGGGCTGAAAGACTGCCTTGTTACTCATATGCCACAAGGAGAGCCTGGACGCTGAGACCAGTGCAGGCGGGCTGAAGAAAGGCATACTGTGTACTAACCCATGGCAAACCAGAGCAGTCACAGCATGGAGGATTTTGGCTCTGACTCGGCTCAGGTTAAGAAAGTTGTATCTGCAGGAGGAGACAAACTTACCACAGAATCTACGCTGATTGTTTTAAAGTAAGTGCATGGATCAGAGAATGAGTGGTGTTGAGCCAACAATACTGCCACTAAGCCATGAAACACAAGCTGGTGCAATCACTGGGAATAGGGAACCCACTTCAAAAAAGGAAATCAATTTAGATGTGCATGGCGCTTTGCTGGCATGTGAAATGTGGGCTGTTGCATCCCTGAACTGGAGATCGATGGAGGCAGGCCCCACCCCCCAAAAGACAATACCAGAACAATCAGGAATGGATGAGGAAGAACTGTGCACAGGGAGCCCACAACTGGACACCCAACTTCAACCACAGCCATGGCAGCACACCAACCAGCTTGTGCCCTCTAATGCTTGTTTATGCTGAATGAAGGTGGGGTCCAGTGAAAGGCCATACAACAGGCCATGATTGCCTTAGCAACTGCTAATAGAGACAGATACACTCTACAGAGCAGCAGTCATAAATACCAAATGTAGAGCTATAGCTGTGGTTAGTGATGGGTTGAACTCTGCCAAGCAAATAAGCAACTCTTTGCATAAGCCATGGGGAAAGAAGACAACAAACAAGCCAAACTTACATTTGAAACCCGGAAGGGGCACAAAATGCCAGGCAGGGGCCTATTGGCGTTCGCTAGCGGCAAACAGCAAATTAAACAGCAGGTGGATGAATCTGACATGATAAAACAACTGAAGGTGATGCAGTGCAGACTGTCCTCTATAGATGCCTAAATGGACTCCAATACTAGCAGAATGGACCTCATACATTTTAAAATGGATAGAAAAAAGTGTGTGACAGGAGTGGAACAGAAGATATGGGGCATAGAAGATAGTGTCATTCTGTATAAACTTATGAACATGGAGCATGCCCTACAGGTGATCAAAGCCAAGGATGAAGGTTTGGAGGCCAAGTTGAGAAGAAACAACCTTTGCATCCTTAGGTGCCAAAGTTAACTCATATAGTTACTATTGTTAGATATTGGTTATGCCATGCTATACCATGTGCACTCTACACTGAACCTGGACAGCAATGACTGTATCTTCATTAGCCTGCAGCAGGCCATGACAGCACTGCAGAAGGAGAAGGCCAATCACTGACCATGTCATGAGTGATGTAATATGGGACGTCATCAGCAGCGCATTGCAGGGGTGTGAGTTATGGTTAGCTGAACTAACTATAACAGGGGAATTTCACGGGTTTTGTATGAGTGAAATGTCCAACTAACTATAAATTTCCCTAAAACCTATGTTTTTTTCAGTGAATATATATATACATATATTCACTGAAAAAAACATAGGTTTTACAGAGGTTATAGTTAGGAATTACCATTTAAAAAACCTTAGAAATTCACTGAAAAAGCCATAGGTTTAAGGGACGTTATAGTTAGTTGGACATTTGACTCATATAAAACCAGAGAAATTCGCCTGTTATAGTTAGTTGAGCTAACTATTACTCGTGCACCTGCAATGCACTGCTGATGACGTCACATATTACATCACTCATGACATGGTCAATGACATCACTCATGACATCACTGATGGCATCTCAAATTACATCACTGATGACATCATCCAGTGAATGTGTGTTTCTGTAAAGTTTAAATATTTTTCATATTTATCTATGCCAAGGTCTTTTCAAGAATAAGTCAATGTAAAAGTTCCTGAATACGTTATTTAGTAGATGCATGACTCTATAAGTCACTGATTGAATGTATGTTATTGAATCCATGGATTAGTGACTAGACTGTGTGAATGTCTCTCTTAGTCTCTCACTTGGTGTGTAAGCAGGTGCATGGGTTGGGGAGTAGCTACATCAGTGTATATATGTGTTTTTCATTGATTGTATGAGTATCTGTATGGGGTCTGACTGTCTATGTGGGTGTGTGGGTGCTGTCTGACTCTGTGCATTCATATCTGAATGGCCGATTCACTGGTTCTATAGATTCAAAAGTGCATCTCAGAAGGGCTGTATAGATAGCTGACTGCCTGAACAGGTGTCTTCATTAGTGAATTGATGTCTCAGTTGTATATATGTGAGTACCTATATATGTTTTTTACACACTATATGTGAGTGTTGGGGTGTATAATTGACTACATGAAAGACAGTGATTGCAAGAGTGTCTACATACACGAATGTGTACATGTATTAGTGATTGTATAAGAGAGTAAGTATGTGATAGTATCTATATAAATAAGGAAAGTGATGTGTGTATAAATAAGGCAGGTGTTGTGTATATATTTGCATAGGTGAGTACATGAGTGTATGATTGATTTTTGGCATGACTGAATAGATGTGTGTGTAGCTCTATGGATTAGTAGCACTTTGTAAATGTATATATACGTGTATAAGTAGATATTATACTGATGTAAAGATGAGTGACACCATGTATAAGTGACTGTATCAGTGTATATCTGGCTCACAATATATAGATAGGAATCAGTGGATGTATATCTAGAATCTGGTATTGGTGTGTCTATTCTTTTCAAAACAGTAGTCTGTATTTTAGAGTGTGTCTATCAAAGGTTATATTACAGTGTGAAGAGGTGTGTCAGACTATCACGTGGATGATGTCATCAGTAATGCCATCAGTGATGTCATTTGAGATGTCATGAGTGATGTCATGAGTGATGTCACTGACCATGTCATGAGTGATGTAATATGTGACGTCATCAGCAGTGCATTGCAGGCGCTCGAGTTATAGTTAGCTCAACTAACTATAACAGGCGAATTTCTCTGGTTTTATATGAGTCAAATGTTAACGTCCCTGAAAGCCTATGGTTTTTTCAGTGAATTTCTAAGGTTTTTAAATGCTAATTCCTAACTATAACGTCTCTAAAACCTATGTTTTTTTCAGTGAATTTCGAAAGATTTTTAAATGTTAATTTCATATTTTTATATTTATAAAACCTATATTTTTTCAAATTGTTGTTTAATATTTTGCAACTCTATAATCCTTTTTTTAAACTTTACAAATTATATAATCTTTTATATCTTCCCCACAAAATATGTATATCTTTTTATTTATTTTTTGTTGAGAAAAGTACAGTCCCGTACCGGTAGTCTACCAAGCTCAATCAACACGCCATTTCTATCCACCACATTTAAATGATGCGCATTTTGTATCTGACGGGTTTGTGGCACCGCGTCCCGCATAACAACATGTACATATGAGGTGGCGCCAGCTGCTACTTTGGTATGCAACGGGTATGCACTACCAAGCCGCGCGTTAGGTCATGTACGTATAGGGTCGCGCCTGCAGTGTGTTGCGTATGCGTCGAGTGCACGCTGCCACGCCCTGTGTTACATCATAGACATACGATGTTGCGCCGCATATGCCATTCCCTCATTTTTTTGTCTAAAAAACTTTAAAGTGTATATGAGAGCAAGCGATAATTAGAAATATTTTAAACAGTTAAATATTTCTAACTCTAATAAATTTATATTATAATAAATGATTTTCTCATAATCACTTCAGGTGAGGTCTCATTGCACACTGGCTGCGCGATTGCCATGTAACAATAAAAAAAAAGCATTTCATTAGTTCATAACATTTCCCATTTTAACAGTTTGAAAATGCCACCCATTTTAGTCAATATCTGTACTGTATTTCATGAGACACACCTCTTCTGCTTAGAGAGCTTTGTTCAAAACTTTTTGCAATATACACATATCTTACACAACACACAACATGCAACCATCATTTTCATCAATATTCATGCTCTGTAAAGTAGCCTTCCACCTATGATACCCATACCCCTAAAAGTATGGGTAACATAGTTGCATACGCTGTCCACAACACAACGTAATATAGTACGGCCCAGAGACAGTATCATGCATAGATAATGAACACACGGACACAGATAGATAGTGGAAGTGGATACGGGCACGTATGCTCGACTCCTTTTTATTACCATGGTGGCATCTCCAGTGATGTCTGTGCCCGATGTGTGTGCGATAAGTTTAAACCAGCCTTCAGACAATGGTTGCTGCTAACATCAACTACAACAGTAATCATTGGATCACACACAGAGATTCAATATTAAAAGAATCAATAAGTTATGCTGCAGTAAGGAAGGGACAGCAAATGTGAAATAATACAGAAATAATTCCATTGTAAAAGAACAACAACTTGTGGTATACTGAGACACAATCAATAGATCTGAAATAATACACAAAAAGATTATATCATAAATGCTCCATTAGTTCTAGTGCACTCACGTAACCACATCAAAAGCATTCAGCATGCGCACAGCCACCGATAATGCGTGTTGTAGACAGGACGTACTAGGAGCAATATCTGTTGCCATCAACACTGCATCATCTGCAATACCGACTCAATCTGAATTATGAACACTGCGGTCTGCACTGTAGGCCTTAGAGAGCGGTCACAAAGGACCCACAGATACGTAAAGTAACTACACCTACCTAGTTTGTTTTCAGCGAAGCAACAAAAAGGTTTGTGCAAAGCCTGCAATGATACATATGCATGGTGCAGACAGTACACACTGGAGCAATGTGAGCAATGTCTTTTCCTACAGAACTACCTCATCTACAATAGCGACTCAATCTCATTTGTGAACACTGCTGTCTGCAGCGTAGGCCAGAGTTAGCGGTGACAAGGGCCCACAGTCACATGGCATTCACTTGAGCTTTACAGTTTGCAATACACAAACTAAAAAAAAACTTGTGCAGAGCCTGCAATGATGCATATGAGTGGTGCACACAGAGCGCACTGGAGCAATATCTTTTCCTACAGGACTGCATCATCTACAATACCGACTTAATGTCAAATGTGGACACAGAAGTCTGCAGTATAGGCCAGAGAGAGCGTTCAGCAAGGGCCACAGCCACGTGGCATTGACTTGACCTCTACAGTTTGCAATACACGAAGAAAAAAACGCGTGTACAGAGCCTACAATGATGCGTATGAGTGCTGCAGACAGAGCATACTGGAGCAATGTCTTTTCCTACAGAACTACCTAATATACAATAGCGACTCCATCTGAATTGTGAACACTGCTGTCTGCAGTGTAGACCAGAGAGAGCAGTTAGCAAGAGGCCACAGCCACCTGGCATCCACTTGAGCTATACAGTTTACAATACACGAAGAAAAAAATACGTGTGCAGATCCTGCAATGATGCATATCAGTGGTGCAGTTAGAGCGCACCGGAGCAATGTCTTTTCCTACAGGACTGCATCATCTATAATACCAACTCAATGTCAAATGTGGACACTGAAGTCTGCAGTATAGGCCAGAGAGAGCGTTCAGCAAGGGCCCTCAGCCACGTGGCATTGACTTGAGCTCTACGGTTTGCAATACACGAAGCAAAAAAAACGTGTGCAGAGCCCGCAATGATGCGTATGAGTAGTGCAGACAGAGCACACTGGAGCAATGTCTTTTCCTACAGGACTGCATCATCTACAATACCGACTCAATGTCAAATGTGAATACTGAAGTCTGCAGTATAGGCCAGAGAGAGCGTTCAGCAAGGGCCCACAGTCACGTAGCATTGACTTGAGCTCTACAGTTTGCAATACACGAAGCAAAGAAAACGTGTGCGGAGCCTGCAATGATGCGTATGAGTGGTGCAGACAGAGCACACTACAGCAATCTCTTCTTTTACAGGACTGCATCATCTACAATAGCAACTCGATCTGAATTGTGAACACTACTGTCTGCATTGTTAATTAAAAGCAGTACTCTCACACACAATCATCAATACTTTTTCTCACTCCCTCTTTACAAAATAAACCAACATAAATTACAGAGCACTCTACAGTGAATAAATCAAAACAATTCGAATTGGGAGTTCATCTCTCCACAGTCTACACTATTCACTGTTCCTTTGGACTTCCAAGATAAATTTGGTCATTTCACTAAACCTATAACTGATATAAAAAAACTTCTTGAAGCAAGTATACTAAAACAATATTGTGTATGTTTCAATCGACATTCTAATTACTTAGCTACTGGATTCTGTAATTAAACAATCACCACGCAATCTAAATTGTGAACCCTGCGAACTGCAGTCTACACCAAATCCAGTGGTCATTCACAACTCACAGCCACATACCGTTGGATTCGGAAGCATGGAGTTGGTTGCACCTGATCAGAGGTGGGACACAAAAATCATCACAGACTTTAACTTATGACATCCTCAATCATAGAACTAAGACCCCATTTCACTGTTTTCACCTGCTGTACCATAGTATACTCCACCGACTACAGTCAACCAAGCCCAATAATCATGTGCAGCAGTTAGCTATGGAATCACAGACTGTGATGCACTTCAACACACAAACTTCTGAAAAAAGCAAGCAGCAGGTAATATCGGACATCATCCATTGTGGGATCAAGACACCGTTCCACAGTTGTGACCTAAAGTTGGATGAACCTGATTGAAGAGAGTACCTTCATCTCCACTCTCAAATGCAGTTCTAATATCGTCCATTGTGGAGTCAACACACTGTTCTACTTTTGGAACCTAGAGTTGGTTGCAGCTGGTAAAAGGGAATACCTCCATCTCCACTCTCAGATACAGTTCTAACATCATCCATTGTGGGATCAACACACCATTCCACTGTTGGGACCTAGAGTGGCTTGCACCTCATCGGAGGGGGTACACAGAAATCATCACAAACTGTAGCTTCTAACATCCTCAATCATATAACTAAGACCCCATTTCACTGTTTGGACCTGCTCAACCCCGGTGTATTCCCGTAATACCAGTCAACAAAGCCCAATAACCATGTGCAGCACTTAACTACAGAAGCACAGAATCTGATGCACCTCAACAGACGGAGTTCTGTGAAAAACCAGCAACAGGTAATATCAGACATCGTCCATTGTATGATCAAGACACCATTCCACTGTTGGTACCTAGAGTTGGTTGCACCTCATCAGAAGCTATACACAAAAATCATCACACACTTTAACTTCTGACATCCTCAATCATAGAATTAAGACCTCGTTTCACTGTTCGAACATGCTGTACCGCTGTGTACTCCAGCAACTGCAATAAACCATGCCTAATAATCATGTGCAGCAGTTAACTACAGAAGCACAGAGTCAAATCCACCTCAACGGAAAGAGTTCTGTAAAAATTAAACAGAATGTAATATCGGACATCTTCCTTTGTGGAATCAAGACAACGTTCCACTGTTGCAACCTATAGTTGGTTCCACCTGATCAAAGGGAGTACCTTCATCTCCACTCTCAAATGCAGTTCTATCATCATCCATAATGGCATCAAGACACCGTTCCACTGTTGGGACCCAGAGTTGGTTGCAGCTGGTCAAATGGAGTACCTCCATCTCCACTCGCAGATTCAGTTCTAAATTCATCCATTGTGGGATCAAGACACCATTCCACTGTTCGAACCTAGAGTTGGTTGCACCTGATCGGAGGGAGTACACCGAAATCATTACAGACTTTAACTTCTGACATCCTCAATCATAGAATCAAGACCTCGTATCACTGTTCCAACCTGCTGTACCACGGTGTACTCCGCCGACTGCAGTCAACCAAGCCCAATTATCATGTGCAGCAATTAGCTACGGAAGCACAGAGTCTGATGCACCTCAATGGAGGGAGTTCTCTGAAAACTCAGCAGCAGGTAATATCGGACATCATCCATTATGGGATCAAGACACCATTCCACTGTTGGGACCCAGAGTTTGGTTGCAGCTGGTCAAAGGGATTACCTCCATTTCCACTCGCAGATACAGTCCTAACATCGTCCATTGTGGGATCAAGACACTGTTCCACTGTTTGGACCTAGAGTTGATTGCACCTGATCGGAGGGGATACACCGAAATCATCACAGACTTTAACTTCTGACATCCTCAATCATAGAATCAAGACCCCGTTTCACTGTTCCAACCTGCTGTACCACGGTGTACGCCACCAACTGCAGTCAACCAAGCCCAATAATCATGTGCAGCAATTGTCTATGGAAGCACAGAGTCTGATGCACCTCAACAGAGGGAGTTCTCTGAAAACTCAGTAGCAGGTAATATCGGACATCATCCATTATGGGATCAAGACACCGTTCCACTGTTCAGCAGGTAATATCAGACATCATCCATTATGGGATCAAAACACCGCTCCACTGTTAGGACCCAGAGTTCGTTGCAGCTCGTCAATGGGAGTACCTTCATCTCCACTCTCAGATGAAGTTCTAACATCATCCACTATGGTATCAAAACACCGTTCCACTGTCGGTACCTGTCGGACTACTGTGTTACTATTATACAGAGCACTCCATGCTCCTGGGCCTCAGGCTGGTCTCTGTGTGCCTGTGTCGCGGTAGCCAACGTTAATCTCAGAAGCCTTCTGAGCTCGCAGACCTCAGCCCAGGACCTTCCGCCGGTACGTGGTCGGCCCTCTTTCACATACAGCGGTGTCAAAAGGTGAACTGTGGGGCATATATGCGTCACAGCGGCCATGACGGTTTCTGAGTACCAGCAGGCTGAGAGCATCATTCACGCAACCACCTTCACTCACAGCATCAGCCTCGTGGCAGTGTAAGCTGCGCAGACCTGGCAGACACATTCGCCAATCCGGAAGAAAACCACACCCAAAGAAACGTGCCTTTTATTCATACCCCTACGCTAGCCTTGCGTACGGCGAGTCAGCCCACTTCCCTAAACATTTGGGGAGGGGAGGCACGGACGCGCTACCATTCCATAATCTTTCCTACTGACTGTACTATCATGGTTGCGTCCACTGTCCACTTAACTCAATAGACCATCAGTGTATGTTGACATGTACATGTCTGTGCTCTGCATACTCAAGTCTGTCCGGCACATCCCCTCAAGACTTTGCATTGTATACTTTTATAATCGAGAATTACTTGCCACCTTCACACATACTTTGCTCTCATCTCTCCCCGCATTCTGCATAGTGAGACAGTGGTGCCATGCCATGTTTAGTTTGTATACATGGCTAGCCACGGTTCCCACAGTATGTAGTGTCATTGAGTCTGCTACGTGCACATGTCGTTTGTCATGTTGAATGTCATTATATAAGGTAGCGCGTACTTTATTCACGAGCAGTGGCTTATTCCATTTACATATTGCTGTCTTAAAGAGCATACAAAAGTTTTTCTCACAGGTGAATAGTGCGACCACAATGGCAGTCATTCATTACTATCCAAGAATGTCCAACTACATGGCACTTCTAAGCTTACAGCCACCAATCTTGCATCCTTTCTTAAAAGGACACCAACTCCCACATTCACACCAACATTCACACAGCTTTCTAACGACAGTTATCCGCTTCTCAATAACATACACTCCTACGGAATATGAGCTGGCATACCGCATGTCCTTACTATTTCAAACACAGAAACTTCCTGTGGCAATATCTATTCCCACCCACACAAACTAACTTCCAAACTTCAACTGGGCCTTCAATTCCTAGTTTGAAACAAACCAAACTAAAAGCACCTTTGTTCAGAACAGAAGTCTCCCTCACTTCTGCAAAAGAAATGTATCGACTGCAGATACCAGTAACTTCAAATAAAATACACTCCCTTTTAAATACGAACCGCCAATTACACTTTGTGAATTGTTACACAATTTTCAACACATGTCACACTCAAGGTCTATAGGAAAACCACAGGAGTGTAACCCATAGACCCAACTGAGATCAGGGTAAATGCAAAATATTTTCAACAATATCTCAGCAGGAATTATTGAATTCTTTGCAATTGTATGTACAAAACATTACAAACCACAAAGCAAGTAAAAAAGAGGCTTCAAATAATTTGATTAACGCGCCCGTAGGCGTCATGTATTTGGAGAAGATTATGTGAAAAATATATACAGATTGTAACAGCACTACTTGGTATGAATACCAACACAACCCTAAAGAAAGAAGTGCACAATGTGCTCGTGATAATGGAGTGACGGCGCAAGTGACAACGTGAAAGAAACCCTAGCCAAATGGCGCAGAACAGTATTTACAAAATATATACAAGATGAAAGGTTCAGAAAACATCCAATGTTTGTCAATTGTTCATTTGGTATTTTTCGAATTTATTCGGAGAACCAAGCAATAGAGGGCGCCGGAAAGAGTTTAAGGCTGATGGGCACTGGTCGACGACGTTTCGATCCTATTGAATTAGGATCATCCTCAGGACCAGGGTCGCAAAATTCAGGGAGTGCTGTACGAGAGAAGGGGAGAGGAAAAGGAGAAAAAGGGTATCAGAGCGGTGGAGAGCGGGACAGTGAGGACAGAAGGAGGGAAAGGGAGCAGCCAATAGGAGCGTACCTGTGGCACGGGAAGGAGGGGCTCGGAAGTGGAAGGAACCGGAGAGTGGATGTTAAGCCATCACGGTGGGGATCCAATTGAAGGCACGAACGAATGTAGCGTGTCTGTTGTCAAGGAATTGAATTGCATGACATCCGAAAAGGTGAGGAATTGGCGTCTCTGGGGGAGAAATGAAGGAATGTCAGGATTGGTGTTACGGTCGGGCGGTGGGAATGGGGGTGGGGGTTGGGGGGTGGGGGGGGGGGGGGGGGTTAGAAAAGCGATCTCAGTAGCAAACTTACCGCTGACAAGAGCGGAACTAGGGAGCCAGGGAGGGATTCGAAGGGAAGCTTCAACGAAATCTAGGAGAGTAAGGACAAATATAAAAATTAGTGGTGGGATGCGAACCCCAGGGATCCGAGGGGAAACTGGAATATCACAGGGGCGGGGGGGAAGGGGGGGCGCGGGGGACGCGGTGCGGACTTACTGGATAAGCAGGTCAGGGGAGTCAGGGTCCGCAGATTCAACGAAGGTACACCAAGCCGCCACAGACGTGTGCGGTACTCGAACGCTGCCTGGAATGAGAAGCCGGGTCGGCTTCTACAAGAAGGGAGCTTCGGCGTCAAGGAGACGGGTTGGGATAGGGCAAGGATGCTGGGGGAGGGGCCGTAGTTAGGGACGCCGTGAGGACAGCCAATGGAAAATGATAGAGTGGTGAGCGAGGGCCGTGATAGGGTCCTGGTGCGAGTGCTAGCAGCCGTAGTTAAGGACGCCTGGGTGACGAGAGAGCAGGGGAAAGAGAAGAGTTCTACGGGTCCGGGGAGAGAGAGTGAACACGGGGGGTGAGCGAAAAAAGGGGCGGGGCAAGACAAGAAGCCTGGGAAGCAGTCCTAATGAACATTGAAAAATTGTAATGAATCCATATCAGGATTGGGGTACAAGGGCACAGTCATGGTAATGGGCGCAATACATGTAGAAAAAGAAATTATGGCAGTATATACATTTGGAGAAACCTTACATTGGATCAAGGCATTGACAAACATGTAAAGGTATTATCTAAAGTATCTGGTCAGTGAGTTGGATGCCCAACAAGCTAGGGTGTAAGGCTAGCCTGGAATAAAGAGTACTTGGATGATCAGGGTGGGGACGAGATCGTACTATTCCATTCATCAATAGTATTAAGCCCCTGGTTCACAGAGTTACAGCGTGTAATCCATTTACATTCGCATTTGTTCAAGAGCAGTTGTAAATTACCACCTCTGGGAGGGAGTCGCGGTTGGTCTATTATTTGCCACTTCATGTCAAGCGCGTCATGGTTCTTCTCCAGATAGTGTGAAACCAGGGGAGCTGTGATGATCTTGCAATGTATTCTGCTTTTGTGCTGGATAATCCTTTGTTTCACCATTTGGGTTGTCTGTCCAATATAAAGGAGATGGCATGGACATTCAATGGCATAGATCACGTTTTGTGACCGACAATTGGTAAGCGTGTTTAAGGGGTATGTTCGATTGTCGAATTTGAACTCCTTTGTGTTGGTGGTGAGATCGCAGACACTGCATGACTGGCATTTGTAGTGGCCTAGTACCGGCGGTAGTCCCCATGTTGTAGTGATGGTATTCGAATGGGCGGGTTTGATAGGCCAAGTGATAGCATGAACCAGATGATTTGAGAGGTTATCGCCTCGTTTGAATGAGAAAAGGGGGGGCTCTTGGAAAGATTTATTCGTTCTCAAAAGTGTCCAGTTTTTTGAGATAATCTTCTTGACTTGGTTACTGCTGGGACTGAATTTGGAAACAAAAGGAATGCGGGAGTTGGTTTTTTTGGGTTGAGGTGTGAGAAGAAGATCACGATGGCAGTACCATGCTCTTTTGCGGGCGCGTGAAGTCAATCTACGAGGATATCCCCTGTCTAAGAGTTTCTGCAGTAGGACATTGGATTCCCTGAAGTAGTCTTTGCGCCATTTGCAATTCCTCCGGATGCGGAGGAACTGACCATAGGGTAAGCCATCTTTTAAACCTCGTGGATGGTAACTGGAATAATGTAATAGGGTGTTCCTCTCTGTCGGTTTACGATAGAGTGATGTTCCTATTATTCCTTCTTCCGCATGTATGTTAAGGTCAAGGAAGGGAAGGTCATTGTTTTTGTATTCAAAGGTGAACTTCAAATGTGGTTGGGAGTGGTTCAGCCATTCAACGAAGGATGTTAGAGTGTCGGCATTACCTTTCCAAAACAAAAGAACATCGTCAATGTATCGTCGCCATAAGGAAATTTGAGGTCTGAATGGATTGTTCGGGTTGAGTATGAGGCATGTTTCTAGTTTGTGAACAAACAGAATAGCGAAATTAGGGGCAAAGCAAGCCCCCATTGAGACGCCTTTGATCTGTAGGTAAAAGTCTTCACGATACAGAAAATAGTTGTTCTCTAAGGCAATTCGTAAAAGGCTCATGATGAAGTCTGTAGGAATACGGGTAGGCCTTGGTCTGTTTTCCAATAGTTCATGGATGGCCAGAATACCCTCGTCATGTGGGATATTAGTGTAAAGAGATTCGATGTCGAGACCAGCCATCAGTTCTGTCTCTGGATCAAACGGTTTATCTTCGATGGTTCGGATTAGGTCCATGCTATCGCGTATGTAGGTGTCTGTGAGGGGGACAAACTCTTTAATGACGGCATCTATGTATTTTCCCAGGGGCTCCAGAATGGATCCACATCCGGAAACAATAGGTCTACCAGGAGGATTCTGGATGTCCTTGTGGATCTTTGGTAGAACATAAATCACAGGTGTGCGTGGATGGGCATTGTTGAGAAAATTGAATTCCTTAGAGGAAATAATGTCCTGGGTCTGTGCTTGTTTAGTGATTTGGTTAATCTTGTTTCTGAGATCCGGGAGGGGATCATGGGTGAGTTTACGGTAGTGTGCAGTATTGGCCAGTTGCCTTTTGATCTCCAAATCATATTTTTCATTGTCCATGACAACGATGCCTCCGCCTTTATCCGCCGGCTTTGCCCCTAATTTCGCTATTCTGTTTGTTCACAAACTAGAAACATGCCTCATACTCAACCCGAACAATCCATTCAGACCTCAAATTTCCTTATGGCGACGATACATTGACGATGTTCTTTTGTTTTGGAAAGGTAATGCCGACACTCTAACATCCTTCGTTGAATGGCTGAACCACTCCCAACCACATTTGAAGTTCACCTTTGAATACAAAAACAATGACCTTCCCTTCCTTGACCTTAACATACATGCGGAAGAAGGAATAATAGGAACATCACTCTATCGTAAACCGACAGAGAGGAACACCCTATTACATTATTCCAGTTACCATCCACGAGGTTTAAAAGATGGCTTACCCTATGGTCAGTTCCTCCGCATCCGGAGGAATTGCAAATGGCGCAAAGACTACTTCAGGGAATCCAATGTCCTACTGCAGAAACTCTTAGACAGGGGATATCCTCGTAGATTGACTTCACGCGCCCGCAAAAGAGCATGGTACTGCCATCGTGATCTTCTTCTCACACCTCAACCCAAAAAAACCAACTCCCGCATTCCTTTTGTTTCCAAATTCAGTCCCAGCAGTAACCAAGTCAAGAAGATTATCTCAAAAAACTGGACACTTTTGAGAACGAATAAATCTTTCCAAGAGCCCCCCCTTTTCTCATTCAAACGAGGCGATAACCTCTCAAATCATCTGGTTCATGCTATCACTTGGCCTATCAAACCCGCCCATTCGAATACCATCACTACAACATGGGGACTACCGCCGGTACTAGGCCACTACAAATGCCAGTCATGCAGTGTCTGCGATCTCACCACCAACACAAAGGAGTTCAAATTCGACAATCGAACATACCCCTTAAACACGCTTACCAATTGTCGGTCACAAAACGTGATCTATGCCATTGAATGTCCATGCCATCTCCTTTATATTGGACAGACAACCCAAATGGTGAAACAAAGGATTATCCAGCACAAAAGCAGAATACATTGCAAGATCATCACAGCTCCCCTGGTTTCACACTATCTGGAGAAGAACCATGACGCGCTTGACATGAAGTGGCAAATAATAGACCAACCGCGACTCCCTCCCAGAGATGGTAATTTACAACTGCTCTTGTACAAATGCGAATGTAAATGGATTACACGCTGTAACTCTGTGAACCAGGGGCTTAATACTATTGATGAATGGAATAGTACGATCTCGTCCCCACCCTGATCATCCAAGTACTCTTTATTCCAGGCTAGCCTTACACCCTAGCTTGTTGGGCATCCAACTCACTGACCAGATACTTTAGATAATACCTTTACATGTTTGTCAATGCCTTGATCCAATGTAAGGTTTCTCCAAATGTATATACTGCCATAATTTCTTTTTCTACATGTATTGCGCCCATTACCATGACTGTGCCCTTGTACCCCAATCCTGATATGGATTCATTACAATTTTTCAATGTTCATTAGGACTGCTTCCCAGGCTTCTTGTCTTGCCCCGCCCCTTTTTTCGCTCACCCCCCGTGTTCACTCTCTCTCCCCGGACCCGTAGAACTCTTCTCTTTCCCCTGCTCTCTCGTCACCCAGGCGTCCTTAACTACGGCTGCTAGCACTCGCACCAGGACCCTATCACGGCCCTCGCTCACCACTCTATCATTTTCCATTGGCTGTCCTCACGGCGTCCCTAACTACGGCCCCTCCCCCAGCATCCTTGCCCTATCCCAACCCGTCTCCTTGACGCCGAAGCTCCCTTCTTGTAGAAGCCGACCCGGCTTCTCATTCCAGGCAGCGTTCGAGTACCGCACACGTCTGTGGCGGCTTGGTGTACCTTCGTTGAATCTGCGGACCCTGACTCCCCTGACCTGCTTATCCAGTAAGTCCGCACCGCGTCCCCCGCGCCCCCCCCCCCCCGCCCCTGTGATATTCCAGTTTCCCCTCGGATCCCTGGGGTTCGCATCCCACCACTAATTTTTATATTTGTCCTTACTCTCCTAGATTTCGTTGAAGCTTCCCTTCGAATCCCTCCCTGGCTCCCTAGTTCCGCTCTTGTCAGCGGTAAGTTTGCTACTGAGATCGCTTTTCTAACCCCCCCCCCCCCCCACCCCCCAACCCCCACCCCCATTCCCACCGCCCGACCGTAACACCAATCCTGACATTCCTTCATTTCTCCCCCAGAGACGCCAATTCCTCACCTTTTCGGATGTCATGCAATTCAATTCCTTGACAACAGACACGCTACATTCGTTCGTGCCTTCAATTGGATCCCCACCGTGATGGCTTAACATCCACTCTCCGGTTCCTTCCACTTCCGAGCCCCTCCTTCCCGTGCCACAGGTACGCTCCTATTGGCTGCTCCCTTTCCCTCCTTCTGTCCTCACTGTCCCGCTCTCCACCGCTCTGATACCCTTTTTCTCCTTTTCCTCTCCCCTTCTCTCGTACAGCACTCCCTGAATTTTGCGACCCTGGTCCTGAGGATGATCCTAATTCAATAGGATCGAAACGTCGTCGACCAGTGCCCATCAGCCTTAAACTCTTTCCGGCGCCCTCTATTGCTTGGTTCTCCGAATAAATTCGAAAAATACCAAATGAACAATTGACAAACATTGGATGTTTTCTGAACCTTTCATCTTGTATATATTTTGTAAATACTGTTCTGCGCCATTTGGCTAGGGTTTCTTTCACGTTGTCACTTGCGCCGTCACTCCATTATCACGAGCACATTGTGCACTTCTTTCTTTAGGGTTGTGTTGGTATTCATACCAAGTAGTGCTGTTACAATCTGTATATATTTTTCACATAATCTTCTCCAAATACATGACGCCTACGGGCGCGTTAATCAAATTATTTGAAGCCTCTTTTTTACTTGCTTTGTGGTTTGTAATGTTTTGTACATACAATTGCAAAGAATTCAATAATTCCTGCTGAGATATTGTTGAAAATATTTTACACTCAAGGTCTGGCACAATTTTTTAACACGGTCTCCTCCAGCCTTCTAACACGCTTTCAAACTGTTCTTCTTTTAATACCAGACTACATTCAGACATTCTTTTGATCATCTCTGGAATAACAGGAACAGTGCCCATAATTCTCACCCTCTCTGCGGCCATCCTACTACTAATTCTACTTCTAGAAATGGCTATGCTCTCTATGGTAACAACTATGTCCGACAGAATATGCCTCTACGCCAAGCTACATCAATACTGTAAAAAAACGGAAAAACTTTTCGGCTGCCTGCCTCTATCTAATATCGGAGCTAGCTAGAACATAACATTTATCTACACTTATGCAATATGCGTACAACCATCGTTTGAAAACTTGCCCATTCGACTGGCAAATGGATGTATGCCTTGCCAACATCTCATCAATCGCTCCAGATATCCAGCAGGTAATGGAGTATCTTGAAAACAATGAATGTGATTGTTCTGGCAGCGGAGCAATGGCGAATGCAATGCAAAAAGTAATCACAGCGCAATGGAATTTCTACGCAGCCGCGAAAGATCTCCTGCAAAGTGTGACCTTTCACAACATCGCAGATGCCTGCCCATTCAAATTACCGCTCCAACATTCGAGGAACATTACTGTCCCTTCGTGGATATTAATTGGATCGCTTCGCTTTTCTCACACGATGGCAACAATAGCCTCTTGGAACATTACGCATCTCAAGCAGCTGAAGAACTTCTGGAGTGGAATCTCCAAGACTTGTAAGAAACTCACATTATTCTTGAATGGATTTTGTTTTCCATCTTTTTTGACTTTTTTCTTTAAATTTTTTATAATACACTTCAATCCTACTACTTTGATATAATAACTTTCTAAGTATACTCAGACATTTGAACTCTATCCTCACTATTCCTTCCCCCTTACGTCTCCAGTCCAACCAGGAATCGGTGATGTATAGCCTATGCAAATATGCTATTTACTTCCAAAATTAACCTAAACCCGACACCCATTTAGAAACCACGTCTATTCTTTGTGCACACATCTCTCTGCCTGCCTGTTATTCACAAAGCCCTTTCGCACAATTTTACTCAAAGTTAGCCTCTGCTCAGAACCTCACGATAAAAATGTAAAAAGACGACTTTGTTTAGGAACTGGTTGGCACAGTGTGGTAATCGTAACCTACCTTTTTTTTCATTATACAATGTATTTATTCATGTCTAATAGCTATTCTGTATGTCACATAGAACTGTAACATATAATGTGCAATTCACTGATGCAGGAGCCACGATTTGACTACAGCAGAAGCAATTGGAGTTTGTCTAAGCTCGATACCTTAGCTCTCTACACAAGAATGTTTTTTTGAAACAGCTGAAGACAATAATGTACAGTTTGTCTACAAAGGTACCGAATGTGCTTCTCAGAAGCAAATTGTTTGAATTCATCCTCAAAGTTCCAATGTGGGTAGAACTAGTACCAATTCTGACACGCACCACATTGAATCTACTGTAAAACAGATTGCTAACTATTCTACTGTTGTTAATTTTCTGTTACAAAAAAGCACTGCCAAGGTATATCATAAAAAGTTTGATGACATTTTGCAATTTCTTTTTCACTTATTTCGTTTCTTAAACGATACATGTGGTAATTGTATCCTACCTTTATTTTCTTTATAGAATGTAGAGTCATTCAAGTGTAACAGCCATTGTTCATTTCACATGCAACTGTAACATGTAATATACAATTCACCGATGCCGGAACTTACGTTTGAATACACAGAAGTTGTTCATCTTTGCGTCAGCTGGATACCCTAGCTCTTGCACCAGTGGGTCAAATTATTGCACTTAAATAAGGACACTTTCTATATAATTTTCAAACTCCATCCCTTTATTACACACATCCACTTTCTTTGACAGAACTCATTTTACCATTTTCCTTCTCTGGCATTGCAACCTTCTGCATTATATTCTTCATGATTATTCCTTTATTCCTGATTCCTAAAACACTACATTCAACTCTTCAGACCAATAGGGATGAATAGTTCGTTTCACACTCCCTGTATAGAATATATGCACAGTAACACTACTTACATAGGTATGCTACAGCGGCCAGTATCTTACAGCGCCCAGAGCACATCACTTCACAGCAATAAACTCACGACTTACACTCACAGTTTCATCCCAGAGTCTTCATACCGATACCACAAAGTACTTTGCTTCCCACTCCCGCTATACTCTAAACGCATACTAACACCACCTGCACAGATATGCTACAGCGCACACTATGCTACAGCACCCAGAGCACATCACTTTACAGCACTCAGCTCACAGTTTAGACGCACGGTTTCATCCCAGAGTGTACCGGCACCTCACCTCAGCACCATCTCACAGTGGGCAAAACAGCACTTTCACACCAGTAGGGATAAATAATTCACTTCACACTCCCTCTATAGCAAACTCTAACCACCCTACAAACCTCATAGCACTCCTACACTCCTCTTTCCCACTTTTTTCTCCCTTTTTTCCCCTTACTCGCTGCAACGGAATCACAAAATGGCAGCCAACACTTCCTAGTTGCAACCACTCGCACCACTCACAGCCAATCACCAGCAAGCTTGTGCTCGTAACGCCTCAGCCAATCAGATGGCAGAATTCCCAAATATCGATATCTGTAAATTTCAACATTTCTCAAAAACTATTGAACGGATTTATACCAAATAAACAAAAGCGTGCTTTCTAGACCAAGACCCTTCTCCCTTCCAAATTTGGGGTAATTCCATTCACCCGACCTGTAGCCTTGTCTAAAGTTTCTTAAGGAAATTAACATTGAAAAAACACGTTTTGGGACCCCCTTCTTTCTCGGCCCCCCTTCATGAATCACCCCCAAACTTTCAACATAGGAGCTGATCTCAACAAAGAATTAGTTTTGAAAATGTCACGAAGATCTATCAATCGGCGCCAAAGTTATTGCGAATAGAAAGTTGCTTTTTCCTATTGTAACTAGGCCCTAAATATAACTACCTACTGGCGACCGCCAGTGGGTAATATATATATATATATATATATATATATATATATACTACCCAGATGTAAAAAGTAAGGTGTGACAGACTGGCTCGGTATCAGGAATAAAACATCCAGAGTGCGGCGCCTTTTGTGTTGAAGATTGTATTGGCCATTGGTTTGGCCCAACGCCTGCACCCGCTGCTGCCTGCTCCAACATGAACAACATTGAGGCAAATTATATATATATATATATATATATATATATATATATATATATATATATATATATATATATATATATATATATATATATATATATATATATATTCACTGAAAAAACCATAGGTTTCAGGGGTGTTATAGTTAGCTGGACTTTTCACTTGTACAAAACCATTGATATTCCCCCGTTATAGTTAGTTCAGCTAACTATAACTCGCGCGCCCGCAATGCACTGCTGATGACGTCACATATTACATCACTCATGACATGGTCAGTGGCATCACTCATGACATCACTGATGACATCTCAAATGACATCACTGATGACATCATCCAGTGAATGTGTGTTTTTTTGAAAATTAAATATGTTTTATATATGTATATCTCAAGGTCGATGGAAGAATAAATGGGTATAAGTGTCTAAATGGATGATTTGTGTTTGAAAAATTGATTGTGTAACTGACTGATTAAGTGTATCATAGTGAATACATGGCTTAGTGAGTAATGTTTAAATATGTAAATATCTGTATCAGTCTCTCACTTTGTGTATAAGTGGCTGCATGGGTCGGTGAGTAGCTACATGGGTGTCTATATAGGTTATTAGTTGGTTTTTTGAGTATCAGTCTGAGTGTCTGCATGGTTCGGTGGGGGGTATTATGTAGTGCATAGGTGCATGAATGAGTGACTCACTCTTTGTATGTGTTGAAGACAGCATGTGTGCAGGACTGTATGGGTGGATGAGTGTGTGTATGGGTGTGTTAGTGAGTGAATGACTGTCTCAATAGTGTCTTTATGAGTAACTACATATGTTTTAAACTAGTATATGTGACTATTGGTGTATATAAGGGAGTATATGTGAGAGTGAGAGATTGAAAGAGTTCCTGTATGAATAAGTATGTGTTTCTATAAGTGATTGTTTAAAAGACTAAGTATGTGTAAGTTTCCGTAGAAGTAAGTGTGGTGGTGTGTGTATAACTGTATATGCAAGTAAATGTATGTTTGATTCTTTATTAGCATGAGTGACTACGTGTGTGAGTAACTCTATGGATGAGTGGCATTGTGTAACAGGATGTATAGGTGTATGAGTACATATGATGAGTGAGTACATGTATGAGTGACTGTATAGGACTGTTGGTGAATGAGTGGATGTGTATGTGGATCTTAGAATTACTGAAGAGGTTGTTGTAACTGGTATTGGTATGTCCATTGTTTTGAAAAGTTTAGTCTCTATTTTTGAATGTGTGTATCAAAGGTTATATTAGGGTGAGAGGAGGTCTGCCACTCTATCACAAGGATGATGTCATCAGTGATGTTATCAGTGATGTCATTTGAGATGTCATCAGTGATGTCATGAATGATGTCACTGACCATGTCATGAGTGATGTAATATGTGACGTCATCAGCAGTGCATTGCGGGCGCGCGAGTTATAGTTAGCTGAACTAACTATAACGGGGGAATTTCAATGGTTTTGTACAAGTGAAAAGACCAGCTAACTATAACACCCCTGAAACCTATGGTTTTTTCAGTGAATTTCTGATGTTTTTTAAATGCTAATTCCTAACTATGACGTGCCTGAAACCTATGGTTTTTTCTGTGAATTTCAAAGGTTTTTTAAATGCTAATTTCTAACTATGCCTACAGAGATAGGACATGTGAAGAAAGAAGAAAAAATGCACAGAAAGAACAAAAAGAAGTGCAGAAAGAAGCAACAGAAGTCCTCAAAGATGAAGAAAAGTGCAGGAAGAAGTATAACGTGCAGAAAGAACAAAAAGAAGAGCAGAAAGAAGCCTTGTTGCAAAATCATCCTGTACCCTCAACTTTTTCAGACGGATACTGGTGGTAACTGAGTCTGATTAACCAGTCCTAGAGCCAGTGGTATGTAAAAAGACACTTAGAATACAGTGAAAACACCTACATACACTAGGGAACATTATGCGTTGGGGTCCCCCTGTGATTAGCATGACCTCCTCTGTAAGCCCCAAGTATATAATAGGACTACCTCTTAAAACAGGCCACTGGGCGTTTTTGCACACGTTAACTCAGGCCCTGTCTCCTCCCTTCACCACTGTGTAAACACGCCCTGTGTCTGTTTTTAGTTGGGAGATTAAGTTCATTTGAATCCTGAGGGTCCCTAGGGTCCAACTAGCCCACTAGGTACCTTCAGTAAGTGCCACAGAGCTGCGTTGCAGAGAGGTGTAAAAAATGGCACGGCCTGGACCACCTCTCTGCAATGCAGCTCAGTGGCGCTTACTGGAAGCACTTGGTGGGCTAGTTAGCCCCCAGGGGCCCTCAGTATTGAAGGAAAATTATATCCCCAATTTAAAACGTGCCATAGTGCGTTTTTGCACACGTCACCTAGGCCCCGTCCCCTCCCTTCACCACTGTGTAAACGCGCCCTGTGGCTGTTTTAAGTTGAGAGATTAAGTCCCCTTGAATCCTAAGGGTCCCTAGGGTCAAACTAGACCACTAGGTACCTCCAGTATGCGCCACAGAGCTGCGTTGCAGAGAGGTGTAAAAAGGGGCTTGGCCTCAGAACACCTGTCTGCAGCGCAGCTCCCTGGCGCATACTGGAGATGCCTGTTGGGCTAGTTGGCCCTCAGGGACCCTCAGTATTGAAGAGGAATTAATTCCCCAACTTACAACTCGCCAGGGGGCGCGTTTGCAGAGTGCTGCAAGGAGGGGGCGTGGTCTCCGGCACAATGCCAGTCTTTTATTTATTTTAATTTTTTAAGAAGGGGGGCTGTGTGGTTCCCCTTCTTATTCTAATTTATTGGCCCTGATGACCCCATCCCCCGGGGCCTGTCTCCTAATTATATTTTTTTGACCCCAATCCCCAGGGCCGGCCACTGTTTTTTATTATTTTTAAAAAACATAGATTTATAGACACACCTAGGACATGCTGGACAAACCGTACGTACCTATCATTATGACGATTTGCGTGATATTCATTAAAAGGCGACTATGCATACAATGAATCCACATGGAATGTATTTACACCACTAGTGAAGCTCTGACATGTCTGATGCCCTACCGTGCCTAATCCCGGTAGACACCCTTGACGTTTATTTATACAAACATGGGTAGCTATCGACGGGCACATTTAATACACATGCACACCAAGCCATTCAAAGGGGATTCGATAAAAATTCGACCAAAACTATGCAAGAAATCCCCCTCACGGTTAATAAAACACACATCCACTGCCGGATGTGTAATACTTTTTATTTTACTCTCTGGAAAGGGGACAACATCACTTGAGAGTCACAGCGCGCTCCTGGCAGAGCCCAATACTGTGTTACACCCACCATTGCCTGCTGAGTGCCACACACCTCTGTGTTGTATTCCACTAGCTAGTGCGTATGCTATGACACTCTCTAGGCCATGTGCACTGTAACACCACCCCGTGAATATGTCATGCCACACTTGTCTTCGCACGGGTTATATTGCCCCATCTAACGTGCCTTCCTCGATGCCTATGTTATAACGCACAGTGTTATGCCATACATATTACAATCTGGGATCCATATCTTTGTCACAGTGCATATGCAACGTTACACTCCCCAGCACATATTTTATATTACAACTTTAGAGACTAGTTAGGTTCCACAGCACTGCCCTGTGCATATTACACTCCAAGGCGCATATCGCATAGCACGCGCTAGTGCCTGTGCTATCTCGCGTTCTCCAATGAATCTGTCATTGCGCACAATGTATTGCATATTATATTTCACGCCCGGTTCATCTTATATCACACTTTTTGGTGCATAGTTTATATCATACATTATATCTAGTTTTCATTTTCAATCGTGCTCTCAGGACTATGTTCTATATAACACTGTGTTCACCTACCCTTTTCACGGGCATTACATTTTGCGATAGGGGGTGGAGGGTCAGGGGGTGTTTCTGCCAAGTGAGCCCGGAGTCACAGTCACAAACGTCCTCTTCTTCCTGAATAAAAGTGAGATTATGCTGCATACTTGTTCATATTTTAAGTAGTTCACACAGACACACGTTTTAAAAACAATAAAGTTCCTAATACTCGCCTTCTCTGAACAGTTAGCTTGCTGTCCCATCCCCCTCCTCCCTATCCTCTGTTGTGTGAATCCATGGACTAGCCTCCTCCCTCCTGCCATGCATGGTCTGATGTGCTGCCACTGCCCTCAATTTAGTATGATGTACCAGTCCACTCCTCCTGCCCTCCATTGCCCAATACTATGCCCCATCATTGACCTCCTGCTTAAACTCTGTGCTTAGCTTCCTGCCCCTATTCTCCTTCCCCCTGCCCTCCGATGTCTTTGTGCATGCCCCTGCTCCATCCTTTTTGCCCACCATGTTCCATGGACCTGCCACTCCTATCTACTCTGAGTGTTCTGTTGAGCTGCCACTCCCCTCCCACCTGCCTAGCATTGTCAGATGACTGTAACCTGTCCCTGCCACCTCCACCCTGCCTGTCCACATGCCATGCCCCTATCCTCTTCCTACTGTCCTACATGGTCCATTGTATTGCCACACCCTTCTGCCCTCCCTGGTCTGTTGTGCTGCAACTGCTCCTCCTCCCTGCCCCGTGCGGTCTGTTGTGAGGCCCCTTCCCCTGAACTTTCTTGTCTGTGCACAGGTCCTGACCCTCCCTTCTATCCTCCATCGTCCTTTGTGCATGCCCCTGCACCCTCCTTCTTGCCCATCATAGCCATTGTGCTGCCACTAACCCTCCCACTTGCCATGCATGGTCTTCTGTGCTGCCGTGGCCCCTCCCACCTTCCCTGTGTGGTCAGTTAGCTGCCCCTGAACCCCTCCCACCTTCTCTCCATGGTCTGTGTGTATGCCATCACAGTCTCACTGTTGCTCTTCATGGTGTGTCTTGCTTCTAGTGCCCATCCTGCCTGACCTCCATGGCTATCTTGCTGCTCCTGCCCTGCCCCCTTGCCCCCAGCCCTCTGTTTACATGTGCAGACCCCTATTCCCTCCCTCCTGGCTTGTCTGTTCCATTGTAATGCCCCTGATCCGTCCCTCCTGCCCTTTATGGTCTGTTATGCTGCAGCTTTCTCTCCTGTCTGTCCATTATGGTCAGCTAGCTACCATTGCCTCTTGCCCCTCTGTTCTCTGTTGTCCATGTGCATGGTCCTGTCCCCTCCCTCTTGCTTTCTATGGATTGTTGTGCTGCACTCCCGTCCCGCATGCCCTGTGTCGTGTATTGTGCTGCTGCAAACCCTGATGCCTGCCCTGCAGGGTCAGTTTGGTGCATGTTGGAAACAGCCCTTTTGCATGGTTATCCCCAAACTTTTTGCTTCTTCCTCCTTTATATTTTCTGACCCGTGGTTGTTGGCAATAGGACCCTGGGCACTTTACCACTGCTGATCAGTGCTAAAGTGCATATGCTCTCTGTATAAATTGTGATATTGATTGGTGATTCAAATGCTACTAGTGGGCTGCAGCACTGATTGTGCCACCCACAGGAGTAGCCCTAAAATGATGTCTTAGGCCTGCTTGCGGTGCCTATGTGCAGTCCAGGACTGCCATGTCGACCTGGCCAGTGCACCCACTGACCAGGCCTTATCCTTCCCTTTCTGTACATGTCAGGCATCCCTATGGTGGCCCTAGGTACCCCCCTGGGCTGGGTGCAGTGTATCTGAAATGTAGGGCATGTACTGAGGTGTGTAACATGCCCTGGTAGTGAATTACAGCCATTTTCGTTTTTCACTGCTGAGAGGCTATCTTGCCCATAGGATAGAATGGGGAAGGCTGTTTACATGCCTATCTTCCCATAAGGGCAAGATAGAAAATCCAAGTTTTGTATCTCTGTGTTCAGAATTTAATTATACATCTTTTTAGCAAGATGGTTTTTAAATTCACTGTGTGAGAATAGCACTTTTTAGAAAGTAGCTATTCTCCTGTTTAACCTTCCTGTGTGCCTGTGTGCTGCTTGGCTGACTGGTGTCATGTGATGGGCCAGGTGGCTCCAGGAGCCTGGATGAGTCAGCAGCAGGGTGAATAGGGAGATCTGCTTTAGATGGGTGGGAGGAGTAGTCCCTGGGTTTGAATAGGACTTCCCCTGCCAGCACAAAGCTGGCTCCACCCCCTGCTGGCCAGGCTGAGGACTCTGCCTCTGCAGGCACAAAGAAGACTCCACCTCCTGCTGAGCGTCTAATGACCCTGCCCCTCACTCTGAAAGGAACCAGGTGCTCCAGAGCAGAGCACACCCAGGAACTGGTTTGAGCAGGGGAATCCCCCCACTGGAACAAAGAGAGACAAAGACTTGGAGGGGTATAAGAAGAGGACCCCAGACACCTAAATTTTAGATCACTTTGGAACTAAGAAGAAACCTCTGCCAAGGAGAAAGCTGAAAAGGACTGAAGAGGAGAAGACTGCCTGCTTGCTGTTTTGCTTTGCTGCCAAGGAGAGGGGAAGGACTTTGCTGTGTCCCCTTCTTTTGATTCTGATCTCCAAGGGCCTGAGAAGAGCTGGCTCCCTGTTAAGAAGTCCCAGGAACAAAAGGACTTCACCACCAGCTCCCCTGGAACTCTGCTGAAGGAGTTCTGACCTGCCTTGGAGTGCTTGCCCAGTCTTGGGGCCTCAGGAGGTCGTTTTTGCTGTGTTTGGGAGCTGGGAAGCAGAAGCGTGAAAAAGAGTAACTGGTACCCAACGCATCATCCGATTGCGTGTCGCAAGAACGAGAGTGCGAGGAGAATTTTATCGCGGCGTCATCGCAGCACCCGGAGTCCCCGCATCGCCAAGTGCGTCGAGCATCGTCCCGGTGCGAGAAGATTCCTGACGCTGCGAGGGTCATCGCAGAACCAGTTTGCGGGCCGCACCACTGCCGGTGCGTGAAAGTATCCAGTCGCTGCGTGCGTCGACGCAGAGTCCCATTCCGTGGCGCATCGAGAGTTGCAGCGCCGGAAGTCAACGCTGCACCGCGCATCGTGCCACATCGAAGAGTGTCGCATCGAACCTGTGCGTGAAGCTTCCCCCTAAGAAACCTACACAACGAAAGCCAAAGTCATCGCATCCTCCCCCTACAGATCGGAGCCGGCGCATCCACCTCTGCTGCGTGAAGCAGGGCTGCTGCAAAACCTCCCCAGGATCTCAGGAGTATCGCATCGCCTTTGCCATCTTCCTTGTGATAGCTTTTGGGAACCTTATCGCAAATACAGGTACTGTTGGGCACGAGAGTGTCGCATTTTGTGCATTGAGAGTCGCATTGTGCAAGACACTGACTTTTACATCCTGGAGTACTTTCTGCAAACTCTTGAACTATCTTTAAAGTAACCTTTTGAATTATATGTTGGTTTGTCTGTAGTATTTGGTCTTGTGAAGTTTTTAGTAAAGATACATTATTTTTCTAAAACTGCTGTGGAGTAAATCTGTGGTGTTTTCACTGTGTTACTGTGAGTGTTGGTACAAATACTTTACACATTGCCTTTGATAGCCTAGACTGCTCAGGCCAAGCTACCTAGAGGGTGAGCAGGGGTCATCTTAACAGTGTATCCCCCTTTCCCTGACTAGAAGCAAGGGTCCCTACTTGGCCAGTGGTACCTACCCTGCCAACTAGAGACCCCCAGATCTAACATTGGTGGTCAGCGGTGAGGATTGAACTTGTATTTGTACTTGACCCACAGTAATTAGTGTACATCACTAGGAGTGCAGACCAATAGACAACCACATACTGTATTTTTCTATTTTTGAGTAACTCTTCAAGAGCATCATGTCTCAGGTGGCAACAAGTGAGAGGGCAGAATTGGAGTTTTCCATTGAGGATTTGTATTCGTACAAAGTTGAGGAGCTCAAGCAATTCTGCAAAGACCTTGGTTGCCCTGTGAAAAGCGGATCTAGAAAGGATGTGCTACAAAGATTCTTGAAGGCCTGTTGGGAGGCCCAAGAGGAAAATGATGCGGATGAAGAGAATGGTTTTATTCCCCAAGATCTGCCCGTGATCGGACCAGTCTCAAGGGCTGGCAGCTCCCATTCCAGTAGGAGTCTCACTCCAGAGGAGTTGGAGGAGAATCAAAGTGTCAGAGATCATGAGTTCGAAGTCATGAGGCTTGAGTTGAAGCTGATGGAAATAGAAACCCAGAACAAAGTAGAAGAGAGCAAGAAGATGTATGCCTTGGAAGAATTGAAATTGACCTTGGCACATGAATTAAGAATGAGGGAGCTTGATTTGGAGCTCGAGAGGCTTGAGGCCATGAGTGTCTCATCTGAAGAAGAATGGTTAGCTCAAGAAGTGAGCTTTGCTGAGTTGGAGGTGGAGTCCAGCTCAGATGGTGGCAGCAAGATTGTAATATCCAGTGCTGAGGGAGAGGTACAAACACCCAGAGATGTGGCGCCTAACTTGAGGGAGGGGGTTGACATACACCAGGGGGTTCAGGTTTATGATGTAGTTCCAGTGGAGTGCAGTGTCCCTGAAGTGGTTTGGGGAACTGGCACAGGGGACCATATTCCTAGTGGTGGGAGGGACACTCTACTGACCCTAGATGAGAGGTACAGGGAGAGGGGTTCCCCCATGGTAGAAACCTTGGTGTGTGAGTGTGAAGACCGCCCAGAAGAGTGTGAGTTGTGTGACAGAGACCGTCAGGGACTGTCTTGCCAATCTCAGGAGAGTGGTGTGGGGTACTTGTGTGAGGCACTGGAGGGTGAGGCAAACGGTAGCTTGGTTAACAACTGTGGGGGGCTGTGTGATTCATTTGTTGGAGAGCATATTTTAAGTCCCTGTTTTTCAGAGCTATGCCAACACCCGGTGGAGTGTGAGTTCTCTGGTTCCAGAGAGCTTGCGTTGGAGGCAGACCTTTGGTTGGATGCCAGAAGGTCTGGAGAGGCATTGGGGAGTGATCCCAAAAGGAGTGGCCCAGATATCTTCCAGACCTGTGAGGTGGAAGAGGTTCAGTGTAGCCCGGTTAGGTCCCAGTGTAGTGGGAGGGGTGTAGGGGCTCACGTCCTGTCTCAGTGGAGAAGGGGTGAGTGTGGATGGAACTGTGGGTCCCAAGGTGCCCGAAACCCAGTCTCAGGGCCTGGAGGGTTCCTTAAGGGAACACCAGGTTGGGGGCCTAGACGGTGCTAGTAGGCCATTTGAGGAGGATCTCCTAGTGTCAGGAGAACCTGGAGCCTCTGTAAACAGAGCTCCAGTGGTTCTGGTGTCTGGCGGTACTGCTCCAGTTGGGAGGGTGCAGAAGTCCAGACTGAGGGTTGAGAGGGGGATGTGTTCCCCAGTGGGAGAACCAGTGGGTCAGGGACCAGCAAGAAGGGCTGAGTCCCCTAGGAGTGACCATGGTGACACCACTTCTGTCCTGGGGGATCTTCGCGCACTGTCAGGTGGACAGGGGCCGGAAGATCTGCGCCAGGCAGGCTGTCACGAGACACATGAGTCATGTGTCACCCTCGGAGAGATACTGTGTGAGTCCCCAGAAGTCCTTGCATGCCAGGCAGGTGTGCAACCGCAGGGTTTAGTCCCTGGGTTGGGAGGCCAGGTTCAGGATCTGCCTGACCAGGGGAGAAGGACATCTGTAAGCTGTGTCCTGACCGGTTTGGCTTCCAGGGGTACCACTCCAGTGGGGAGGGTGCAGCTCTCTGGAAGGGGGTGCAGAGGGAGAGAGTCCTCGCCTCTGACCCCGGTGCAACCTGAGGGTTTAGACCCTAGGTTGGGAGACCAGTTGCTGGAGAGAGGTCCTGAACTGGAGGGAGGGACATCTGTAAGCAGTGTCTCTACCAGTTTGTCTTCGAGGTGTACTGCTCCGAGTAGGAGGGTGCAGAATTCTGGAAGAGGGTGCAGAGGGAGGGAGTCCTCGCCTCTGACCCCGGTTCACCTGGAGGGTGTAGACCCTAGGTTGGAGGGCCAGGTCTGGGGTGTCCCCCCTGACCTGGGATCCCAGTTGCAGGATAGAACCCCTGACCTGGTGGGCGAATGGTGCAGGACACCTGCCACAGGTGCCCTGACTATTCTAGAAGGGGGTACCGCTCCAGGTGGGAGGGTACAGAGCCCCAAGGAAGAGGAGGACTGGGTATGGAAAAGCCTACCCCAGCCTCCTGTCCAGCCACCGGATACAGGCCCGGGGCTGGTGGGTCAGTGCCAGGTTGTCAGACCCGACCTGACAGGAAAGGAAATGGACAAAGGTTGCCAAGCACCTGGAGCTACTGCCCCCCACCTTATGATGCCACAGGGGTTTGAGGGCCCTGAGAGGCATAAGGCCTGGGTCTCATCCCTGACCACTGTCACTGGTCACTGCGGCTTGCTGTCTGTCTGTTGGGACACACCTGTGAGCAAGTTAAGGCTAGGTGCTGCACAGGTGGTGTCCACAGGTGAGGAGAAGGGTTCCACATGGGTTGACTTGGTGGACCCTGAGAGTATGGATGGAGAGATCCAACCGGGTTCAGGAAGGCGTAGAACAGGAATAGTACCCTGCTGTTTGGGCCAGTTTCCGTGTTCTATCGTCCTAAGCAGGGAATCCCATTGAGGTATCGCTTGGTCTACCCTGGCTTTAGGCTGGAAGGGGGTTGTGTTGGAAACGGCCCTTTTTGCAGGGTTATCCCCAAACTTTTTGCTTCTTCCTCCTTTATTTTTTCTGACCCGTGGTTGTTGGCAATAGGACCCTGGGCACTTTACCACTGCTGATCAGTGCTAAAGTGCATATGCTCTCTGTATAAATTGTGATATTGATTGGTTATCCATGATTGGTATATTTGTTTCACCTGTTAGCCCCTAGTAAAGTTCACTGCGTGTGCCATGGCTGGTGATTCAAATGCTACTAGTGGGCTGCAGCACTGATTCTTCCACCCACAGGAGTAGCCCTAAAATGATGTCTTAGGCCTGCTTGCAGTGCCTATGTGCAGTCCAGGACTGCCATGTCGACCTGGCCAGTGCACCCACTGACCAGGCCTTATCCTTCCCTTTCTGTACATGTCAGGCTATCCCTAGGTACCCCCCTGGGCTGGGTGCAGTGTATCTGAAAGGTAAGGAATATACTGAGGTGTGTAAAATGCCCTGGTAGTGAATTACAGCCATTTTCGTTTTTCACTGCTGAGAGGCTATCTTGCCCTTAGGATAGAATGGGGAAGGCTGTTTACATGCCTATCTTCCCATAAGGGCAAGATAGAAAATCCAAGTTTGGTATCTCTGTGTTCAGAATTTAATTATACATCTTTTTAGCAAGATGGTTTTTAAATTCACTGTGTGAGAATAGCACTTTTTAGAAAGTAGCTATTCTCCTGTTTAACCTTCCTGTGTGCCTGTGTGCTGGTTGGCTGACTGGTGTCATGTGATGGGACAGGTGGCTCCAGGAGCCTGGATGAGTCAGCAGCAGGGTGAATAGGGAGATCTGCTTTAGATGGGTGGGAGGAGTAGTCCCTGGGTTTGAATAGGACTGCCCCTGCCAACACAAAGCTGGCTCCACCCCCTGCTGGCCAGGCTGAGGACTCTGCCTCTGCTGGCACAAAGAAGGCTCCACCTCCTGCTGAGCGTCTAACGACCCTGCCCCTCACTCTGAAAGGAACCAGGTGCTCCAGAGCAGAGCACACCCAGGAACCGGTTTGAGCAGGGGAATCCCCCCACTGGAACAAAGAGAGACAAAGACTTGGAGGGGTATAAGAAGAGGACCCCAGACACCTAAATTTTAGATCACTTTGGAACTACGAAGAAACCTCTGCCAAGGAGAAAGCTGAAAAGGACTGAAGAGGAGAAGACTGCCTGCTTGCTGTTTTGCTTTGCTGCCAAGGAGAGGGGAAGGACTTTGCTGTGTCCCCTTCTTTTGATTCTGATCTCCAAGGGCCTGAGAAGAGCTGGCTCCCTGTTAAGAAGTCCCAGGAACAAAAGGACTTCACCACCAGCTCCCCTGGAACTCTGCTGAAGGAGTTCTGACCTGCCTTGGAGTGCTTTCCCAGTCTTGCGGCCTCAGGAGGTCGTTTTTGCTGTGTTTGGGAGCTGGGAAGCAGAAGCGTGAAAAAGAGTAACTGGTACCCAACGCATCATCCGATTGCGTGTCGCAAGAACGAGAGTGCGAGGAGAATTTCATTGCGGCGTCATCGCAGCACCCGGAGTCCCCGCATCGCCGAGTGCGTCGAGCATCGTCCCAGTGCGAGAAGATTCCTGACGCTGCGAGGGTCGTCGCAGAACCAGTTTGCGGGCCGCACCACTGCCGGTGCGTGAAAGTATCCAGTCGCTGCGTGCGTCGACACAGAGTCCCATTCCGTGGCGCATCGAGAGTTGCGGCGCCGGAAGTCAACGCTGCGCCGCGCATCGTGCCACATCGAAGAGTGTCGCATCGAACCTGTGCGTGAAGCTTCCCCCTAAGAAACCTACGCAACGAAAGCCAAAGTCATCGCATCCTCCCCCTACAGATTGGAGCCGGCGCATCCACCTCTGCTGCGTGAAGCAGGGCTGCTGCAAAGCCTCCCCAGGATCTCAGGAGTATCGCATCGCCTTTGCCATCTTCCTTGTGATAGCTTTTGGGAACCTTATCGCAACTACAGGTACTGTTGGGCACGAGAGTGTCGCATTTTGTGCATTGAGAGTCGCATTGTGCAAGACACTGACTTTTACATCCTGGAGTACTTTCTGCAAACTCTTGAACTATCTTTAAAGTAACCTTTTGAATTATATGTTGGTTTGTCTGTAGTATTTGGTCTTGTGAAGTTTTTAGTAAAGATACATTATTTTTCTAAAACTGCTGTGGAGTAAATCTGTGGTGTTTTCACTGTGTTACTGTGAGTGTTGGTACAAATACTTTACACATTGCCTTTGATAGCCTAGACTGCTCAGGCCAAGCTACCTAGAGGGTGAGCAGGGGTCATCTTAACAGTGTATCCCCCTTTCCCTGACTAGAAGCAAGGGTCCCTACTTGGACAGTGGTACCTACCCTGCCAAGTAGAGACCCCCAGATCTAACAGTGCACCTCTCCATGTCCCTCCTGTCCTCTGTTATCCAAGTCCATGTCCCTACCCCATTTCCATCCATGATCCAATGTACCATACTTGCGAACATTTTGAAGAGGGAGATTTTGAAAAAAAACTGGGGTATTGATTTTCCCCTTTGAGTTACATTGAAAAAGAGGAGATTGTAGACAGGAGACAGATCAAATAAAGCCCATTTGAGCTTAAAAACATTGGACGTTTCCTGGCTGAATCGGGTCTGTTGGCATGTATGGTTGTACTATCATTGCCTCTTCCTTCTGCCCACAATGGTCTATTACATTGCCACAGCCTCTCTTGCAAGTCCTGTATTGTTGGTTTGTTGCCCCTGCCCCCCTTTCCACTGCCCTCCATAGTCTGTTGTGCTGCCACGGCCCTTCCTGCCTGCTCAGTGTGGTTAAATTGTTGCCTTTGCACCCTCCTACCTGCCTTCAATTTTCAGAGTCCGTGCCCCTGGCCTCTGCCGCTCAACAGTATCCTAATGAACAACTAGATTGCTAACATTCTATATTTATTACAAAAGTGTGGAACGCCTGACGTCATCTTGATGTAATCAAAACTGTAATACCTAGAGCATTTCCTTTAGAAGTTACATATATGAGAGGGTCTTATTGGCATCAAAATTATGGTTAGTGCTCTAAAAGACTAAAATAAGGACATATTTTCTGAGTTTTCAAATAGCGACAAAGCACTTTTAAATTATTTGTTACCTTTATGTTTTTTTATCCAGTTGACCACTTGATTAAATGTTGCACTTAGGGGGGAGGATGTGGTGTTACTTCCAGAACTGCAGACTTTGCAACTGGGGAACCAGGTTGGAGTTTCTGCTTCAGCTCGACATTCTGTGATTCTGGTCAAATCACTTAGTCTCCCCATGTCTACAACCAACATGAATTTGTTCTTGTGTGATGTAACCAATGCTCATGTAAAGCACTCCAATACCTGACAAGTCTGCACTATATAACACTGCAAAAACACAAAATAATAAGTGTTTTGCACACTTCTGTCAATGAGCTATATTTGGGCTACATCTGGGTGATTTTGGGCTACATTTGGGCTCTTTTGTCTCCGATGGCCATCTTGGGAGATTTATTTGTTATGAAGTTTCCTAATTTCCTCATGTACTGCAGTCTCCTCAGTAGGAAATGCTTTCAGTTTTTTACTTTGATTCCATCATGAAGGTATTCAGATATGTCACACATTTGCCATAAATTCTGAATGTTAGCACTCTAGTTGCTCATTAGATCACTGTAGTAAAACTACTGTTCACCATTGAAGTCTGCTCCTGGTATTAAAAGTGCATGTTTCAGTCTGCATGTCAGAATTTTTTAATGAAATAGAAGAGGATTTGAGAAGTCACTCAAAATGTGCCCTCATTTTCTTTCTTCAGCATTAATCATAATTTCTATGGCAAAATGAACCCCCTCGTTGTGTTCCTTTTTAAATTAAATGTTTTAAGTGTTACCAGTTTATTCCAATCAAGATGGCTTCAGGTGTGCCATACTTTTGTCATAATGAAGACAGTAAGCGCTCTAGTTGTTTTTAAGAACACTCTGGGACATTCTGTCATTGGGCTATACTTGGGCTACATCTGGGTGATATTTGGGCTACATTTGGGCTCTTTTGTCTCTGGTGGCCATCTTGGGAGACTTATTTGTTATGAAGTTTCCTAATTTCCTCATTTACTGCAGTCTCCTCAGTAGGAAATACTTTCAGTTTTTTACTTTGATTCCATCAATTCAGAATGTTAGCACTCTTTTTGCTCATTAGATCACTGTAGTAAAGCTACTGCTCACCAGGGAAAACTGCTGCTGGTATTGAAAGTGCATGTTTCAGTCTGCATGTCAGAATTGTTTAATGAAATAGAAGAGGATTTGAGAAGTCACTCAAAATGTGCCCTAATTTTTCTTTCTGCAGCACTAATCATACTTTTTATGGAAAAATGAACCCCCTCATTTTGTTCCTTTTTAAATTAAATGTTTTAAGAGTTACCACTTTAATCCAAGCAAGATGGCTTCAGGTGTGCCATACGTTTATCATAAGTAGGACTGTTAGCGCTCTAGTTGTTCTTTGGAACACACTGGGAAGCTGCAGTAGAACACAAAGGAATCAACTGACAGTCTCTGCCCTTGTTGGATGTACATGTTTTACTGAGAATGTCAAACTTCATTCTCACATGACTGAGAAAGATAATGTGAATTTACAGAAAATAAGCTCTCAGTTTAGCTTATAGTTTACCTTCCAAACCTCTGTGGGAAAAGCATGAGAAAATATTTTTCTCTCAATCATGATATCCCAGCAGAACGCTTTTTCACATGGTGAAATCACCTTAGAACATACCACAATTCCTAAAATGAGTATGGTACCATCAACACATGATTTATAATGTAACTAAAGTCTTAAAGCCTTCTATTAACTGCAATGCTTTTTAATGAGGTGCTATCATGTATATTGGTCCCAAGATGGCTGCCAACACTTCTTGGATGAAGTGCTGACAGCCAATCAGATCTCAGGATGAGATGTGTGGTTAGGCTCCGCCCACATATATATATGATTTTACTTTTGATTTTCTCAGAAACTACTGAACAGATTGACACCAGACCTGCAAAAGTCACAACCCTGACCTGAGGACTACCTCTCTGCCAAATTTGAAGTAATTCTGTTCAGCCGTTCGGGCTGTACCTTGGACTAAAGGTCCCTATGGAAAATTGCATGGGGAAAACATGTTTTGGGACCCCCCCTTTTTTCTCAGCCCCCGCTTGACGAATCCCCCCGAGACTTTCAGGGTAGGAGCGGAGCAGAGCGCCCCACCTATTTTGAAAATTTCGCGAGGATTCGTCAACCGGCGCCAAAGTTATTCCAAATAGAATGTTGCGGATTTCCTATGGAAACACTGTCCTAACTATAACTATCTACTGGCGACCGCCAGTAGATAATATATATATATATATATATATATATATATATATATGTTGCAAGATTCGTCACCAGCTTCCAGGTCGCTTCGGAAAAGACGAACACAGACCCAGATGTCAGTGCAAGAATATTCTATTTATTATCATCCAGCACTGCCGCATTTACGCGTTTCGGCCTGCAAACAGGCCTTGATCACATATATATATATTCACTGAAAAAAACATAGGTTTTAGGGAAAGTTATAGTTAGTTGGACATTTCACTCGTGCAAAACGAGAGAATTTCCCTCGTTATAGTTAGTTCAGCTAACTATAACTCACGCCCCTGCCATGCACTGCTGATGATGTCACATATTACATCATTCATGACATGATCAGTGACATCGCTGATGACATCTCAAACGACATCACTGATGACATCATCCATGTGAAAATCTGATGCACCTTCTCACACTCGAATACAACCTTTGATACACCCACTCTAAAATACAGACTACCATTTTCGAAACCATAGACACACCAATACCAGTTACTACATACGCACTCACTGATTCCTAGGTCTACATACACATCCACTCATTCAGCCTTGCAGTCACTCATACATGCAGTCACTCATCAATACCACACTATCATATGCACTCGTACACCTATACAAACACTCACACACCGCCACTCATCCAAAGTTACTCACACACCTAGTCAGTCATGCAAAAAATCAACCACACTTCCATTTACTCACCTATACAGCTATTCACACACCACCTCACTCATTCATATGGATAATAACGCATACTTACTCTCTCATACAATCACTGATACAAGTACACACTCATCCATACAGCCAATGTCCCAATCACTCACTCTCACATATAGTTATTTATATACACCATAACTCACATTTATTGCTTTTACATATATAGTTACTCGCACATGTACCACTGAGACAGCCATTCACTCACCAACAGACCCATACACACACTCACCCACCCATACAGCTGTTTCCACATGCACTCTTAAACCCATATAGGCAGTGAATCAACCACTCACACATCTATGCACAGAGTCACACACCTCCAACCCACCCACACACACACATACTCAGGCACTCATACAAATACTCAGACAACCAATCGATAACCCATATAAACACTCATGTAGCTACTCACCAACCCATGCAGCAGCTTACACAACAACAGACAGACTGATACAGAAATTCACACAGTTTAGTCACTAACCCATGCATTCCGTAAGACACATTTAATCATTCACTTATACAGTCAGTCAAATACCTACTAAATCCTCCATCCAGACACTTATACATCCACTCATTCTTCAATATACCTTTGCACATATATAATATATATTTAAACTTTACAGAAGCACACATTAACTGGATGATGTCATCAGTGATGTCATCAGTGATGTCATTTGAGATGTCATCAGTGATGTCACTGACCATGTCATGAATGATGTAATATGTGACATCATCAGCAGTGCATGGTGGGGGCGTGAGTTATAGTTAGCTGAACTAACTATAACAGGGGAATTTCTCTGGTTCTGTGCGAGTGAAATGTCCAACTAACTATAACTTTCCCTAAAACCTATGGTTTTTTCAGTAAATTTCTAAGGTTTTTTAAATGCTAATTTCTAACTATAACTTCCCTGAAACCTATGGTTTTTTCAGTGAATTTCAAGGGTTTTCTAAATGTAAATTTTTAAGTATAATGATCTTTATATGTATGTTTTTTTTATGATTTTATGAGGTTTGTAATTGTTAATTTGTAAATGTAATATTTGTTGAACAATATTATATACTTTTCTGAAAATTGCAATTTTTTTCTTTAAAAAAATTAAAACTGTATTCATCTATAATTCTTTTTCTTTTCTTTTTTATTTTAATATAATTATATAATGTCCTTTGCTTTTAAAATGTATATCTTTTTATTTTGGAGTCACGCACCCAACGTGCGCCAAGCTCGGCGGGTGCACGTATTCCAGCCGCTATATTGGAATAGTCGTGAAGGATCCGTGTACGGTGTGTGATGGGTGTGTGGCTTCATGTTACGTCATATACATATAACATCACGTGATGTGCGCGATAGGTAAGCGACAGGTAAGTGATTCCTGCTCCAGCCTAGTCGCGTCTCGTGCGCATTACGGTACGCGCGTTTGCACGGTGGCAGGACCCACGTGATGTCATATACGTGATGGGACGCGCTGGGTGCGCAGCTCCCATAAAAAAATGTATATTCTAAAACTAAATGTATGTAACTGTAATGTACATATCAGGGCAACAGATTAACTAAACTACTCATAAAACTAATATATTTGTACTTGTAATAATTTATTAGTTTTACATATATTTTTGCAAAGTCGCGTCGGGTGCGTTCTTCGTGCGCGCTGGGTGCGCGATTCCCGTAAAAGTTTTTATACTGTAAAACTATATGTATGTAACTTTAATGTACATATTAGGGCAAGAGATTATCTAAACTATTTATAAAAATAATATATTTCTACTTCTAAAATACATAATATTGTTACAAATATTTCCGCGGAGTCACGTCAGGTGCGTTCTCCGTAACCACTGGGTGTGTGCATCCCATGTGACCCTAAAAAAAAAGATTTGAGTGGTTCCTAATATTCCCCACTGTAACAGTTGAAGGACCCCACCCATTTTCTTCATTCTTCTTGGAGCAGCTTAAGGGAAACATCTCCTCTCCTTCTAAAAGTCATTAGTTTTTTTTGGTGTTGATTTAAACCTGAACATTTGCAATGACATCTCAGCAGGGAGAAGTTCACGTTTCTTCAGCTGAAGAGGTGTTAGAGGAGGCACCACCTAAGAAGAGACCGGAGTCAGTGGTGTGGATGTTCTTTACTTTTCCTGAAGGAGAAAAAAAGTAAATGCAACAAAGGTGACATGCAAGCTGTGTAAGAGGGTGTGGTACAGCTAGTATGTACAAACATCTTCGTACTATTCATCCCGGCAATCTTGCACAGAAAGAAATGTGAGGTACAGCAGAAAATCCACCACCAGGTGTTTCAAGCACCTCAGGAGCATCGTCATCCATGGCTCCTCTCAATATTAGGTCTAAATTCGCTTTCTTGGAACAGCACTGCATTAAGTGCAAGAAGGTGATCTGTGATGGAGAATAGTCTGTGGATGCTGTATGTGCTGCACAGAGAAATCACCAATGTCAATTATTATTTTTTTCTTTTTGGAATGATAATTAATTCAAAAAGTTTACTTTGTTGCTTTTTTTGTTCAGTTTAAAAAAAAAAAAAGTTCAAAATTGTTCAAAACCCACAAAAAAATATAAAAGAAAGAAGAAGAAAAAAAAAGTTCTTCTCAGAACTACCTTATCTGGTTCAAAAAAAGAAGAAGAATTGCATAATAATGTATGAAAGTTTGCTTGAGTATATCTGTAGACTATGATTGAGTGAAAGAATACATTAGTAGTGAATGGTGATTATATGAATGCATCACTAGTAGGGGTGGGCGGAATTTGCGAAAGTGACTTTCGCAAATTATTGCGAAAATGTTAAAAATCTCCGCAAACAAGCGGAAATATCGCGAAGATGAGAAAGTTTTTTTCCTGCCTGTTCGGGGTATTTTCTGCGTGTTCACGCCTCGCCAACTTACCCATGCGGTTGCTCGCGGGCGCGGCCATCTTGTTTTCACTCTTCTCGTGGTGCATGATCGCGAGAAGAAAGACGTGATCGCGCGACCAATGACATTACTGCGGGCGCGAATTGTCGCGAGACAGCGCAAATGGCTACCAACAATCCAACATCTCATGGAGAACGCGACCGGATCGGGAAAACTTGTCGGCGAACGCAGGGATTCAGGTAAGGCAATCGCGAGAATGTATTATTTTACAGCGCGAGCAAGAAACAAATTATCGCTAAGCTGCGGAATGCGGAAATTTTGACATTTTTGCGCTCTCCTCGGAACGCGAAAATGTCAAATTATCGCAATTTCCGTGAGCGGAACAGAGATTTAGCCCAGGCCTAATCACTAGTGCGTGTATTATTACACAAGAGTATTTCTAATTTATGAGGAGGATATTAGATTGGAGGTGCTTAGGAAAGTGTGAATGGGTGATTGAGGAAGTGCATGGGAGTGACAGAGAATATTGTAGGTGTACTTGTGTTATTGGCTAGGCCACTCCATAAGTACATCACTAGTAATTGGAATGATTACAGTGCTGCAAAGTGAGTGCCTGGTCAATTTATAAGTGCTTAGGTATGGGTGGAATGCTAGGATAAGTAGATAGTGCTGGATGGGTGATTGAGGAAGTGCATGGGAGTGACAGGAGGAATCCTAGACTGCATGGGTAGTAGCTTAGCATTTAGAAGAGTGTTCTAATAGTATGTATGTGGTTAGAGGTAGGGGTGGGCCTTTCGCAAAATTCCACGAAATGGCAAAAAATCTCCGCGAACACGCAGAATTTCGCGTGCTCACTGAGATTTCGGGGGTGGGGCTTCTTTGCGAGTTCACATGCCTCTTGCAGCAATCCCCGTCAAAGGAATGAATCCACAACAAGTCCATGCTCTTTCGACGTCAAATGCAGCACTGGGCAGCATGGGTTCCAATTTTTCCATAGAAAAGCTGTATAAAACCTTGCAACTCTTTGTCCAGGGGTGGAGGGACTTCGTGTCAGTCCCCTGCACAGACCTTAGGTTCAACTCATCGCCAGTCATGTAGAGATCCACGCAAGCATATGTAGGAAAAACATACTTTATTCCATATCAAAGACCTCCAGCTTACTCCTCCAGTTACCCAGTTTTAACTACTCTTTCTTCAAAGAAAGACTTTCCATTTTCGTGTCCAAGTTCCATACTATCTGGAAAGTTCCAGCAACTCCGCACTCTCTTTGGTGCTGACTCACAAGTGTTCTCTCCCTTGTGCTGAGTCTTGTTTGCCCTGCCCCTAGTGCAGAATAACATGTTCTCCGTCTCCCAGTTCACGTCTTTTCCTGGATCCCATAAATTCTAGGGAGCAAGCACCAGACGCAAGGATGAAGCTGTATATCTTTCCCACTTCCAGGTCTGAATGAAAAGGTTAGCTCCATATCCTTCGTGCCTCTCGTTGATTGATTATTCAATGCCTGGCTCACGGATGATGTGCATGTTAAAACATATACTCTCTCTCTCTGTCTCTCTCTCTCTCTAGTGTCTCTTATTGCTGTCTCTTTCTGTCCATCTCTATTTTTCTCTCTTTCTTTCTCTCTCTAATCTCTCTCTCTCTCTCTCCCTTCCCTTCTGTGTCTTGCGCGCTCTCTCACAAACAATTGACATATAGACATAAAAAAGATGTATTACCTTCTACGATTGTGACTGTATAAAGAAATAATACTTCATTGAACACCTTGCAATGAAAGTCCAGAGAGCAATCAGAGCCAGCAGTGCCAGTTCAAACTCTTTCGCTCAATCATTTCAGAGATAATAAAAAGAGACAGGTCTCTGGATATGGGTTTTGAAGGCTTTTTCATCAGCAAAGTTATGCAAATATGCCTATATTGTCTCTGATCTGTGCCATAGACTGCAACTGATGGTAGCCTCCAGCCTCGGGCTGAGACAGTACACAGCAGCTCATTATATTCAGTTCTGCCTGCCCTGGACCAGGCCCTACTCAAAAGCAACGTTCTGCAGCTGCCTGAGTTGGATGCTGAGGCAGGACGGTTTCTAGTATCCCCCTGAGCGGGAGCAGGAGATGCAAGGATGGGCGTAACTATATCCACAGGCTCTCCATCACATGGAGACAGCCGTGCTCCAATGAGTACCTGCGCACAACTGACATCCTCCCCACACACTCACAGTGGTGGGAAAGATCCCATTTGAGGGGACTGGCCATGTATAGCCTGCAGGATCAGATGCATGCACCACCTATACTAACCAGTGGAGCTCTCTTACCGATTGGGAGAGGAGAAACGTCCCCTAGAGCAGTGATGGGGAACTCTTGGGGCATCTTCTCCCAGCAGCATCTCAGTGCCGTGCAGGGAGCACTGGCATCAGGAACTGCCTCGTCCCTTTTACTAGAGAGTCTTAGACCATCCACTCAAACAGGAGAACTAGCGGGGCATCCATTACCGAGGGGGTGCCTGGTACCAAGAGTTAGCGGCTTACGTTGTCACAACATGTTCTCTGTCTCCAATGCGGGGGCACATGGGCTCTGTCTCTGATGCTGTGTGATCAGTTATGATTCACGTCTCTGGTGCTGCATGACGCGTGCTCTGTCCCGAAGTCACCATCGCCCTGGACCTGGATTACATGTTTTGCTTCCCTGGTGCTCAGTAATTTCCGCACTCTCACCGTGCCAGAAAGAATCCTGCCCTGCATATTTATCCACCGTGCCAGAAAGAAACCTGCCCTGCATATTTATCCACAAAGATGCCACCGTTTTGTGCAATACAATTCAGTTCCGCCGTGGATCGCGGAAGTTTTGACATTTTTGCGAAAATGCTGAAATTTTGCAAGTACCCCGAGCGGAACGGAATTTGCCGCCCACCCCTAGTTAGAGGTCTGCATGCATTGTGCAGAGAATATTGTAGATATACTTTTGTTAGTGGCTAGGCCACTCCATAAGTACATCACTAGTAATTGGATTGATTACAGTGCTGCAAAGAGAGTCCCTGGTGAATTTATAAGTGTTTAGGTACTGGCAGAGTGATAGGATAAGTAGATAGTACTGGATGGGTAATTGGAGAAGTGCATGGGACTGCTGCATGTGTACTACTTGGGTATTTAGTGGAGTGTACCAATAGTATGCATCTGGTCAGAGGTCTGCATGCATTGTGCACAGAAGATTGTAGGTGTACCTGTGTTAATGGCTAGGCCACTCCATAAGTACATCACTAGTAATTGGAATGATTACAGTGCTGCAAACAGAGTACATGGTTAATTTATGAGTGCTTAGGTATTGGCGGAGTGATAGGATAAGAAGATAGTGCTGGATGGGTGATTGAGGAAGTGCATGGAAGTGACAGGAGGAATCCTAGGCTGCATGGGTAGTACCTTAGTGTTTACAAGAGTGTTCCAATAGTATGTATGTGGTTAGAGGTCTGCATGCATTGTGCAGAGAATATTGTAGGTGTACTTGTGTTAGTGTCTAGGCCACTCCACAAGTACATGACTAGTAATTGGAATGAATAAAGTGCTGCAAAGAGAGTGCCTGGTCAATTTATAAGTGCTTAGGTATTGGCCGAATGATAAGATAAGGAGATAGTGCTGGATGGGTGATTGAGGAAGCGCATTGGAGTGACAGGAGGAATCCTAGACTGGATGGGTAGCACCATAGTGTTTAGAAGAGTGTTCTAATAGTTTGTATGTGGTTAGAGGTCTGCATGCATTGTGCAAAGAATATTGTAGGTGTACCTGTGTTAGTGGCTAGGCCGCTCCATAAGTACGTGACTAGTAAGTGGAATGATTACAGTGCTGCAAAGAGAGTGCATGCTGAATTTATAAGTGCGTAGGTATTGGCGGAGTGATAGGATAATAAAATAGTACTGGATGGGTGATTGAGGAAGTGCATGGGAGTGACAGGAGGAATCCTAGGCTGCATGTGTAGTACCTTAGTATTTACAAGAGTGTTCCAATGGTATGTATGTGGTTAGAGGTCTGCATGCATAGTGCACAGAATATTATAGGTGTACTTGTGTTCCTGGCTAGGCCATTCTATAAATACATGACTATTAACTAGTATAATTACAGTGCTGTAAATAGAGACCCTGGTGAATTTATAAGTGTTTAGATATTGGCAGAGTGATAGGATAAGTAGATTATACCGGATGGGTGATTGGAGAAGTGCATTGGACTGACAGGAGGATTCCTAGGCTGCATCTGTACTACTTGGGTATTAAGTGGAATGTACCAATAGTATGTATCTGGTTAGAGGTCTGCATGCATTGTGCAGAGAATATTGTAGGTGTGCCTGTGTTACTCAAGCCACCACCCCCGGAACCTAAGGAATAACTTGCCCTTTGGACAGTTTCTGCGGATCCGGAGGAACTGTTCAAAAAAAGAAGATTTTTTGGATGAATCAGCAGGTTTACTGTCTAGACTGTTAGATCGAGGTTACCCTATCAGGCTTCTGAAGAAAGCACGAAAACATGCTTGGTATAATCACAGGGAATTCCTGTTAACCCCCAAATCTAAAGAAAAGAACAACGAGGAACGGTTGGTATGTGTGACCACGTTCAACACTAAGAGTAATGTCATCAGGAAGGCCATTAACCAGCACTGGCACTTAGTGGCTGACGAACTAGGTAATATACCAACTCCATTACATGCCTTTAGAAAAGGTAAAAACATTAGAGATCATTTGATCAAATCTCTACTACCTATTAGTCAGACGGCAGGACAGACAACTAGGACTGGGCGGTAAATTCCGTTCCGCTCGCGGAATTTGCGGAATTTGGGTAATTTCGCGTTCCGCGGAGAACGCGAAATTGCCCAAAATTCTGCTTTCCGCGACTTCACGAAATTTTTTGCTTGTTCGCATTCTCAAAATGCGTGTTCGCGAGATATTTCTCCCCGAGCACGCAAACAGCGATTGTGAACAGGAAAAAAGCATTGCGAACAAGCAATTCCGCGTGTTCGCGGGATTTCTGCGTGTTCGCGGAGATTTTTTACCGTTTCGAGGAGATTTGCGTAACGCGATTATGCAAATTCCGCCCACCCCTACAGACAACCCTGTGGGGTACCCCTATTATGGGGCACCACAAATGTGGCTCGTGTAAAGCGTGTGCTCTGACTAGAACTATCAACGATTTCACACACAACAACCATACCTACACAGTAAAGGAACACAGTAACTGTAATACATCTGGGGTTGTGTATGTGATCGCCTGCCCATGTGAATTCCTATATGTGGGTCAAACCATCCAGAAAGTGAAGTGCCGGATACTGCAACATTGCAGCCGTATCCGCTGCAAGACACCCGGTGCCCCCTTGGTGGAACATTTCACCAGTTTCGAACAAAAAGCAGATAGCTTGAGGTGGTGGGTTGTGGAAAAGGTAAAACCTAATCCTAGAGGAGGTGACTTTACTGATATATTGAACAAGCGAGAATGTAGATGGATCCATTCTTTAGACACTGTCACGAGAGGCCTGAACGAACTGGAGGAGATTAGCAAACAAGTTTCCATCATGAGGTGCTGATTGAGCCATAATATCACCCGTGGCAGCCCTCACTCACATATTATAGCAGTGCGCAGTTAGACGGTCTCGTCTCGATTTAGTACTATATATTGCCTCAGAGCTTAGCCTCCTCATACTTGGACTGCTCCTGTAAAATGTGAATTTCATTAATGTAAAATTGTATTTTTGCATTATGTCGATGTACATGGCAACATGGTTTTGTTCAAATTATTTTATTGTTTGTACGTAATTTTGGTATGGAACCCTTTTTGTTCCCCTTATTAAGTATGTCACATTTGTTGTATTGTCCTGTTTAAATTGTTTATTATTGTTTGACATCATGATTGAATCTGTCAATGGAACGCACTCTTTAGGCCCATTGGGACCTCTTCGGTCCACGTTAGTCTGTTAACTCTGTATATACTCCGGCAAACGTCATTAATACGTAGACGGTTGCCCCGGTAATCGCACGTACACGCGGTTGAGCTCACACATAGCTGGAGCCTCAACGGAGACGGACATGCCGTGACTGAGCAAATATATTGTGCCTTTTGGTAAGATAACCCCCGCCCTTAGTTCATAAATCGTACACTTGATTCCGGTTCCCTGTCTCATCCGGAATTCATTATGTCCCTTCTGGTTTTTAGCCCCGACTGAATCATATATCTTGGTGTACTCATCCATTTAGCGGCCGATCCAACGCAGACGGATTACACACTGGCGGATGACGCGGTAAGCTGCTCGGCTAGATTAATTTTACTCATTGCCTTAGTTAACCTGCCCTCACAGCCCCCATTAATGTAACGCCACGAACTCAGTTCGACATAGCCCGAATTAATGTTCAGTTCGATCTAGATCCCTACAACACCTTGCATCGCGTGACACCCTTCGTGGTGTACCCGGCGATATGACTCCTCTAAACGTATTCTCTGACTTTAGTTAAGTACCTTGAGATTGCATCGCCAATACCTTGAATTATTTTATTATTGTTCTCCTATAACAGCCTAAATGAATAATCTGTGACAACAGGCCATGCATCCATTGGAAGTCGGGATACCTCCTTTGATTTAAGTCCCTTGAATCTGATCAGGTATATGATTCATAAAACGGACCTCCGTTTTTAATCCTTGTTTTAATTAGGACAACATCCTTACACCTCTTTGTTTTAATGTTTCAGGTGTTTGATTAAGACCACCTTCCAGTCAGGTTGCCCCTCTTTGGTCCTGATGAAGACCCGCAAGGCCAAGGCTTAAAAATTCCTAAGGCCATCAAGACGGGTCGAAACGTCGACGCCCACTCTCTATTACCTGGGACACATAACAGTTCTTAGACTAGACCACTGACTGGGTCGTTTTTTGAAGCATAACAATATAACTCTGAAATTGACAAATGTGACCAGGCTCTTTGGAATTTGGACGGTGAACTATAACCGATCCCCATTGTGTAACTCGATTGAAGGTCCTTATAACTATGTAATTTCCATTCCTTGTCTCACTCACTCACCCTTTAATCACTTTCTTTTGATGCACGTTTCCTTTGGAGCAACCTCGTACTGCATTATCAATATTTCAATTTGGCAAAATAATAAAAGTATGTATAGTAATTTACAATGAATTGGATGTTGTTCTTTGTTAGATTGAATTGCATATTGAATATTGTGAGCTCCGTTCTTTAAAGGATTGCTGTTTTCGAGCTCAGGATCAGAAAATTATTTATCTAAGCGAAGCATACGGCTCATATGTATCAATAAGTGGTCAAGGACCATTGTTTTTGGTATCGCGATTGTGTTACTGGCTAGGCCACTCCATATGTACTTCACTAGTAATTGGACTGATTACAGTGCTGCAAATAGAGCACATGGTCAATTTATGAGTGCTTAGGTATTGGCAGAGTGATAGGATAAGAAGATAGTGCTGGTATTTGCAAAGTAATAGGATAAGTAGATAGTGGTGGATAAGTGATTTGAGAAGTGCATGGGATAGACAGGAGGATACCTAGACTGCATATTTAAAGTGCTGGTAGTTGACGGCAGGGTGAGTTTATAAGTGCTTGCATTTTAGTATAGTGATTAGATAAGGACATAGCTCTGCTGAATGATTACAGTATTGCAAGGAGATCACCTGAGGAAATGCATAACTGCTTGGGTATTGACAGAGGTATTGAATTAGTACATGCTAGTAGTAAATGATGAAAAACTGCATTACCAGTAACATAGTGATTGGTGTACTGTATGGTTAGTACCTGAGGTATTTTAGACATTAATAAGCAGTGAGTAGGTGTTTAAAGGTGTGCATGAATAGTGCCTGGATGAATGTAGTAGTGGATGGATAGTGTTTGGATTACTTACTCTTACCTTTACAGTAGTAGATATCAAAATATTGTAAAATTTTTTCGCAGTTGTCTGTTATATTTTAAAGTTTAAAAACTTTTGAACTTTAGAATTAGGATCTGTAAAAGAGAAGAAGAAATACATATATAATATTATAATTTTTAGAACACAACATAATTTTAGCATTATATAAATTATTTAGTTTGCCTTTTTTGCTGTTCTCAGAATATATTGAATTTCACTATAAATAGTGATTTCAATGTTACTTATCACATAACAGCGGGCAAAAAAAAAACAATCAATATAGTTGTTTAAAAAAAAACAAATCTGTGTCAAAAATATTTACTACATAGTCAACTATCTCTGCACGTTGCATAACAATAACATCCTCAATAACATAGCATATAATACAAATCTCACATATATAAAATGCTTCTTTCTAACATTATTTTGTCAGTACAATATCAAAGAAGAGAAACAATAATTCAATCAACAATTCTTTATAATTTCCATATACTCTAAATTATGTTCTTCAAAATATTTGCTGTCAGAATATCCCAGAAAAACTGCTTAATTCATATTAATATCTTTCCTGTAGGCCAAATGATATTCCTGAAATCCTTTATACTGAAATTGTCCAAAGTATTGGTATTAATACATATTAACATATTCCCAATAGGCCGAATTATGTTCTTAGAACTTTGGCTTTAAAAATATTAAGTATGAATTTGTTAGTTTGTTAGGCAAACAATATCTAAAAACCAAATGAGTATCATTACAATATGTCCATCCTTTATTACATTTTAAATAGACAGTGTAATGTCCAGATATTGTAGAAGGACCATCGTGGAAAATAATTGCTACTGCTACAAAAGTTCTTCCTGATATTAATAGTTGACTTGCTACAAAAATTTTAATTAAAGTTTCCAATTTTCTTCCTTCAGCTGTACAACGTTGTATCATTAAAATTATATATTGTCCAAATCTTTGTATAAGTAATGTTGATAACATTTCTGATTTGCATTGGCTACACTCCATGTTTTGATTTGCTGATTTAACACAATTTGTTGAAAGACACTGTTTTACAGTCTGGTATTGTTAAATATATGAATCTTGCATTGTCTATGTTAGTGGTAGAAGTAAAACTACAATTTTCACATTCATGTTCCCATTTATAATGAAGTCCAAACAGATTTTCAATTTCTATTCCTTCATCTTCCATTACTGCAAGCAAATACATTAGAAATTCCTGAGCATCTTGTTGCACATTCTGTGTAAATTGCGTAGAACCAGAACATATATACAGAAGATTCCGAATATCAGAAACACATTGGATTTTACTTTTATCAGTTCTCAATTTTTCAAAAATAGAATACAACAAGGAACAAAACTTTTTTCTCGATTCTCCATAATTTGCTGTTGCAGATTTTCTAGAAAAAATACAACATTTACAACCACATTAGCATAGCAGTTGATACCTGAACTATTTTCTAACTGATATTCGACAATCTCTTCAATAGTGTCCTTTTTCTTTTTGCTTGGAATCTCAACATTATCTTGATTTTTTTCTTCTCTTTAACTTCACTACAGATATTATCACATCTTCTTTTTTGACCTACTACACGCTTTTCATATACAGGATATTCACCTAAATTGGGAGCATACAGTCTTTTCAACCGATTATACTCTCTTACACAATTTGCATCTGCACTAATCTTTCTCTCATCAAAATCAATCAAATGCAATCCAGATAAAGTTCTGACTCAGGACAAAGCAACATATGCCATATCCTCTTTAAATACTGTACTTCCAATGTTTACCAAAGCACAGTCTACAATTAAACCTTGAGATTTGTGAATAGTTACTGCATATGCCAAAGAAACAGGAAACTGTTTTCTACGAACATACAAATCTTTAACAAGCAAAAAACGAACAGAACAACAAGCAATTTGTTTTACTTCTTCAATTTGATCAAATTTGATTTTCAAACATTCAATTCCATCTCTTTTTTGATAATTAACAAAATCAACAACTTTTCCCATTACTCCATTTACTAAACCTTTTCCACATCCAAATTATGCCGTAAAATAACCCAACAGTTTACACATACATAGAAATTATTTTCTAAACCAGCAGTTTTAGATGTAGATTTTTCCCAAAAATCCAATTTTGTTTTTAATTTTTCAGTCAAAATAATAGTAATTCCTTCACGCTCTATTTTATCAATGGCTTCAATTTTTATTATTTGTTCATTTTCAAGCTTTAAAAGTTCTTCATTGAATGTAGAACACTCTCTCAGTGTTGGCATTAAGCAGATTATAGATTTATTTCCTGCAATTTTTTTGTATAATTTTGCAGGAACTATATTTTAATTTGGAAACAAGTCTGTAAGTAGCCGACTTTGCAAAGCTTGTTTGTCATGTTCTGTCAATACTCCAATTCTTCTATCTTGAAGAATGGTTCCATAATCTTCATTACTTGCCTGTCGCATATTTTTAATGAGTTCTTTGTATTCAAAATATGACCAAATCTTGACGTTTCCGACACTTCCCAAAGTAAATTCTGGTGTCTTCATGCACAAATGTTTTAAATACTGGTTGCCCTTTTACAGGAGTAAGTTGCAGTAGATCACCAAAAACTATCACGTTTTCCTCCAAATAAGACATTGTATTCTGTTTTTAAAATTTGCTGCATTCTTAAATGTGCAAAGGCAAGCATTACGTTTGAGACCATGCTCATCTCATCAATAATCAGACTTTTCTTCTTCTTAAGCACTCTTGAAACTTCATAACAAGCTTCTCCAGATAGCTTGTGATATTCTAATTTATTTTCATGCTCTACAAGTAGCATTAGTAAACGATGTAATGTAATTCCTTTAATGTTGTGTGCTGCCAACCCAGTTGGAGCAGTTACAACACAAGACAAATGTGAGTCAGTTATTTTCTGTAGATAGCTGGTCAAAACTTTAATTAAGAAACTTTTTCCTGTACCAGCTTGACCACTGACATACATCCGAAAAGGTTGAAATGATGTGCATGTGCATTCTTTCTTTTCATTAGGAGAACCATGGTCGATTTGTTGTCTCACATGCTGATATAATTCTTTCTGTTCAATATTTAGTTGTTCTTCCAAGTTTCCTAAGTCCATAATATCTTCTTGAGCTTCATGCATTGCTGTTTCCACTTTACTCATGGCGATTGCTGCTTCATTTTCAAGAATTGGTTGGCCTAGTGGATCTTGACTCAGTGAAGCAGAACGTTGACTGTCTTGAGAACTGTCTCTAGCAATCTCAGCTGCAATAGTAGCTTCTTGATAAATTTCTTCATTCAACATTTTGAGAGAATTTGCATAAACAGTGCATTCAGTGCTATCTTTACATGCATTGAAGGAATCTTCATAGCATTGAAAATCTCCAAGTAATTCTTATTCCATACGTCAAGGCTTGAACAGAAGGCCTGGGCGGTAAATTCCATTCCGCTCGCGGAATTTGCGGAATTTCGGTAATTTCGCGTTCCGCGGAGAACGCGAAATTGCCCAAAATTCTGCTTTCCGCGACTTCGCGAAATTTTTTCTTGTTCGCGTTCTCAAAATGCGTGTTCACGAGATATTTCTCCCCGAGCACGCAAACAGCAACTGTGAACAGGAAAAAACCATCGCCAACAAGCAATTCCGTGTGTTCGCGGAATTTCTTCTTGTTCGCAGAGATTTTTTACCGTTTCGCAGAGATTTGCGTAACGCGATTACGCAAATTCCGCCCACCCCTATTGAACAGTTAAAAAGAGCTAAATAGTGAAATTCTCTTTTATCAGGAGTGTCACAACTCATTTTCCTATGATTAATCAGATTTCCTTTACTTTGTTTCACCAAACAACCTTCTGAACCAATGACTGCATATTTTCCTTCATTTATGTTTTCTGTAGTATTTCTCTTAAAACTGTAAAATTGCAGCACTTCATAGAGACATATATTTTCAAGATGCCACTTTCTATTTGGATAGTACGTATCCAACATGTTTGTTTTGACAATATCTGTACTTTCCGGTTCATTTACTGCTAAATATTCGATTTCTTGTATAGATTTAAGTACTCGATTTCACGTTGCAGCAAGACCTAGACTCACCCAAATGATTGCTCTTGACTTTGAATACAAACTTGCAGACGACAACCGTTCCGAGCATTCGTATGCTCCAATCTCTCGATGGGATAACATCTTCAAACTAAAACTGTACAATTTCTTACCAAGACTCTTCTCATGAGAAATTTCTTCCCACATTTCCTTCAACTCTGTCTTTTCTGATTTTGTTATGTATGATGGTACATACCCAGCAACATCAATGCAATTATCCGCAACATACTGGATATCCATATTAGCATTCCACATTGATAGAATAACTGGATTATAATCATTGATATACTTTGATTCTTCACTTCTTTTCAAATTGTAAGTATTTTTGGGTGATTTTCTAGTGATGGTATGTCTCACTGCTGACATGAAACTGCTTACTCTTCCTTTGGATATTACTGGACATGGAAATCCAAAATCACATTTGGTATAAAACTATTCCTTCGGTTTGTATTTCCGTCGACAGTATTTGCCACATCGATGACTTTGGAATCATAACACTTGTTGCCTTAAGGTGTTTTCTTCTGTTCTTTTTGGTATAGCACATGTGACATTATCTTCAAAAAAAGATAAAACAGTGTCATCCAAATCAGCTCCAAATTTGGGTGCATCCTTGATCCATAAAAGCATATGTATATGAGGAGCACATCTAGCTTGATACCCCTTTCTCCAAAAGAAATCAATAACTTCTCCAAGAGGAAGATTCTTTTTATTGCAGATAAAAGACATCATAGCTTCAAATCTATGATTGAAATATCTGCATACATTTACAGGATCCAAAGTACACAATTCTCCAGGTGTCTTGTGTTCAATATTTTTAATATTTGAATTTGCCTCTCAAAGGAATTCAAGTAAATCATCCCAAGCATATTCAGCGCAGCTTAGGGTAAAAAACCACGTAGGAGTTCCTTAGTTCCTTAGCATGCATTTCAGTTTTCCATGACGACGATACCAATACTCATTAGTACCGCACTGACATGCCATCAAATTAATCAGTTGAGATTCTAAATGATCGTCTCTCTGATGTACTTTATCCATAAATTCCTTTGCAGAAACCTTTTGAAGATGTACTCCTGTTTTTAATATGTGGTTGACTGCATATGAAAGTCCAGACAAGTCACTCTCAAACAAAAGATGAAATATATATGGGAAATACATTGTCGAAATCTGCATACAATCTTGTTGTCCGATATTCTGATGCAGGAATCTGTACTGATCATTCGTCATATCGTCCACCTTTTCCAGTTGGGAACAGCTGTTGAAAACAACGAGCTTCCAACTTTTTTCCCAAACACTCATGGGAGTCCCCCTCGCTTTCTTCATTTGGAATAATTCAATAGTAGTCCCGATCACTTCTTTTGAATGAAGTGGATGTACACTATAATGTTCATAAATTTCTTCACGTTTGGTCATGTCCACTTTCTCAATTTGACCACTTGACATTTCACTATCATCTCCTAAAAGTATTTCTTCTTCTTCCACATACACATTTTTGTAGTAATCATTGTTTTTTATAAGCTATAATGTTGCCTTTTGCACTTTCCTGACATCCACTAATTCCTGCCAGATTTTCTTACTCTTAGTAGGAACATCATTAACTAGAATAACAAGTGGTTCACTTTCTTCTTTCACTACACCAATAGTTTCAATATTCTTCTTAAAATCTAGAGGTAAATATACATCTCTACCTTTCAATCCTCTCTGTAAATCTGTAGGAGGCAATTTACCTGTTTTAGGGTCCATACAAATAATAGCCTGAAATGGGTGCACACATTGAATCAGAATAGACTCATATGTGTTTAAATCTATCAGTTCTGGAGGAATAGTTACCAACTCTAGATTATTATGGACAGCTCTAGCAGGCATTTTATTATCGTCTAATTTGTTATAACAATATTTACAAATACGCTGATCACTACCCAAATCAAAGCAATCCTCTACCAACAAATAGGTTACAAATTCCTTCCACTTATCATTATTTTCTCTTTCACTTTTTAAATATAGATCAACAGTCCTAGTTTGATTTTATAGTGAGTTCGCCGACAACAAATACAAGTATAATTTGGCTTTTCACACGAAATTACCTTAAACTTTGTAGTTTGTTCTTCAAACTTCTCTATACTACTATTTTCCACATTTTCTTCAACACCTACTTCTATCAATGTCTCACTTTGTCCACTCTCTTCTTCTGGACCAAAGTAACAAAACTGTAATTCATCACAAACCTTTTTTACTTCTGATACTGACCCATGCAAAAGAGCACTGTTTAACTTATTTAAAATTATTGCTTGACTTTTTGTGTAATACAAACTTCTCACTAACTTCCGCATTTGAGAATGATGTACTGCTAACATTCTAAAATGATGAAAAACACTTTGAGATACTTTTCTAGAAAGATAAGCAAGAGAATGACTTTGCAACCCAGTATTGTTTCTCACTCTGCAAGGATCTAGTCCTTGCAACATCTTAATCTTTTGTTTAACACTTTTTTTTACTATACTCTCGTAAGAAATTCCGTAAAATATCAATAGATTCCTGCTGTATACTGCAAATACTACTACAATCCCAAGTATACACTGGGGCTTTAGTACGTCTCCCTAGAACTTCATCAGCTATCCCTTGTTCTACATTTCTGGGAACCATCTTCTCTTTTTCAATTGGACAACCATTTCTAACCACATAAGCACGGCCACTGGTATCAACTGCAAGCAATAATATATTGGTTTGGAAATAACTCTCCTCATTAAAAAAAGGCTCTGAACTTGAACTGTGTTTCCATTCACCCCAAAAAATATCACAAAAGTTTGTTCTATTAATTACTCTCTTCTTTTTACTTTTGGCCTTCATAACATTTATTGGCTTATCTAGTGATCAAATTATGTTTAAAACTAAAATGAATAATTTCCTTTTCAATTCAAAATCCTTCTCAAAAATAATTTAAATCTGTTTCTTCTTTTTATAAAATGCTGAACTTTTTTTTTTATTTCTTCCCATCTTTCAACAAACTAAAAACTACTCTATTGTAAAACATTCTCTTTCTAATTTCTTCAAACTGATTCTTTCTCCTTTAACCATACATTGATTCTTCAGAATGCATTTTTACATTAACTTCTCCATTTTTCTTTTTATTCTTCGTTGTTGTTGTGGCATTCTTTGTATGTTCTACATTGTGCACACTGTTTTTAGCCTTTGAAAGATTTTTAAAAAATTATTTTGTTCTCTTACCAGAAGCCATTTTCTTTTTTCCCACATGTTGTAGTTCATCTAATTTTTGCTGTTCTGTTTTTCTTCAAATAATAATCCTTTTTTTGTTGTTTCTTCTTTTGTGTTATTCTAGGCATGGTAATTTTTTTTAATGATGATGGAAAATACCTGTAAAAAAATAAATAATATATATGGCATTATTAGAATACATTTATAAAATATACTATTGTATTACTAAAGAAACACGTATATAAAAACCATTTAAACACTTTGTTTTAAAATCACAATCCATTTACTGCAAGTCACAGATACTAACTGAATAATCATAGAACTAAATAAGTAGTGTTTCTCTGTTTAGAGGACTGCATCAATAGTGGATAGATGATTGTAATACTAGATATATTAGTACCTGGGTCATTCCATAAGTACATGCGTACTGATTGAATCATTAGAGTAGTGCAACAAAAGAGAATGATGAATGTATAAGTCCTTGTGTTTCAACATAGTGATTAGATAACAAAATGGTTCTTTCAGGATGATAGCAGGAGTGGATAGAGAGTGACAGTGTGATTGCTGAACTACATGGCTACTATCAGTATTTTTGCTGGTCTGAATCAGTAGCCTGCACAAGGTTAGGGAAACGCATAGATTGTACACATTTGACTGTAGCACTGCGTGTCTTAATGCCTAAGTCATTGTACATGTGCATGGACAGTGACTGGGTAGATAGAGTGCTGGCAGTTGACAACAGGGTGACTTTATAAGTGCTTGTGTTTCGGCACAGAGATTAGAGAAGGACATACTTCTGTCAGGATGATTGCAAGAGTGGACAGAGAGTGACAGTGTGATTGGGGCACTGCATGAGTACTACCTAGATTATTACAGGAGTGAATCAGTAGTCTACAGGGGGTTGGGGGCTTGCATAGATCGTGCACATTTGACTGTAGCACGGTGTCTCTTCATGCCTGAGTCATTGTACAAGTGCATGGACAGTGACTGGGAAGGTAGACTGCTGGTAGTTGACAGCATGGTGAGTTTATAAGTGCTTGTGTTTCGGCACAGAGATTAGATAGGGACATGGTTCTATCAGGGTGATAGCAGGAGTGGACAGAGAGTGACAGTGTGATTGGGGCATTGTATGAGTACTATCTGGATTATTGCAGGAGTGAATCAGTAGTCTGCAGGGGGTTATGGACCTGCATAGATTGTGCACATTTGACTGTAGCACTGCGTGTCTTAATGCCTGAGTCATTGTACAAGTACATGAACAGTGAATGGGTAGGTAGAGTTCTGGTAGTTGACAGCAGGGTGAGTTTATATGTGCCTGTGTTTTGGCACAAAGATTAGATAAGGACATGGTTCTGTCAAAATGATTGCAAGAGTGGACAGAGACTGATAGTGTGATTGGGGCACTGCATGACTACTACCTAGATTATTACAAGAGTGAATCAGTAGCCTACAGGGGGTTAGGGGCCTGCATAGATTGTGCACATTTGACTGTAGCACTGTGTGTCTTCATGCCTGAGTCATTGTGCAAGTGCATGGACAGTGACTGGTTAGGTAGAGTGCTGGTATTTGACAGCAGGGTGAGTTTATAAGTGCTTGTGTTTTGGCAGAGAGATTAGATAAGGATATGCTTCTGTCAGGATGATAGCAGGAGTAGACAGAGAATGACACTGTGATTACTGAACTGCATGGCTACTACTTGGAGTTTTATAGGAGTGAATCAGTAGGCTGCAGAGGGTTATGGGACCATATAGATTGTGCATTATAGATTATGGATTACCTACATAATAACTACGAAATTAGACATTATAGAACCACAAAAACACTTCTCATGTACTTATAAAATCACATATTCACTACCTTTGGATTCCTGTAATCTATCAGGTACCTCTCATTAATTCAGTAAATATAGATACAACTATATAAATACAATCTAAACAAATACATGACTCATGACAACTACTACATACCAGAAATAGTAAAATGTAGTGGTTTGCTTTTGAACTACATATTATTGCAAATTAACAGCACCTTTTTTATGAGGATTTCTAAAACCACACAAACTGTACAAACTAATAACAGAATTGTAATCATTAACACATTATATGATCATCTTGCAAACAACACAGTTTACCTCATTTTACCAAACTATCTATAATAATGCCATTTTATTAAACTATACCTTTTTACTGAGAAGAAATATGCATGCCTAATAAACGGCACCTTATATGAACATTTTGAAAATACACATTCTTCGTGCATTTTTAACCAATTAATAATACATAAGAAGCATCATTCAACTATACCTTTTAAAACACTTAATAATATATATATATATTAGTGCACATACTATTTTTTAAACAAAGTTCAAATGCAATAGAAATTATCCCAATATATATCTGTACATTTAATAAATTAATTTAACCAGCAGAGTTTCATAAAAATGTCAAATCTATATTACATATATCTCTTATATAACTCACCTTTTAAATACATCTGTTGAATGAAAAATCTCACACACTCAGTCAGGATTTTCTTTTACTCACAGAGAATGTAGATGAGCACACTCTCCAATGTAAAACCAGTAATGGCAAACTTTCCCTCTAATTTTCCATACATATACACATAACCCACAAATGGCATTGCTTTCCAATGTTTTTCAAATTGAAAAACGAATTTCCATTGGTCATAGAGAATAATACTTTTCAACTGACATCTTCACCCCTTGTCCTTAATGTCAGTTTCCATCCAAACAGGTCATGCAACATTCAACTTAGCTGCCAGGTCACAAGTTCAAAACACAATGTTGCAAATGACAACAGCAGGTGTAGTTGGCTTTGCAAAGCAAGCATGCCCTTATCCTTTTTGCTGTACCTTTCAAATATTTTTTAATAACCAATAAGAAACATGCTTTCTAAACAAAGTAAAATACACCCTATATTTGAATGTAAAGTGTTCTTAAACAGCTAATCAAATCTCTACTTTCTTAAAAACAGCATGTTGTCCACCATTGTAGATAGATTTCATTCTACCACCTGACTACCTCAGCTACAGACACCTTCTAATTACCTACAGAGATCCCTTCAAGATGCTTTCAGTGTGGATTGTTGGGCACAGCTATGTTTTCTGGTGCAAAAGGTATGCTGAAAGCAGAGGTATCGACAAAGACCTAGCTTTGCAAAATGTAGATATTAAATGGATTGGACAGAGAGGGATAAAGCGGCACCAATTGATGCCATTGGTTAAAATCTTTATGCACCTCCAACCCCCTGACCTCAGGATTGTGCACTGTGGTGGCAATGACCAAGGCACATTGACTGGGGTAGGTCTGGAAATGCTAATGAAGGACACCTTTGCAGAATTGATGTTGCTTTTCCCCCAAACTGCCTTTGTCTACGCTAATATATGCCAAAGACAGAAATGGAAGTGGTCCAATCAGTTTTGTCCACAGATTGAGAAAGCTAGAAAAAATGTCAATAAAGCTGTTTCCGCTTATCTCAGAGACCTTAGTATGGGGTCCATATGCAACAACAATCTACGTTTTGATATGGATGACATCTACCGGAAGTAATGGTGTACATTTCACAGATAAGCGAAACAGAGTCCTTCTCAACAACTTGAGAGTCTGCATTGAAACCTACATGTAGCTACAAAAATCTCCCAATCTCTTTTTAGAGCCACCCAAGATCCAAACATATAACCTAGTATTTTTTTGCTGGGAGTCGCGCACCCAGCGCAACTAGGAGTTGTGCAATTCTGGCGTTCACACCAGGTGGCCGCGCACCCGTTGTGTTCAAGAGTCATGCACCCCTCACGTTCGCACCAGGGGCCGTGCTGGGAGCCGTGCACCCCTCACTTTCAAGAGTCGTACACCCCTCGCGTTCACACCAGGGGGCTGCGCTGGGAGCCGTGCACCTCTCGCGTTCAAGAGTCACACACCCCTTGCGTTCACTGCTTTTCCACATGGGGAGCTGCTAACATGCAGCTCCCCATGTGGAAAAGCAATCTGCTTTGGATTTTGGATGAGAGAGCAGGTTTCCCTGCTCTGTCTTCCAAATTCAAAAGCAGAGTTTGCTATGGTAGGGCAGGAGACGTGTTCCCACCCTAACATAGCAAACAGCAGTATCTCGGGGGTGGGCACCCCGGGACACTGCAGGAGCCGGTCCGGGGGGGGTGGCGGTCCCCAGGGCCATGAAAGGCTCCAGGAGGCCTCCCAACTTTTCCAAAGCCCCGGGGAGGTGTTGGTCCATGGGGGTCCAAAATGGACCCCCGCATTTAAACAGTTAGTGCCCCGGGGAGGTGGTGGTCCCCTGGGGCGTGTGGGGGGCTCGATCTCACCCACACAGGATTTTTTTTTGTATAAAAAACCAATGAGGTGGCCGCCCCCAGGACTGCGGGGGCCCCCATAGGCCCCCGCATTACAATCACCAAATCCCCCCCTGGTCCTCTTGGGGGCTCAAAAATAACAAAGCGAAGAAGCCCTTTTTAATTTTTTTGTCCAGATCCGCTCACCCAGCGCGCATTACGCAATTTTCCCCAAAAAAAAAAGCTTTTTTTGCCCTGGGGGTCCTTCTGGGACCCCCTGAGCAGGCCTAGAGGGTCAGGGTGTTTCTACCGTGCCCCCTTTTCCTTTTTTTTTACCTTTGTTTCCCCTGTTTTCTTTTGCCTCGGTTACCGAGTCACAAGATGGCTGCCAACACTTCCTGGTTTGGAGTGTTGACAGCCAATTAGAATAAAGCTCTTGGTCGGGAGGGTGCGTAAATCCACCGCGCAGGTCAGCGGGTCCTCCGCGCCTCTAAATATCAAAACTTTTTAACCAAATTTGTTGTAATTCCGTTCAACAGTTCGGGCTGTAGTTGTGTCTAAAGTTGCCTATGGAAAATAACATGGAGAAAACGCATTGTGGGACCCCCTTTTTTCTTGGCCCCCGCTTGGCGAAGCACCTCAACACTTTCAGGATAGGAGCTGACCGGAGCACCCCACGAGTTTTGAAAATTTCGCAAAAATTTGTCATCCGACGCCAAAGTTATTGGGAAAACAAAAAGTGAGTTTCCTATGGAAACTAGGTCTTAACAATAACTACCTACTGGTATATATACTGCCCAGATGTAAAAAATTAAATCGCTTACCATATTAATCAAGTGTAAGTAAATACCACATGGGTTGAGAATTTTTGCAATTCACAACAATAGGATATGGATCCGAATTTGTTTGCAGAGTGGAGGTCTAATACTGAGGGTTGCTCCTTTGAAGTAATGGAAACATTGATAGCACACGCTAAACAATGCATGGAGGAACAGACAAAATAATAGATCTTTTACAGAAACAAATTTAAGCAATTAAAGATCAATAGGACATTAAGGTTTTGCTTAACAAAATGGAGGAGCGTGTCATGAAACATGAGGAGAAAACAAGGATGTGCAAAGCCAAAAAGTTCAACTGAGACTAATTGGATTACCATTATGGCAGAACATATACATTTTCAAAACATTTGAACCTTTAAGAGAAGGAGAAGTTGAATGTGATGGGTCAAGCAGCAAGAGCACCCAGCGATACAGATTGTAGTTCTGAACCAGGTTCATCAGCTGATGAAACACCAATTGAGGTGTGGTAATTTTTATGAGGAGATGCGTCTGATTAGAATGGTTATGCCCCATGTGGCAGGGAGAGGGGCCGCAGATGAGTAAGTATACAACAAGAAGGGGCAAAAGCAAAAAGCAACAACAAAAATCGATTCTGTTGAATTGGACCCTACCAGCAAAACCTGTGTTGTCAATGTATATCATGTCTCTCTAACTGCTACTCAAGACAAGATATGGCTTCATATTTTGTTTCTCCTCTGGAGCAGATTTTGTGAACCTCTGCATTGAAACATACAAATTTGTAGGGAAATTAAAACTGTAGAAACATTAAGCTATGCTCAGTCCAGAAAGCAATCCATGTGGGAATAGGTCTAAGGTTATCACAACCCAGTATTCCATTAGGGGTATCCCTGAACTATTGGCCATCAACAGTTTGGAAGAGGATGAGCTATGGTAACTCCTTACGAACACAAGAGGAGACTGATGTGGCACAACTGGAACATATGGGGTTTCTCACAGATTGCACCATCGACAGTGGTTTGAAATTGACTAGCAAGTTCACTCATTAATGCTTGTAGTAGATGTTAGCAACACGTTCAGGAGAGTCTCACATCGCAAAGGTCACACAAACTTCACAGCTAATGATTGGCGTCAGCTGAATGCGCTTAAGGTGAATGACATGATTATTAGAGTCAATAAATCAGGGATGTGAACAGACAACTAAAAGTCAAAGGCCATTATCAAGAGCTGAAAGTGAACCCTATAAGAAAATATCAATTCCAATATCACATGACGTTAAAAGGATGGTTGAATCAGGAACTAATATCACTGGATAAATACATTCAATTGAAAGTAGACTATCTAAGGATTACAGTGATCTACTTTCTCCCATAAACACATAAAGACCTGTACAATCCACCCGAGAGGCCTCCTGTGAGTATAGCAGGCTTGCTACTGGAGTACACATTCAAGTTTCTGGATCATTTCCTATGCCAATATGTGATGAGTCTCTCATCTTATATACAGGATACCAATGACGTTCTGTGTAAAATCAACAACATACTATAGTGCAGCAGTTTTATCATTGACACAATGGACGTTAGCTCATTATATACATCAATAATACACAAATTTGAAATTGAGGCCTGTCGGTATTTCTTGAGATCACAATTGCTGGTATATGCACAATACACTAATATGCTTTTGATGATGCTGTCCTTCTGCCTAACCCAAATTTTTTTTCTTTTTAATAGGAAAGTCTACCTCCAAAAACAGGGTACAGCTATGGGGGCTCTTTTATCCCCATGTATGCCAAACTGTATATGGGTTGGTGGAAAAAGAGGTGGATTGGGCTAACAGCAATGTGAACTACATGAACAGCATTATATTATGTGTGTGCTTCATTGACGATCTCTTATATTATGGTATGGAGAGGAAGCGCTTCTACATGAATAGTTGATGACCTGAACAATAATAAATTCAACATGAAACTAACAGCCAATTGGAGCACACAAGAAATCAATTTCCTAGATGTTAAGTTGAAAGTTCTGGACAATTCAATTCATACCACCATTTTAAGTTAAAAAGCATCTTGCAACTCCGTCCTACATGGAAATAGTGGTCATGCAACATCTTTAAAGTTGAGCATTCTCTATTGTCAACTACTCCGACCATGAAGAATCTGTTCCACAGACACCCTATTCCAAATTGAAGCCAGAGCTATGGTCCGTAGATTTTTAGATAGAGGAAACCAGGAAGAATTTCAAGGGAATACTTCCAAAGAGTATCCAAAAGGAATAGAGACAAACTAATTTTTAATCAGGAACATGAGCAACAGAACAACTTGTCACTGGATTTTGAATCTGAGGATGAAATCACCCGATTTTTATCAAGTACAATAATGAGCATTCTCAAATTTGTTTCTTTTTGATTTATAATTGGCATGTGTTGCAACATGATGAGCATCTTAAACACCAGCTTGGCCAATATCCCATAATTATATATTGCAAAGCTCCATCAATAGAAGCTATTGTGAGAAAATCTTGGTTCTCTGGAACTGATGGAGCTGAATGGCTAACTAACAGAAATCTGGGTTTCAAGAAAGAAGTCAAATAGCTGTAAAACCTGCAAATTTGGATTTAATAAAGCAACATATAATACATTTGACGGCACCATCAGAAAAAAATCATATGTGAAATGGAATTTATTGTATACATTGTAGAACGTGGTTGTGAAATGAAATATGTTGATAGCACAGTGAACAAGGTGAAGGTCAGGATTCTACAACACATGAGGGCCATACAATATCAGGGCAGAACTTGCCCGATGGCCAAGCACTTTTAGGAGATCCATCAAGAGAAGCTGAGTAGCTGAGTAGCCTGCAGCATTATGGTATCAAGCACGGACAATATATATGATCAATGTACCCAAGCGTGCACCTAGATTACGCATAGAGGATGAGGTTTCCCTTTTAAACAAATCCATTCATTGGATTCGGCAAGCCCGGGGATGCTGTTCCATAATAAGGCATGACATTGTTGGGGCTAAACGATATTCCACCCCGGGGGTTGATACGGATGTCATTGCTTTAAATCTAACACACCAAGATTTAGTTGAGAATATGGTAGCCTATTATCTACGAACACAACATGTCTTCGTTACAGCTATTTGTTTTAAATATAGCCCCCCTGAAGGAAACACCAAACCTACCCCCAAAAGCCCTGCAGCTTCCTATCAAACTGCATCTTTGCTCAGTGAGATTGATTGGCGGCACTCCCTGGCCAATGGGTATTGCACATTGGCAGCTCTAACAGAATGTATGAGCAATTCACTCACTTCATTTTCCTCAGATTATCCTACAATTAGGACAGACCTACCCAATTGTGTCATGAGATAGATAGTCTAATCATGAACTTGGTCTTGTATCCTCCAATGTTCCGCTGATTAATAATACATATCAAACAAAATGCACCATCTCTATATTTTCATGGAACATTGTGGGGTTGAGAAATAGGGGCGATGTCCCTGACTGGAATAAATTCATCGAAAGACATGATATATGTGCCTTGCAGGAAACTTGATCAACTGAGCCGCTTTTTCATCCAGGTTATTTAAATTATTGAATTCCAGCTACCAGGGGTATTAGGGGCCACCCATTGGGGGCCTTAATATTTGGGTCAAAGAAGTTATAGGTCTTAAGATCCGGTTCCTACTCTTTGATTGCAACGACATTCTTGCAATCATGGTGATGCTCGGGCCACACGGAACTTGTGCCATTATGAATGTATACGCTAGAGACATGAGTGGGGGACGGAGATCAGAAACCATTAATGCCCTGGGTGGATTGTTAGATACTCTCCCTGGCAAAACTGGTGTTGTAGTAGTTGGCGATCTAAATACCACATTTGATCCGCTTGATAGCAAAGACAATGACTTAGTGAGGAAAGAGGTTGAACACTGGTGAGTCCCATCATTTTTATTAAATCCGAATAAGCGATGGACCGAGGCTGCAATACAACTAAAAGCTCTGTGTCTGGAACATGGCCTAAGGGCAGCAAATGGCTGATCCATCTCTGATAGACAAGGCTCAAATACTTTTAATAATGGTTACTATGCCAGCCGTATCGACTATCTTTTAGTCAGTATGAATCTATGGTATACCTTTGAGGACATGACCATACAGGCACGCATAGAGAGCGATGATGATCCTCTCTGCTTATTGTTTAGACTCCAGGAACTTTGTGCACTGGTGGTACCAGTCACTTTCTCCACAGCTAGTGATCTATTAGTCACTAACAATATGCATGATTTTAACATGTCTGTAAGCACTAACCTCTATAAGTAGTGAGCTTGAATGTACAACTAAATTTATGGAGACATGACATTTTACTCCTGAATTAGCTAAAGAATTTACAGAGCTGCACAGCTCATTGTTTTCAAATATACATTGTCACTTTTGAAAACAGAGCAAGCCCAAGATGAAAGATACCCTGCCCAAATATCAACGGTATAATCATGAGTGCAGAAGCGCACGTAAAATTCTTGGTGAGGGAATCAAGTCCGGCTCTGGGGACAGGGTCGGAATTGCTAGGTCAACATATAAGAAAGTAATTCATAGCGCTAAAAAATCCTGGGACGAGGACAGATGGCAGGAATTATAATCTGCCTGTGATAGTAAAAACTCCAAATGGTTCTGAAATGTGGTTAAATGGGGTAGGGGAGGAATAGTACAGCCACCAGAAAACCACGTGGATCCTGATGTGTGGGTAAAATATTTTGCCACTCAATATGCTGAGGAAGAAGTAGATGATGGGGTACTTTTCGTGATCCATCCCTTCTTTCTGCTAGGGTATTTGATGAGGCAGATGTCAGTGGCGCACCTAGGGCCCTAACTGGTGGTAGGGCACCAGGCCTAGATTGCATTCCCGCCGATATTTTCTTGTATGACAAGCCCAAATGGTACAACTACATACTTTTGTTTGGCAATGCCATAGCCCAAGGAGCACCAATTCCGCACACCTGGCGAGGGGCGGAGAAAATACCTATTTATAAAAAGGGAGACAAATCCTTGCCTGGTAAATACAGTCCAATAAGCCTTATAGATTCTATACAGAAAGTGGTGGCTAGGCTTGTTTTGAACAAGGTCGAGGATTGGATTGATGATAATGCTGGTCTCTCGCCTCTTCAGGCACGCTTTAGCGCCCACAGATCAGGTGTTCCATATATACGGGCCCATAGTCACCCTCGTCAAGGGCAGTATGTAAGCCACTTTTGTCGATCCTAATTCTGCATTCTACACAGTTTCTAGGTACAAATTGTGGGGGGTCCTAAAGGAGATGGGGTTGCCTTTTGATCTACTCCCCGTGATCGCCTGTCTCCATGAGGACAACTATGCACAAATACAGTGGGGGGCGGCAGGAAGCAAAACAGATTCTTTTCCTATGCTTAAGGGCGTTCGTCAGGGATGTATGTTAGCTCCCACACTGTTCTCTCTCTTTATAAATGGTGTTGCAAACTACCTCAAAGCCATTCATACTGATGTCCCGTTTTAGCTAGAAGGAAAATTCAGTTTCTCATGTTTGCAGATGACACGCTGATAATCTCCAAAACACCAAGTGGATTGCAGCGTGACCTTCACTGCTAAGAAGAGTTTTGTCTTTTGTGAGGCCTTAAAATCAATGCCGCAAAGACAACGTTTATGGCATTCAACCAACATAGATCATTGAGGGGGAAAATGATGATGGAGGGGCTCCCTCTGGAGCAGGTGGATGCTTTTGTTTATCTGGGCATCAAACTCCATAAGGACATGAAGTGGAAGCCACATATTGAAGATATTGGATTAAAGCATTGGCAGCTAGGTGGTGCCCTTAGAAAGGAAGTTAAAACTTCCCTGATGGAGCCTATTAGCCGGCACTTGAAATTTATAATAGTAAAGTGGTGAGCTTAGTCCTTTACAGGGCTGAGCTGTGGGGCCTAGAAAACCTGAATCAGCTTACACTAGCTGAGAAAGCGTTCCTACGTGCAATCACCAGTTTACCACATAGCACACCCACCCTCCCTTTAAAGAATGATCTGGGTAGGAAAGCCTTAAAAGATTTAGCTAGGCTTCGCCCTATTTTATTCTGGCAAAGACTATGGGGTACACAGGATTTGGCGGTATATACAGACGGCCTAAGGGATGTCATTAATTTGGATCAATTCCATAAAATCAGCTGGTTGCGAGAACTGAGAGATATATTCTATAAAATGGGCTTATCACATTTGTGAGATTTCCCCTATATCTCGACACTCCCTTAAAAAAATATCCTTAAAGAAACCTATTGGGAAATGGTCGCACACAAAGAATTTAGGTGCCACAACCCTTCTTCACTCACAGGGCTCTTTCTTTAAATCAAACCATGCCCGAGCCATGAGCCATACTGGGATAAAATTAAAAAGCCTTTGGATCAGAAACTTTACTTCCAATTTAGATCTTAAACTTTGCCCTTGAAGTCCTTCTCATCCAAATGGTCTTCCACCAGGGCTAGCAAATGTCCTGTTTGCGCTGAACAAGTAGAATCATATTTGCATGTCCTTATTGCCTGCCCTGCTTATGCAAAACCGCAGAAAGTTTGTTTGGCAGATTCGCTCCAAATCAATCAGGGCTAGCAATTTTCCACAATGAAATCACCTAACATCCAGCATGAATACGGGGGCATACCAGGTCAAGTGAGGTTCTCCTAAGTCTACTATGGCGCATGTGACTGATTGCGATCAACGTTTTTTTAAACACCGTTTTAATATGAACATTTGGAAATGATGACACTGTCTGCTTTTTTGCATAAATGTTCTAACTTAGATTTTAACTCGGATTAAGTCTTGTATTGTTGATCCTTTTTAACTTACATGTTTTTATCTGTAAACAGATAATTGGAACTGTGGCGTTCTGAATCTAAGATGATAATTTTGCTGGGAACAGAAAAGCCTTGGGGAAACAATTTCGATGCTGAATTATATATGCATTTATAGGGGCCCACGGATACTATGATGGAGGCATCAGGAACTACATACACTGGTTGTTTTGAATGTCATTGGGTGCTGGTAATAGCTGAGACATTGGATGATTAAAAGACATATGTGGTATATTAACTAATTCCTGGACTTTAATAGTGGTTTTGGTGACCTTTTTTTACATATGATTGACTTTTCATGTCAATGTGTGTATGAATTGTACATATATGCACGTGTACATATTTTTGATCATAGCATGTTTGTCACATGCACTTCCTTTTTTGGTGGCTGGTCCTTCTGCACTAACACTTTAAATCAGATTTTGATGAATGAACTAGACATTTGTGATTGTAAATATGACCTGAACTCAGGAACTATTGCATTTGCACGTTGATATGAATTGGCACTTTATTGAGTCAACTAGACATTAAGGACCTGATTACGAGTTTGACTGTGTGGGAGCGGAAATGCCATGTTGACGGTCTGCTACTAAACCACCAAACCTTTACACACACTGCCCGCCAGAGTATGACTATTTTGTCACTGGCGGGAGGTTCTTTGGTTGTCTCACTGCAGTGCCTATGAAGTAGGCCCCACAATGGGAACGACAAAGACAGTACCTACACATTATGGACTGGGGCAGTCCATGCCATGCAGGTACAGTGGGGCATAGCATGTGACCCCCTGCATATATCCCGTGGCCCGGAGGCAACAGGGGGTACTGTAGGCCCCCTTTTTTCCTCTCTGCCATGGTTTTCATGGAGTAGGAAACACCATGAAAAACGGGGCAGGGCAGTGATCCCGGGCTGTTGCAGTGATGCAATGGCCATCCGACCACCCAATTTGTAATGGGCCGTTGGAACACTGGTGTGGCGGTGGATGGACTGCCCCAGCAACGCCCCGCAAATCTGTCGGTCCTCAGACTGCTAGGTACGTAATCAGGTCCTAAATATTGGGAAGTGTTGCATATATAAACAAGATTTTATTTGCTAATAATCAGTGTGAACTGTTTGTATACCATATTGATTTTGGAAATCATCGCAATTAATTTTACTCTGAAAATAACAGTGAGACGATCTGGATGAATGATTGTTCACTCGTCTGAGGCCTTATATGAGAGATTACAATAATGATGCACTTCAATTGCATACCTACTTAGTGTATTTGTTAGATGCTAACTGAATAAAGGACATGTATGATTAGAAACATAACATGTTATGCATCTGTGTTTTGGATTGTTCTTTAGTGTATTCTGCACTACTTTTGAAATGAAGATGTCCATATAAATATATATATATATATATATATATTATCTACTGGCGGTCGCCAGTAGATAGTTATAGTTAGGACCCTCTTACCATAGGAAATCCGCAACATTCTATTTTGAATAACTTTGGTGCCGGTCGACGAATCCTCGCGAAATTTTCAAAATAGGTGGGGCGTTGAGCTCCGCTCCTACCCTGAAAGTCTCGGGGGAATTCGTCAAGCGGGGGCTGAGATAAAAGGGGGGTCCCAAAACGCGTTTTTCCCATGCATTTTTCCAAAGGACCTTTAGACAGAGCTACAGCCCGAACGGCTGAACAGAATTAAATGAAATTTGGCAGAGAGGTAGTCCTCAGGTCAAGGAAGTGCCTTTTGTAGGTTTGGTGTAAATCTGTTCAGTAGATTCTGAGAAAATAGCCTTTAAATCAATATATATATCTGAGCCTGCTTACGGTGCGCTTACGGTGCGCTTACCGTACGCGTACGGTGACGTGCGCGAGCGCGATTCTGATTGGCTCTTAGATCTTAGTAAACATTCGAATCGGCCGAAACCAGGAAGCGGCGGCCGCCATTTTCTCTCTCGCACTCTGAGTGGGGCAGCATAAATGAAGCCAAAAAATGTCTAAAGGGGCAGTATATTGAGATCATAACCACCCAGCAGTGATATACGGGTCCCCAAACAACCCCCAAGGCCCCCAAATTTTTTTTTTTTTTTCGAAAAATCGCCGATTACGCTTACCGTACGCGTACGGTAAATTTAAAAAAAAAAAAAAACATTATCCACACTCTCCCCACCCCGTGTGCAAATAGTGCCCGAAGGGCACCATTTGTGCATGGCATATCAAAGTTATGAAAATAATAAAGAATACATTTCACAACGAAGCGCATAATATGTCCCCCATGTGCACACGGTGCGCGAAGCGCATCGTGCGTACATGGCCCATCCCGCATAACGTGGGCACGTGGTGCGCGCAGCACGGCACTAACTGCGTAAAGTGTGCGCGCGGTGCGCGAAGCGCACCGCGTGCTCACTGTGCGCGCACGGTGCGCGCACGGAACGAACTGCGTTAACTGGGCGCGCACGCCACGAATGGCGTAAAGTAACTTAGCATTTAAAAAAACGTACAAATTCAATGAAAAAACCATAGGTTTCACACACGTTATAGTTAGGAATTAGCATTTAAAAAACCTTGCAAATTCACTGAAAAAACCATAGGTTTCACACATGTTATAGTTAGCTGTACATTTCACTCGTAAAAAACCAATGAAATTCCCCCGTTAGTGCAGGCAACTATAACTCACGCGACCGCAATCTTCTGCTGATGACATATGTGTCTTTATGAAAAAAAAATATTTGTAATATATGTATAGCTAAAATTTAATGGAAGAAGACATGGGCAAATAAGTGTCTAAATACAGTATTAGCATCAGCAGAGGATTGCGGTCGCGTGAGTTATAGTTGCCTGCACTAACTATAACGGGGGAATTTCATTGGTTTTTTACGAGTGAAATGTACAGCTAATTATAACATGTGTGAAACCTATGGTTTTTTTCAGTGAATATATATATATATATATATATATATATATATATATATATATATATATACGCCACTCTCCGTGCAACTAAGCACGCGTGCACTCCTCTCATGCAATAACGCCAACTCCGAAGATACTCCAAAGAGTTTTAATTTTCAATGCATCGAGCCAAACAAAAGCACCCAACACGTTTTGGCGAAGCCGCCTTGCTCACGGGTAAATACTTTTCTATTACAGACGAACATTTAAACAAAACATTACACGTAAAAGTGACATAAAACATGATAACAATAAAAAAAGGACTAATGCACAAAAGAAAATCAGAAAACTGTCGGCCATCTTGTAGTGGTTATCAAAGGTATGTAAAGGTATGTAAGGACAAAGCAATGTGTATATTAACATACCAGTTAATAATATCTTCAATACACAGACTTTCTATGTACAAAGTGAAACAATAAATTCATTATTAGATCTCATATCTTTGTCCATCAACCTAAAATGTCATAAATCTGAACTGTAAACCTGGACCTTATCAACACTGCATACATTTCCATTTCACATATTTATCGATTATATTGACTTAATTACACAATTTACTATAATCAAGCAGAGAACAGTATCAACCGCGAGGCTCCCGAGTCATAGCAATAGCCCTCCTTGTTGCCTACTGCATATAATCAGTGTGCCACATAAACAAGCATTGACTTTAACTGTATAATATCTACCGTATTTCAATTAATAAGTACCCAGCTCACCATTGGTACCACTTAGCCCAATGTATTTCATGTACCCAAGTGGGTCATTACCCAATCATATTTGTACATTAATATTTGAATAAGTCAACAAAACTTTTAAGGCTGAGACTTATTACACAATATTCAAAATCCAAAGTGGGTTAATAATGAAATTAAAAAACTTTTTTAACAACAAGTTAAACATACAGGTTAAAATAACAATCAATCCCCAAGGTTCAATATTTATTCGTTCCAATATAATATTTCTGACCGCTATGCATGTGGTTCTTGTAGAGTTTATCTGCCTCCAGACTGTTTCACTGCCTAAAAATAAGAGGGAAAGATAGTGTCCATGATTCAAGATACAGATAGTTACTTAACACCAAAGGCCTTAAATTGAACATGAATTAAAATCCTAAAAATATTAACACAGTTATATCAGGTAGAAGGCTGGAGCCAAAGAAGGACAAAAGGAGCGATCTCCTAATTACTAATCTATAAATAACATGAGAGAGAAGGAGGGAAAGATTTCAGCAGATCCATATGTAGAGCCGTACTGGTCTGTGGTTTATTCTACGAGAAACCAGGACATTTCTTCCTCAGAGTTCAAGCCCCCAGGGATTTTAGTATCTAGTTCCAAGATAAATTTAGATTCTAACTGCTGTAGTCTACGAATCCTGTCCCCACCTCTACTGGAGGGGGTATTCGATCGACTACAAAGAATCTTAACAAATTGCGATTGCTGTTATGGAATCCTTCAAAGTGTCTTGCTATTGGTGACAACATGTTCCTATTCTGGATGGCTCTCATATGTTCTAAGATGCGTTTCTTGGCAGCAAACATAGTACTGCCCACATACTTCTTTGCACATGGACAGGTTAGAACATAAATGCAATGGTCTGAGAGACATGTCAGATGTTTATCAATGGGTTTCTCAGAATCTGTAATCGGATAGTATATACTTTTTATATTTGAACTAAATTTGCAAGCTTTACACGACATGCAGGTAAAAAGAAAATGAATGTCAGTGTTAGTGCTTTCGGTTTGTGACACCTCATTGCTACAAATTTTATCCTTCAAAGAATCGGCCTTTCCATAGGTGATGTTCGGGTAGTTACCTACCATATCTTCTAGACATGATTCTGTTTTTAAAGTTTTCCAAGGGTTGTTAAGACATATGCGTACAGATACGGAACTTGAGTTGAATGTAGTGATGTACCTGATGACATTATCATCCTGCCTAGCAGATTGCTCTTTGGGAGCTAGCAACTCACTTTGCTGCCTTGGAGCGTGCTGCATTGATTGAGTTAGAGTTGTAACCCCTATCTAGAAATCTCTCAGTCATACGATCACACAGTATATTTTTATACTACAAATTTTATTGTGTTTATATGTTAATACATATTTATCTAAATGTCAATTATTTTTTTTAATATGTGCTTAATTTTCATTTTTATGTATTCAGTATACTTTTTGATTAAATGTGTTACTTTATAATTGTTCAAATAAACATTTTACCTTTGTTTATTGCCTATTTTTAGTGGTATTGTGTTTCTATATTTTTTTAAACATCTGTTTATTGAAAGTTTAATAGTTACATAAACAACAGTAATCATTAGCACTGTCTTACATCTCAGTACAGAATTAGTTCAAGACCCCCAAACTCAATGGTGGTGTGGGACTGCCGTCATGAATTGTAGTGCTGAGTGGGCTTGCTGGCGGAGAGGGCCCTGAGCGGAGACAGTGTGCTAGCGGGGGATGCTGGGGCTATTGACATTGACATTGCCTCTACCCTGCCTGGGAAGTGACTGAGCATTATTACACTGCTTGGAGGGAGCGGGTCCCTTGCGGTCGCTTTGCTCCTCTCCTGTGTTCACTCTGACCCTGTTGTGGAGGCCTCAGAGGAGTAACCAACTGGATGGGATTACGCTGATGTGATCACCACATTGGAGGCCTGTTTGGCCTTCTGTGCCCCGCGGTCTTGGGTCGGACATCCCAGTTTTGCTGTTCTACATGTGGAAGGAGCGGGACAGTGCTCAGATAATGAGGAGGAGATGGTGGACCAATGGACGGATAAGGCCCTGGGTGGCCCCACACTGGCGTACATAATGCAGGCCATCACCTCTTCGAGGGAGGCCTTGGAGACCAAGATTGACGCTAGAGGAGTGGACCTTAGTTTATTAAAGGATGACCACCGCAAACTCAAGGAGCGGGTGAAAGCTAATGAGAACGTCACGGAGGAGGTCTCAGATGCAATCCTTACTTTACCACGTTCCATGAAACTGGTGGAGGACAAGGTCAGGGTCTTGGAGGCAAGGGCGGAGGACAGCGAAGGACACTCTTGCAGGAACAACCTGCGTATAGGGGGGGTCCCAGAACGGGAAGAAGGGGATGACGCTGTCAAATACATGGAGGCCTGGCTTAGGACAGAGGTGGCCCCTTCTTTGCCCTCGAAGGCACTCACAGGGTCCCGGCTAGACCCCCCCAGACCGGGGGCGCTCCCGCGGCCGATGGATGTGCGCTTACTCCATTATCGTGACAGAGACCATATATTGCAGCAGGGCCGGGGGAAGCAGAATCTTCAAATCGGAAATGCCAGGGTGAGGATTTTTCCGGACTTCACCAGGGAGGTGCAGAGGCAGCGTGCTTCTTTCCTCGCAGTAAAACGAAAACTCCGACAGTTGCAGATGCCGTATGCCATGCTGTTCCCTGCACACCTATGGGTGGTAGACAGGAAGGACACACACTTCTTTGCTACCCCGCAGGACGCATGGCAGTGGCTGGAGGCGCAACAGACAAGGTCCACAAATGCTTCTCCGACAAATGCTACAGGGTGGGGGTCGCCCGCACCCCTGGGCTTTCCGAGGGCTCCTAAATCGCCAGGACACCAACTTGAGAGAGAAAGAGCTGTGCAAGCGGTTGCAGAGATTAGCCGGGGTGATATTAGCCCAAACTCTACTGTTACTGGACATGGCACGGGCAGATCTGAGACTTCTCCTCCTAGCAGCACAAACAGGGACTCTGAACCTGACTTCCTGTGGTTATACCTTAAGCGGTGGACACTTATTTGCATGAGATGGATTCATGCAGCTGGCTGAGATAGGTCCATGTTCATAATGGGGACTGGTCGCTGGGAGAGTTTCCCCTTGGGGTGGAGGGCTGTTGGCACCAGCAACGAGCTGATGATGAGTGCCCCCATGTTCGCTGTGGTCAGGGGGGTGGCCGGGGAGCTCTGGGTCCTATAGGGCCAGCACACGCTTCACCACATTTCGTGAATAGTTGTTTGTTGCACTAGTTTGGACGGGAGCTAGTTCAAATGTACCTGTCCTTGAGAGAGGGAGTTGGGGAGTTCAAGGGGTTGATGGGGGTTTTCTTGGGAACAGGCATGCCGCTGGGGGGGCCATGATGGAGAGACATTGAGGGACGCACCATGGGATCCCCCATAGGCATTAAGTGTATGTCCTGGAACGTTCGGGGGATGCACACTATGACGCGCCGCCACAAGATACATGCCTCCTTTCCGAGGAGAGGGGTGCAGATTTCCCTGTTGCAGCATCTCACAAAGCAGGAAGGGGTGGCACTACAGCATAGATGGTTAGGGCAGGTGCTTTGCACAGCGTATTCGGCCTTTGCTAAGGGCACATTGATTTGGGTCCGAGCGGGGATTCTATTTCAGAGCACTGGGCAGCTGGTTGATCTGGATGGCAGATATGTGGTGGTGGTGTGGCACCTAGACGCTAGGAACATTTTATTGGGAAGCCTATATGCCCCCAACATAGATCAAGCTGCATTTTTTGAGCATCTGTCTGGGAAGCTGGCAAACATGTTGACGGGATCAGTGTTACTGGGGGGTGACTTCAACTGCATCACAGATGTTGACCTGTACCGCACTCACCTTCCCCTTGTAGATGCCCCACTGAACAGACTGGCAGCATCGAGATGGGCTTGGCAGGAGCAATGGGGACTGACGGACTCTTGGCGGGCTCATCACCCAAGGGATAGGGATTACTCTTATTTTTCTCTGCTGCATGACTTGCATGTTTGCCTGGATTCAATTCTTTGTTCACTGGACGTGCATGGAGGGGTTGTGCATAGTGAATACTTAGCTAGAACAGTATCAGATCATAATCCGTTGCTGGTTTCGCTAAATTGGATGCGGGATCGCCACACCATTCCCACGTGGCGTCTGAGGCCGGAGGCACTGGAAGATCTAGTGTTCCATGAAGCAATAGGCGCTGCGATTGAGGATTATTTTAGGAGCAATGATGGTACGGCGTCAAGTCCACTTGTTGAATGGAATGCTTTTAAGTCAGTGATCAGAGGGCGTTGCATAGGGGAGGTGGTGGGAGTGCGAAGGGTACTGCTGCAGGAGGTGCAAAGTGCAGAACATAGACTTAGAGAAGCAGAGATAGAGAGACCTGAATGGCCTGATAGGTAGGGGTGGGCGGAATTTGCGAAATGAACTTTCGCAAATTATCACAAAAATGCTAAAAATCTCCGTAAACATGTCGGAAATATCGCAAAGACACGGAAGATTTTTTTCCCGCCTGTTCGCGGTAATTTTTGCGTGATTGCGGGTCCTAACTTACCCATTCGGTTGCTCACGGGCGCGGCCATCTTGTTTTCACTTGTCCCGCCACTTTTACTGCACCATATTTTTCACAAACCATTGTTTGTTTCCAAATGCTATTTTTTTACCAACAATTATCCTTCGATCTGTACCGTTTCAAAAATCTTATCCCTGCCTCTGCTATGATGACTCTCAGTACTACTACTACTATCAGTCTGTCTGTACTGTAGTAGCTAAGCTTGCCCAGTTGGCCAGTGCCACTCTTTATGTGAAAGGTTGTAATATAAAACTCATATTCACCAGTAGCTCTAGCCATTGAGTCCAATCCTTTGGGTCGTCCTCTTGTACTACTTCTATTCTTATTGATCTTGAGTCTTTGTTAATCTTGAGGCTTTGAAAATTCACAGCAACAAAAGCCCAACCAGATATATTACTATTTTGATAGGATAGCCTATAGGACATACTACTACTGTTGTAGGGAACTTGCACATACACAGACCTTTGCACAAGAAAATAGGATGTTGGTAATGGTAGGTTGGACCTTCCTCACACACCTCAATCAGAAATTCAGAACGCACCACAATCCCCTGCTCGACTATAGTACTGTCTTGTCATCACTATAAGGTCTCCGAACCCTCCCCCCAAGATACCCAACAAGTACACAACCCAGAACATAACACACCCAACCTCTCAGTCGTGGAAGCAATGCACATGCACACCCTTACTTTAATTTGCTCACTCGTGTAAGTTAGTCCACACCAAATACCATGTCTATGTACGTTCAAAATGTTTATTTTGAATTGAGAAGCTCTGTACATTGTTCAATTATAAAATGCATCACCAACCGGAAAATCACTAACATTAAAACAATAAACATTGTTACACTTACTTACAGTTGGGAATTAAATCATGATAACTGAACAGTGGTGGAAGGCAGCACCACCATCCCCTAGGAATTTAGTTATATAAATTTATAAATGAAGATGTGAGTGAAGGGACCCCTCACCTTAGAAGAACCTAGTACTGGTAGTTGTTGCATCATTCAGAAGCTCTGCAAAGCTCTGGTTCGTAGAAGGGAATCTTCCGTCTGTAATGTGAAAAATGAAATGGTGCGCATTAGTATATTGCAACTTGCAAGCATTTCTCAGCCGTGCCAAAAAGTGTAGCATTTATTGATAAGCAATATGGACTAACAGTACACCAGTACTTCCTAAAAAAGTGGCTTGTTAATGTTTTTGTTGACCGCTTGTATGCAGCGCGTAGACTAGACAGTAGCAGTGTGAGGCAGGTCATGTGGCCTCAAAGGTGTCTTATACAAAAAGCTGCAAGGTAACGTCACATGTGCAAAAATAAAAGAGACAAAGGTAAAATGGTTGCATGGCTCGGGCTAACTAAACAAAGGCTAGAATGACCATATATAACCATTAGTGTCTACTCTACTACTACCTGATTTGTACTAGTGATGTATGTTAATATTAACTCGTTTTTCAAACTTGCTACTGATCAATAGGGGGGAGGTGAATATGACGCCTAATAAATGTGTAATGTTTTCTAGGCGCACTACCGACTACCATTGCCGGGGCCAGCGAAGGCGACGCGGAGGGAGAAGATGCTGCAGTTGCTGCAGATACCAACGGAGCGGTAGGGGGAGTGGCAGCACCAGTGGCGGGCGGTGGTAAGTTAGATTCATAATCCTTAACTATTGTTGAACTTGACAGTACACTCACTGCAAGGGTGTACTGTATGTATATGTATACTGTACTGTTGAGACTTAGGGCCCCGCCGACACCGCAGGGGCAAACCTCCCACCATCCCTGTAGAAAAGGGTTCAATATGGCGGTGGTGTCTCTCTGAACACACCGCCAGCCATATAATCTGCATTTTGGAATGTCTTTGCGTGGCGGCATTGCCGTCCGCCACGGAAAGGCATGCAGACATTGCAGAGTATGCTTGGGGACCCCCATGGAGGGTACCTACCTATGCTATGGTACCCCCACTGCCTTTCAAAGCAAAACATGACAGTCTCCGTGCAGGGTCCGTCATGTTGTGCTTGGAAAAGCAGCGCAACATGTATTTTTAGCATTGCTTTCGGCACTGCCAACCAGAATGTAAAAAAAACAGGATGCGCCCACCACTGTGCAGGGCGCATCATCCTAATTAATTGTCCCCACGGGACCCCCACCCTTTTTAGCGTGAGGATGGCGGGACAAAGTCCGCCCGCCATCCGAAGTCGTAAGTAAGTATGAGTTGTTGTGAACGTTTGAAGAGTGAACTAGAAGACTAGAATCCCTTTAATTAGCATAGGAGTGGGAGTATTGAGCAACCAATGGCCTCATCTATCTGATTCCAACTCCGCTTTGAAAGTTTTATGGAGAAGAGCACCTGGTGCACTGTTCAACTAAAAAGTGAAAGACGGGTGGAAGGAAGAAGGACGGGCGAGATTTAAAATGTTATGTACTACTGTGCTTTATAGTGCTACTCTACCATGCCACTATGTGTATACATAATTAACTTGTCTTACTGTTTTTCTAAGAGTATATTTTACAATTGTCTTGTTTTTTTCTTTTTGATACACAGCTACTCCTAAACTCAACCGAAAGTAGTTGGCCGCCAAGGCACGGCGCCGGAAGCTGGAGGAAATCCAGCAGGAATACCGGCGGCTGGTGGTCTTAGCAGAGGAGGAGGAGGACACTGCGGCAGCAATTGAAGCCTCCTCCAGTGCCCCGGGCCCCAGCCACCGCCCTCCAGCAATACGGCGTCACCGTCTGGCGGCTGCCCGCCGCCACCGTAGTGCCATCTCTCATGCCCCCCCCACTGTGGCTGCAACTGCCGCACCCTCAGACGCCGCATCGCCCTTTAGAGGAGCAGATGCTTGTCCTCCTTGAGTCCCGCACCACACCTTAGTCCCTGTCATCAAATGATGCCCTTTTTTAATTCTTGTTTGGGTGGGGGGAACTGGTTTGGGCGTTGGGTTTGGGTTTTTGCTTTACAGACTTTTTCTCCTGGACTTTCCTATGGACATTGGTTGGGGTTAGGGAGGGGGGTGGGTCAGCTTTTGTGGGTTTAGTTTATTTTTGTTAGGGTAAATTAAATATATTTTTCTATGTTACATGCAATGTTGTTAATGTTTTGTAGGTGGGGTAACTGTTTTACATTACACTGTTTCCTTGCTGGTGCAGGGCCGCCCATAGCCTGTGTTTGATTTAAATAATTGTGTGACTGTGTAAGACACAAACAGATAGATGCGACACACCTCACTGATTGACTTGTCCTTCTAGTACTTTCAGTCTGTCCTCTAGTCTATGCATTCTTTATCTGGACTGGTGTGTGAAATTGAAATCATTGACAACATGTCCATTATTAATTCTGCCTCCCCCAAACTTCTCTCTTACCTGTGCTTGATGTTTATGTTTAACTTTGGCACAGCAATGGCTGCATGGTGAAAATGGTTTCCTTTTTCTAACATGCCATGATTGGGGTGGTGGTGGTAGTAGTATAGTAGTAGTAGTAGACACTGGCAGGGCGGCAGCATTTGCATAAAAAGAAAAGGAGACAGTCAATCGCCTTTGAGAGACTGTTAGAGGAGTAGTAAAATGAAGTACAGTACAGAACTTACCGAGCAACAATAATATGCTAAAATATTTTACAACAAAACATAATGATGGTTGGGATAGCCTACTAGACAGAGTTACAAACTATAGTTGTGTCGAGTCACTTGACTAGGCCTACAGCCTAACAGTTAGTGCTGTATATGAGGAATGACAACAAACAAATCCAATCAATACAGGCAATTAATGCTGAGGTATATGTTCCTTTGTTAAATAGAATAACCTCTAAAATATCCTACTCATGGGTGGGCAAGCAGAAGAAGATCATCGCTCTGCCTTGAAATTGAAGTACTGTTGCTTTTGCCACATCTGCCCCAGCAAGTGTGTGATTAAGTATTGGTGTACATTTAATTTAGTCACACAGCCCGGGGGAAGAGGGTTAGGGTTTGTTGAATGGATGGGAAGGGGGTTTTTGGGAAAGGTTTGACATAGAAAAACAGTATGCATGGACAAACAAACGACAATCATTGAAGACTACCATATCCATATGTTAAGGGAGAAAAAGGAAAAGCATGCATGATGATGAGACACCCGGATTACATACACTTCTAGTTATTGCTCTGTTGTTCCCGCCTTAATATTTTTACAGATAGCAAATAGAAATTTTAAATATTGGTAGGGAAGAATCGTAAACAGAGAGCAAACCTAATGATGATAATAACAACTCCAAGAACACACTGTTGTAACGATTGTATACAAAATATTAATCAAATTATTTAAAAGAAGATAAAAGTGAATACTGTTACTGTGTTATCCTGGTAAAAAATGTTGACTGGATTTGCATCTCGGCATTCCTCTTGGTCCTCTCGTCCATCAATCTTGGGTGTGTCGCCTCGCCACTCGCCACTGCCCGGCTGGAAAAAACATGTTGATTTATTGGTAAGGTAAGTGTGCATTGTAATGTTTTCCAAAGTATAGGGCAAGGCCCAGCCTGTAATTGTAGATGGAAAACCAAAGGGGAAATTGAGAAACAAAGTTGAAACAAATGCACAAGTTATGGTGTAGTGCAACAAGAACACTTTCCGAGGTGGCATGTATGTATCATCTCTACTCTAGTCTGTTTCCAGCATTGACCTTCAACAATAACAGGAGAGAGCAGGCCCACAGTGCTTAGCAGTAGAACATCCTACGTTAAGACTTTAGAGTACTTTTTTTTTTTTTTAAAGAGTTGGACAAAGGCAAAGCACATTATCCATTCCAAGCATAGCATTTTACAGTTTAAGTTAGTAAATCAATGCACCGCAGTCATCCGACCGCTACACTCAATTCCACTTCTACACAGACATTTGGGTCTTCTGTGGTTGTTGTTGACGTGTTTACCTTTAGGCTTTTTAAGTTTATTCCACTCATGAAACGTCCTCTTGACTTCATCATCATCTCCGATACTTTTACTGACTGACTGTGAAGATCGGCCTGCAGTAGAAGTAAAATTGGTATTACACAACAAGAGTAGAAATATTATTGACTTGAGTCAGTCTTTAGTGTGTACAGAAAGATAGATTACTAGTACACTTTAACTTCACTTTGTGCACAACAACCAAAAAACGAAAACACAAAGACCAATCGCTCAGAGTCAGGTGTCCAATGCATGCCATTAATTGTCATTACCTGTTCCTTCTCATCTTAAGTTAACGGGCCATCTAGTTCGCCATCATCATGATGGACGGTGCTGTTGTGTCAATCATACTCTGCGCAGATTGAGTGAGTCCCCTTCCTGTATTGAATTAAAAGCAATGTATCACCAAGCTGCAGGAGAAGTACAAATTTCTTATTTGCAAGAAGGGGAAATTGAATTCACCTTGAGTTAAGTTTAGTGTGTTCTGTAGAAAGTTGATTAGTGGCAGTGCACAAATACATAAATTCATGCACAACAAACACAACAAAATCATTCAGTCTGCGACTCTGCGTCCAATGCATGGCATCAATCATTACCTGTTCCATATTATTTTCAGTTAATGTCCAGTCTCTCTCGGCTCTGAAAGGAGGATAGCTATAGTAGTCATCTGATTCATGCTCCACTTCTTTTGGCAGGACTAGGAAAGTTTGAATTTGTTCTTGTAGTATTTTACCATCATCCAATCATCATTCATGAGGGCAATGGATTTGGGCGGGACATTCAGTATGATGGAGCGGAGGAGCTGGATTTGGAGGACTGTACTGTCAAATTGCAGACACCTGAAAATTGTATATTAAATAAGAAGAGTAGAAGACGGTGATAATGGATTTGTTGTGATTCACAAGTTTGTAACCGAAACGACAGACACACAAATAAAGGTGGGAAAAAGGGAGGAAGACAGTAAGTGCAAGCCTAATTGTCAGTGAAGTATAGCTCGTCCTCAAACTCTGGGGGGTCAGCCAGTAGTAGGTAATAATCATCATGTGACACACTACTTCCGTCACCTGAGCCGCTGTCCTCATCTTCCTCCATTGCTTCATGTATTGTGTAATTTGGTGGTATGAAGTGCTGATTCATTTTGATCATTGCTAACCTCTCCACGTTTTTGGGCGAGACACTGGTCCTTCTCAATGTTACAATGGAACCAGCAGCACTGAAAACACGTTCGGAAGAGACACTTGCAACAGGGCAAGCCAGATAGCTTATCGCCAGCCTGCTGAGCTGTGGCCATTCAGACCTTTTCCTATACCAATACTGCAATGGGTTTTGATCAATGTACACCTCTGTTGGGTCATCCAGATAGGCCTGGACCAGCCGCTCAATGTTCAGGGTTGCTGCTGGTAAGCTTTTGTGCTCTTTTCTCTGAGCATCAGCACTGTGCTTATTAATGCCTAACTTTACATACCAATCGTGTAATGATTGTACTCGGCCTAATGATCTAGTTATTGTTTCTGTGGTCGATAGTGATGGTGAGTGTTGTGATCCAAACGCACTGCCCTCAGCCGACGAAGTTGCACTTAATCCTGCATGGCCTGCTTCAGTACTTCTTGTGGGTTGATCTTGCGGGCTTTTTATTAGCAGCCGTTCGTTTTCCAACTTACTGGCTGCTTCAGCTATACAAGTTTTGTAGCGGGCAACATCAATCTCGGAAAAAGCAAAGAATGTCTTCAGTCCAAATTTTGCACGTGGATCCAGAATTGTGGCACAAATGTAATGTTCTTGTGACAAAATTTTATTTTGTATCCTTACATTTTCAGCTAAGCGCCGGGATAAGCTCTCCACCAAGTCATGGGCTTGCCTTTTGTCCTCTACACCTTTGTATGATTCAGACACATTATTCAGCTGATGCTCTAGCATTTGCAATAATGGGATAGCTTGGCCCATTGTACAGTCCTCCTTGCTGACTTCACGTGTGAAGACCTCAAAAGGACAAAGCATCTCAGTCAGGCATTTAATAAGGCTCCATTGCTCCATCTCAAGGTTCATGCCTTTAACAGTAGCATCCCCTCTTCTTTTCCAGACATATTCATGGAGTGACCTGTATTGCTCATACAGACGATCAAGCATGTAATACGTTGAGTTCCAACGTGTTGCCACCTCCTGGATGAGTGCCTTGACTGGCATCCTATGTTCACATTGGATGGTCCTCAGCTGCTTCCGAGCTTTAAAAGAATGGCTGAAATGTGTGCATATTCTTCGGCAGATGGCCAGTAAATTGCTGACTATGAGTTCTTTTTCAGAAAGTCTTGAACTATAATGTTTATGCAGTGCGCCAAACACGGAACCCTGAAATAGGAACCAAGTTCCATGGCCTTAAGTACATTACTGCCATTGTCTGTGGCAACAAAGCCAATACCAAGCCCTCTTGGCCGCAGCCATTCCAAAACCTTGCGGTGAAACTTGTGTAAAATGTTTTCAGCCATATGAGATTTCTCCATGGCGAACATGGCTACAGTTGCATGTTTCCGAGTACCTTCAAAAACCGCAGCTGTGTCAACAGCACCTCGTGCAGATTAGGCCTGGGCTAAATTTCCGTTCCGTTCCGTTCGCGGAAATTGCGATAATTTGACATTTTCGCCTTCCGCGGAGAGCGTGAAAATGTCAAAATTTCCGCTTTCCGCAGCTTGGCGATAATTTGTTTCTTGCTTGCTCTGTAAAATAATACATTCTCGCACGCGCGCGCTCGCCTTACCTGAATCCCTGCGTTCGCTGACAAGTTTTCTTGATCCGGTCGCGTTCTCCATGAGATGTTGGATTGTTTTTAGCCATTTGCGCTGTCTCGCGACAGTTCGCGCCCGCAGTGACGTCATGCGTCGCGCGATCACATCTTTCTTCTCGCGATCATGCACCGCGAGACAACTCAAAACAAGATGGCCGCGCCCGCGAGCAACCACATGGGTAAGTTGGCGACCCGCAACCATGCAGAAGATCTCACGAACACGCGGGGAAAAAAATCCGCATCTTCGCGATATTTCCGCTTGTTTGCGATAATTTTAAACATTTTCGCGATAATTTGCGAACGTGGATTTCGCAAATTCCGCCCACCCCTAGTGCAGATAGCTTATCTCTAACCCCCACAAAAGATGTCCAGTGTGCAGTGATGCACATGTAATCTGTGGCTCGGCAACTGGTCCAGATGTCTGTTGTCAGGTGGATATTGTGAACAACACTCTGCTGCAAAGCTTGTCCAACCAATTCCAGCACATCATGATGTAGTGCCGGAACAGCAATTCTTGCGAATTAGGACCGGCTGGGAACCTTCCATTTATGGCAGATGGCAGACACAAATTCAAGGAAACCCACCCCTTCCACAAATGAAAAAGGAAGGAGGTCCAGCGCTTACATTTTTGCCAGCTTCGCATTGTACAACCGTGCCGTTGGGAGGTTGCGTTGGAACTGCCCCTCCAACCTAAACATGCTCTCAAGGGTAGGCTGGATTACTTTCCTTTTTGGGGCTGTTTTCATTAATCCACTAAGGCTCAACGACACAGATTGTCTCATTGCGGTACTCGGTCGCCTTGGTGTCTCAGCCTGACTCAGAGTGTGGCTCTTACTGTGGTGCCACTCTAATGTTAATGAGGAGGATGTGGGCATTACCACTGTACTACTGGGGACAGGGCTGGAAATGCCTCCCTCTTCTTCACCTTCCACCGCAATAATATTGCTCCCTGATTCTTCCTGACCAACTTCAATGGGTTGAGTTTTTCTACTTTCTTTTAACTGAAGTAGGTGATCCTCCCACACAATAGTGTGGTATATTCTGAGATGACTTGCTTGTCCTCCGGTACCATAGTTTGTACCAAGCTTACCACGCCGAACACCTTGCCGACAAATTGAGCATATAGCAATGTTCTCCTCCTTGGCGCTAACAGAAAAGAAGTCCCAAACTGGGGAGGAGAACTTTCTGGCACTGCTGGATGTGCCACTTTCAATACCAGATGAACTGGAGAGTGTGCTTGAAATGTGACCCTGTGCACCTAGACTGTGACTTTTACTACCACTACCTACTGAGATGGTTGAGCTGGATGTAGGTCCCTGCCGGGCCTTGGAAAATATGGCAGCTGGAGGTAGTGGTGGTGTAACCTGTGTTGGTGATATCCGTGCTACATCCCGCTAAGTAGCAGCCTTTCTGGATAGGGTGAGAATGTTGGTCTCCAATCCCTTTGGGGCGGGAGTAATGTGCGTGATGACTGGCTTTTCTTCATCAACATCCTCACCACCCTCTTCTACATCTACCTCCATAACTCTAAGTTTTTCTGGGACCTTCCTTTTCAGAAGCATTGTCTTGCGGCGTATATCACTCTCAGACTGAGCTGGTGGGAGCCAAGTGGCATCACGATCATCAGAAGCGGGGCTTGAAGAAGAAGATGATGGACTAAGCCTCCTTTTCCTTGCTGGTGGTCTGGAAGACAATAGATCTTCTGAAACAGTGGTTTGACTTTGCTCCACTTTGTCTGCAGGAAGCTCGATTTCCTGAAATGCCCCTACGTCAGGAGCAACAACAACTATGGTGGGCTGCTGCGGCCGCTGCTGTTCTTGTTGCGGCCGCTGCTGTTCTTGTTGCGGCTGCTGCTGTTCTTGTTGCGGCTGCACACTTATCTGCTGAGTTTGCGCCTGCGTTGAACTTGATTGTGTACTACTTTGCGGTAATATGTGTGCAAAAGGTTTCCCCTAGGTACTTTTAGGTCCAAGAGGAGGGGAAAGAGACAAATAAGGAGAAAAACCTCTTATCTGACCTATCTTATTTCTATAGACTTAATCACTTTTATGTTGCAAAGAACCCCAGAATGCAAAGTTACTTCAAAAGCATTATCATTTTTTATTTCAATTATTTTCTTTTTTTTAAAAAAATATACATAACAGAACATTCATAATTGTTCTATTTAGAATCTAATTCATATGTAGAACATACATTACTTCACACAATGTTTCCACATAAATTTAATTTCATAAATACTTGTGAATATAAAAGACAAAACTGTATAAAGAAACCTATGTGGAGAGACCCCAAAGGGAAATAAAAAAAATCGTCACATCAACATTCTCACCTATCACTCACTCTTGCATACTATCAGACATTCTACCAAGGGCAATTTTTGATTTCTTATTAAAACCACAAACCAACTCTGGCAAGAGATCCTGCTCAAATTCTAATTCAAAGGAAATATATACATAGACTTTGAATAGTTCTTGCTAAGTCCTAGGATTCTAGGATCAGGACGTTGAGATTGAATTCTTCTGTGGATCTCCCAGTGTATGGTCGGTACTCCCGGTCGACGTACGTTTCGGAGACTGAATATAAGTTATACGTCTCCCTCTTCAGGACCAGTGTATTATTACAGGTATCTTTATCATCTGAGCGGCGAAAACATAGGGGTCTCTCCATGTGGGAATACAAAGAAAGAATTTTTTGTATAAGAGTCCTAATTGCAAATTGGGGTTGATTGATTTTCAAAATAACTTTTATATATGTGCTCTAGCTTAGTTAGAGCCACTGCAGCTAAGAGATAAATTTAGCAGCATCATGTTATCGTTTCTAACAACATTGCGCACAAAGGAAAAAAGGGGGATAGTACCCAAGAGATGAGTCACCAAATAGTGCTACAAAATGCAGGAAAAGTGTCATAAGAAGAGTTAAAACCTTGATAAATTTACTAAGTATTACGCAAGCTAAAAAGAAGAAAGAAGAAGAATGTTGACATAATAATCGCCTACGTGTGTTTATTGGCGTAGCCTCTGATTTCCAAACACCTGTTCCGTGTTCCAACTGTTGTAGTAGACACGAAAATATTCTAGAGGTTCAACTCTGTTAGATGACAAATAGAACAGAGATATGACCTTTAAGTATATGGTTGTTGTTAATTGTTTGTTTCAAAGAACTGAGGCTTAAGATTGTCTCACCCTCTGAAAATTTTTGTATATCCTGGTATATTAGGCCATTACTTCTACGTTCTGTTTGTTCAAGGGCACAACGAAAGTGATTGATCCCACTGTTTACAATATTTGTGTCAATTACATCTAAGGACAAAGAAATGAGAGTATATATTTATCAGGGATGCAATAACAAAGTGATCATCCAGCGATGGCACATTTATGATACCTTAAGGTGCTTACCCAAATTATTTAGGTGCATAAATCCTTACAGAGGTGCGCTGCATGTCTATCCTTTTGCTTTGCGCAGTTTGAAAGGCTTATTGTGTTCAGGGATACAATCTAAAAGGGAGGAAGACCAAGGATTTGCCGTTTGACTCTTGTGAAATTCTACATTTAACCGGTAGACAACAAGAGAATACATTGATTAATGTAGTTACCAAAGACAGCATGCAGTGACACTAGCATAGCGATGCCTTTAATGTTTTGTTAATGCTCAAAGCAACCGTTCAAAATTCAAAATTCCAATGACCTCAGGCGACTGCGCTCTAGTGTGGAATATTGGAGATAACCTTTCTGTTGTGCATATTTAGATCACTAAGTGTGTATATTTTAAAAAATAGAGTACACACACGCTATATGCAAAACGTATATTTGGTACCAGGTGAACAAAATTAGAACCGGATTATAAACGCAAATGCGAGAGCTGTATACAGAGCGTGTGGCCGTTAAATGATGGACAAGATTAAAACCAGCAATCTCACACATGTGAACACGTCCAATATGGGATGTACTCTCTTAGTCTATATTGTCTACGGGGGCTTCTACCGTCGCGAAATAGAAAAGTGGCAATATACTTTTAGTTGTGAGCAGACCCTTTAAGATGCAATTCCTATTTATGTCAATAGATTAAGTTACTAGAGCTTCCGATCCGCTTACCTCCTAGCTTGTGCAGCTTCTCGCTTTCGGTTCTACCGGATCAGGAAAGCGCGGGTGTAATGGTGGCCTCATATTTGTTTAAAAAACACTACGGTCACATGTTGCAACGTAACAGTCAAGGGACGTGACACGTCCTTCAAAGGGAGAGTGCGCAACAGTAAGCGCCATCTTTGGATGGTATGTAAATTAACATAATATCTACGGGGAACATTGTTTCTGCAGTTTAAAAGAGAAAAGTGATTTATCAAAAATATTTGTAGAAAGATATGTGTTGGTCAAATATATAAAAAAGGTTCATGCAGACCATACACATAATGATCTAAGGCATGAATATAGTAATACTAATCCTTTTTACAAAAGACTCAGAGAGCAGTGTTCGTATTCCGATAGTTGAAGATAACTGTAAACGCTTGTATCTGTTTTGATAATAACGCTGTATGGCGTGCACAGTCACATAGGCAATGCGTCCATGAGGGCTAAAGTGGTCACCATCTTGGAATGGTCTAAGGTGATCGGTCGATATTTGTGACAAGAAGCAAAGGTGTTTTGTCTATGTCACAGGGAAGTTACCTTTGTTATATAGAACGGATCCAATGTTAATGGGTGTGGATTGCTCCTAACTAGACTTTTTCGAGCTAACAAGGACAGAGATGAAAAAATGCCATATGAGTTGGAAGCCAACCAGTGCAAAACTGAAAAATGATTTAGCAAGTGACTTTCAAAGATCTAGAAAATTGGGCACAGTATACATAGATTATTCTGTAACTAACCAGATAATTTCCTCATTGAGGCCTTTATGTACAGTGTCCAAATGGAAAATCCAAAATGTTTCACGTTGTTTTCTAGTTTTAGCTGGATCCTTGCCTGGTATTATCTTGACCTTTTCAATGATGATCCATTTTATTTCCGTTTCCTTGTGTTTGTGATCAAGGTAATGCTTGACCAAAGGTGCTTGTAATTTATTAGTTCTTATAGCTGATTTATGTTCCGAGAGTCTCAAACGAAACTCTCTAGATGTTTCCCCTATGTAGCCAAGGCCACATGGACATAATATCAGGTAAATAATGTTGGAACTCCTACAGTTGGTCATTTGTTGTAGTTTGCCTGATTTTTCGCCATATGTCCAAGTTTGTGAGACTATGGCGTGGTCGCATGCATGGCAGTTGCCACATCTGTGGTTTCCTATGGGTAACGGTTTGCCATCCAGGGTGGTTTGTCTGGTCTTGTTTAGTGGGTGGAATCTACTGTGCACCAGTTTGTCTTTTAGGTTGGAATTCCTTCTGAAGGCTACTATTGGTTCATGTATGGTATTAACGTCTTCGTTGGTATTCAGGATTTTCCAATTTTTATCCAAAATCTGTTTGATTTTATGATTGATGTTGGAATGATCCACCACACATACAAGTTTTTCCATTTTCTCCTTGGGTTCATTGCTGATAAGGGCATCTCTGTTATAATATTTAGCCCGTTTGAGTGACTGACGTATCAGTCTTCTCGGATAGCCTCTGAGAAGGAGACGTTCCTGGAGAGATTCGGCATGTATCATGAAATCTGCGATGTTAGTGCAGTTTCTCCTAATTCTTAGAAATTCCCCAAAGGGGATGGAGTCTTTTTGGCAAGGAGGATGGTAGCTCGTATGTTCTAAGATAGTGTTTTTGGCTGTCGGTTTTCTATATAGGCTGACTTCTAAGTGCCCATGGTTGCCTGTAATCCATATGTCTAGAAATTCTACTTTGTCAGCGGAATATTTGCCAGTAAATTTCAAGTTGTTATCATTTAGATTTAGCCAAGATATGAAGTCCAGAAGATCAGATTCTAAGCCTGTCCAAATAAAGAAAATGTCATCTATGAACCGATGCCACTGAGTTATATTCTCAAAAAAAGGTGCAATCTCATTGAAAATATGTTTGCGCTCAAATTCCCCCATAAAAATGTTGGCTACACTTGGGGCACAAGACGCCCCCATACTTGTGCCTTTGACTTGATAGTAAAGGTTTTGTTTGAATTCAAAATAGTTATGTTGTAACACAATTTTGAGGCATTCCAAAATGAACCCATCAGGTCTATCCCCAGGTGTCCTGGTCAAGAGGGCTGCCACCGCCTCTATAGCCAGGTCCTGGGGAATGTTGGTATATAAAGACTCTATGTCAAGGGTGACAAGTAGTTGTGTATTGCAATTGAATGGTTTATGTTCCAATGTTGCAATCATATGGCCTGTGTCTTTGATGTATGAGGTGTACTGAGTGGTTAGAGGGCAAAGAAAGGTATCAACATATTTTGACAATGGTTCCGTACATGAGTTTATAGAAGAAATGATGGGTCTTAGTGGTGGGTCCAAGATATCTTTATGGGTTTTCGGGACTCCATAAATTGCTGGTATAACCGTATTGGTTCTGTTAAGATAAGCTAATTCTTTCTGGCAAATATATCCATCAACAAAGGCTTTGGTTGTGGTGATGTCTATCAAGTTCTTAAGTTGATCTAAAGCCCTCATATTGGATTGTTGGTAATGTTCTGGTTTTTCTAACATGGTGTTGATTTTGTCAACATATTTGTTTGTGTCCATTATTACAATTCCACCTGCTTTGTCACATGGTTTTATTGTAATATGAGAGTTATTCTGCAGGTTTTTTAATGCCTCCTTTTCATTAGCAGTCAGGTTGGAATTTGGTTTAGGGATGAACTTAGTTATCTTCTGAAGTTCTTTGATGACAGTTTTCTCAAAGATATTAACTTCAGGTCCCACCATGTCTAAAGTTGGTGTAAAGGTAGATGGGAGTTTACAGCCAGAGTAGTTGAGTTCTGGCTCTGTCGTGGTGGTGGAAGCGAAGAACTTAGCCAATCTTATTTTACGAAAGAAGGAGAACATGTCATGATTGAGTCGAAACCGATTGAGCTGAGTGCTGGGAACATACGATAGTCCTCTACTGAGAAGTTTAATTTCATCTTGAGACAGGATATGTTCAGATAGATTGAAAATGGGTATCTGTTCGTCGTTGTTAGATGGTATGTTTATGCTCTCCAGTACTGTTGATTTCTCGTACGCATGTACGGTTGTGGATGTGGAGGCTCTATCGGTTGGTAAAAGTTCTGATCTGGCCTTGAATATCTCATTCTGGCTCTCCCTCTGCCCCTGGATAAAAAAGGGGAGTTAGGCTGGGACCTCGGGTACTGGTTGGTGAAGTGTCCCCGCTGGTTCCTCTCATTGTAGTTATATCCATCTCCTGTCCCTTGTGTTTCAGGGTCTGAGTCAGATGAGTTGGTATCTGAGAAAGTTACCACTTTGCCTCGCCTAACTGGTCGTGGATTATATTGATCTTGTTCTGATGATCCTTCCTGATAGTAGTTACAGACTAGGTAGGGGTATACCTTTTCTTGTGAAAACCACCTAATATCTTTTTTAAGCTTTTCTGTTTTTTTCTTTATTAGATATTTCTCAAACTCCTGTATTTCCTGATTTATATTCAGCAGTTTAGCTTTGTCATCATCCAACGCTGTGCTTGCCTTGAGTTTGTCTTCTAAGTCAGTAATTTCTTGGTTGAGGACTAGGATCATTTCTCGTACTGTTTCTACAATGAGTAGCATCCAATCTCTGGAGCATCGGTTGGCAATGTGTGACCAACGTTCCAGAAATTTGCGTACCTCAACAAAAAGTGCTGGTACATTTCTCACTCTGAGGCCAGATGGTATAGTTCCTGCTTTAAGATATTCTAACATAAAAAAAGCGTGGGACTCCATCCTTTTTGCTTTCTTTCTTAGGTTTAACAGTTTGGTCCATTCACTATTGCTGCTATCAAAGGTACATATGTTCGTGCTGTTACTACCTGATATTTGTCCAATCATGGTGGCAAAATCATCATCTGAAAAACCAAAAGTTTTTAGGCCTTCCATGTTACTACAGTTACTGTGAGAAAGAGGGAAAAAAAGAAGTTTAGAAAAAGGGGAGATAGACTGAAAGAAAAATTAATTAGCTAAACAATGTAAAGAACGCAAAATGATGCTGAGCCGCGCCACTGAAAATTTTTTTTTAGAACAAGAGCAACCTGCGGTGAAAACCGCTAAAGGAACATGTGTGCAAAAGGTTTCCCCTAGGTACTTTTAGGTCCAAGAGGAGGGGAAAGAGACAAATAAGGAGAAAAAACCTCTTATCTGACCTATCTTATTTCTATAGACTTAATCACTTTTATGTTGCAAAGAACCCCAGAATGCAAAGTTACTTCAAAAGCATTATCATTTTTTATTTCAATTATTTTCTTTTTTTTAAAAAAATATACATAACAGAACATTCATAATTGTTATATTTAGAATCTAATTCATATGTAGAACATACATTACTTCACACAATGTTTCCACATAAATTTAATTTCATAAATACTTGTGAATATAAAAGACAAAACTGTATAAAGAAACCTATGTGGAGAGACCCCAAAGGGAAATGAGAAAAATCGTCACATCAACATTCTCACCTATCACTCACTCTTGCATACTATCAGACATTCTACCAAGGGCAATTTTTGATTTCTTATAGAATGTCTGATAGTATGCAAGAGTGAGTGATAGGTGAGAATGTTGATGTGACGATTTTTCTCATCTCCCTTTGGGGTCTCTCCACATAGGTTTCTTTATACAGTTTTGTCTTTTATATTCACAAGTATTTATGAAATTAAATTTATGTGGAAACATTGTGTGAAGTAATGTATGTTCTACATATGAATTAGATTCTAAATAGAACAATTATGAATGTTCTGTTATGTATATTTTTTTAAAAAAAAGAAAATAATTGAAATAAAAAATGATAATGCTTTTGAAGTAACTTTGCATTCTGGGTTTCTTTGCAACATAAAAGTGATTAAGTCTATAGAAATAAGATAGGTCAGATAAGAGGTTTTTTCTCCCTACTTTGCGGTAATGACATTTCTTCAACATCGCTGCTCGTTAGTAGACTGGCTACCTCTGCGACACTAAAGCCCTTGGGCCTAGGTTGGTGGGGTTGAACCGCTGTGCTGCTCCCAGCTTGGTTCCCGGAAAACGCTGCTGCAGGCGTAACTTTTTGGGTGCCAAAAAAAACATTGGCCGGCACACCACCAGTCGTGGTTAATAATGGCACTTCCTTTTTCTGTTCCTTCTTCTCACTGGCAACTTTATTGGTACTGGACCTGGTACCTTTCTTTGGGGCCATCTTCTTCAGATGTCAGGCAGGATGCAGATGTACAACAAGTTCTGGTCACACGTGGACGTGATGCGCAGCAGGACTTCTGTCTGGCTGGCAGTACAACGGGTAGCCGGGTGATGCTGATGACACCTCTTCCTCTCTCTTTTGTGCACATAAAAGCAAATAAGCCAGGAGAAGAACATCAGCGAAATGTTGCATTTGTTGTTGTGGTTCAGTTACTTAGTACTGTACTAGTGCAAACAAAAGATATAGTCTAGCCATTTATGACTTTTTTTTTAACAAGGGCTATGTTATACTACTGTGTACAGTCATACACTACACTCTCAGGAAGGATAGGAAAGTTAATAATAACCACCAAAATAAAAATGTAATGGAAGTGGGGTATTTGCCATTAAATTATTTGAGCATCTCAGCATCCATGGAACTGCTGCTGGCAAAGGGGGTGGATGAATGGAAGCAGTAAGCCAAATAGCCAATAGGAAAACCATGCAGGCCTATGGCAAAAGCAGGACACTAATAACTACCAGTCCAAACACAAAAAAAGGCCACAAGCCACATGGACACTCACAAATCACAAACAAGCAGGGGGCCTGGGAAACACCAGGAGCTGACAAAAGGCCTATAAAAGCCAGGTAAAGGATGCATGCTAAAGCACACTGCTCTGCCTTTTTAATGCAACAAAATGGAAATACGAACATTCACAGGCCCCAAAAAGGTCTGCAGGGTGCATGCATTGCACACCAACACACCAGACACATACAACAAAAGCATGTCTTTAAGACAACCAACATCAGAAAGGCCACCCCAAAAAAACACACTTCCCCAACTCAATCCAATGCCATCCATGCCCTTAATGATGTCTAAATTCAACAGACCACACAGAAAACACTTGATTAATAAAGCTGTGGCTACCTGCTCTGATCCTAGTGGATGAAAAAGCAGGCCTGTTGGCAGACAAGGCCAGGCAAGCTTGCAGGCCTAGGCTTCAAAATGGCCACCAGCCACATGGCCAGGCCCAACAACATCAGAAAGCCCACCCCAAAAAAACACACTTCCCCAACTCAATCTAATGCCATCCATACCCTAAATGATGTCCAAATCCAACAGACCACACAGAAAACACTTGATTAATAAAGCTGTGGCTACCTGCTCTGATCCTAGTGGATGAAAGCAGGGCGGTTGGCAGACAACGCCAGGCAAGCTTGCAGGCCTAGGCTTCAAAATGGCCACCAGCCACATGGCCAGGCCCAACAACATCAGAAAGGCCACCCCAAAAAAACACACTTCCCCAACTCAATCCAATGCCATCCATGCCCTAAATGATGCTTGAAAATGAAAAACATTCAAAAAACACCAAAGGAACAGTTGCTTCATCATGCACACACCCATGAGGCCATGCCCATGACTAGCTCGGGCCTACTACTGACTACTACTACCCACAACATTTTGTAAAAAAGGAATGAGGATAGTTACCAAAAATAAATTGTAGTTACAACAACTGCAATGCCCACAATCAAACAGACACAACAACCACTTACTTGTAAAATATCCAAATCAAAAAATCCTCAAATCCAATTGCAATGATGCAGCAGACAAAAAGAGTGATCTTTCCAGCTCAAAATCCAAAGGACAAAGCACTTGGAGGAGCCTGCTGGACAGGAACAGGAAGTTGGAGATTCTGTGTCACTTCCTCCCTCTCCCCACCTTTTTAAAAAAGGACTCCTTGCACAAGGACAGCCAAATGTCAATCTGAAGAGTTGTTTTCATCCAAAATCATCATTTGCAGGTTTCATGCTGCTAGAGCTGATATTCTTCTCCAAATTGAAAATTTTACATGTTCGAGTTCTCGAGCTTCACATTACTTCCGCCGGATGTCTAAGGCGTGTCCAAAATGACTTGATCGCGTTCTCTCGCTCCCTGTCGCGTTGGATATGACGTGTTCGGGGTCTCTTTCTCCTTTTCGAGTTCAATTAGACGTGCCCGCGTCCTCACTCTCTCGCTCGCGGTGGAGAATGACGTGTTCGTGATCTCAATCTTCTCATACTCGCGCGGTGCATGATCGCGAGAAGAATGACGTGATCGCGCGGCAAATGACGTGATCGCGCGACAAGTGACAATAATGCGAGCGTGAACTGTTGAGAGACAGCGCAAAATGGCTACCAACAATCCAATATCTCGTGGAGAACGCGACCGGGTCGGGAAAACTTGTCAGCGAGCGCGCCGATTCAGGTAAGGCGATCGCGCGCACGTGAGAATGTATTTTTTTACAGCGCAAGCAAGAAACAAATTATCGCTAAGCTGCGGATTGCGGAAATTTTGACATTTTCGCGCTTTCCGCGGAATGCGAAAATTCCAAATTATCGCAATTTCCGTGAATGGAACGGAATTTTAGCCCAGGCCTACTGATAGGCAGGATGACCTCCTGGCGGCTTGAGAGGACCTAGCAGTACAAATAGAAAAATTGCGCTGTTTTGATTATAAGGCTTACACTGCTCGGGCGCACGCTGAACGGGACAAATCTGGAGTGTTGCTTGCCTGGCTGACCAACCTAGTGCATAGAGGGATGTTGATATTAGAGCTACGGGGGGCAAGGTGATGACATAGACAATAGACAGCGCGACATTAATGGGCAGTTCCTGCAGTATTACTCACTACTTTACCAGAGTAAGCTTGGCATGGGGGATCACAATGGTGAGAGCTTCTTAACTGACGTGGAACTTCCCAAGATTGAGGTGGAGTCGGTAGAGAAACTTGGTAGAGATATTGAGGAGAGGGAGGTACGTGGCACCATCAAACACATGGCTAAGAACAAAACGCTGGGGACTGACGGACTCCCGGAGGTTTACTCTGAATACGCGGACGCCTTGGTCCCACGTTTAGTAGCATTGTATAATAGCGCGAGACGGGAGGGTTCCCTCACTGCTTCCACGAGAGAGGCGGTAATTGTCCTCTTTCTGAAACCGGGAAAGCCTGCCTGGGATCGCACCTTCTGCAGGCCACTTGCCATGCTTAAGTTAGATTGCAAGATACTGAGTCGGGTATTAGCTAGTCACCTGTTGACCCATATGCCGACCTTAGTTCACGTGGACCAGGCCCGATTTATCCCGTCTCAGAACACAGCAGTGAACATACGTAAACTCCGGCGCATCTTGGGGGCGGATGCTTATTGCAAGGAAGGCACCTGTATCTTTACGGTTGATACTGGGAAGGCCTTTGATAGCCTGGAATGGGCATAGCTTTTTAAAGTCCTGAAGGCGTTCGGCTTGGGGGACCGCTTTGTAGAATAGACAGTGATCTTGCATAATAATTTCACTGCCAGGGTCCGAACGGGGGGACTGATTTCTGATGCCTGTAAGGTGGGGCAAGGCACGAGGCAGGGATGCCCTCTGTCCCCTTTGTTGTTTGCCCTGGCGATGGAATCTATGGCTGTCCATGCCAGGACGTGTCGGTATTATCAAGGGCTTCTGGTGGAAGGACACTTGCAGCATATAGCGCTCTATGCAGACGACTTGATTTTGTTTTTGGCCAATTCGGGAGATGTGCTCCCGGGAGCAAAGGGTTTGCTAAGCACGTTAGGGAGGATTGTGGAGATCCGTTTGAACTGGTCCAAATCGTGTCTGTTCCCCACCAGCCCTGGTAGAGATGATACACAGAGCATGGAGGGGGTTCCCTGGGAGACTCGATGTTTGCATTTTCTGGGAACCCGAATTTACCATGACCCTGTGGATCTTTTGGAGGGTAATATAGGGCGGCCGGTGCGTCATGTTAAGAGCTGCTTTGAATTTTTGGGGCATTGTCTGTGGCAGGCAGAGTTGCATTGGTGAAGATGGTTACATTACCGAGGCTTCTCTATCTTTTTAGGACGCTCCCTATTTGGATCCCGCATAAGATCTTTGCACAGCTCAACACATTGCTCACTTGGTTCTTGTGGGGTAGCGGGAGGCGGAGCGTGGCCCTGGTCACTATGCAGAGACCTAGGGTGGAAGGGGGCTTTGCCTTGCCTGAACTTGAGACCTATTTACAAAGTGGGTGGCGGGATGACTAAAGTGGCCGGAAGACCTGGATGGGCCAGAACCAAGTTTGAATTTGCTATCTCAGGTATTGCTGCGCTTGCCTATGAGACATGGACCAATCCCCCCTGACTTGCAAATGGTGCGGCAATGTTGGAACCGTCTGGCTAGGCGGGCGCAGATACGAGTTCCTTATGTGCCCGAGATTAGTTGCGCATGTAGGAGGACATAGGGATCATTACTAACGGAGATTTGTATGAGGGTGGTAACCTACTCTCCTTTAATGACCTACTGGAGCGACATGACCTTCCACGGTTCAACTTCCTTTTTCATGCCGCTCTGACAACAGCCATTAGAAAGCATTGGTGAGAGGGGTTGGTGGAACCTAAGATGTTACTGGCCTGTCAGTATATAGTGATGGCAGCGGGGACAATTAAAATGGTCACTTTCCTGTATAGGTGGACTGGGCAAGACTTGCGACAACCCCAGACAGCCTTGTGCCTTAAATTGGAAGCAGACTTGGGTGAGGCCATCGAGGTGAAACCATGAGGAGAGCTCATAGAACGGGCTTGGAAGTGTACTAGGAATGCGCGCTTCAAATTAATTCACTTCTATGTATTACAAAGGGCATACCTAACACCGGGCAAGATTAATGATTATTTTGGAGTCTCATCCACTTGCCCGAGATGTAACCTGGAGGGTGCAGGGTTTCTCCACATGTTTTAGGATTGTCCACATCTGGGAGAGTATTGGAGAGGGGAGACGGCTGGATTGGCGACGGTGACGGAAAGAGAGATAGCGTTGACACCTGCCTGTTGTTAGTTACATTGGTTTCCACACACTGCCAAGTTCAAAATTACTAGTAAGTTCATTGATCTGGGGTTGGTGATGGCAAAGGGGGAGCTCACCACTCATTGGACAGCGAAGGGTGCCCCCAGCCTGCTGGACTGGAATAGGGAGCTAGTGAAATGGGCGGAGAGTGAGGGGAACTGCAGACTGCACATGGCTACGTGCACTGGGAATGAAAAGTCAACGGAAATGGCACGAGCATGGGTGGCATTGGTGGATCTAGTGAAACACCCGAGCAGGGACATTGATACCACGCTTGAGGAAAGGGGTGCTGTACCGGAGGACTGAACCTGGAGGTTCTAGATGATCTACTGATCGGCGCAGGGTCTGGGAAGGTCTGGCTATTGGCTTCTGTCACTCTTTTCCATGATAGTATCCCCTGGGACGCAGGACAGAGGGGACGTGATGCATGAGAATGGGAACTTTTATAAGTCAGCGGTATGCCTGGGGGAGGGGCAGGCAGCGGGAGTTTGTTTTTATGGGAGTTAGGTGAAGGTGTTGGATGACCATGATACGAAGAATTCTGATGGGACTTTCTCCATGCTGGGGCACGCTCTGTTACGCAATACGCTGAGCATGGGGAGGGTGGCGGGACACTGGAAGAGTGTACAAGTTGTCTCCCCAACACGAGTCCTTAATACTGGAAGTGGTTGATGGACCTAAAGACTGCAAGCAGGGGGGTTAGCTATCCTGGATTTCGGCTGCATCTCATGCTCATTGGTCATTCCCCCAGGTTGTTTAACATGTTTTCTTTTTGAAAACCAATAACATTTTGTTTAAAAATAAAAGACCCCCAAACTCAAACCATCTTCTCTGCACGTTCATCTTGAATTTCCCTGTCTATTAGTTGTGACACCATCCATTACGTCCCGGTTCCCCTCTACCAGGCCGGTATAGGAGCTCCCTCCATTCCATATATATATATTTTTTTGGTATATGTTTATTGAGAAGTACATGTCAGTTTATAAACAATACATTAAAAAAAGGAGTACAAACAAATCAAATTATGGCCACACAATTAATTACTATGAAATGTTACCTTCTCAGATATTTAAATATAAAAAAGATAATACTGATATCAAAAGATACAATAGTTGAGGTACTCATAAAACTTGGAAAGGAAGAAATAGGAAAGGTGGACTGGGGAAGATGATAAAGATAGTATACAATATGTAGTAAACCATGTATTATAGATAGTTGGAAGATAGTAGCGATAATATCATACAAATATAATATTTCAGTGAAGATATTTCCACTAACTCAACAAATTCAAATAGGTGAACAGTAAGTCCTAATTCAAATACCACTGTTACTGGCTAAAGCATCAACATCAACAGCATGAATATAAATAATGATGGTTATGAATTAATAAGGAAATAAAAAAAGAAGTAATTCCCTTATTGTAGTTCCTAATTAGAGGAAAAATCTGAAATATTACCAGAAATAGAATATTTATTAGCTAAAAAAGGGGTTCCAAATTTGGATGAAAGTTCCAACATTGTCCTGCAATCTATAAATGAGATTTTCATATGATGCCATTTTATACATTTCAATAAGCCATTCATCATATGTAGGTCATTGTGGTGTTCTCCAATGTCTTAATATACAAATGTTTCCTACAGTGAGTGCAATGGCTATTAATCGTCTCGTATGGTTTGTGAGATTTGGGAGATCAGTAACATCAAGTAATAGAACAAATTTTTCTGTTAAAGGAATGGACACTTGTAAAGCTCTGTGTAGAGAGGCAGTTATGGAAAACCAATATTTCTTCAAAATTGGACATCGGAATAAATTGTGTAGTATATCGCTGTCCTCCTGTGGGCACCTTCAACAGGTAGATCGGTGTAGTAAACCTGCTGACTTGAGTTTTTGCGGTAACCAGTACCAGTTATGAAGAATTTTGAAAAGTGTAAATTTTATTCTGCCCTGTCTGATTCCCTTATCCATGTTCATAATAACATCCTCCCATTCCTCAACGGAATAAGCTACAGTAATTAACCCTTGCCATTTGACATGAAGCTGTGCAAGTAATGGGTATGAGTGTAATTTATGCACTATGAGATTATAAAATCCAGAGATTGCGCCTTTGAATTTCTCCCACATTTTTAAGTATTGTAACACTGAGGAATCCTCAACTATCCAAGGAAATGGTCCTAGTCTACAAAATAGGGCTTATTTTAGTTGTAAGTATTTCCCGTCTTGTGAGGCAGGGAGTTGAAATTCTATCTTAAGCATTTCAGAGGTTTTAAGCTCACCTTTTAAAGTGAGTAAGTGATCCAACGTTAGAATACCTGCTCTCTCTCATATATCCCAGAATATAGTCTGTTTACCTATTCTAATATCAGTGTTATGCCATATGAGGGCCTTTCCATGCAGTCTTGGGTCACTCTTAAGGAGTTTGTGGGCATGTATCCACATCTTAAGCATAGATTGAATAATAGGGTTGGAAGTTTGTAAAGCAGGTGATTTATGAGTGTAAAACATGTGCAAACCTGAAGTTGCCTGTACAGTTTGTCTTTCAATGAGAACCCATAGTAGGGGATCATCCTGTTTGGGCCAAAGATAAACCAATTGAGATAAATGGAGGGCTGTATAGTAATGCTCAATACACAGTAAACTAAGACCCCTGTGAGCAATCAATTTTGAGATTTTAAGTCTAGCTCTCAGGGATCCCCAAATAAAGGTTTTAATACCTTTGTCAATATGTCGCAATATTGATATTTTAACTGTCAAACGCAAAATACCTAAAACATAAGTGAAACAGGGCACTATAATCATTTTCACTGCCTGTACTCTACCCCAAAAAGACAAGTTAAGATGGGACCATTTTTCATACTCTGACTTTGTTTTGGCAATAAGTGGATCTAAGTTATCTTGAATCATACGTTCTAAACCTGTTTGATGTAAATACCTGAATACTTATTGCGGTCCACTTTCCATTGAAAATTATAGCCCAAAATAGCTGCTTTTGTTGTACGCCTGGACAATGGTAGAGCTTCACTCTTATTCCAGTTGATTTTGTAGCCAGAAATGATCGAGAAGTGAGAAATGGTAGACATGAGTCTAGGGAGTGAAGTAGGCAGATCAGTAAGAGTGAGCAATATATCATCTGCATAAATAAGTATTTTTTAGATCCCTGCTGGTGTAGGAATGCCTGCTATTTGTGAACACTGTCTTACTGCCGCAGCCAGCGGTTCAAGTGCATGAAGGAACAAAAGGGGCAATAAAGGGCAACCCTGGAGGGTACCTCTTTGCACTAAAAAAAAGATTTTGAATGGAAACCCCTACAATTCACTTGTGCAGATGGTGTCTCATATAACCATTTGACCTTAGAGATATATTCATTGCCTAACCCCAGCCTATGTAGTGTACAGAACATATAGCTCCATTCAATACGGTGAAAGGCCTTCTCGGCATCTAAGGATAAGGCTACTCTGTCTTCTCCAGCATCCCTGGAAAGCCAGAGTATGTGAGCCAAAGTGTGTAGATGGTTACGAGAATTTCTGCCTGGCATGAATCCCACTTGAGAATTATGTATGAGTTTAGCGATAACTTGTTTGAGTCTTTTGGCGAGAATGGTGGCTAATATCTTTGAATCTGTATTCAGAAGGGAAATTGGACGATAGTTACTGCAGTATAATGGATCTTACTCAGGTTTGGGAAGGACCGTTATGATAGCTTTATTTGTGGAGAGGCTACCAGTTTCCTCTGCTTCTTTATAGGACTCATAAAGGGCGTCTATTGCTTCTGGTTTTACCCAACAGTAAAATTCACAAGGAAAACCATCTTCTCCCGGTGCTTTATCGTATGGAAGATTAGAGATTGCTTGGGCAATTTCATCTTTTGTTATTTCGCCTGCCAGTATGAGCCAATGCTGTTCATTGAGGCGGGGAAGTGTTATTTTATCAAAAAATTCCTGAACTTTGTGATGATCATCATGAACCTCTGAGCTATAGAACTTCTCATAATAATCTGCAAATGTATTAGCTATTTCCTAAGTCTCAGTTATTAGCTTACCTTCAGAATTATAAATAGCTGGAATAGCTGTCATAGCTTCTCTCTGTTTTAATCGTGCAGTTAGTAAACTACCGGCTTTTTCTACTTGTTTCGAATTTCGAGCCTTAATTCTATATAACATATATTCTGGTTTCGAAGTATATAGTGTATTAAGCTCCATTTTAGCCTTTTCCAATCTACATCTGGAAGCTTTGGTTGGATTGGTAAAATAAGCATGTGTCAGGGTTTTGATATCATTTTCTAAAATAGTCTGTTGTTCTGTTCTACATTTATTGGCTATGGTAGAATCTCTCATAATTTGCCCCCTAATGGTAGCTTTTGCAACTGCCCATAAAATTTGTGGAGAAGCAACTCAACCTTTGTTGTCTTTCATATAAGTAGTCAAATGTGATTGTAATTGTAATTTTTCTGTCGGTAGTTTGTATCGGGGTATGTTTAAACACCATGGTTTCCTACAAGGAAGTTTCAGACCCAAATCAAGCTGTAGACTGATAGGAGCATGGTCTGAAAGTACAATTTCTAAAAACTCACAATCAAGTACATGTGGTATGATAGAATGTGAAATAAGGAAATACTGTATTCTAGAATAGGAATCATGTACTGCAGAGTGATATGTAAACCCCTTATCTTAAGGATGTAATGAACGCCAAATGTCAGTCAACCCATGATCTTCACGGATGTCTCCCAGTATCGCTCTATCTCTGCCATGTGTTGTGTCTAGGGGCCTGTTCTGTCTAAAAGTACATCTGGGGAAAGATTTTCTTCCTTTTAATGTAATTAGTACAGCCATTGACATTGATAGACACAATGTTCATAGGACTAGTTGTCATGATGCTGATTGGAAATGTTAGAGTATGTTTGTATTGTGTAAGAATGAATCAAAGAGGATAAAGAGGGAAAGGAAGGTTGATAAATGATGTGGGAATATGGTAATGGAAAATTACTGAAGCGAGGAAAAAAAAATGAATAATTAACCTGAAACCAATATGTGCAAATATGATCACAAAATATTGTTAATACTAAACTTCAATTGGTGTAAGTACACCTTTCTACCTGCTAGAAAGGAAAAGAACACTACAGATCAAACAATGTATATCTTTCGTCTGTGGGTCTAAACCTCAATGCGAGACGCAGACTCCGCAGGGGAGAAAACCACACGTGGTAAACAGATTATGCAAAGAACCAAGCCATGGAGTTATAAAGTCCATCTAGGAGATTTGTATATACAAATACAGTATGAGATATACATGGTGTATTGAACAACAGTGTAGGAGAAAAGGAAATTAATCATATCCATCAGAGGTAATAACTGGAGTAAAACAGTAATAAAATTATATTAATACATAGCATGCATATATACTCATCTAGCTGAAAGGAGCAACAGTGGAAGGTTTAGCATCAGATACTTTATCAAAAGACGTGGATGACTTCAGGGGTGATCTCGATTTGTTTGATATTTTGCTGTGTGAGTACTTCTACACAGTGGACCACTTTATCTCTGTCAGATTGTTTCTTAAAGGTACTGACATGTAATCTACCGGTACGGTGGGTTTGAGGATCATTCTGTAATTGAAGTTGACTGTTCATAGTTGTTTCGGTCAGGGTTGGTGGTGTTAAGTCCATGTGTTGGTCCTCTAAACTGTCCAGGAAGCGTACCAGATCTTCAGGCTCTGTGTAATCTCTTGATTTCCCAACCGTTGTGATCCACATTGTAGCAGGTTCTAAAAGACCACATTTAATATCCCATTTCTGAAGTCTTGGCCTAAGTTGCAGGAACGCTATTCGTTTGGCATTGGTTTCAGTGGAAAAGTCTGCAGCAACAAATACTTTATGGCCTTCTAAGTCATAAGGACCATGTTTACGAGCAGTTGTTAGTATTTGATGGACCTGTTCATGAGGCAAGAGACACGCAATTATTGGTCTGGGTCTAGATTCAAGGGTTGAAGTTGAAGTTGAAGTTCTTGACCGAATCCTGTGAGCTCTCTGCAACTCAAGCGGATGCTCAAAAGATATGCTCAGTAGCCGCAGTATCAAGGTTAGTAGCAAGCTCTTCACATCATTATTCATTTCCATTCTTTCTGGAATTCCATAAAAGCGAACATTATTTCTTTGGGCCCTGTCTTCCAAATCTATTACTTTTTGTTTTAAATGCCAGATATCTGGACCCCAACACTCTGAATTATCTAATCTTTCTTCCAAAAGGGTGGTTAGTTTATCTAGAGTTTCCACTTTAGTATGAAAAGAGTTTAGGTCCATCCTCATAGACTTCATTTCTGTTGCAAGATCTGAGATTTTGCCATCCATAGATCCCAATCGTTGTCCGACAGCAGAGATCGCTTTTAAAATAAGGTCCATAGAAGCAGTATCTTGTGGGACAGCAGTAGAAGTGCCCGAAGGTAGAGTGTTCCCTACTACTTGTGTAAACAAAGGCTTTCTATTAGGTTTTCCACTGGCCATACTGTTATACTTCAATGTTAGACAAAACAAGAAATAAGTGCTGTTTACTAACCAAATATGATATCCAGTCGCCTCACAAAGCAGTTGGGTAGTAACACTATAAGCAGAAATACATATTTGGATATGGACAGACTTCTGGGATTCTCAAAATTATGGCTGCATGTTTTCAAACAAGGGGTGCTGAAAAACAGTCTATTAGAAATGCCACTCTGCTTTCCCCTGTTTATCTAAGTTCGCTCTGCACCCTTTGCTGGTAGGACTTTCCTTGTCTTAAATGTGAAGCAGAGGCTAAGCTATCAAATGAAGAGAAATACCTTGTTTGAAAGTTCTCATATGTTTCCCCTGCACCCTGTAAGAAGTACAAGAGTAATGCAAAAACACACCCAAGCCTTTCCACTTCAAGAAAGGGAATTCCACTTAACTCTTCAGAATCAGGTTGTGTTTCCGGACAGAATGAGTAATTTTTCACAGACTTTTGGGATTCTAACCAATTATGCATGTCTTTAAAACAGGGGTTGCTGAAAAACAGTCACGGGGCAATCGGAAATGTCACACAGCTTTCCCCTGCTGTGTTTCCTGACAGAATGAGTTGTTTTATCCACAGACTTCTGCTATTCTAAAAAATATGGCTTCATGTTTTCAAACAAGGGGTGCTAAAAAACAGGGTATCAGAAATGCCACACAGCTTTCCCCTGCCTAGCCAAATTCCCTCTACACTTTCTGCTAATAGGAATCCCCATGTTACATAGCAGAGACTAAGCTGTCAAATGGAGAGAGATAAATACCTCAGAGTTGAAAGTTCTTATATGCTTCTCCGGTGTCATGTGAGCAATTCAAAAACAATTCAAAAACAGGCAGCAGCCTTTCTACTTCAAGAAAGGGAATTTCTCTTAACTCTTTAGAATCAGACTGTTTCCTGACAGAATGAGTCCTTTTTTTCACAGACAGGGGTTGCTGAAAAACAGTGTGTCATAAATGCCACACAGCTTTCCCCTTTTAAGCCAAATTCCCTCTACACACTCTGCTGACAGGAATTACCATGTTACGTAACATAGTCTATGCTTCTCCTGTGTCTGTGAGAAATACAACAGCAATTCAAAGACAATTCAAAAACACACAGCAGTCTTTCCACTTCAAGAAAGGGAATTTCTCTTAACTCTTTAGAATCAAGCTGTTTCCGGACAGAATGAGTTGTTTTTTTCAGACTCTCTCAGCTACAGAAATGGTGCTCTCATTTTTCCTCCACATGCTCTGCTGACAGGAAAACACCTGCCCATCCCCTCTGCCAGTGTGAAGAGGTCAACCAAAGTTCAAGAGTAATTAAATTCCCCTGAAGTTGCCTCTGTATTTAAAAGCAAGGAAAGTCACTTATCTCTTGAGCAGCTGACTGTTACCCGACAGAATGATTTGTGAATCTCAGCTGAAGGAAAGATGGACTACAGGATTTCATTTTCATTGAAGAGCTGGTTAACTGAAATTTCTCATGTGAAAAATAGCCTCAAAGTTACAGCACTGTTATCTCATTCATGTTGCTTTCATTCTGGCTCCAAAGACACCTGTTGACAGCTGAATTGAAGAATTCTCCCCTCCGGAGCCCCGGAGCTCTTCGCAGAGGCGACCATTTCAGTCGCTGGCCAGACTCTGTCCCTCCATTCCATATTTTTGTCAATTTTCTAGGACACCCCCACCCTTATACACCACATTTCCAGTTAACATACACCAGTCCAAGTCATGCTCTAGGCCCCTCAGGTCTGGGGCCGGTCCGGCACCTCATGCCTTAGCTAAATTCCTCTTTGCCACCACAAGGCCAGTGTCATCCATGTCTGCTGTACCCTGTCAATTGTAAGACCGGGCAGAGGACTCTGCTCCACCAGTGGAGTGTGCAGAGTTTTGCCTACTCCGCGTTCCACTGGGAATGCGGAGTTTAGGCAAAACTCTGACTCCACAACAGAGTGGAGTAAGCCAGCCACCCCTGCTAAAAATAGACTCTCCGCCTCCGCCCCCGTAATAAAAAATATTTTTAAAGAAATTAAAAAAGATACTTATCTCTACTGTGGCGTCTCCGGGATGCCCTCCTCCTCCTCAATGTGGCCTCTCTCCTGCAAATCCCCTACATCGGACATACGTGTTGCGCAGTTCTCGCAAGACGTACGTCTGACGTAGGGGTTTGCAGGAGAGAGACGGTGAGGAGGGCAGCCCGGAGATGCCACAGTAGAGGTAAGCATGTATTTTTCTTTTAGAACTATTTTAAAAATATTTTTATTAGGGGGTGGAGGCATGGAGCGGAGTTCCACAGAGTTTGTTCCCAACTTTGTGTAACTGCACGTAGTGGCACTACGTCAGCTCCACCCGGGGTTAGTCCATTGTTACCTCCACCCAAAAATTAGGAACACAGTGTTTGGCAAAGACTGTTAGGCCCTCTGTCCCAAATCCACCAGCCATTCAACCACATCAGAACAGAATTTGTCACCAGATAATCCAATAGGATGTAGAAAAAGTATCCAGCCTGCTCATGTTAATGTAAGCAATGTGCATCCGTAGCCCTTCTCATCTTTACCATAGTCGTCCAAGCATTGTTGGAGCAGCAGCGGATATGTAACTGGACCAGTCACAAGCCTGACCAAATGGCCACCCTCTTGGGGCCGCGAACCCCTCTTCCCCTGCCCAGCCTTGAAGACCACCCATCTCCCGGTCCTATTGGCCCCTTAAGCTTTGCAAAGCATCCAGTGTGTGGTTTGCTATATTTTTTTAGGTCAGTGATATTCTCACTGTAAGTCGGGCAGGAGGGTAATGTGTCCTGGGTCCATTTGTCTCCCACTGTGGAGAGCCCAATAAGGTCCCATTTGTCAAACATGATTTGCCTCCGCAGTGAACTTAGAACCTCAGCATTCCAAATTGGTGATCCCTGTGTAACAGTGTTTTTCCACCCCAAATAGACTGTGACCTCCTTTCAGAGCTTCACTACCACACTTGTGGGATCAGGCAAGTCAGTCACCCACCTACAACCATATAAGGCTTTAGGGTATCCCCGGAGTCCCAAGACACAACTATGATTTCAAAACAATTTCTCTGTGTGGGGCAGAATAAACCCAGTTTTTAATCTTCCTCAGTACTGCTGCCCAATAATATTTCTGTATATCATGTAGAGCTATGCCTACATCGTCTCAGCCCCTTGCAAGCTTGGATAGTGCAATTCTTGCTGGCCATCATCCCTCAGACACAACTGGATCTCCACCTCCAACGCTTTGAAATGAGATTTGTGGTACTTGTAAGGGGTGTTTTGCAATGCATACAAGAAGCATGATAAAGATGTCTTTTTAAATAGCACCTCTCTCCAACAGGAAGAACAGCACTGACCGCCACTGCCTGACATTCTGCTGGAGCTTGCCCAGCAATGGTGCCAGGTTCTCCTAAAAAAAGAGTTTGCTGTCAGTTGTTATGTATATCTCCTTATGTTTCTATATTTTGTTATTGTATGTCTTCATTCAAAGGCTACAACGTTTTTATTTTTAATGTTTGTGTTTTCAGTGTACCAGTATTACATGGGCAGTACAGACACTACCATGTGAGCATAAATAAGTTGAATGTTTTACCAAATTAAACCAATTTAAGATATTGACACGTAATAAAAAATTGGAAGATAAATGATTATTCTCAAAATAAAATTATTTAGTGTACATTTATTTATGCACATTAAAAAAAAACATATTTGTAATTTAATAAATTCATTGTCAAATTTGTTTTAATATTAGTTTTTTATGTTGAACATATTTCTTACATCGTTAATGAGTTCTGTTATTTATCATTCATTTCATAAACATTTTTTGGCATAAAATTTACAGACTTTTTTCAAGATATATTTAACTATTGTATATTTTTGAACTATTATTTCCTTTATACTCCACAGTTATTTCAAATATCATAAAAGATTTTAACATATGAAACTATTTTTTACAACTTTGCAAAAGATTCTTAACATTTTTAAATTAGATTCTCATTGATTTCTATGGAGAGATAGTGTATTTTCAAGTTTCGTTTGGCAGCCATTTTTTTTAGTGCTACATTATATTTGGTAGTCTATTCATCTGAGTTTTAGTCTATTTTCTGGGATACAGGTCGTAGGAAGGTGCTGCTGTTTGTAGTAACAGGTGAGACCTTTTTAGTGTTGTTTGTGGGTTTTTACTACATCATGGACCTCATTACAATGTCAGTCTGAAAGGCTCCGAACGACATTTAGATTTCCCTAACACGTGTCGGAACCCATGTTTCTAACTGACTCTGAAATATTTCTGACCGACCGATTATGATAGAAGGTAACCATGTCGTCTTTCCGACTCGGATCCGAATGGCATTTGGAGACTCCGAGTCGGTCAGAGCCGAATCGTACAGCTCTACGGACCACGTTTCCAACCTACGTATTATGTCAGATTTGGACCGTCTTTCCGAATCGGTCTGTCTGACATGGAACAGCTGTCAGAAACTGACTTTGAGGGCCTCTAGCAGGCCACCATCCGGTTGGGGGCTGTGGGGGTACCCATGTGACCCTTTTTACAACCATTCACTATGTGGCAGGCACCATGGGGTACCTGCGACAGGGTGCAAGGTTTTCCGCAACTACCTCTTTTTGTTCTTTGGGAGCCTGTGTTGTCTGTTGGAACACAGGCTCTTATGAAGTCAATAAGAGTATTACCGAATGGTGTTCAGAAACATCGCAGTCAGTTGGTCGGACTCGCCAAACCCAAGTCGGTTGGGACCGATTCCGACAAGAAGTCAGTCTGAATGCTTTCCGACTGACATCGTAATGAGTCCCTTAATTGTAGTAATTGTAGTGTTCTTCACTAGTGTGCTTTTGTAGGTTTTCATACAGTACTGTAGTAATGTTATGTTATACTGTGTTATGTTAGTTGTTTTTTATTATTAAGAGTAAAATATAAGTTGTTTTTAATTTGCTTGTATTTTGCAGGTAGTGTTCTATTTTACTTTGCAGTTTTTCTTTTATGAACATGTCCTATGGACAAATGTATTTCTTTTTTTTTAAGGGAATCAGTATTTCAGTAAGCTTTTTCACTATTATTTCCTTTATGTTTCCTTGAGTGTTTCTTTTTATAAACACTTTTTCAGTGTTTTTAATGGCTCCTGGTTACTTTGGATTGCTTCAATAGATTTCTATTGGACTGGTTTTATTTTTGTATTTTTATGCTCTTTTTGAAAATTATATTTTACTGCTTTGGCAAAATGTACTTTTTTACTATATGAATACAGAGCATGATCTGCAGCTGCAAAGCAGTAAGTAACATTTTATTTATTTGGTCTGGGCGGGAAATGTAAAATGTTATCATGTATGTGAGTTTTATTTTATTAGTCTTAATTGAAATTGGAGGTTTATTAAATTTTTGGACTGATGAATAGGATAATGTTTTTTATATTAAAAATGTTGATGTTGGGTAAGATTATGCTTTTTGTTTTTTGGGAGCTTTGTAGGTTAGTATGTTTTTTACAATATGCTTGAGGCTATTACTCCAAAGTCATCTACTCCTTTGTTTTTTATGAAGAGCTTTACATTACATTGTAGCATGTCATACATTCTATTGGTTTGTTTACTAATATTGGGTTTTATTTGGGTTTCTGATTGCTGCATTCATAATTGTTGGTAACTTCTTTCTTTTTGTAGGAATTCTATGAATTTATAAAGTGTGGGTTGCGTTCTACCTAGTGTGGATTGGACGGCATTGTGCCATCTTCCACTGCATTCTTTGACTTGGTTTCTTGTGGCAAGGTGCTGTCATAGACATTTCACCATGGTATTTGGAATTTTGGTTGGAACGTATGTCTGTTTTGTTGCTAGAAAGGACTTTGTATAAGAAAATTGTATCGATTAACTACGTCTGTGGCAGGGACATAGAATTGTGCTATCTTGGTTTTTTATTGTTTTAAAGGCAAATTGACCACGGTGTATTCTACAATTTGAGCCAATTATTGAAGATGTCTCCATAAGCTTTGATTAAAACGGTATTAACAGACTTTTATGGCTGTGCGTGGGTAGACTTTTAAAATTATTTGAATCATGGCTTGTTCAAAGTCTATTGTTGTTTTATGTGGGTAGTAGTTGTTTATTTGTTTAATGTGATTCAAGAGTTCACAGTAATAATTATTTTGTTATTATTTATTAGTATTTTTTTTATTTGGGGTTAGGGTATATACAAATGTATATCTGAGGTATGATATTCACTATGTGTGGTGTATATCTAAGTGAATGGTTTTGGGCACATTTTCAAAGTCACATCAATCATCCAGGTTTAACAATCGCTTAGTTTTAGTGACTTATCTGCTATAGAAAATATTAGGATTCATTTGCCATTGTTTAGGTTGTCATTTGGAGGAAGAGTTCCCCAGCATGTGTTATTTTTAGGTGTTCAGGTATTACGATATATTGGTATCTTCTTGGGGATGGATGTGAGTCACTGGCTGCTTTTTAAGTTTGTACAATTAGGACAATTAAGGTGGCTATTGCTGGTAGTTGGCCTGTATTTTGCCTGGGACTTTAGGAAGTATATCTTTTAAAAATGTTGTTTAGGCTCTTGGAAGCTAGTTATTGCCTCTCATATTGTGCACTACTTACTGTACTTCAATTTATTTTGCATTGTGGGGGTAGTTGTGTTCCCTTACATTAATAACATCATCTTTTGTGGTGCCCCCTATAGCATGCATTAGCACATTTCCAATTTATATTTTTCATTGACATACTTTCTAGGTTGTAGGTGTGGCCCATGTTACATTATAATTGCTTTCCTTTCTGTGATGTAATATATCTTACTCCTTCTGTCACTATGTCTGAAAAATGTAATTGTATCAAGATTTACACTTTTTAAATGGTAAATATGTTTGTTGTTTACATATCAAACTGTGCATCTAATTTCTTTATACTTCCAATTCATTTCCAACTTTATTTCGATCATACAAGATCATAAAAGTAACAGCAAATTGTGGATAAAACACCAAAAGATTTGATAATCCTAAAAAGCATTGGTACCATAAAAATATAATTAAAAAATGCAGGGAAGAAGATTTAAACAGTGTCATAAAATGCGTCTTCTTAATCATAAAAAGCAATAATACTATACAAAGTATGACTAAAATTCATAAACAAATAATTTAACATGTCATAAAATACATTTTGTGTGTCTGATCCAAAGGGCATGCCAGTGTCTAGACAGGCCGAAGACCACTACTCTCCGGGTATCAGTCATCAAGGTTCTTATCACCTCGAGGTAGTGGCCTGGGCCGACTAGTTTACACAATGGAACTATCTATTTTTTCCTTGAAAGCTGGTAATGAGGACATAAAAATAACAAATGTGCAATAGTTTCTGAGTTGGCATTGAACGCAGGGCAGAGGTTATCGTCAGTAACAGCTTTTGACCACTTTCAACAGACCTGTTTTGTGGGGGGGGTCTTGTATCGGAACTGGAATAATAATTTGCATGTCATTGGAGGAACAATTTCATCTAGTGTGTCCTCAAAGTGGTAAACTTATTTAAAATCTAAGAATTCAGAAGTTAAACAACCTTCACGTTTTGCCAGTGCTTTTGTTGATATGGCTTCCCAGAAGCTTTCTTTCGGATTTGTTCTTGAGATGGTAGCTAGGCTATCTGGTTTTATCCAGAACTCTTCCATCCAGATCCCCACGAGTAGATGTCTCACTGATCTGAACCAGGGCATCGAGAGTATTGTAGGTAAACTCAGGAGCACCGTCAAGGGCTCCCGATAAGGAGCGAGCTCGTCCACTGACCATAACCTGTGACAGAACATTAAAAGTTTGTAGCTTATTTTGAGTGCTAGGTGCCTGTGTGCAAGATCCAGATGGAGGGGCGGCAAAGGAGTGCTGGACAGTAAATCCACCAGGGATCTAATAAACTGGTTTTTGATTGTAGATAAGCAATTGGTGTTACCAGTTCCCCACAGCTCAGCTCCATAAAGGGTACCTCCTAATATCTTCATGCTGTAAATTTCCAGGGCAGGGACGAGCTGTCTAGAGAATGTTTTCCTATGTATTTTAGTAACATTTTCCATCTTCCATGTACGTGTTTGTTGGAGCTTTGTACAATAAGTGCCACCCCAGGGGCGGCGTCCACCGAATGCACCGCGTGATGTCCAAATAAATGGCGTAATCCAAAATTAGTCAAAAATAATAAAACAAGTTAATCTGTTCTCAAAATTTGGATTTATTGAATCTTCATAAATTCTTATTCATAACTGATGAAGTGTGTTTAATTCACATCTTGCCAGTGAAAAAAAGCGTTATGATGAGGCAAATTGTTGCTCCCAAATTCATAGTCTTTGTAGGATTTTTCACATTTTCTATGCAGTTTTTTTGTTGGAGTTGTTGTAATGTGGAGCATGTGGTTTTTCTCTGTTGTGGGAAAAAAATTGTTCATTTTTAAATCTTTGTTTGATGGCAGTTAGTAGGTTTTGGGGTTGAGGCTGTTAATTCCTTTTTTTCTCTGTTTCAGGTTGAGTTCCTATTTTAGAATATTTTATATTTACTTACTTTTTTATGTCATTCTTTAAGTTTGTGATCTGTTATTTTTTTAGTAATTGAACACTTTAACGATGTTTGAGTAATTTCCTTTTGTCATTACATGTAAAAAGATAGAAGTAGTATATTGCTTTGTTAATTATTTGTTGCATTATATTCTAAAATATAATTTAAATTCGGTTGAAGGTCAACCCCTTTGGTGCCCTGAATATAATGGTTATATCCTTTGCACAGCAGCACTATTATGGTCAGGCACCCACCCACGAGAGAAGCACTGGCGCTCTCGCCCATGGGCCACCAACCTACGTGCTTCCGCTACCAACCCCGACCCCCCTCGGCGAATTGATGACATCAGTGCGCCATGCTTTAAAGCAGGCTGGGGACATGCAGGAAGCCATTGCTTCCAGTGCATAGGAGGAAAGGTATGTTTTTCCTTCTGGGGGGATCAGGGAGAGCAAAGAGGCATGGGGGAAGGGGAGAATGTGTCCTTCCACCTGGTGTTCCTTTGCAGTGCATTCCTGCAGCACGATCGTGGGTGGGGCTGTGATTGTGCTGGAGGAATGCAGCCACCAGGAATCTTTTTTTGGCTTTTGGAACGGCCTCCTGGGCAAGGGTCACTCTTTTTTACAAATTGGCAAAGGTTTGCTGTTTCTGCCCCTCTCCGGGGCAGATCTGTCATATTTTCAGGCTGATCTGCCCCCAAGGAGGGCAGTAACCCACCAGACACTGGGGATATGTGTCTTGGCATATGGGGGAGTGGTCCCTTAGACAAGGGCATTCCCCCTTTTTTTCAGAGGTGCATTTGTTTGGCCATTTCTGACCCCCTTGGAGGCAGATCGGCAATATTTATAGCCTGATCTTCCCTAACGCAGGGCAGAAACCCACTAAACACCAGAGATAGGTATCCTTTTACTCAGGACACCAAAGGAAATGCTGGCTGGTAGGAAATGTGTGCATGCACAGTGATCCCACACAGAAATGTGAAGAAAATGTGTGTTTTTTAGCTAAATTTGAGCTTTGCAGAGGAATCTGGGTGAGAAAATGTTGGGAGATCCACGCAAGCCATACTTTTCTGGACCCCCCTGGGTGTCTTGTTTTCAGAAAGGTCTGGGTTTGGTAGGTTTCCCAAGATGGTCACCTATCCCAGGACAAAAAGCCAGTTAACCCCCTTGCAAAACCAGATATTTTTGTGATCTACAATGTTGATGCCTCCACAATAGGTTTTGGGCTATTTCCTGTCACGGGCACTTGGTCCACCCACACAAGTGAGGTAACATTTTTATTGGGACACCTTGGAGACTACTTGGTGACAGGAAAGTTGTGCTGGCGTGGTGATCCAACAACATTCCCACAAAAAAATGTGTGGAAAATTTGATTTTTTATCTAAATTTGAGGTTTGCAGGGAGATATGGGTAAGAAACCTTTTGGAGATCTACGCAAGCTATACTTCCCTAGACTCCCCCAGGTGTCTAGTTTTCAGAAATGTCTAGGTTTAGTAGGGTTCCCTAGATGGCCACAAAGCCCGTGGGCCTAAAACACAGGCGACCCCTTTCCAAAACTAGGTCTTTTTATGATTGATAGATTTGATGCCTTCACAATATGTTTTTGACCTTTCCCTGTCACGGGCACTTGGCCAACCCACACAAGTGAGGTAGAATTTTTATTGGGAGACCTAGGGAAATGCTGTGTAATAGGAAATCTGAGCCATCGCTGTGATTCCACAACTTTCCCACACAGAAATGTAAGAGAAATGTGTTTTTGTAGCAAAATTTGAGGTTTGAAGGGGATTATGGGTAAGAAAACATTGGGGGATCCATGCAATCCATACCTCTATGGACTCAGCCGGGTGTCTAGCTTTCAGAAATATCTTGGTTTGGTAGGTTTCACTAGATGGCCCCTGAGCCCGAGACCAAAAACGTAGATGACTCCTGTGCAAAACCAGGCTGTTTTGTGATCAATAATTTTGATGCCTCCACAATCAATTTTGGGCCATTCGGCTGTCACAGGCACTTAGCCCACACACCCAAGTAAGGTAACAATTTTATTGGGGCACCTGGGAAAACACTGGGTGGTAAGAAAATTTGATTTTCTTTTTAACTACATTTGAGGTTTGCAGGGGATTATGGGTAAGAAAATGTTGAGGGATCCATACAAGCCATACCTCCCTCGACACACCCTGTTGTCTAGTTTTCAGAAATTTCTGGGCTTTGTAGGTTTCCCTACATGGCTGCTGAGCTGGGGACCAAAAACACAGGTTATCCCCTAACAAAAGCGTTTTGTGATAGCTAAATTCGTTGTCCCCACAATAGGTTTTGAGTCGTTTCCTGTCACAGACACTAGGCCTACCCACACAAGTGAGGTACCATTTTTATTGGGAGGGTTGGGGAAATGCTGGGTGGGTGGAAGTTCGTGGCTCCCTGCAGATTCCATAACTTTCCATCACAGAAATGTGAGGAAAATGTGATTTTTGACAAAGTCTAAAGATTGCACGGGGTTCTGGATAACTGACTCTGGTGGGAGCCACACAAGTGACCCCATTCTGGATTCCCCTGTGTGACTAGTTTTCATTATTGTGCATGTTGTCTAGGCTTCCCTGGGTTCCTGCTCAACTAGGGCCCAAAATCCACAGCTAGACACATTTCCAAAAAAGGAGTAGTTTTCAGTGGAAAAATGTGATGTGTCCATGTTACATTTTGGGTCAGCTCCTATCGCTGGCACTAGGCCTACACACACAAGTGAGGCACCATTTTTATTGGGAGACTTGAGGGAATGCTTTGTGGGTGGAAGTTTGTGGCTCCTCACAGATTCCAGTACTTTCAGTCACAGAAATTTGAGGAAAATATTTATTTTTGTTTTACAAAGTTAAGGTTTGCAAGGGATTCTGCGTAACCAACCCTGGAGAGAGCCACACAAGTCACCCCATCCTCGATTTCCCTGGGTGTCTAGTTTTAAAAAATATACAGGTTTGCTAGGATTCCCAAACTGCCAGATGAGCTAGGGCCCAAAATCCACAGATAGGGATATTGCAAAAAATGGTTCTGTTTTCAGTGGAAAAATGTGATGTGTCCACGTTGTTTATGGGCCATTTCCTATCTCTGGCACTAAGTCTACCCACACAAGTGAGCTATAATTTTTATTGGGAGGCTTAGGGAAAACAGAATAGTAGAACAAGTGCTATCACCATTTGTCTTTCTATGCATTTCTGCCTTCCAAATGTAAGACAGTGTGTAAAAAAGAAGTAATTTAAAAAAAATGCCCTTTATATCACATGCTAGTATGGGAACTCACAAATTCAGAGATGTACAAATAACCACTTCTTCTAAACTTCAATACTTGTTCCGATTTCGGTGAGGCATAGGTTTTCTTGATACCTATTTTCACTTTTTGTATTTTACCAAATTAATTGATGTATGCCCGGTACACAATGAAAATCCATTGCAAGGTGCAGCCTCAATTATTAGCTCTTGGTTCTCAGGTACAAGACCTATATATCCCTGCAACTAGAAGGGTCCAGCAGATGTAACGGTATATAGCATAACAAAATATGCCATAGTTTGAAGATGTTACAGGTGAAAATTTAGGCACAAAGGGCTGTTTTTTCAACTAAATTTCAGAACCTTTTTATTTTAACTGTAAACTTCTATAGGAAAACCTTGAAGGAGCTCCAAAAAGGACCCCTTGATGTATTCTGAATTTAGCTTTTTTTCAGAAATGTATAGCTTTCTAGGATACATTTTTGATTTCATGCCTATTTCTATCACTAACTGGAAGGAGGTCGAGAGCAGAAAAAATAGGCTATGTCTCCACAATTCCCTCACTTGATAGAAGGAAAGACAGCACTCGCGGGGCTTTGTCACAGCAGTGATTTTTTTTAAAGCCAAAAACAGACGCGTTTCGGATAAGATCCTTCATCAGTGTTTACAGTACGCGCTGCAAGGCACCATTTTTAAAGCGTCATGTATTTACCATGGAAACAGACAAGGGCTGGCGTCCCGCCGTATTGCGTGCGCCATTTTGGAATGGTTCTCACCACATTGTCAAATACAACAAAAACAGCCATAATTCAAGGTAAATCAAAGGTTTTTGGTTAAACACACATCAATAATTTATTCTATTTAGGTATCATTGCTGTTTTAGAAATAATCTGTCATTTGACAATCATTTGACAATCTCGCCGTGTATCGGCTCCTCGCAACCTGTTTTCTCAGGTTGCAAACATCTCCTGTCTGTTCTTTATGTTACTGTGTATCGGCACCCGCTTTAAATGATATATTCAAGTAATAGATCAGTAATTTGTTCGAATCAATAGGTCAGTTTATAATTATCAAACAATGGATGAAAGCATAGCATTAATTACCCAAATGAACCGTCAATTCTTCCCTACTATTCAATCCGTTAGGGGATTTTGTCTGGAGATCTATGATGTAACGAGATTCCAATCTTCTCAATTTTAACACTCTATCCTCTCACATGATGTTTGGTGGTACACAGTCAATGCCAAAATATTGCAGCAAATCTCTGTCGCTTTTATGTTTGATAGCAAAATGACGTGCTACAGGATAATTAAAATCCTTTTTAGCAATAGCACGCATGTGTTCCAATACTCTCATCTAGGATAAAGCCCTCAAGGAGATAGAGGTCCTAGAGGAAGAATTGCGCCAGAATCCTGAAAAAGGCCAACAAGAACATCTAAGAGAGGCTATGAAACAGCGACTCTCAAAGTATGAAATGAAAATCAAATTACGAAAACAAGAAAAATTTGACCGTGATGAGAGGGATTATGCGATGGGAAGAATTATAACTTTTGCTAAGAAATTTGAGCAACCACGTAAAGAGGTGGTAAACAAAAATAAAACAATGACCACTGAGAAACCACCTAGAGTAGAAACATCGGAATCCGACATAACTGAAAATGAGCAATCAGAAGACGATTCAGCCTGCCCCTCCGGAGAACTCCAGAAGACTCCTTTTCAACAGGAGTTAAATATCATCCGACAATCATGGCTAAGAGGGGGCAAGAGCAAACCCCCGGAAGGAGAAAAACAAGAAGGGGCGGCCGGAAGAGGAAGAGCTAAATCCAATCCAACTACCAGAGCTACACGGAGCAAGAGAGGAGGCAGATGGTAGACAAGAATGATCATTTAACTATAATCAATTTGTCATCAAAGATCTTAACCACCGCCGAAGAATCGGTGCTCAAATTAGGACTAACGTTTTGCCCACAGAATCGCATGAAGTTTACTCAGATTAAGATCGATCTGTTTAAGTTTGTTCATAAACTCAAGCTGCACAAGTATTTCAAATTGAGACTAACACCAAAGGAGATCAGATTCCTTAAGTCACAGAGCAAAGATACAGATCTATTGGCTGCCAATGATCTGATTACTCTAGAAATATTGGAGGATTTAAGTCAAGAAGGAACAATTGAAGAACTGCAGTCTACAGAAACTATGAGTCAAAGGATACAACGTGCTAGTATAGAACAAGACGCACTGGAAAGTGGTATGAAATTACCTTCTCAGTTTCTACCTCAGATGCCCTTTGACGCCATAGACACTTTTTCAGAAGCAGTCATTAAGGAGCTGATTAGATTCCGAGCAAACAATAATGGAAAAACTCCCAGAAAAAGAGACAATCTGACCAAAATACAGAAACTTGCAATGAGAAATCTTGAGCGAGATAAATCCATCATCTGTAAACCTTCGGACGAGGGAGGGAATATTGTTTTGATTCCACGAGAAATGTACGTAGAAGAAGCTCTACGACAATTGAGGAATAAAGACTGCTATAAATTGACAACTCCAGCTAAATATCAAGAGAGTATACAGCAACTACATACTATAATAAAAAAATAGCATGAACAATCGATGTTGGATTCGGATGAATATTTATTTTTGAGAACTATTAATCCAATCTTACCTACATTCTATCACCTACCTAAGGTACACAAGGATATAAATAGACCACCAGGGAGGCCGATAGTCTCTTCCATGGGCAGTTTAACAGAAAATCTCTCTAGGTTTTTAGATCATTTTTTATTTGAGGCTGTGCTCGAATTGAAATCATACATCAAAGACACAACAGACTTCATCAGTCATATCGATGACCTTGTATGGCAGCCATCTTACTGTCTGATTGTATTAGACATCACGAGTCTAAATACTTGCATTAAACACGGACAGGGACTAAATGCAGTGAAATACTTCTTACAAAAACGGGCACTGAAATTTGCAACCCATAACTTGATGCTATTGGAGTTATTAGAATTCTGCCTGTTTAATAACATCTTTCTTTTCCAGGGGGATCTCTATAGACAGGTCTCAGGGACCGCGATGGGCACCTGCTTTGCCCCCAGCTACGTGAATTTGTTAGTGGGAAGAATGAAGAATGGACTAAGAACGTAGTGTCATGGTATAGATATATCGATGACCTCTTCTTGGTATGGAATGGCTCCGTAAGTAAAGCAGAAGAGTACATTGAACATCTGAACAAAAACGAGGTGAACCTACAATTTTCAGGGGAGATAAGTTTAGTGGCAGTAAACTATCTGGACCTGAAAGTTGAGATACAGGAAGGAGAAATTACAACTGCACTATTTAGAAAACCGACTGCTGGTAACAGCACGCTACATGCGGCAAGCAGTCATCCCCAAAAATTGAAAAACAGTATTCCTTATGGGGAGTTTCTTAGATTGAAGCGTAACTGCTCAAGGCGGTGTGACTTCGACCTGGCAGCTAAAGCGAGTTTGAATCGATTTCTAGCGAGAGGTTACAGCTCAGGTCTCCTGGAAAGTACCCTTAGAAAAGTAGAGCTGTTACCTAGAAAGGACCTGTTTAAACAGAAAGAATGCAAGGAAGAGAATGGCAAATTTCGGATGATAACGACTTTTTCCGAAGATGCCGACATCCTGAGAAATATAATGAGGAGAAATTGGCATGTATTAAAAACTGATGTCATCATTGGTGCAGATATTCCAGCGGCACCACTGATAACTTTTAGAAAAGCACGTTCGCTTAAAGATAGCTTAGTCCATAGTCATCTAGATGCCATACCACCAAGACAGGGAACTCTAAATGAAATGAGAGGATTTTACCCTTGTGGGAAGTGCAAGGTGTGCGCTTTCAGTAAAAGGGTATTAACCTATGAAATAAAAGGTCTGCGAGTAAGAAAAAAGATAACTAAATTCATGACCTGTCAAACAACACATGCAGTCTATTGTCTTAAGTGCCCTTGCAGACTTAGATATATATGGAGCACCATACACTGCGTGAAATTAAGAGTATTGGAACACATGTGTGCTATTGCTAAAAAGGATTTTAATTATCCTGTAGCACGTCATTTTGCTATCAAACATAAAAGAGACAGAGATTTGCTGCAATATTTTGGCATTGACTGTGTACAACCAAAGATCAGGGGAGGGGATAGAGTGTTAAAATTGAGTAGATTGGAATCTCGTTACATCATAGATCTCCAGCCAAAATCCCCTAATGGATTGAATGGTGGGGAAGAATTGACGGTTCATTTGGGTAATTAATGCTATGCAGTCATCCATTGATTTGATAATTATAAACTGACCTATTGATTCGAACAATTACTGATCTATTACTTGAATATATCATTTAAAGCGGGGGCCGATACACAGCAACATAAAGAACAGACAGGAGATGTTTGCAACCTGAGAAAACAGTTTGCGAGGAGCCGATACACGGCGAGATTGTCAAATGATTGTCAAATGACAGATTATTTCTAAAACAGCAATGATACATAAATAGAATGAATTATTGATGTGTTTTTAATCAAAAACCTTTGATTTACCTTGAATTATGGCAGTTTTTGTTGTATTTGACAATGTGGTGAGAACCATTCCAAAATGGCGCACGCAATACGGCGGGACGCCAGCCCTTGTTTGTTTCCATGGTAAATACATGACGCTTTAAAAATGGTGCCTCGCAGCGTGTACTGTAAACACTGACAAAGGATCTTATCCGAAACGCGTCTGTTTTTGGCTTTAAAATAAATCACTGTTGTGACAAAGCCCCGCGAGTGCTGTCTTTCCTTCTATCAAGTGAGGGAATTGTGGAGCATTTATATATATATATATATATATATATATACACATGTATTACCTACTGGCGGTCGCCAGTAGGTAGTTATAGTTAGGACCCTGTTTCCATAGGAAAACCGCAACATTCTATTTTGAATAACTTGGGCGCCGGTCGACGAATCCTTGCGAAATTTTCAAAACTAATGGGGCGCTATGCTCCGCTCCTACCCTGAAAGTCTCGAGGGGATTCGTCTAGCGGGGGCTGAGAAAAAAGGGGGGTCCCAAAACGCGTTTTCCCCATGCATTTTTCCATAGGACCTTTAGACACAGCTACAGCCCGAACGGCTGAACAGAGTTACTTGAAATTTGGCAAAAGGTAGTCTACAGGTCAAGGAAGTCCTTCTGGTGTAAATCTGTTCAGTAGTTCCTGAGAAAATAGCATTTAAATCAATATATATATTTGTGGCAGCTTACCGTGCGCTTACCGTGCGCTTACGGTAAGCTTACCGTACGCGTACGGTGCCGTGCGCGAGCGCGATTCTGATTGGCTGTTAGATCTTAGTAAACATTCAAATTGGTCGAAACCAGGAAGTGTCGGCCGCCATTTTCTCTCTCGCACTCTGAGGGGGTGAGGAAAAACAAAGTTGGATAACATGAAAACGGGCAGGCTAGACAGCTCCTAACCACCTATCCATGGTTAGGGTGTCCCAAAAGTACCCCCAAGGCCAAAAATTCATTTTTTTTTAATTTTAAAAACGCCGATTGTGCTTACCGTACGCGTATGGTAAAAAAAAAATAAAAAAAAAAAATTATCCACATTGTCCACACCCCGTGTGCAAAAGGTGCCCGAAGGTGCAACTTTTGTGCATGGACTATATAGTATTTGATCATGTAATAGATAACCTTTCACAACGAAGCGCATAATATGTCCTCCGTGTGTGGACGATGCGCGAAGCGCATCGTGCGTACATGGCCCACGGCATGGCCCACGGCACTAACTGCGTAAAGTGGGCGCGCGGTGCACGAAAACGCACCGCGTGCTCACTGTGCGCGCACGGAACGAACTGCGTGAAGTGGGCACGCACGCCACGAACGGCGTAAAGTAACTTAGCATTTAAAAAACCGTACAAATTCACTGAAAAAACCATAGGTTTCACACATGTTATAGTTAGGAATTAGCATTTAAAAAACCTTGCAAATTCACTGAAAAAACCATAGGTTTCACACATGTTATAGTTAGCTGGACATTTCACTCGTAAAAAACCATTGAAATTCCCCCGTTATAGTTAGTGCAGGCAACTATAATTCACGCGACCGCAATCCTCTGCTGATGACATATGTGTCTTTATGAAAAAAAAATATTTGCAATATATGTATAGCTAAAATTTAATGGAAGAAGACATGGGCAAATAAGTGTCTAAATACAGTATTAGCATCAGCAGAGGATTGCGGTCGCGTGAGTTATAGTTGCCGGCACTAACTATAACGGGGGAATTTCAATGGTTTTTTACGAGTGAAATGTCCAGCTAACTATAACATGTGTGAAACCTATGGTTTTTTCAGTGAATATATATATATATATATTTATAGATATATATTCACTTAAAAAACCATAGGTTTCACACATGTTATAGTTTGGAATTAGCATTTTAAAAACCTTGCAAATTCACTGAAAAAAACATAGGTTTCACACATGTTATAGATAGCTGGACATTTCACTCGTAAAAAGCAATTGAAATTCCCCCGTTATAGTAGTTCAGCTAAATATGACTTGTGCGACCGCAATCCAGTGCTGATTACATCACATATTACATCACTCATGACATGGTCAGGGACATCACTCATGACATAACTGATGACATCTCAAATGACATCACTGGTGACATCACTGATGACATCATCCAGTGAATATGTGTCTTTCTGAAAAATAAATATTTTTTATATATGTATATCTAAAGGTTAATGGAAGAATAAATGGGTAAATAAGTGTCTAAATGGATGTTTTTTTTGTCAAATTAATTGTATAACTGACTTATTAACAGTATCTTAGTGAATACAGTGATGTAATATGTGACATCATCAACAGTGGATTGCGGTCGCGCGAGTTATATTTAGCTGAACTAACTATAACGGGGGAATTTCAATGGTTTTTTACGAGTGAAATGTCCAGCTAACTATAACATGTGTGAAACCTATGGTTTTTTCAGTGAATTTGCAAGGTTTTTAAAATGCTAATTCCTAACTATAACGTGTGTGAAACCTATGGTTTTTTAAGTGAATTTGCAAGGTTTTTTAAATGCTAATTTCTAACTATAACGTGTGTGAAACCTATGGTTTTTTTAGTGAATTTGTAAGGTTTTTTAAATGCTAATTTATGTATGTATTATTATATTTTTAATATATTTATTTTACAATATACTACCTATGTACATAGTTATAGATTGACTGTATCCTGTAATATGGAATGGCTCGTTTAAAATGTGTTTTTGTTTTAAGGGTTTTTACACCGTGCACGCACCGTGCACGAACCCCGCGATTTTTGAAAGAAAGGCTAGGGGGTCAGGAACTCTCTACCCTGCCCCCTTTTCACATCCTCCACCTTTGTTTTTCACTGCCACACACAAAATGGCGTCCGACACTTCCTGATTTCGACCGATTCGAATGTTGACTGACATCTAACCACCAATCAGAATTACACTCGCACACGGCACCGTGCGCACACGGTGCGCGCCTATAGATATTTATGTACTTTTAACTGCAATTTTCTCAGGAACTACTGAACAGATTGACACCATATATGCAAAAGGCACATCCCTGACCTGAGGACTACCTCTTTGCCAAATTTGAAGTAATTCTGTTCAGCCGTTCGGGCTGTACCTTCGACTAAAGGTCCTATGGGAAAATGCATGTGGAAAACGCGTTTTGGGACCCCCCTTTTTTGTCAGCCCCCGCTTGACGAATCACCCCGAGACTTTCAGGGTAGGAGCTGAGCGGAGAGCCCCATTAGTTATGAAAATTTCGTGAGGATTCGTCAACCGGCGCCAAAGTTATTCAAAATAGAATTTTCAGAGGCTTGCCACCTTTCGCCGGTGTCCGAGTGCAAACTCAATTGTGTGGGCAAATCTGAGCTGTGATGTTAGGCGGCGGCCCGGTCGCCGAGTTTGCACCACCCCAAGAACTGACGGGGGCCACGCATCCGGCGATATGCCGAATCGCTTTTTGGGACATTGGCTTGGGATTAGTGCTGACACTGCTGGTTGGGGGCCCATCTGAGGGCGCGGACTGTCTTTTCCCCAGAAATCAGTGCGTCCATCTATGGATTTTATTTCAGGACCACGTAGACCACAATGCCATGCTGTTGGTATGGAACCCGCCCATCTGGGGGTGTGTCAAGCAGCATTGAATGAGAAGGAACTTGGTCCGGTGAGCACATATCTTACCTGCAACAACTCATAGCCTCCGAAGAAGGAAGCAAATTTTCCGAAACATGTCAGGCATGCTGCGGGAGACACTGGATTGAAAAGCAGCAGGCAGTTGTCATCACGTACTGAAAATAAAGGCTTGCTACCTTTCGCCGGTGTCCGAGTGCAAACTCAATCGTGTGGGCAAATCTGAGCTTTGATGTTAGGCGGCGGCCCGGTCGCCGAGTTTGCACCACCCCAAGAACTGACGGGGGCCACGCGTCCGGTGATATGCCGAATCGCTTTGTGGGACATTGGCTTGGGATTAGTGCTGACACTGCTGGTTGGGGGCCCATCTGAGGGCGCGGACTGTCTTTTCCCCAGTAATCAGTGCGTCCATCTATGGATTTTATTTCAGGACCACGTAGACCACAATGCCATGCTGTTGGTATGGAACCCGCCCATCTGGGGGTGTGTCAAGCAGCATTGAATGAGAAGGAACTTGGTCCGGTGAGCACATATCTTACCTGCAACAACTCATAGCCTCCGAAGAAGGAAGCAAATTTTCCGAAACGCGTCAGGCATGCTGCGGGAGAGACTGGATTGAAAAGCAGCAGGCAGTTGTCATCACGTACTGAAAATAAAGGCTTGCCACCTTTCGCCGGTGTCCGAGTGCAAACTCAATCGTGTGGGCAAATCTGAGCTTTGATGTTAGGCGGCGGCCCGGTCGCCGAGTTTGCACCACCCCAAGAACTGACGGGGGCCACGCATCCGGCGATATGCCGAATCGCTTTGTGGGACATTGGCTTGGGATTAGTGCTGACACTGCTGGTTGGGGGCCCATCTGAGGGCGCGGACTGTCTTTTCCCCAGAAATCAGTGCGTCCATCTATGGATTTTATTTCAGGACCACGTAGACCACAATGCCATGCTGTTGGTATGGAACCCGCCCATCTGGGGGTGTGTCAAGCAGCATTGAATGAGAAGGAACTTGGTCCGGTGAGCACATATCTTACCTGCAACAACTCATAGCCTCCGAAGAAGGAAGCAAATTTTCCGAAACATGTCAGGCATGCTGCGGGAGACACTGGATTGAAAAGCAGCAGGCAGTTGTCATCACGTACTGAAAATAAAGGCTTGCTACCTTTCGCCGGTGTCCGAGTGCAAACTCAATCGTGTGGGCAAATCTGAGCTTTGATGTTAGGCGGCGGCCCGGTCGCCGAGTTTGCACCACCCCAAGAACTGACGGGGGCCACGCGTCCGGTGATATGCCGAATCGCTTTGTGGGACATTGGCTTGGGATTAGTGCTGACACTGCTGGTTGGGGGCCCATCTGAGGGCGCGGACTGTCTTTTCCCCAGTAATCAGTGCGTCCATCTATGGATTTTATTTCAGGACCACGTAGACCACAATGCCATGCTGTTGGTATGGAACCCGCCCATCTGGGGGTGTGTCAAGCAGCATTGAATGAGAAGGAACTTGGTCCGGTGAGCACATATCTTACCTGCAACAACTCATAGCCTCCGAAGAAGGAAGCAAATTTTCCGAAACGCGTCAGGCATGCTGCGGGAGAGACTGGATTGAAAAGCAGCAGGCAGTTGTCATCACGTACTGAAAATAAAGGCTTGCCACCTTTCGCCGGTGTCCGAGTGCAAACTCAATCGTGTGGGCAAATCTGAGCTTTGATGTGGGACGGCGGCCCGGTCGCCGAGTTTGCACCACCCCAAGAACTGACGGGGGCCACGCGTCCGGTGATATGCCGAATCGCTTTGTGGGACATTGGCTTGGGATTAGTGCTGACACTGCTGGTTGGGGGCCCATCTGAGGGCGCGGACTGTCTTTTCCCCAGTAATCAGTGCGTCCATCTGTTGTAAATTGCAACTTCGATGTGATTAAGCATTTACTAAAGACATGAATTCTCCTCCCTTACACATGTTCCTTTTGTTATGTTGACTGAAGTCTGGACTCCATTTTGTACTGTCATGTCTCCACGTGCTCAACACGAGGAGAGTCTTATCTTTGTGTTAGTTGCTCTTGTAATCTGCCTAGTAACAGTCTATAAATAGTTCCTTTGTCCGTCTGGCGCATGCTCAGACTTGACCACATCTGTTATCAGTTAGTCCTTGCTTGACCATGTTTTCGCGGGCTTAAGGAGTATGTCAGCTCCGCCCACATATCGATCTTGTATTGCAAATGTCCATAAAAGGTAACATTCCTCGTCTCATGTCGTGCCCTCCCACTTTTGAGCCCCTCTGTTGTGTATAAAAGGGGACCGTGTATGCAAGTTCTGTGTGCTACTCTATGCAATACTGAAGGGTATTGTATGGATTGTAGGACCACCCTTAAGGGTTAATAAACCTTGTCTTTGTACTTTGCAGTTTCCGTGCCAACTTCCTTATAGATTCCATTGCAGGAGAGCGAACCCTTGTGTCCTGCGGGCCTAGCTGGGGCCTGTACTCATCAATTGGCGCCCGTCACGTGGGGCTCATCGGCGACTCGGATGCTCGAAGGATTGGTCGCGACGAAGGTGAGGAATTTGGCCGGGGATGTGATCACTGCCAGAGGCACTTTAGTCCTGGCATCCCGAGGTTTTTCTTCCTTCCCTTCCGAGCTGACCATCTGGGTGGCGCCGGTCCTCGACTGAGACCTCTTCTGTCGGTTCTGCCGTGACAGCCGTTTGGGCGAATTTCGGAGCTTGGCAGTTGGAATCTGGACTCTTGATTGGTAAGAACCGTTGTACGGTACTTGCTCCGAGTTTTTGAAGCCTGGGTTGGCTATTTGAGTTTGATTTGCGATGACCGGTCATATCTTGTATTGATTATTGTGAGAATATATGCGTTGCAACACATATAGGCAGGTAATGTGGAGATATTTCTCCGGAACTGTGTAACTTTGACCAGCACAACGTTTAAGTGCCATTTTTTTGATAATACTGCATATTCTGCATTATTTTTGAGCATGCCTGCTTTTAGCGCACTCCGTAAGTGGTGCTGCTGTTTTGGAAACCGGTTAAACCTCGAGGAATCTGCTCCAGCTCCCCCAGAGGGGACTCCTAATAGGGATATGTATGTGAAGCATGGTCTTTCCTCCATAATGTACAGCACAGTATGGAGGAAATATACCAAGAAGGATCCTGAGTTACGGTGGCCGTTGTATGGGTCGTTTGATATACGTAAGATTGAGTATGTGGAACAGTGTATGTGTAAACGGCGTGCGCGGCAAGACATGTTTGAATGTGTACGACTATGGGTGAAGGAAGTGCGTGAGCGAGAGAAACGCGAGAAAGCGCTGTTTGATAAAGAGCAACGAAAGAATGATCATGTGAGAGCGCAGGAAGCAAAGCGTCGGGAGGAAAGAGAACAGACGGAGAAACAAGAGAAAGAACATAGGTTACAAGTCTCGGGTCAATATGCTGTTCGTCAGCCACTCTATCCTGTCCTTAATAATCATGACGATGATTTTTATTTATTAGATCGCTCTCCGCCTCCTTATGTCGGCGCGTCTGCCCCGAGGCCACAAGATTCTGGATCGGGTTCGAGTAAGGTAGACACGCGGTCCATGTTATCGGCTGAGCGAATGGGTGAGCTTCGGCAGGTTTCTTATCGTGCATGTAAGGGCAAGTTATCCCTTGATGAACTGTTGGCTTCTTGGGAGTCGTGGCAGGATAGAGAAAGGTTGTATTTTTTGGGACACTTTTCTGATGAAGTGATTGGTGCCTTTCGGAAATATTCCAGCGTCTTTGAACCTGACGATGTGGTATTGGATGCTAAAGCATTGCGTAATGGTGTTTTCTCTCCCTCTAAGGCGCCTGAAGCAGTTCGGCGACTGTTTGCGTTGCGGGATGCGGCAGCGGACCTTAAAGAGAAAGCGCGCCAACATCTTGAGGAGGAAAGGCGGTCGGATTCGCGTACTGGAGGCGGCCATTCATCCATCTCTCAATCAGATAAGAGCGATCCAGTGCATGCTAAACCAATGCGCGAGGCGGCGCCTTTGTATGTTCCTCCTAAAGGAGCGGGGACTAGCTCGGATATTACCTCCGCCGATGCTAAGGGATATTTTGTGTATAATTGGGTTTATACTCCCTGGCACAGGGCTGACGTCATGGCATTAAAGAATGCGTTGCCTGATCCCCGCAAGAATCCAGCGGCCTTTTACGAAGAAGTCGAGGGGGCCTTGAATTCTTGTATTATGACCTTAGCGGATATAGATTTGTTCTTTGGGCTTATTCTACCACCAGATATGTGGCGATCCGTGCGGAAGGTAGATGATGTTGCCACTTTTAAGGCTCGATGGTCCGAACCTGACGATGAGGATAGGGAGAGAAAGCCCGCGCAGAAACCACCTCAGATTATTTTAGATCTCCCCGCTGCTATTTTGACTAAGTTGAAGACCATCATTCCCCCTAAAAAGATTGACTGGAATATGCTAGCCTCGTGTAAGCAGAAAGCCGATGAATCAGTTGCAGATTTCTTTACGCGCTTTGAGGAGACGTTCCATGATTTTAGTGGTCAGTCTCTTACGGATGATACGGGTCGGCACCTTTTTGCTGACAAATATGTGGCGAATTTATTACCGGCAATTGCAGCTCGCCTCAAAGCGAGTGAAAGTTCTTCGTCCACTACGACCCCGACAGCCCTTCTGACTATAGCTCAGTACTATGAGCGCCAGGAGCTAGAAGCGAAGGGGCAGGAGGAAAAGAAATCGAAGGATTTAAAAACAAAGGTGATGTTAGCACAAGTATATGGTCCGCCCCGACGGGGTGTAAATAGAGGTAGGGGAGGATTTTATGGTCCTCCCTCGGGCCGATCTGATCTGAATAGGAATCAATGTGCGTATTGTAAGCAATCGGGGCACTGGGCCAGAGAATGCCCAGCGTTGCATGCTTCACGGCAGGGGCACGGTCAGGGACACACTCAGAGTGGCCCCAGAGGTAGAGGGGGTTTCTCGAATTTTAGAGGGAATTCTACTGATCACGCTCGTTTTGACCTTGCTGGGCAGCAACGAGATAGGTCTAATGTTTTTGATCGACAAAATCAGTATCAAGTGTCGGGAATTGACCGGTCTGGGTATCATGATTCTCAGCATGCATAGGAATGCGTTGGATGGGGGTTAGGATCAGTTGAGGTGCCAGTTGATCAGAGGGGTCCTTACGTATCAGCTGAGGTTTTGGGCTCCACTGATCAGTTTCTAGTGGACACAGGAGCGACTCGTAGTGCGCTGTCTAAACAATTGGTTCCGAGGGCTCCCCCATCTGGCTTAATGGTTACATCGGTAGGGTTTGATGGAACACTCTCCCGAAGCCCTCTTTCGCAGCCCCTTGCATTTCGGGTTAATTCCTTTTCTGCACCCTGTCCGTTTTTGTTAGCTCCGAGCACGCCGGATAATATTATGGGCCTTGATATGCTGAAGCACTTCAGAGCTACGATCCGGTGTTCCCCTGCTGGAGTGCGGGTGATATTGAATGACAATTACCCCCTGTCTGAACGGATGTGTGTGGCTACAGAAGATGCTGTGTTAGCTGCCCTCCCCCGTGCTCTGTGGGCCACTTCGGATACTGATGTGGGACAGATGGTGATTCCGCCTGTTCACATTAGTGTCCAGGAGGGGGCGGTGTTACCACGCCTTCCACAGTATCGTATTTCGCAGGAGGGGGAAGAGGCTCTTATACAGATTGTGCAGGATTTGATTAAGGTGGGAGTGGTGGAAGAAGTTCCCTATAATGTTTGTAATAGCCCGATTCTACCCATTCTGAAAAAGGATACGGATGCTAAAGTCTACCGGTTTATCATTGATTTGAGAGAAGTAAACAAGATCGTGATACCCCAGTACCCAGTGGTTTCGGATATCACGACGTTGCTTACTTTGGTCCCACCTACGGCGACCACGTTTTCTGTTATTGATTTGAAAAATGCCTTCTTTTCAATTCCCATTCATCCCGATAGTCGATACCTTTTTGGTTTCACTCTCAATAATAGGTCTTACCGATTTTGTAGAATTCCCCAGGGCTATACGGAAAGCCCTAGCATCTACAGTCAAGCCTTGAAAAGACAATTGGACTACTTTGTTCTGCCCGAGGGTGTCGCCCTCATTCAATATGTCGATGACATCTTGCTGGCGGCTGACACCCCGGTGTTGTGTGAAACGAGTACGTTGTCTTTGCTTTCCTTTTTGGCATCCCACAATCACAAGGTCTCTCGGAAAAAGTTGCAATTTTGTAGACCAAAGGTGACTTATCTAGGTCACCTTTTGTCTAAGGAGGGACGTGCACTCACACCAGACCGTGTTCAAGTGATTCCGGATACACCGACGCCGTCCACGCAGAAGGACGTGCGCGCATTTTTGGGTCTTGTTTCGTTTTGTAGGCAGTGGATATTAGGGTTTTCGTATATAGCCAAGCCATTGTTAGCCCTTTTGACAAAAGATACACCTATCCCGCTCCCCTGGACGAATGAGTGTGACACTGCCTTTCAGAAACTGCGACAGGCCCTCTGTTCAGCACCAGTATTAGGGACACCTGATTATACCAAGCCTTTTTCGTTGTATGTGCATGAGAAAGATGGATGTGCATTATCAGTTTTAGTGCAGATGCACGGCGATAAGCAGCGCCCTTGTGCATATTTTTCGGCTGTACTTGATCCTGTTGCCCGAGCATTGCCTGGTTGTTTTCGCTCGGTTGCGGCGACAGCTGTGTCAATACGCCAGAGCGAGGGAATTGTGTTATCTCATAAGCTGTTGGTATTAGTCCCCCATGCTGTTGATGCCCTGCTTAATCAGACAAAGACGCAGCATTTGACCAGTGCCCGTTTAACGGGATATGAGCTGACGCTTTTGGCTCCTCATATCACGTTGAAGAGGTGCGTGACGTTAAATCCTGCCACATTGTTGCCATACCCCGAGACTCGGTCTGAGGCACGAGAAGCACATGATTGTATCCTCATGACCGAGGAACAAACAAAGGGTCGTATTGATCTCCAGGATACGCCCTTTTCAGATGTAGATGGAGAACTGTGGGTGGATGGGTCATGCCTGAAGCTACCAGATGGTACGACTTCAGCAGCGTATGCGATTACCACATTGCAAACAATAGTGGAGACAGCACGCATACCACAGAAATCAGCTCAAGCAGCGGAACTGATAGCATTAACACGAGCATGTGAGCTCAGTACAGGATTGTGTGTGAATGTTTATACAGATAGCCGCTATGCCTTCGGAGTAGCGCACGATTTCGGCCTGCTCTGGAAGGAAAGAGGGTTCTTAACGTCGCATGGAGTACAAATAATGCATGGGGAGTTAGTTCATAATCTTTTGACTGCATTGACATATCCGAAGAAAATTGCTATCATTAAATGTAGCGCCCATAGGAAAGTAGTCGATAAAGTTGGAGAAGGGAATGCGTTAGCAGACCGAGTGGCGCGGGAGACTGCGATGCAGCCCGGTGCTACTGCCATGTATGTAGTAAATTCGCAAGTAGAAAGATGGCATGATGCGAAGGAAGAAGTGCGAGAAATACAGAGGACCGCTTCTGATAAAGAACGGGAGCAATGGTCCAGTGAGGGAGAATTGGATGATGAGGGTTGCTGGAGAAATAAGCAGATGGATCGATGGAAATTGCCCACAGCTTTTGTACAACCTATGGTTCAGATGGCACATGGGCTAGCACATGTTGGAGCTTCCGCAATTGTAAAATTACTTACCCAAGTTTGGGAGCATCCAGAGATTGCTAGCACGGCAAAGAGAGTGGTGCAGACCTGTATGATCTGCTTGCGGTACAACCCAGGAAAGGGGACTCGGACCCCAGCAGGAGGATTCGTAACGCCTACTGCACCCTTTGAGGTGTTACAGATGGATTACATCCAGCTGGAGCATTGTAATAATTTGAAGTATGTTCTAGTAGTGGTGTGTGCCTTTAGCAAATGGGTTGAGGCATACCCCACGAAGGACAATACTGCAATGACTACCGCTAAGATGCTGTTGAAGGAGTTCTTCCCTCGATATGGCGTTTGTAGACTTCTGTGGAGTGATAACGGGCCCCACTTTATAGCGGACGTTATAAAGTATATTCTGAAGGGTCTAGGCATCACCCAGAAGTTCCATGCAGTATTCCACCCTCAATCTGCAGGACTAGTCGAGAAGTATAATGGTACACTGAAGCTCAAGATCGCTAAAATTCAAGCTTCAACGTCTTTGACTTGGCCAGACGCTTTACCGCTGGCATTGTTGTCAATTAGGTCGGTACCGCACTCTCGAATCGGTCTTACACCATATGAGATTGTCTTTGGACGTCCAATGAATGTTTGGGGTCCGCCAAAACCTAAGACTGTGTATGATGTACCTTGCGTAATGATGAATGATTATTTGGCACAGTTAACGGATAACTTGGTTTCCATTCATCAACAGGTCCGGGAGGCGCTCCCTGATCGGTCCACCGGCGAAGGACATAGTCTCCGGCCTGGAGACTATGTCATGCTGAAAATCTTCGATAGGACGAACAGCCTGGAGCCGAGATGGGTGGGCCCTGAGCAAGTCTTGCTGGCAACAAGGACGGCTGTGCGAGTTTCCAACAGAAAGAATTGGATTCATTCCCTGCACTGCCGCAAAGTACCGCCCGGATTGGTGGAGCCCGCTGTACTGACCGATCAACGAGAGATTCTGACCACAGAGAAAGGCCATGCTGTGGAATCGAACAACGCTGAGGAGCTCTTTCCGGACCACGCGACTCCTGGAGGAAGGCGATATCATCTGAGGCCAAGAAAGTGAATCCTTCAGTATCGGGACATGTTGTCAGAACGGCCTTTGGGTTAGTGAAACGGAGAGCCAGTGAGGCAAGGGGGGGGGATCAGCCCTGCATTAGTGTAGTGACACCCGTCTTGGCCCGTTGGTGAAGAAATCGACCGCTGCCCAAGGGGAAGAGTTCTGACAAACCTTTAGTTTCAGGAAGATATTGATTTTCTTATTTTTTGACATGGAGAAGAAGAAGATCCTCTGCGCAACAGGTTTTATGCTCACAGTAACTATTGTTGGGATAACCACATGGTTTGTGGAGAACGTGACTCCTGCCCGAGAGTTGCTTGTGTTGACCACTCCAGTGCCTGCGGAGCACTATTTCTATACCCTTCCATACCAAGAATTGAAGCATCGTCAGTCTTATTTGAATAACACTTTCATTCAGATGTTACATCATACCCATGTTGCCACCAATGCTACGAACTGTTGGATATGTGGTATGATGCCAGCTCATCAGAAGAAGGGAGGAACGCCATTTATACCTCTTCCTTTCTCTCATAATGGCTCTTGTAGAGCATGGTACACTTTGCTTTTTGCCACTCGGAAACCCACAGTGGGACGATTACTCTTCAGACTCAATAAAGAATGTCATCAGGATAAAGATGGATATCCGCAAGCGAATGGGACAATTTGGGAATGGGAAGAGTATCGACCAGACAATGAATCGATTCCATATGTTTTTACGAACACCAGAGACACTGTGGGAAGAGATAAATTTGTGATTCAAGTGGCACAAGCTCAAGCGGACCTGTGTGTCCAAAGTGTGGGTTATATTCCCGTCGGTGTTAGCGATTGTATTACCATATTAAACATCGATGGATTGAATAACAGTACTTTTTTAGCATCCCATAATACGTACTTCGTGTGTGGAACTAAGGGTTATTATCGTTTGCCAGCCGGTTGGTCTGGAGTATGTTATGTATCATTTTTGTTACCTCCTGTATTTCTGGCACCTGCATCCTATCATAAGGATTTAAAGTTGTTGAATAATGTGACTGTAAATAGGTATAAACGTACTTTATCAATTGATGATGTGGATCAAACTGACACCAGTTTACAGCAGTATATCGACTTCAATCTAGGATTGTTTTTCTTCGTTGGAGCTGCCCTAAATAGTAGGAAAATTCGAAGATTAACACGAGTGGTAGAGGCTGTGACAAACCAAACCGCTGCTGCTCTTGGGAACCTTACGGAAGAATTACAGATTACCAGAATTGTTGCATTGCAGAATCGTATGGTGTTAGATGTTATGTTAGCTGATCGAGGTGGAGCTTGTAAAATTATCGGAAGTAGTTGCTGTGTGTTTATTCCTGACCACACACCTTCAGTCTACAATGCAATTAACAGGTTTCATAAAATTGCAGCTGAAATCCATACAGAAAATGGCACTTGGTCCTTTTCTGGATGGTTTTGGGCATTGATCACTGCTTGGGGTTGGAAGGTTTTGACTGGTCTCTGCAAAATTATAGCAGTTCTGTTTTCTTGCTGTATCTGTATTCAATGTGGTCCTTTGCTCTGTTCCGTATGTGTATCATTTTGTATCCCCGATAAGAAAGCTATTGCCAATGTCACTTATCAGAAACGTTTAGCTAAGGAAGTAGAAGAGATGATGATAATTGATATATATGATGATTATTCTAACAAGCCGGATGTCTTCAGTAAATGCTGAAAGGGTCGTCTGTTGTAAATTGCAACTTCGATGTGATTAAGCATTTACTAAAGACATGAATTCTCCTCCCTTACACATGTTCCTTTTGTTATGTTGACTGAAGTCTGGACTCCATTTTGTACTGTCATGTCTCCACGTGCTCAACACGAGGAGAGTCTTATCTTTGTGTTAGTTGCTCTTGTAATCTGCCTAGTAACAGTCTATAAATAGTTCCTTTGTCCGTCTGGCGCATGCCCAGACTTGACCACATCTGTTATCAGTTAGTCCTTGCTTGACCATGTTTTCGCGGGCTTAAGGAGTATGTCAGCTCCGCCCACATATCGATCTTGTATTGCAAATGTCCATAAAAGGTAACATTCCTCGTCTCATGTCGTGCCCTCCCACTTTTGAGCCCCTCTGTTGTGTATAAAAGGGGACCGTGTATGCAAGTTCTGTGTGCTACTCTATGCAATACTGAAGGGTATTGTATGGATTGTAGGACCACCCTTAAGGGTTAATAAACCTTGTCTTTGTACTTTGCAGTTTCCGTGCCAACTTCCTTATAGATTCCATTGCAGGAGAGCGAACCCTTGTGTCCTGCGGGCCTAGCTGGGGCCTGTACTCATCACATCTATGGATTTTATTTCAGGACCACGTAGACCACAATGCCATGCTGTTGGTATGGAACCCGCCCATCTGGGGGTGTGTCAAGCAGCATTGAATGAGAAGGAACTTGGTCCGGTGAGCACATATCTTACCTGCAACAACTCATAGCCTCCGAAGAAGGAAGCAAATTTTCCGAAACGCGTCAGGCATGCTGCGGGAGAGACTGGATTGAAAAGCAGCAGGTAGTTGTCATCACGTACTGAAAATAAAGGCTTGCCACCTTTCGCCGGTGTCCGAGTGCAAACTCAATCGTGTGGGCAAATCTGAGCTTTGATGTTAGGCGGCGGCCCGGTCGCCGAGTTTGCACCACCCCAAGAACTGACGGGGGCCACGCGTCCGGTGATAAGCCGAATCGCTTTGTGGGACATTGGCTTGGGATTAGTGCTGACACTGCTGGTTGGGGGCCCATCTGAGGGCGCGGACTGTCTTTTCCCCAGTAATCAGTGCGTCCATCTATGGATTTTATTTCAGGACCACGTAGACCACAATGCCATGCTGTTGGTATGGAACCCACCCATCTGGGGGTGTGTCAAGCAGCATTGAATGAGAAGGAACTTGGTCCGGTGAGCACATATCTTACCTGCAACAACTCATAGCCTCCGAAGAAGGAAGCAAATTTTCCGAAACGCGTCAGGCATGCTGCGGGAGAGACTGGATTGAAAAGCAGCAGGCAGTTGTCATCACGTACTGAAAATAAAGGCTTGCCACCTTTCGCCGGTGTCCGAGTGCAAACTCAATCGTGTGGGCAAATCTGAGCTTTGATGTTAGGCGGCGGCCCGGTCGCCGAGTTTGCATCACCCCAAGAACTGACGGGGGCCACGCGTCCGGTGATATGCCGAATCGCTTTGTGGGGCATTGGCTTGGGATTAGTGCTGACACTGCTGGTTGGGGGCCCATCTGAGGGCGCGGACTGTCTCTTCCCCAGTAATCAGTGCGTCCATCTATGGATTTTATTTCAGGACCACGTAGACCACAATGCCATGCTGTTGGTATGGAACCCGCCCATCTGGGGGTGTGTCAAGCAGCATTGAATGAGAAGGAACTTGGTCCGGTGAGCACATATCTTACCTGCAACAACTCATAGCCTCCGAAGAAGGAAGCAAATTTTCCGAAACGCGTCAGGCATGCTGCGGGAGAGACTGGATTGAAAAGCAGCAGGCAGTTGTCATCACGTACTGAAAATAAAGGCTTGCCACCTTTCGCCGGTGTCCGAGTGCAAACTCAATCGTGTGGGCAAATCTGAGCTTTGATGTTAGGCGGCGGCCCGGTCGCCGAGTTTGCACCACCCCAAGAACTGACGGGGGCCACGCGTCCGGTGATATGCCGAATCGCTTTGTGGGACATTGGCTTGGGATTAGTGCTGACACTGTGGGTTGGGGGCCTATCTGAGGGCTCGGACTGTCTTTTCCCCAGTAATCAATGCGTCCATCTATGGATTTTATTTCAGGACCACGTAGACCACAATGCCATGCTGTTGGTGTGGAACCCGCCCATCTGGGGGTGTGTCAAGCAGCATTGAATGAGAAGGAATTTGGTCCGGTGAGCACATATCTTACCTGCAACAACTCATAGCCTCCGAAGAAGGAAGCAAATTTTCCGAAACGCGTCAGGCATGCTGCGGGAGAGACTGGATTGAAAAGCAGCAGGCAGTTGTCATCACGTACTGAAAATAAAGGCTTGCCACCTTTCGCCGGTGTCCGAGTGCAAACTCAATCGTGTGGGCAAATCTGAGCTTTGATGTTAGGCGGCGGCCCGGTCGCCGAGTTTGCACCACCCCAAGAACTGACGGGGGCCACGCGTCCGGTGATATGCCGAATCGCTTTGTGGGACATTGGCTTGGGATTAGTGCTGACACTGCTGGTTGGGGGCCCATCTGAGGGCGCGGACTGTCTTTTCCCCAGTAATCAGTGCGTCCATCAATGGATTTTATTTCAGGACCACGTAGACCACAATGCCATGCTGTTGGTATGGAACCCGCCCATCTGGGGGTGTGTCAAGCAGCATTGAATGAGAAGGAATTTGGTCCGGTGAGCACATATCTTACCTGCAACAACTCATAGCCTCCGAAGAAGGAAGCAAATTTTCCGAAACGCGTCAGGCATGCTGCGGGAGAGACTGGATTGAAAAGCAGCAGGCAGTTGTCATCACGTACTGAAAATAAAGGCTTGCCACCTTTCGCCGGTGTCCGAGTGCAAACTCAATCGTGTGGGCAAATCTGAGCTTTGATGTTAGGCGGCGGCCCGGTCGCCGAGTTTGCACCACCCCAAGAACTGACGGGGGCCACGCGTCCGGTGATATGCCGAATCGCTTTGTGGGACATTGGCTTGGGATTAGTGCTGACACTGCTGGTTGGGGGCCCATCTGAGGGCGCGGACTGTCTTTTCCCCAGTAATCAGTGCGTCCATCTATGGATTTTATTTCAGGACCACGTAGACCACAATGCCATGCTGTTGGTATGGAACCCGCCCATCTGGGGGTGTGTCAAGCAGCATTGAATGAGAAGGAACTTGGTCCGGTGAGCACATATCTTACCTGCAACAACTCATAGCCTCCGAAGAAGGAAGCAAATTTTCCGAAACGCGTCAGGCATGCTGCGGGAGAGACTGGATTGAAAAGCAGCAGGCAGTTGTCATCACGTACTGAAAATAAAGGCTTGCCACCTTTCGCCGGTGTCCGAGTGCAAACACAATTGTGTGGGCAAATCTGAGCTTTGATATATATATATATATATATTCTTTTTTTTTCACTGAATAAAACATAGGTTTCAGGGACGTTATAGTTCGTTGGACATTTCACTCATATAAAACCATAGAAATTCCACTGTTATAGTTAGTTCAGCTAAATATAACTCGCCCCCCCAATGCACTGCTGATGACGTGACAAATTACATCATTCATGACATGGTCTGTGACATCACTGATGACATCTCAAATGATATCACTGATGACATCACCAATGACATCATCCAGTGAATGTGGTTTTCTTTCAAATTTAAATATGTATTAAATATATATATATACCAAGCTGTATTGAAGAATGAATGGATGTATAAGTGTCTGGATGGAGGATTTTGTAGGTATGTGACTGTTTAAGTGAATGATTAAATGTATCTTACTGAATACATGGGTTAGTGTCTAAAGTGTGTGAATGTCTGTATCACTCTGTCTGTTGTTGTGTAAGCTGCTGCATCGGTTGCTCAGTAGCTACATGAATGTCTATATGGGTTATTGATCAGTTGCCTGCGTATTTGTATAGGAGACTGAGTATGTGTGTGGATGGGGGGTGTGTGACTGTGCATAGATGTGTGAGTGGTTGATTGACAGGGTGTATGAGTTTAAGAGTCCATGTTGAAACACTTTTATGGGTGGGTAAGTGTATGTATGGGTGTCTTGGTGAGTGAATCGATGTCTCAGTGCACATGTCCAGGTAAGTACATATATGAAAGGCAGTGTATGTGAGAGTTGGTGTATAAAAATGACTATACGTGAGAGTCAGTGATTGTGAGAGTGGCTGTATGCATGAGTGTATACTTGTATTAGTGATTATATAAGAGACTAAGTATGCATTACTATCTGTATGAATAAATGAGGTGGTGTGTTTATAACTGTGTGGGTGAGTAAATGGAACTGTGAATGATTCTTTGCATGAGTGACTAGGATGAGTATATAACTGACTAGGATGAGTGCTGGTGTGTCAATGCCTATATAGGTGTATGAGTGCATTTGATTGTATTCTATTGATCAGTGACTGCATGTATGAGTGATTGTATGGGTGAATGGGTTGATGTGTGTGTAGACCTAGGAATCACTGAGTGGGCATGTAGTAACTGGTATTAGTGTGTCAATGGTATCGAAAATGGTAGTATGTATTTTACAGTGAGTGTATCAAAGGTTACATTAGTGTGTGAGGAGGTTCATCAGATTGTCACATAGATGATGTCATCAGTGGTCATTTGAGATGTCATCAGTGATGTCACTGACCATGTCATGAATGATGCAATATGTGACGTCATCAGCAGTGCAATGCGGGGGCGCGAGTTGTAGTTAGCTGAACTAAATATAACGGTGGAATTTCTATGGTTTTGGATGAGTGAAATGTCCAAATAACTATAACGTCCCTGAAACCTATGGTTTTTTCAGTGAATTTCTAAGGTTTTTTAAATGCTAATTTCTAACTATAACGTGCCTGAAACCAATGGTTTTTTCAGTGAATTTCTAAGGATTTTAAATGCTTATTTCTAACTATAACATGCCTGAAACCTATTGTTTTTTCAGTGAATTTCCAAGGTTTTTTAAATGCTAATTTCTAACTATAACGTGCCTGAAACCTATGTTTTTTCAGTGAATTCTAAGGTCGTTTAAATGCTAATTTCGATCTACAATGTGCCTGAAACCTATGTTTTTTTCAGTGAATTTCATTTTTTTTTAAAGCTAACTACAAATTATAATGTTCATTTAACCTATAGTTTTTTCCGACACCCAAGAAGGACACAACACCCATTGCCACAACCCTAAGGACCTCCCCCCTGTACCACCCCTCTCCCTACTACCACCAAGGCAGTGCAGAACAGGACAGCGAATCCTCCAAAAACTGCATGGTCCCTCAGCCATATAATAGCTCAATGTTGGGAAATGTGACAATCGTTTTTTCAGTAAATTTGAATGTTTTTTTTAAATACTAATTTCTAACTTTAATGTTCCTGAGACCTATGTTTTTGTGAATTTCAAAGGTTATTTAAACACTAATTTCTATTTACAATGTTCATAAAACCTATATTTTTCTCAGTAATTTTGAAAAACAAATGTGATTTTCTTTTAACTTTAATATCCTAAAAATAGTTTTTGTAATTGTTTTTATTTGTTATTTAAACTATATAATGTCTTCTTGTTTTTTAAAATATTAAACAACTACATACAGTATGAAAGGGAGCCCATCCCAGAGCCACATCTGAAGACCAACGCATGTCATAGACCTACTGATCAAACAGCTCTGACACCCAAGAGCGCCACAACATCCACCACCACCCCCAGGACCCCCCCTCTACCACTGAGGCAGCGCAGAACAAGACAGCAAACTTTCCAAAAATGGAATGGCCACTCAGCCACACAATAGCTGAATATTGGTACAGGTGTGAACAAAATATATGTGAAGGAAGCAATTCACCCATGAATAACAGTGCACACAATGTAAAGTGGAGCGGTGATGCGCTGGACACATCTCAGTATGCAGAACACACACCTCTCCATGTGCACAAATACGACTGGTGCTTGTAGTGTTGCGGACAGTGGACCCAACCATGTTATGTCAAACACTAGGGAAGATCTCAGTCATGTAGCTGTGTCATCCCCCCTTGTAAGCATAAGCGTAACCGGAGTGGGCTGGTCTGACATATGCCACTTCAGCGTAGGAGTGTGAATAAATAAGCCAGGGCTCTGGGCGTGGTTCACTTGTGAACTGTGAAGACCAACGACTGTGCCAGAGCGGCATTGCCTCACCCTGCCGCAAGGCTGCTGCCATGACCGCGGGTCTCCTCGACACAGGCCCCCTGTGAACCCAGCGGCACAGCACTGCAGACTTATGTCTGTACAGACTACTGCCTTCGATCTACACTGCGGACAGCAGGCATCACAATTCACATGGAGGAGCGATTGCAGATGACGCTGTCCAGTACGCAAGATACATTGCTCCCATTGCGGCCCTCTCGGACCACGCATCATCGCAGGGTGCACACATGCTGTGTGCTTCAGGTGCCACTAACTCAGTGCACCACAAGTCATCGCCACATGCTCTTATTGAGGCAGAATTAAATAGACAAAAGACATTGGTCTGAGTGCAGCCCCCCGAACCACGCATCATCGCAGGGTACGTACACGCTCAGTGTCAAAGGTACTACTAACTCACTGCACCACAAATCATTGTCACGTGGCCTTATTGAGGCAGAATTCAACGCAAGCCGCAACACATGGTGCCACTAACCCTGTTCAACACAAGCCGGCGACACATGGTGCCACTAACCCTGTTCAACACAAGCAGCGACTCGTGGTGCCACTAACCCTGTTCAACAGAAGCTGGCGACAAGTGGTGCAACTAAGCCTCTTCAACACAAGCCAATCCCACATGTGGAACTGTGTCCTGAGTCCTGAATGGCAGTGACCCCAAGTCCGTCGCAGCGACCACAGCACCAGATGCCCTTCGATCAGTGAGGCGTATTTCCATATGGAAGACCAGTGACACGTGGTGCCACTAACCCTGTTCAACACAAGCCGCAACACATTGTGCCACTAACCCTGTACAACACAAGCCGGTGACACGTGGTGCCACTAAGCCTGTTCAACACAAGCAGATCCCACATGTGGAACTGTGTCTCGAGTCCTGAATGGCAGTGACCCCAAGTCTGTGGCAGCGACCACAGCACCAGACTCCCTTCGATCAGTGAGGTATATTTCCATATGCAAGGCTGGTGACACTTGGTGCCACTAACCCTGTACAACACAAGGCATAACACGTAGTGCCACTAACCCTGTTAAATACAAGCCGATCCCACATGTGGAATTGTGTCCTGAGTCCTGAATGGCAGTGACCTCAACTTCGTAGCAGCGACCACAGCACCAGACTCCCTTCGGTTAGTCAGGTGTATTTGCATATGGAAGGCTGACGATACGTGGTGCCACTGAACCTGAACTATGCAAGTGGGGCCACCAACCTATGCACGTAGCTGTGGGCCCTTGCTCACCACTACTTCTGGCCTACACTGCAGTCATCAGGGCTCACAATTCAGATACAGTCGCGATTGCAGATGACGCAGTAGGCAAGAGACATTGCTCCCAGTGTGGCCCATCCGCACCAAGCAGCATCACAGGCTCATACACTTTGACAGTGTATTCTATACATATTTCATCTTTTCATGATATGCCTACACTGCGGTCAGTAGGGCTCACAATTAAAATTAAATCTTGATTCTTTAATTACAGACTCCACTAGGCAAGTAACTATCACAGGCCTAAAACCTACATAATATCCTTTTAGTATCCTTGCTTCAAGAGCTTTTTTTATATCAGTTATAGCTTTAGTACAATCACCAAATTCATCTTCAAGTGCAAATGAACACTCAATAACAGTCTACACTGCGGGCAGCAGAGCTCGCAATTCTAATTTTGGACACGTGGTGCCACTAACCCTATTTAACAGACGCCAGCGACACGTGGTGCCACTAACCCTGTTCAACACAAGCCGATCCCACATGTGGAACTGTGTCCTGAGTCCTGAATGGCAGTGACCCCCAACTTCGTGTGCAGCAACCACAGCACCAGACTCCCTTCAGTTTTATTTGTTGCTGTTTTGTTTAAATAAAATATTTTATATGTAAATCTATACATGACTAAGATTCTTAACCGCACAGGGAAGATTACGGGCATAAGAAGGTTGTTGGGGGTATGTTGGTAATGTGGGAAGAGTGTGCATTACCTGCTGATGTGGGGAGAGGCAGCGTGTAAGAGGTATCTCTCACAGAAAGAACTCCGGTATGTTTTCAGAAATGCCTCGGACAGATGCCAGCTGACGGACTGAATCACAAAAGGGCTTTTCAATGCTTATGTAGTGTGACTTACGAACAGTTCACACCCAGGCTCGCAGAGGAACAACTGCGGCCCATCCGCTCAACTCACAGACGCAGTACTACGAGCCATCTGCTCCCAAAGGAACAGCAGCGTAGTAGCTCGCAGAGGTACAGGCACAGCAGCGTACTAGCTCGCAAAGGTAGAGAGCTGCGAGCCGACTTACTGGCTTCTAATGGCAGAGCTGCGAAGTGGGTGATGTTGGGCAGAGGGAGCGTGAAAGGGTTATCTCGCACAGACAGAGCTCCGGTATATTAAATTGCCCCTGGGACCTTTCTTTTATATTTTCACTCAATTTGAGAAAGCGCGCTTTCTAGACCAAGACCTTTCTCCCTACCAAATGTGGCGTAATTCTGTTCAGCAGTCTGACCTGTAGCCTTGTCTAAAGTTTCCTATGGAAAATCCATTGAGAATACACGTTTTCACCCCCCCCCCAAATATCTACCTGTCGCAGACGTACTCGATGTTGGTGTGCAGGTCAGTGGTCACTTCCTGAGGGCAGGTTTGCACTCAAATCACACCCATCCGGCACATGTGTCACAGGCCATGTGACCACGCCAATATAATGGATCAAAAACGTCACACCCTTTATTGCCGGTGGTGACTGGATGGCAGACGCTCCACGGGTCTCAATCATAAAGAGTCCATGAAAAGTTGCGCAGAGGGTTAATCGCACCCTGAGCTGTATGGTCATCAGGGGCCCACTACCACGTGGCAGTTGCACAGGGTCAGTTCCACCCAGAGTTGATGTGGCCATCAGGGGCCTACCACCACATGGCACAGACTTGAGTTGCGCAGGGTTAGTGCCACCCGAAGATAATGTGGCCGTCAGGGGCCTACTATCACGTGGTGCGGACTTGAGTTGCACTGGGTTAGTGCCACCTGAAGCTGATGTGGCCGTCAGGGGCCTAACACCACGTGGCGCGGACTTGAGTTGCACAGGATTAGTCGCACCCTAAGTTGTATGGCCATCAGCAGCCTACCACCACGTGGCACTGACTTGTGTTGCACAGGGGTTACGGCACCAAAAGCTTATGTGGTTTCTGCCATTGATGACTTAGGACTCAGCGACATGTGTGGGATCTGCTGGGCCGCAGAGCGGGTCCACATAATGTGCACCGCGCCATGGTGGCGGGACCGGGCCATGGAGCTTTCACAGGCACGTGGAGTGCCCACTGGTAGACACTCCGGTGGCAACAGGTAATTATTTGGTCAAGGATGCGCAGGAGCGGCAGTGTCTTTCTCTCTCTCTCACTTTCTTCTCTTCACTCTCTCTCTCACTCTCTTCCTTTCTTTCCTTCCATCTCTTTTTCTCTCTGGCTTTTTTTCCTTCTCTCTTTCTCTGTGTCTCACTCTTTTGATATGCGCATAACACACGTCCTTATTTTGTGCTTTATTTTCCAGGCTGTGTCGTCGACATTGATGAACCCGACAAGAGTCTTCCGCCTAGTTGTTTTGTGTTAAGTTTGTTAAATTTAGTTTATCCTCTATATGCACGTAAACGGAAAAATAAAGCTTGAAAAAAAATAAAAACATTTCAATAAAGTTTTTGGTTGTTACTTAAGTGCTATGTGACTCTTTCTCGTTCTTAGTACTGTTATTTGGTGGTGTCCACCATGGTGTTAAACTTTGGGGCAGTTATCGCGGGAATACTGGTGATGTCTGCAGTTTGCACCAGGTTCTGAATAGTGTGTTAGATTTATCTCAACTTTAGTTGCATTAAAGTGCTTATAATGAGATGCAGAGTAGGCGTTCCCGTGCAAAAACACACGAGGTGCAACTTTGCTATTTATTCTAAATACTAAGGGCCATATGTAGATAATTTCTATTTACCGATTCCTAAATGCCGAATTTTACCGATTCGGTATTTAAGAATCGGTAAATAGAATGTAGGTAAAAAATCAGTACATTTTACTGATTCGGTAACATTCGGTATTACCGATTCGGTATTTACCGAATCGGTAATAAGGAGGCATGTATGTCTGCCAAATGGCATTTCTAGAAAAGCACACAATTGCTTTTTAAAAGGTATTCGGTATTTACCACCAACCTGTAGTTGGTGGTAAATAACGAATCCTTAAAACAAAAATGCACTCACTTGAGTGCTCCCTACATAGGATTTAAGGATTCGGTAATTTACCGATTCGATATTTTACCGATTCCTTAAAATAAAGAATCGGTAAATTACCGAATCCTTAAATCCAGCCTCCTACATCTCAATTGCCTAAATACCGGTCGGTAACGGGAAATTTACCGATTTTCGGCCGTTACCGACCGGTATTTGGGTACCTACATATGGCCCTTAAATCCTGTATTGAATTGCACTGTTGTAGTGGGTGCATTTACAGTGTACACACAAAATCAATGAAGAAATCTCATTGTATTTATCTTGATTGGGAATAGTGGGTCAGGTGCTGGATCTTGACGGGATACACTGCCCAGTTCGTTTATTTTTCTGTACACTAAAAAAACACATCACAACTTTCACAACAAAAGGCAAAAACTGCAATGCGAAACAAATTCCGGCGATAAGCCGCGTTAGCACCAAGTATTTTACACATGCTTTCTGCAGGTGTTAAGCAGGACGACTGCCTGCAGCATGAAATGGAACACAGCCAAGAGCCACACAGGAACACCCACAGGTACCATAGAGTCAATAAGCATGATACACGGATACCCATGAGGGCCACAACACTCATCGCAACAACCCCAGGACCGGCAATGCCCCCCGAACCCGCATCTGAGCAAGTGTGTCCGTGTGGTCATTGTGTTAGCATGGTGGGCACGGGCCCTGCAACATCACAGTGTGCTGTCTTCAGCAGACGTTACCATGTCATATCAGCGTTGGCAGTGAGCCTGGACATGTAGCTACCCATGCATCCTTCTGCATGCACAAGCGGCGTGTGCTGGTCTGGCATACACAGGTCAGCGCAGGGGTGTGCCTATCCGGCAAGGGGAACTGGGTGTCTCGGACATGTCCGCATGCAAGAAGTGCGGTAAGTGTGTCTCTGTGTTCTTGGTGTGGCCGCCACAAGGGTCGCAGCAGTCGATATTGTAAAGTGGCATGCACCACCTCCAAACGGAAGTGTCACAGTGTGATTGGAATGCCGCAGGACATGCATGAATAGGCATTACAATGGTGTGCTGTAGGAGTGCACAGGATACAACAGTGCAGCACACAAAAGTGTGGGGGCTCGTGGAAGGGAGGAGCAGCTGTTTGGAAAAGTAACACACATTGAATCCGCCCATGAGCCATGTGCTGGGCATCTCATCCATGATGATCAGGGTCGCAGACATCCCACAACACCCACAAACGGCCTTTGTACACATCCTTTATGAATGCAGCTGGAGAAGTTACTGTAGGGATGAAAGGTTCTTTGTCTGAGCTACCTTGCGCTAACACATCTGCTGCTCCAAGAACGAACTTGCAAGTGGAAAGCCCCCCCTAACAGATATGATAATATTTGCATCCCTCTCCCACACTATGCACTGCCCGATTTGAGAACAACGAGTACACATCCCACACTCAAAAGTCCTTCGTCGTAGTTAGCGTGTGTGAAATGGCCTTCACACGTACTCCCACCACACCCCTGCCCTGCACCCATTGCACACAGACCTGGCTCATTGCACCAAGCTGTGCCATTTCATCCACAAGACTGGCACACGGCAAGCCAGGGCAGCTACAAGCAGAGTCACTGTCGCAATGGCAGGGCATCCCGAACACATGGTCGACTCCATTCACATCCACCTATAACTTGCACGTCTGCTGCATGTCCTGGGTGCACTGCCTTTGGCAGTGCTGCGGTCATTTACCGGCTGAGCTTCTGCCTTGCGGATGTCACCTGAGTTCAAACTGTATTTCAATGTCGCACGTGTCTATCCGAGTGGTGCATGGACGTGTGGGTAGCTGACATGGATTACGACGTGTGTGCCCCCTGTTGGCCCACAACCAGGAGTGTCATGGTGATGCCCGTTTATGGCATTCATGGATGTTTGGCATGCATGTGGGGGACTGGGCCTGGGAGATTGCACGTGTCATAGTAAGCAGTGAGCAAATTGACCCAATGCCCGATTCTGCTTTGGTGCACATTGGGTACAGTGGGTGGAGTCAGCACATCTGTCCCGGTCAGCTGATGAATTACGTCGATGACATATCAAATATTGTGGTCAACCATCACTCATTAGAGATAGTGGCTTACGCAGCTGCACTCGCGTTTATGGACGAGTGACAAGGTACCTGCAACCACAACTCGATGTGCCACATTGCACGTGTCCCGCCGCATCATTGCATGTTGTGCATCTGGTCACATGTCCCAAGACGACAGTGGACATGGCTGCATTGGCGTTGACTCATGTCCGAGTCACGGACAACCAACGCTGCTTGACACTGACATGTGTTGGTGATGGACTACCCCAAGGTGAACATGAACGTTTTCCTACGTTCCTTATTCAGGCATGCTGCTGCATTTTTCTGCATATCGTGGCACTACTCTTTGCTGTACTGACACATACTTTTGTTTATAAAGTTTCAACATTTTCACTTGGCTCCAAATGTGTTGTGTCATTTGTATGCCAATGTGTGTGTCACAGACTCTCTGGCTGCCTGCCATACGTGAATTGCTACCCCATACGGACTGTGGGTTTGTACTTATGCGTTCTCATGTACCTGTTTCGTACTGACGCTTTTGGATGTTTATCCTCCACAGGCGAGTGCATTTGTGTCCTGTGTTCGATTGTGTGAATGCTTGTGTTTGGACAATATTGTGTTGGATGTTGGTGTGCTCTGCTTCCTATGTGTGTGTGCTGCATTGTGTGTGAGATGTCCCTTCATGTGAGGTTTTGTTCACCCTTCTCCATTTCAGGTAGTGTGGTTTTCACTTCTGTGCTTGTTCAGTGGTGTGATGTTGGCAGGTTGTTTGACTTGTGCTCCTTGTTGATGTGTTTCATTTTGGCTATGGTTTGTCTGTAACCGTGCTGTACTTAATTGTGCATGTGTGCCATTGTTCCCATCTCCCCCGTGCCCCCGCTCCCTGCTTGTTCCTCTTCCTGGTGCTGTTGTGTCTGTTACTCCACACATAAATACATGTAAAGAACAAATTAGAATAGTTCCTTGATTCTTTTAGATTGCAAAACTTCTCTCTATTGGTTATTTTTGAATTTTCCATATAAACAGTTTTTTTAATTTTCAAGGACACATAGAAGTCAGAAGTGCAATGTATTCTAACAACACACTTTCTGGAACATTCTACAACTCATGCAGGTTAAAAGTTCATCAATTATTTTAAACCTTACGATATTTTTTTGCAACATTTTCCCGAACATTTAACGGCACTTGCAGGTTAAAAGTTCACGATTGTTTTAAGTTGGAACAGTGCCTTACAAATGCAAGTAGCAGGTGTGGTTGAGTTGACCACATTTTATCCTATGATATGTACTCCACGTTTAAACTGCTTTTCTTAACCAATCACAAAGATGCTTTTCCACAAAACAAATGTGCACTCTACTTTTAAAAAACAATGCTTTCCATCTCCCAATCAGTTATCGCTTTGAATGAGAAAAAAGTAGTTCCCCACCTTTAAACATATCTCTTATTCTACTAATGGACTGCATGAGCTACAGACATCTATCCATACTTCCCAGCCATACCTTCAAAATGCTAGTGTGGATCGTAGGACATAGCTATGTTTTCTGGTGCAAGAGGTATGCAACAGAGACGTATTCACTTAGACCTAGGTTTACAAAATATGGACGTTAAATTGTTTGGACAGAGAGGATTGAAGTGGCGCCAATTGTTGCCTTTGGTTACAACCTGTTTGCATCTCCAACACCCTGACCTCATGATTGTGCACTGTGGTGGAAACGACCTAGGCACATTTACTGGTGTAGGTTTGGAAATGCTAATGAAAGACACCTTTCGACAATTGATGTTGCTTTTGCCCCAAACTGTCTTTGTATATTCCAATATATGCCAAAGACAGAAGTGGAAATGGTTAAACCAATTTTGTCCTCGGAATGAAAAATCTAGGAAGAATGTCAACAAAGCTGTGTCTCCATACCTCAGAGACCATAGAATGGGGGTTCGATCTACAACAACAACATACGTTTTGATATGGCTGATATCTACAGAAGTGATGGAGTACACTTCACAGATCAGGGAAATCGAGTTTTCCTGAATAACCTGAAGCTGTGCATCTGCACTTATATGTAGCTCCAACTAATAAACACAAGGGCTCTTTTTAGAGCCGCCTTATATTCCCAATATCGGTACGCAGAGTGACAGCTGCGATCCGGCTAGCACAGGGAGACCTGCGGGCCGTCGGGCAGGCTTGCAGAGGGAGAGCTACGGCCCGTCGGCTCGGCTCACACAGGAAGAGCTACGGGCTGTTGGCTTGCAAACGCACACCAGTCTGCTGGCTCGCAGAGGGAGAGCTCGGGTCTAACTTGCAAAGGGACACCAACGGGCCAACGGCCCTGCTAGTAGAGACACACCTATCACCTAATGGACTGGCTCGCACATGTACAGCTAGGGACCCGACAGCTCGCAGATGCAGACCTGCATACCGATGGACTGGTACTGTTTTATGCTTTAGGGTAGTACAGTGGTGTTTGTGTACTGTAAGGGGTTTGTGCTGGAGGTAGCGTTTTAGGGTTTAAGGTAGAGCAGTGGTGTTTGGGTAGTGTAAGAATCGTGCTGGAGGTAGAGTTTTAGAGTTTACGACAATGCAGTAATGTTTGGTTAGTGTAAGGGGTCATGCTGGGAGTACTGTTTTGGGGTTTAGGGTAGTGCAGTGGTGTTTGGGTAGTGTAGGGGGTCATGCTGGGGGTAGTGTTTTAGCGTTTAGGGTAGTGCAGTGGTGTTTGTGTAGTTTAGGGGGTCATGTTGGGAGTAGTGTTTTAGGGTTTAGGGTAGTCTAGTGGTGTTTGGGTAGTGTAGGGAGTCGTGCCGGGGATAGTGTTTTAGGATTTAAGGTACTGCAGTGGTGTTTGCATAGTGTAGGGGGTCTTGCTAAGGGTAGTGTTTTAGGGTGTATGACAATGCAGTGGTGTTTGGGTAGTGTAGGAAGTTGTGCTGGGGGTAGTATTTTAGAGTTTATGGTAGTACACTGCTGTTTGTGTAGGGGGTCGTGCTGGGGGTATATTTAGGGTTTAGTGTAGTGCAGTGGTGTTTGGGTAGTGTAGGGGATCGTACTGGGGGTAGTGTTTTAGAGTTTACGACAGTGCAGTGGTGTTTGGGTAGTCTTTGGGTAGTGTAGGGGATCGTGCCAACAGACTGACTCACAGAGCTCCGAGCCGACGGACAGACTTCTAAAGGAATAGCCGCGACCTGGTGATATGAAGAGAGGCAGAATGAAAGGCACACAGACATAGATGCCAGTGTTGCCTCGCAGAGTTAAAACTATGAACGCGATGGTTTCTACACGGAGAGATGTGAGCTGACGGAGTAAACCACAAAATGGCTGCCAACACTTCCTGGTTTCAACCATTCACAGCCAATAAGCCGCAAGCTGGTGCTTGTAACCTCTCAGCCAATCACATGTCAGAATTCTCAAATATCGATATCTGTAAAATTTGATACTTCTCAAAAACTACTGAACTTATTTACACCATTTAAACAAAAGCATGCTTTCTGGACCATCACCTTTCTCCCTGCTATATTTGGCGTAATTCCGTTTAGCAGTTTCATCTGTAGCCTTCTGTAAAGTTTCGTATGGAAATTGCATGGAGGAAACACATTTTAGGACCCTCTTTTTTCTCAGTCCCTCCTACACCATTCACCCCCAAGCTTTCCATATAAGAGCTAATCAAAAAAAGACAAACTTTTTGGATAATTTCCTAAAGATTCGTCAAACAACGCCAAAGTTGCGCGCAACCCCCCTACCAACATGAGTGAAGTGGGGCTGTGCGAACCCCATCGCACCCCCACAACCCTTGCTATTATGTTTTAAGAAATACGCCCAGAACCTAGCCCACCCAAGGGCCTCATTAAAATGAAACGCGAGAACCCGCGACCCCAGCGCGAATTCATGCAGTTTTAAAAAAAATGTTTTTTTTGGGCCCTGGGGCTCCTTCTGCGACCCCCTGAGCAGGCCTAGGGGTCAGGGGCTTTCTACCCTGCCCCTTCTCTTGTTTTATACCTTTGTTTCTCTGTTTTTGGGTGACTCGCTTCTACCGAGCCACAAGATGGCCGCCAACACTTTCTGGTTTGGACTAGTAGCAGCCAATCACAGTGAAGCTCACGCACGAGACTTAGGCTCCGTCAAGATATCAAAACTTTTATTTTTCTAATTTATCAGCTACTACTGAATGGATTTACACCATATTTAGAAAGGTCACTTTCTGACTCAAGCACTACCTTTCTGCCAAATTTAGAGTAATTCCGTTCAGTAGTTTCGGCTGTAGCCTTGCACAACGTTTCCTATGGGAAATTGATTTTTTTACTCTTATTTTTTGAATTTCACAAACTACTGAACGGATTTACACCATTTAAAAAAAAGGTCACTTTCTGAACCAAGGTGTACCTTTTTGCCAAAGTTCGGGCTGTAGCTCGTCGCAAAATTTCCTATGGAAATTAGCATGGAGAAAACGAGTATTTGGACCCCACTTTTTTCTCAGCCCCTGCTTGACGAATCATCCCCAAACTTTCAGGATAGGAGCTGACCTGGATAGACTTTATTTTGGAGAATTTCAGGAAGATTCACCAAACGACGCCAAAGTTATTAGTAAATCAAAAAATGCTTTTCCAATGGAAACTAGGTTCTAACTAAAACTACCTACTGGCGACCACCAGTAGGTAATATATATATATATGTTGAATATCAACCCCTACTCCTCTTATATCTGCCCCTTGTGACTCTAGCATTGCTGCCAGGTTTCCCAGATCCATGCATGATGTGCTGCTCCAGACCAGGTTTTTCTTTCAATTCTCAGATTTGTGGTCCTGTTTTGTAATGGAATAAACAAGACTACAAGTTCGATAATTAAAAGAAAATACCTGGACTGGGAACATGGAAAACTTTTCAGGCCTCCTCCAGCTCATTCATCTGCCACAATGTCAGCCCCAAAATTAAGGGATCCTTTAGACATTTTCTCCATATCCAGCACTGATTAAAATAAAAGTCTACAAGTGCCACAATGAAACATGTTACAAGATGAATTATAGGTGGGTAAGTCACAGAAGGTTTGATGCAGGCTCTAGCCTGAAGCCTGGTTCTGGTTCAGCTCAAGGTCCTGTTGGGACCTTGAACCCATAACGAGCTGAGTTTTCATATGGCTTCTGTCTTCTAGCCTTTACTCAGCCCAGGATGTGGTGTTATGGCTAGAGCTGCTGTTTTTCGCACGTCTTAACCAGGTTCAAGTCTTAACAATGACTCAACATTCTGTGATTCTGGGCAAATCACTTAACCTACCCATGCCAAAAATATATGTGTAATATTGATGCAAAGTGCTCCAATGCCTTCTAGTTAAGTTGTGCTATGAAAAAACTGCAGAAAAATGTAAAGATGTAAAAACAAAGCCTTAACACAAAAGAAGAGAAATACATACTCATTTAGTGGATGCTTTTTACAAAGTGAAACCAGAATGCCTAGATAAATCATGGCTTCCCTGCTTAAATTAGGCAATCTTAAGTATATTCTTTATTTCACTTAAAGTTTTTTTCTTCATAATTACATATTAAAGTACTTACAAAAACAGAATAACAGCTCTTCAAAAACCTACTGTATTTGATTTAATTGACAATAATCTTGTTCTTTTCCTCTCATGCTTTCTATCCAGTTTCCCTCTTTTTTTTGCAATATTTAATTGATTTTTCTATTACTGTGATGGTCCTCCTCCCTTTTGACGATCTTTTTCTCTTGTTAATTTCATTCTGTTTCCGTAAACTTTTTCTTTAGCATTCGACATCTCCATTTATGACAAACGTAACAATTAAGCTCTTTATTGAGAACCTTTTTTTAGTGTCCCCATTAGCAGATCGATGGGTGCAATTCTAGCAGGAGGTCTGCTCGGAACGCTGCTGCTTCTGCTTGCTAAAGCCGAAGTTCCCCTCTCCTGAGGTGGGCTGGGCTGCTGTGGGCCTTTTGGAGCTGTCCAAAGAGGCAAGACCTTCAAAGACTGCCGAAGTGCAGGGGATACACCATCCAGAGGCAATAACAAACCTGTTTTGGAAGCCCATGGCTACTCCTGGCTTTTCTGTCGCTTCTCGAGCTCCCAAAGGTTAATTACAAGATGCATGGGGAGGATTCAAGAGAGAGGGAGGGAGGAGATACATAGAAAGCCATCAGAGCGGAGAAGAGAGAATCGAAAAGGCAAGTGAGAGATTGGCTGGAAAGAGAGTGACTGTGCCAGGACAGGACTGGGAGAGGGCTGGTTTGAGCATTTTTGCCAGGACTGGTTTTGGTTCCCTGGTGTGGTGCCAGTGTGATGTACTTTCTAAGATTTTCTTTCCTTCACAGGGAATATGCGTTTTCCATAGTGCAACTCAGTCCACTTACAGAAGCATTTTGCTTTTGTGTGTCTTTTACGTTTGAATCGGGCCGAGATTCTTCTCTTTTTTTTATGTTGGGGAGAATAGACTCGACCTCTGTGAGAGTTTCATAACTTAACAGCACTGAGCTATTTGTGCCCATGCTTATAGTTAATTTATATATCTATGTTCTTGTCCAAAATTGATGCTCAGGTGCTGTATTACAGAAAATGTCCCGGGGGCGCAATGGCCATTTGTGCCTGCTTTGCGTGTCCCTGTGGTATTATGGAAGGGGCCGTAGATGTTTGTGCGACCCCTTCTGTAATACCGATAGTGATGGTGGACCTAAAGCACCAGCGTTATCTGCAGGGGGGGATTCACTCAATTGCATGGGGGCGTGCCCCATGCAACCGAGGAAAATGTTCAAGTTTCAAGTTTATTTATTTTGCATAGTTACTGAAAACCAATGCAACATTTATTTAAGAGAGATACAGTAAAGTTATTATTATACAATAATAAAAACCATAAAACACAAGCTAAAAATGACTGTACATTAAAAAAGTTAACAATGTAGGCGATGGCGAAATTCATTGGTTCGCAAGATAACGTGCAGTGCAGTCACTATTCCTTGCTGATGCTGGGCATGTGCGTAATAAGATGCCATATAGAGCATGTTGTTCAAGTTGTTAGTTCCTGATCAAAAATTGTTCAACAAAAGTGCTAGTGCTCTGGCTTTTTAGGAAAGCCATTCCCGAATTATAAGTCAGTTGCACCAGAGGAGCTTCTTACTTATGCAGCCGGGATTGGGCTATTCCAATTTTAGGTATTTTTTGTTCGGCCAACATAAGATATTTTACCAATCTGCAGTTCAGTTGCGTGTTTCCTGGGTTGAAGCAGGCCAACACCGCTTGTGTTCTGGTGCGGTTTCCTTTCTGCTTAAAGGGAGCTTTTAGTAGCTGTAACCGTTCTTGATGTAGATCCTTGCAAGTGCAGATTAGGTGTAAGATGGTCTCCTTGATTAGTGTTGCACAGCCAACACATGCTTGGAGTTGTGGCCCTTAGCCATGGTGGGAGATGCTGAGTGCACGGGAGCATGCCCAGTCTATGCCTTAAAACTTTCATTTTTTATTACTTTGGAATAGCCCTGATTAAAGAACTTTTGCGGTGCAAGTGTTTTGTGAGAATTTAAGGTTGTCCAGGCATAGGATCTATCTGAAAAGTTTGCCTTGTCCTCCACCAACGAGATTTGTTTTATACATTTCCAGGCCAATTTTTTGAAAGTTAAATGTCAAGTTGAGTATTCCAAAGATCCGTAAGCTTGGTAATTTCCAAAGATGTCTGGAGGTAGCTCCTCGCTTGGCAAGTATCCCTGTGATGGATTTCATGCCACAGCAGTTGGTTTAATGTGTTTGGAGTGGCATTTCTGATCTTGTGCCAGCAGATGACATAAGACCCGTGCCTGGCCAGGGATTGATGTAGGAGACCAAACTCCAACCTTATTTGAGCCGGTGAAGTATAATGCGGGAGGCAAAGCGTGATCCTGTAAACTTTGATCAGCGTGCTATCTAGTAACTTGGCATCCCTCCCCAGCAATGCTTCACTACCGTAGGTGATCGTAGAGAGTAGTTTAGCCTGAACTGCCTTCAAAAGCGGGCTCAGCGTCCGCCCCATCAGTTTGTTAGCAAGATTTGTCATTGAAGGTGCTATTACCAGCCCTCTCCTTCTTATTTCCTCTTTTTGGCATTTAAAAGTTCCTTCCTTGTCAATTATGACTAGATATTTGTAATCCTGCGATGATTCAAGTTAATTGCCATTCAAAAACCAATTCCTCTGCCGATTTCTTTTGTTGTTTATTGTCATTGACCGAGTCTTACTGAGATTGATTTTTAAATTGTTTTCTGTGGCATAGTTCTGCATTTCCGTTAGTAGGTGTTGAAGACGCACATAAGAGTGACTAAGCGGAACCACATCGTCTGCATACATAAGATTGGTCAATGTTTTTCCTCCAAGCTTCGGTGAGTGTGAGTTGCAAGTGTGAAGTGCATTTGGGAGGTCGGCCATTAATAGATTAAACAGGGTGGGAGCAAGCACACAACCCTGTTTCAGGCCTATGGTTGTGGGGACTTTGAGGAGGGGTGGGTTCTGCCGCCTAGTTTCACCTTCACCCATTTGAGATGGCTGTGGGATTCCCCAGCGTGCCAGCTTCCCCCACAGTTTGTCCCTCTCCACATTATCGGATGCTGCGCTAAAATCAATAAAACATAGGTGTAAAGGAAGGTTTGATGTCTTCGCTGTGTCTCTCAATAAGTAGATTGCAAGAATATTAGTTGAGGCACCCGCCATTTTGCGAAAGCCAGTTTGATTTGCTTCTGCCCAAGTTGTGAGCTCCTCTAGAATGGTGCCTGCAAACTATTTTGCTTTATTATCTATCAAGGCTACTAGCCGATAGTTGATTGTCTCAGCCTTGTCTCCTTTTTTGTGGATTGGCACAATTGTCAAACCCTTCCATGATTCAGGTAATCTGTTCAGGAGCCTGACTTCCAGAAAAAGAGGTTGCAGGATACCTGCCTAGTCCTCTGACTTGGCTTTAAACAGCACAGGAGGGATATCATTCGGTCCTGGTGCCCCTTCTCTCCTCCCTTTTGCAATCTGCTTTTTTATTAGGAGCAACAGTGGGCTGCTAGCTGTGCAGGGAGGGGTAGATTATGTTGTTGACAAGTTCAGCTCCAGGGTCTCTTTGTTGCATACTCCTGAGTGTTCTTCTATTGTCCACCGATTCGGATCTTGTGTTCCGGCATCTCCCGTTTGGTTATTGAAGTGAAGTTATTTCTTCAGAAATATGTGACGAGATGCCTTTATGATAGGGGTGGATTATATCATTCACAGTTTTCCAGAAGCGGGAGCTGTCATTGCAGTTTAGATCATGTAAAAGTTTTGCCCAGGTTACATTTTCTGTGTCTTTGTTGATGTCTCATTTACATTTTTTGAGTGATATCCTTTGGTCCCTCAAGAGTGAGCATATACTAGCGTCACCTGGAAGTCTTCTCAGTCTGCGGTTTAGTGCTTTTTTAAGGAGCTTAAGACGATCTCTTTGCCCTTTCGGTATTCTGTATTTCTGATGCATAGCATGGGAGTGGCCATTGGGCTATTTGATCTTTTGAGCCTGTCGCAAAAGATTTAAAGAATTCGATTGCAGCTTCTGCCTGATGATCAGTGTTAGTTGCAGTACATTTGATTCTTTTTAAGTTAGAGGTGTATGTTGTCCCCAGGGTTAGATCTTGCTTGATGGAGCTACGTGCTGAGACTGTTTACTGCAGTTCTTGTGGGCGGTGGTCACTCTCCCCCTTGTCCCCGATTCCGAACCCCTGTATGTATGGAAACAGTGAAAGACTTGCAAACGTGTCATCCAATACGGAGCTTGTTGTTGCAGAGTAGTATGATTCAACAGGAGGTGAGTCATCAATGAATCTGCCATTAAGCTCTCGGTGGTGTAGGTGTTCTAAGTCGGCCAGGAGGCGGCTTTTCTTGCACTTCTTCTGTTCGTGAGTTGGTGCGCATTGGACAGGAATGTTGTGGATTTCTGTTTGTATGCGAACCTCCTCTCCATCTGAAGTGCGAAAAAGGTATTGGTTTAAGTCTCCTGACAAGACAAACGTTGAAGTATTCATCTCTGTTGCGTACGTTATCACTAAGTCCGTAATTTTTTTTTAATTTTTCGCTTTTCGTTTGGGATGAATATACATATTGATGAAGACCACCTCTGTTTCTTCGCCCTGGAGGAAGATAGTGATTGTAACTGCTATAGTTGTTGGCGAGGTCAAGTCCAGGAGCACTGCTAATGGTATATGTGTTGTAGACACGTAAGTTGCAAGCCCCCCAGACCGGTAACCAAATTTGCCGCCCCTTGTGGCTGGTGTAACAACACACATAAAACCCTGGATGTGCTGTGGGTCCATGAGCCAGGTTTCTTGCAGCATGATGATGTCGAAGGAGCTAACATATCCCCAGAAATCCGGATCCTCTATTTTTGTTGCTAAACCATTGATATTCCACAAGCATAGTCAGAGTGACTTCTCCTTTGCGTTGCCGCTGCCTTCATCCTGTGAGTGGCGTCAGTACCCCTCTGCACATATGGTTAGATTTCGGGTAATTAGATATTTATGTACTGATTGGCTCAGAGAGGCTGGTGCTATCCATAGTCTTTCTCATGAGTTCAGTGATTCACTATACTTCTTTTGTGGGGATCGCCCTAGTGTTGAAAATTGAAACAAGGATGTGATTAAGCATTCACTAAAGACATGGATTCCCCTTTTATGACCGAGTTTCTCCCGTTGTGTTGACTAAAGTCTGGACTCCATTTTGTATTGTCATGTCTCCACGTGCTCAGCACGAGAAGAGTCCTATCTTCGTGTTAGTTGCTCTTGCAATCTGCCAAGTAACAGTCTATAAATAACTCCTTTGTCCGTCTGGCGCATGCCCAGACTTGACCGCATCTGTTATCAGTTAGTCTTTGCTTGACCATGTTTTCGCGGGCTTAGAGATGTGTTAACTCCGCCCACATATTGATTCTGTATCGAAAATGTCCATAAAAGGTAATTCTCCTTGCCTCATGTTCTATCCACCCACTTATGAGCCCCTCTGTTGTGTATAAAAGGGGACCGTGTACGCAAGTTCTTTGTGCTACTCCATGCAATACTGAAGGGTGTTGTATGGATTGTAGGACCACCCTTAAGGGTTAATAAACTTTGTTTTTGTACTTTGCAGTTTCCGTGCCAACTTCCTTGTAGATTCCATTACAGGAGAGCGAACCCTTGTGTCCTGCGGGCCTAGCTGGGGCCTGTATTCATCAATTGGCGCCCGTCACGTGGGGCTCATCGGCGACTCGGATGCTCGAAGGACTGGTCGTGACGAAGGTGAGGAATCTGGCTGGGGATGTGATCACTGCCAGAGGCATTTTAGTCCTGGCATCCCGAGGTTCCTTCCTTCCCTTCCGAACTGACCATCTGGGTGGCGCCGGTCCTCGACTGAGACCTCTTCTGTCGGTTTTGCCGTGACAGCCGTTTGGGCGAATTTTGGAGCTTGGCAGCTGGAATCTGGATACTCTTGATTGGTAAGAACCGTTGTACGGTACTTGCTCCGAGTTTTGAAGCCTGGGTTGGCTATTTGAGTTTGATTTGTGATGACCGGTCATATCTTGTATTGATTACTGTGAGAATATATGCGTTGCAACACATATAGGCAGGTAATGTGGAGATATTTCTCCGGAGCTGTGTAAATTTGAACGGCGCAAAGTTTAAGTGCCATTTTTTTGATAATACTGCATATTTGCATTATTTTTGAGCATGCCTGCTTTTAGCGCACTCCGTACGTGGTGCTGCTGCTTTGGAAACCGGTTAAACCTCGAGGAATCTGCTCCAGCCCCCCCAGAGGGGACTCCTAATAGGGATATGTATGTGAAGCATGGTCTTTCTTCTATAATGTACAGCACAGTATGGAGGAAATACACCAAAAAGGATCCTGAGTTGCGCTGGCCTTTGTATGGATCATTTGATATGCGTAAGATTGAGTATGTGGAACAGTGTATGTGTAAACGGCGTGCTCGTCAAGATATGTTTGAGTGTGTACGATTATGGGTGAAGGAAGTACGGGAGCGAGAAAAACGTGAGAAAGCGCTGTTTGATAAAGAGCAACGGAAGAATGATCATGTGCGAGCACAGGAAGCGAAGCGTCGGGAGGAAAGAGAACAGACGGAGAGACAAGAGAAAGAGCGTAGGCTGCAAGTGTCGGGTCAATATGCTGTTCGGCAGCCTCTTTATCCTGTCCTTACTAATCTTGATGATGATTTTTTCCTATTAGATCGTTCCCCGCCACCTTATGTAGGTGCGTCTGCTCCGGCCGTTCAGGATTCTGGATCGGGTAAAGATAAGATAGACACGCGATCCATGTTATCTCTTGAGCGCTCGGGTGAGCTTCGGAAACTTTCTTATCGTGCAGTCTCGAATAAGATATCTTCTGCAGAGTTATTACCGATTCTGGAGGGATGGCAGGATAGGGAGAAGTTGTATTTTGCTGCCATTTTCTCTAATGAAGTGGTTGCTGCCTTTCGAAAATATTCTGATGTTTTTGAGCCACAGGAGATAGTGTCGGATTCTAGAGCACTACGTAATGGTACTTTCTCTCCCTCTCAGGTGCCTGATGCGGTCCGGCGACTGTTTGCGCTACGGGATGAGATGCTTCAACTGCGGGACAAAGCGCGCCGGAACAAGGAGGAGGAGAGCTTGACCTTGCAGGCGGACGACCAGCAGCCGTCTTCCTCCCAGCCAGATAAGGGCGAACTAGTGCATGCTAAACCCATGCGAGAGGCGGCACCTTTGTATGTTCCTCCTAAAGGAGCGGGAACTAGTCCGGATATTACTTCCGCCGATGCTAAGGGATATTTTGTGTATAATTGGGTCTATACTCCCTGGCATAGGGCTGATGTTATGGCATTAAAGATTGCATTGCCTGACCCCCGCAAGAATCCAGCGGCTTTTTACGAAGAAGTCGAGGGGGCCTTGAATTCTTGTACTATGACTTTAGCAGATATAGATCTGTTCTTTGGGCTTATCTTACCACCGGATATGTGGCGATCTGTGCGGAAGGTGGATGATCAAGCCGCTTTTAAGGCCAAGTGGTCTGAGATTGATGAGGATAGGGAGAGGAAACCCGCGCAAAAACCGCCTCAGCTTATCTTAGATCTCCCCGCTGCTATTTTGACCAAGTTGAAAACAATTATCCCCCCTAAAAAGATTGACTGGAACATGTTAGCCTCGTGTAAACAGAAGGTTGATGAATCAGTCGCAGATTTCTTTACGCGCTTTGAGGAGACATTTCATGATTTTAGTGGTCAATCACTTACGGATGATATGGGTCGACACCTTTTTGCTGATAAATATGTGGCAAATTTATTACCGGAAATAGCAGCTCGTTTAAAAGCGAGTGAGAGTTCTTGGTCCACCGCGTCTCCGACATCCCTCCTGACTATAGCTCAGTATTATGAGCGTCAGGAACAAGAAGCGAAGGGGCAGGAGGAGACGAAGTCGAAAGATTTAAAAACAAAGGTGATGTTAGCGCAAGTGTATGGTCCGCCTCGTCGGGGTGCCGATAGAGGTAGGGGAGGATTCTATGGTCCCCCTTCGGGTCGATCAGATGTAAATAGGAATCAATGTGCGTATTGTAAACAATCGGGTCATTGGGCCAGAGATTGTCCGGCGTTGTATGCGTCTCGTCAGGGGCGTAATCAAGGTCCACCGAGAGGTAGAGGGGGTTTCTCGAATTTCAGAGGGAATTCTAATGATCGTGCTCGTTTTGAACCTACTGTGCAGCAACGAGATAGACCTAATGTGTTTGATCGACAGCACCAGTATCAAGTGTCAGGGATTGACCGCTCTGGATACCATGATTCGCAGCATGCATAGGAATGCGTTGGATGGGGGTTAGAATCAGTTGAAGTGCCGGTTGATCAGAAGGGTCCTTATGTCTCAGCGAAGGTTTTGGGTTCTACTGATCGGTTCCTAGTTGATACAGGAGCGACTTGTAGTGCGCTGTCCAAACAATTGGTTCCGAGGGCTCCCCCATCTGGCTTAATGGTTACATCGGTAGGGTTTGATGGTACACTCTCTCGAAGCCCTCTTTCTCGACCCCTTGCATTCCATGTTGACCCCTTTTCTGCACCCTGTCCGTTTTTGCTTGCCCCGAACACGCCTGACAACATTATGGGTCTTGATATGCTCAAGCACTTCAGAGCTACGATCCGCTGCTCCCCCGCTGGAGTACGTGTGATATTGAATGATAATCACCCTCTGACAGAACGGATGTGTGTGGTTGCAGAGGATACTGTGTTAGCTTCTCTCCCTCGTACTCTGTGGGCCACTTCAGATACTGATGTGGGGCAGATGGTGATTCCGCCTGTCCATATCAGTGTCCAGGAGGGGGCGGTGTTACCACGCCTACCTCAGTATCGTATTTCCCAGGAGGGGGAGGAGGCCCTTATACAGATTGTGCGGGATTTGATTAAGGTGGGAGTAGTGGAGGAAGTCCCCTACAACATCTGCAACAGTCCTATTTTACCCATCTTGAAGAAAGATACGGATGCCAAAGTTTATCGGTTTATCATTGATTTGAGGGAAGTGAACAAGATCGTGATACCTCAGTATCCAGTGGTTTCTGATATCACGACGTTGCTCACTTTGGTCCCGCCAACGGCGACCACGTTTTCAGTTATTGATTTGAAAAATGCCTTCTTTTCGATCCCTATTCATCCTGATAGCCGATACCTTTTTGGTTTTACTTTGAATAATAGGTCTTATCGATTCTGTAGAGTCCCTCAGGGCTACACAGAAAGCCCTAGCATTTACAGTCAAGCATTGAAAAGGCAATCGGATTCCTTTGTTCTGCTCGAGGGCGTCGCCCTTATACAATATGTCGATGACATCTTGTTGGCGGCCGACACTCCTGAGCTGTGTGAGAAGAGTACGTTGTCCTTGCTTTCCTTTTTGGCATCCCACAATCACAAAGTGTCGAGGAAGAAATTGCAATTCTGTAGACCACAGGTGACTTATTTGGGTCACCTTTTGTCTAAGGAGGGGCGTGCACTCACACCAGATCGTATTCAAGTAATTTTGGACACGCCAGTGCCTTCCACACAGAAGGACGTGCGCGCATTTTTGGGTCTTGTTTCTTTTTGTAGGCAATGGATATTAGGGTTTTCACACATAGCTAAGCCATTATTAGCCCTTTTGACAAAAGACACACCAATTCCTCTTCCCTGGTCAGATGAGTGTGAAATTGCCTTCCAGCAATTGCGACAGGCCCTTTGTTCAGCACCAGTGTTAGGGACCCCTGATTATAGAAAGTCCTTTTCACTGTATGTGCATAAGAAAGATGGATGTGCATTATCTGTTTTAGTGCAGATGCACGGCGGCAAGCAGCGCCCTTGTGCATATTTTTCGGCTGTACTTGATCCTGTTGCCCGAGCATTACCTGGTTGTTTTCGCTCGGTTGCGGCGACAGCTGTGTCAATACGCCAAAGCGAGGGAATTGTGTTATCTCACAAACTGTTGGTATTAGTCCCCCATGCTGTTGATGCTCTGCTTAATCAGACAAAGACGCAACATTTGACCAGTGCTCGTTTAACAGGATATGAGTTGACGCTTTTGGCTCCTCATATTACGTTAAAGAGGTGTGTAACGTTAAATCCGGCCACATTGTTGCCGTTCCCGGAAACTCAGTCTGAAGCACGAAAAGCACACGATTGTATTCTGGTGACTGAGGAACAGACAAAGGGTCGTATTGATCTCCAGGATACACCCTTTTCAGAGGTAGATGGAGAACTGTGGGTGGACGGATCATGCCTGAAGCTACCAGATGGTACGACTTCAGCAGCGTATGCAATTACCACACTGCAAACAATAGTGGAGACAGCGCGCATACCACAGAAATCAGCTCAAGCAGCGGAACTGATAGCATTAACACGAGCATGTGAGCTCAGTACAGGATTGTGTGTGAATGTTTATACAGATAGCCGTTATGCCTTCGGGGTAGCGCACGATTTCGGCCTACTCTGGAAGGAGAGAGGGTTTCTAACGTCACATGGAGCACAGATAATGCATGGAGAGTTAGTTCATAACCTTTTGACTGCATTAACATACCCGAAGAAGATTGCTATAATCAAATGTAGTGCCCATAAGAAAGTGGTTGATAAAGTTGGAGAAGGGAATGCTTTGGCAGACCGGGTGGCACGGGAGACTGCGATGCAGCCTGGTGCCACTGCCATGTACGTAGTGAAGTCGCAGGTAGAAAGATGGCACGATGCAAGGAGGGAAGTGCTGGAAATACAGAGGACCGCTTCTGATAAAGAACGGGAGCAATGGTCTAATGATGGAGAATTGGATGATGAGGGTTGTTGGAGAAATAAGCAGATGGATAGATGGAAGTTACCCACAGCTTTTGTACACAGATGGCACATGGGCTAGCACATGTTGGAGCTTCCGCAATTGTAAAATTGCTTACTCAAGTCTGGGAGCATCCAGAGATTGCTAGCACGGCAAAGAGGGTAGTGCAGACCTGTATGATTTGCCTGAGGTATAACCCAGGAAAGGGTACTCGAACCCCAGCAGGAGGATTTGCGACACCGACTGCACCCTTTGAGGTTTTGCAGATGGATTACATCCAGCTTGAACGCTGTAACAATTTGAAGTATGTTCTAGTGGTGGTTTGTGCCTTCAGTAAATGGGTTGAGGCATACCCTACGAAAGACAATACTGCAATGACTACAGCCAAGATGCTATTGAAGGAGTTCTTCCCTCGATACGGGGTTTGCAGATTGTTGTGGAGTGATAACGGACCTCACTTTATAGCGGACGTTATAAAGTATGTTCTGAAGGGTCTAGGTATTACCCAGAAGTTCCACGCTGTGTTTCACCCTCTGTCTGCGGGATTGGTTGAGAAATATAACGGTACTCTGAAGCTTAAGATCGCTAAGATCCAAGCTTCGACTTCTTTGACTTGGCCAGATGCTTTACCGCTGGCATTATTGTCAATTAGATCGATACCGCATTCTCGAACCGGTCTCACGCCTTATGAGATCGTTTTTGGACGCCCAATGAATATTTGGGGTCCACCAAGGCCTAAGTCTGTATATGATGTCCCTTGTGTAATGATGAATGATTATCTGGCACAGTTAACGGATAATTTGGTTTCTATTCATCAACAGGTTCGAGAGGCGCTCCCTGACCGGTCCACAGGTGAAGGACATAACCTCCGGCCTGGTGATCATGTTATGATCAAAGTCTTCGAAAGGACGAATAGTCTGGAGCCGAGATGGGTTGGTCCTGAGCAAGTCTTGCTTGCGACGCGGACAGCTGTGCGAGTCTCCAATCGGAAGAACTGGATCCACTCCTTGCACTGTCGTAAAGTGCCGCCTGGATTGGTGGAGCCTGCTATGTTGACCGACCATCGAGAAATCCTGACTGCGGAGAAAGGCCGTGCTGTGGAACCGGACGACACTGAGGAGCTCTTCCCGGACCAAGTGATTTCTGGAGGAAGAAGATATCACCTTAGACCAAGGAAGTGATTGCTGTATCCAAAGTTGTCAGAACGGCCCTTAGGTTAGTGAAACGGAGAGCCAATGTGGCAAGGGGGGGGATCAGCCCTGCTTTAGTGTAGCTTGAAAAACAGGAGGTCCTTCAAAAGCAATACAATATGCGATAAATATAGACCAGAATCGGCTCTATATAATTATACAATGCCCAGCCGGACATTGAGGTTTTAATGATCAAAAAAAGGTAATTTAGACATACGTTAGAATGTAGAGTGGGACACAGTCCTGCGTCCTTACACACTTAACAAGGAGTACAAACAATCAAACATATAAAACATTTATCAGGCTGAAGAGAGAAGCTTATAGCCAATACGAGATTCAGGGGCAAGCTTTCACGAAAGTACAATGTCATGCACAATTTTAACATATGCGTTTAACATGCATGTTTGTACATAGGGTCGACGATGTTTCGATCTATTCAAACAATACATAGATCATCATCAGGACTAGAGAATATAAAAGCCTGAAAGTGCAATTCCTGTGAAAATGAAGGGGGAGAAAATAAAAGGAAAAAGGAGAATTACATTAAAAACCTAAAATTACTGAGAATACTCAATAATGACAGTGGTCATGCACGACATGCCCTCAGTGAGGTAGAAGCCAAGGAGGCCGGTTGTGAGAGCGAAGGAACCGCAATTAATTCCAAATTGAGAACAATTTTTAGAAGGGGCAAAAAACAATGAATTAAGGGGGTGAACGAGGCATTAGTGCTAGGAACACAGTAATTCGAATGTGAGACGACGGAGAACGTGTCAACCCGTGCATTTGGATGGTAATAGTCCGCAGTGGAGCGTGTGATAGACCGCAGTGTAGACGAGATGTGGTATACTTGTGCGGTGAACTAATGCACGATTGAACCGGCGAATCGTCAAGGACGTGGGGAGTAAGGTAGGGGAGTAGGGAGCGTGAGCCGATCGTCGTCGTGACAAAAGACAGAATTGAGGCGAGAAACTGACCAGAATCGGAGACGAACAATTCCTATTTATTGATTAACCCAGGTCCGAATGAGGAAGTGGGTTCGGGAATACAGCGGCCAGGAAAATTCCAATTTGTGGCAGGGCTGAAAACTAAGGAAGGGAGCAATTAAGAGGGATCACGATCAATGCAGTCGAGGGGGAAGGAAGGATTGGGAAGGGGACTCACCACTTGTTCGTCGTGGCGTGTGGAAGGAGCTATAAGATTATTCAACTTCCCAGTGTAGCGGCTTGACGATCCAAGGTCCGCCTGAGGAAAAGCGCATTGCGGGAGTTAGAGGAGGAGGGAGCAGGGCCATGGAGAAGGGGTGAACGCGCCGCTCAAGCACTTACCAGAAACAGAGTGAACTGCACGATCGCAGGTTGGCGGTAACGGGCTATGCTTGGTGGTTAAGGCAAACCCGGAAGGCACGTGACAAACCAACCATTGTCATGTGACAGGACGTGCAGGGTGTGTTGGGACGGGAATTTGTGAGTGGATTAACGGCGGCCATATTGGGTCAGTGTTGGTGAATAGGAAGCGATGGAGGTGATAGAAAAAAGAGAAGTACACTGTTAAGTTAAACACTTAATAATATTACAGTTAATTTTGCAAATGTTACAGGCAAAATGAATTAAGTGTTAACCCATTAGAACAACAGTTGAGTTTCAGACTCATTAAATAAGAGACAGCCAGTCGTCATTCCTGTTGAGACCATTGCGGATTGTGTCAAGCTGAATAATGAGTTTCAACTCCTCTTTATTGAGGATTTGCCCCAGATCGCCACCTCTTGATGGCAGCTTGATGATTCGTAGAACAGTCCATTTGATCTCATTGTCCTGGTGATTAGCCTGTTTGAAATGTTCAACCAGTGGTGCGTTAGGGACATTACAGCGAATCCTGCTACGGTGTTGTCCGATCCTTGTTTTGATCTTCTGGGTTGTCTGACCAATATAGTTCTTGTTGCATGGACACTGAATCAGATAAATCACATTACATGTGTTGCAGTTCGAGAATCCATTAGAGTTAATGACAATGTTGCCAAAAGAGAAAGTTTTACCTTCTAATGTATAGTCACACAAATTACAGTTACCACATTTTGCGTGACCAACCAACGTGAGGCCCCAGTGTGCATTAAGGGTTGTTGGAGGTGTCTTTCTGGGGATTGCAGCACGCACTAGATGGTCTTTCAAATTGCGATTTTTACGGAAGGCAAATAATGGTCTTTCCAGATTAAGGCTGCCCGCATTTAGTATGGGCCAATGTTTCAGAACAGATTTACGCACATGGTTGGAAATGACCGAAAAAGTGGTCACACATACAATCCTTTTGGTTTCTTTTTTGGGGTTGGGTGTGAGCAGGGTTTCCCTTGGGCAATACCAGGCCCGTTTCTGGGCGTTGCGAACAAGTCACTTGGGGTAACCTCGAGCTTTCAGTTTCTCAGAGAGGACTGAGGCCTCGGTGAAGTAGTTTTCTTTTGAAAAACAATTGCGCCGAATACGCAAAAATTGGGAGTATGGTAGAGAATCCCTCAAGGCCTTAGGGTGATTACTCTCATATCTCAGCAGTGTGTTCCGTTCGGTAGGCTTCCTATAGAGTTTGGTGAGGATTTCACCATCAGAGTGGTATATAGTCAGGTCTAGGAAGGGAATGGATGAGGAGTCAGTAGAAAGTGTAAACTGGAGACCTAAACAATTGTTGTTGAGCCAGTGCTGAAAATTGGTCAGTAAGTCAGTACTATTGTGCCAGATCAAAAAAACGTCGTCAATGTATCGACGCCATAATTTGACGCCGGATATAAAGGGGTTAGTGGGTGACAGAATGATGTTAGTTTCAAGAAAATCCATGCAGAGAATGGCCAAGTTCGGGGCAAAAATAGCGCCCATCGACGTACCTTTCACCTGCTGGAAAAATAAGTCATCAAAACAGAAGAAATTCCTAGTGAGGCACATTTCAAGCAATTTCAAAATAAATAACGTGGGAACTGCATGTGGTCTCGGTCTAGAGTCAAGGACTTGCTGGATCACTCGGAGGGCAAAAGGCTGTGGAATATTTGTATAAAGTGATTCCACGTCAAGAGTAAAAAGGAGGTGCTCAGAAGAATTAAATGGATGGTGTTCGATCAAATTGATCATGTCCATGTTATCCCTAATGTAGCATTGAGTCTGGGGTACGAAATCTTTTATGAAATAATTGACATACTGGCCTAATGGTTCTAAAATAGAACCGCAACCCGAGACTATAGGGCGGCCAGGGGGAGAAGTAAGGTGTTTATGTATCTTTGGAAGAGTGTAGATGACCGGTGTTCTGGGTGATTTTGCATTGAGAAATTGGAATTCTTTAGAGCTAAGAGAGCCTTCATCTCTCCCTTCAGTGGTGATTTGGAGTATAAGAGCCTGTAATTCAATAGTGGGGTCTCTAGGTAGTCTGCAGTAGTGTTCTGTGTTGTGGAGTTGGCGGAATACCTCTGCTTTGTAGTCAGCCAGTTCTTGTAGAACAATGCCACCACCCTTATCTGCAGATTTAATAATAAGGGAGTTGTTACTTTTTAAGGATTCAATAGCCTTTTTTTCTTGAAAGTAGAAGGGGGGCGGAATGGTGTAAATGCATTTACACCATTCCGCCCCCCTTCTACTTTTTTTCCCACGGCAAACATGGTACCGGTGGAAATTGTCACCTTTGAAAAAATGGTACTAAAAGACCTTAATGCTCTTAAAGATAAGAAGAAGTTTATTCCATTCAACATAACTTTTCAAGAAAAAAAGGCTATTGAATCCTTAAAAAGTAACAACTCCCTTATTATTAAATCTGCAGATAAGGGTGGTGGCATTGTTCTACAAGAACTGGCTGACTACAAAGCAGAGGTATTCCGCCAACTCCACAACACAGAACACTACTGCAGACTACCTAGAGACCCCACTATTGAATTACAGTCTCTTATACTCCAAATCACCACTGAAGGGAGAGATGAAGGCTTTCTTAGCTCTAAAGAATTCCAATTTCTCAATGCAAAATCACCCAGAACACCGGTCATCTACACTCTTCCAAAGATACATAAACACCTTACTTCTCCCCCTGGCCGCCCTATAGTCTCGGGTTGTGGTTCTATTTTAGAACCATTAGGCCAGTATGTCAATTATTTCATAAAAGATTTCGTACCCCAGACTCAATGCTACATTAGGGATACCATGGACATGATCAATTTGATCGAACACCATCCATTTAATTCTTCTGAGCACCTCCTTTGTACTCTTGACGTGGAATCACTTTATACAAATATTCCACAGCCTTTTGCCCTCCGAGTGATCCAGCAAGTCCTTGACTCTAGACCGAGACCACATGCAGTTCCCACGTTATTTATTTTGAAATTGCTTGAAATGTGCCTCACTAGGAATTTCTTCTGTTTTGATGACTTATTTTTCCAGCAGGTGAAAGGTACGTCGATGGGCGCTATTTTTGCCCCGAACTTGGCCATTCTCTGCATGGATTTTCTTGAAACTAACATCATTCTGTCACCCACTAACCCCTTTATATCTGGCGTCAAATTATGGCGTCGATACATTGACGACGTTTTTTTGATCTGGCACAATAGTACTGACTTACTGACCAATTTTCAGCACTGGCTCAACAACAATTGTTTAGGTCTCCAGTTTACACTTTCTACTGACTCCTCATCCATTCCCTTCCTAGACCTGACTATATACCACTCTGATGGTGAACTCCTCACCAAACTCTATAGGAAGCCTACCGAACGGAACACACTGCTGAGATATGAGAGTAATCACCCTAGGGCCTTGAGGGATTCTCTACCATACTCCCAATTTTTGCGTATTCGGCGCAATTGTTTTTTCAAAAGAAAACTACTTCACCGAGGCCTCAGTCCTCTCTGAGAAACTGAAAGCTCGAGGTTACCCCAAGCGACTTGTTCGCAACGCCCAGAAACGGGCCTGGTATTGCCCAAGGGAAACCCTGCTCACACCCAACCCCAAAAAAGAAACCAAAAGGATTGTATGTGTGACCACTTTTTCGGTCATTTCCAACCATGTGCGTAAATCTGTTCTGAAACATTGGCCCATACTAAATGCGGGCAGCCTTAATCTGGAAAGACCATTATTTGCCTTCCGTAAAAATCGCAAATTGAAAGACCATCTAGTGCGTGCTGCAATCCCCAGAAAGACACCTCCAACAACCCTTAATGCACACTGGGGCCTCACGCCTTTGGTTGGTCACGCAAAATGTGGTAACTGTAATTTGTGTGACTATACATTAGAAGGTAAAACTTTCTCTTTTGGCAACATTGTCATTAACTCTAATGGATTCTCGAACTGCAACACATGTAATGTGATTTATCTGATTCAGTGTCCATGCAACAAGAACTATATTGGTCAGACAACCCAGAAGATCAAAACAAGGATCGGACAACACCGTAGCAGGATTCGCTGTAATGTCCCTAACGCACCACTGGTTGAACATTTCAAACAGGCTAATCACCAGGACAATGAGATCAAATGGGCTGTTCTACGAATCATCAAGCTGCCATCAAGAGGTGGCGATCTGGCGCAAATCCTCAATAAAGAGGAGTTGAAACTCATTATTCAGCTTGACACAATCCGCAATGGTCTCAACAGGAATGAGGACTGGCTGTCTCTTATTTAACGATTCTGAAACTCAACTGTTGTTCTAATGGGTTAACACTTAATTCATTTTGCCTGTAACATTTGCAAAATTAACTGTAATATTATTAAGTGTTTAACTTAACAGTGTACTTCTCTTTTTTCTATCACCTCCATCGCTTCCTATTCACCAACACTGACCCAATATGGCCGCCGTTAATCCACTCACGAATTCCCGTCCCAACACACCCTGCACGTCCTGTCACATGACAATGGTTGGTTTGTCACGTGCCTTCCGGGTTTGCCTTAACCACCAAGCATAGCCCGTTACCGCCAACCTGCGATCGTGCAGTTCACTCTGTTTCTGGTAAGTGCTTGAGCGGCGCCTTCACCCCTTCTCCATGGCCCTGCTCCCTCCTCCTCTAACTCCCGCAATGCGCTTTTCCTCAGGCGGACCTTGGATCGTCAAGCCGCTACACTGGGAAGTTGAATAATCTTATAGCTCCTTCCACACGCCACGACGAACAAGTGGTGAGTCCCCTTCCCAATCCTTCCTTCCCCCTCGACTGCATTGATCGTGATCCCTCTTAATTGCTCCCTTCCTTAGTTTTCAGCCCTGCCACAAATTGGAATTTTCCTGGCCGCTGTATTCCCGAACCCACTTCCTCATTCGGACCTGGGTTAATCAATAAATAGGAATTGTTCGTCTCCGATTCTGGTCAGTTTCTCGCCTCAATTCTGTCTTCTGTCATGACGACGATCGGCTCACGCTCCCTACTCCCCTACCTTACTCCCCACGTCCTTGACGATTCGCCGGTTCAATCGTGCATTAGTTCACCGCACAAGTATACCACATCTCGTCTACACTGCGGTCTATCACACGCTCCACTGCGGACTATTACCATCCAAATGCACGGGTTGACACGTTCTCCGTCGTCTCACATTCGAATTACTGTGTTCCTAGCACTAATGCCTCGTTCACCCCCTTAATTCATTGTTTTTTCCCCCTTCTGAAAATTGTTCTCAATTTGGAATTAATTGCGGTTCCTTCGCTCTCACAACCGGCCTCCTTGGCTTCTACCTCACTGAGGGCATGTCGTGCATGACCACTGTCATTATTGAGTATTCTCAGTAATTTTAGGTTTTTAATGTAATTCTCCTTTTTCCTTTTATTTTCTCCCCCTTCATTTTCACAGGAATTGCACTTTCAGGCTTTTATATTCTCTAGTCCTGATGATGATCTATGTATTGTTTGAATATATCGAAATGTCGTCGACCCTATGTACAAACATGCATGTTAAACGCATATGTTAAAATTGTGCATGACATTGTACTTTCGTGAAAGCTTGCCCCTGAATCTCGTATTGGCTATAAGCTTCTCTCTTCAGCCTGATAAATGTTTTATATGTTTGATTGTTTGTACTCCTTGTTAAGTGTGTAAGGACGCAGGACTGTGTCCCACTCTACATTCTAACGTATGTCTAAATTACCTTTTTTTGATCATTAAAACCTCAATGTCCGGCTGGGCATTGTATAATTATATAGAGCCGATTCTGGTCTATATTTATCGCATATTGTATTGCTTTTGAAGGACCTCCTGTTTTTCAAACTAATAAGTACCCTAGGTCCTTCCTACCTCACGGGTTCCCCTTGTCAAGTATTAATATAATTTAGTGTAGCGACACCCGTCTTGGCCCGCTGGTGAAGAAATCAACCACTGCCTAAGGGGAAGAGTTCTGACAACCTTTTAGTTTCAGGAAGATATTGATTTTTCATTTTAAAATGGAGAAGAAGAAGATTCTTTGCGCAATAGGTTTTATTGTTACAATAGCTATTGTTGGGATAACCACATGGTTTGTTGAAGATGTGACTCCTGCTCGAGAGTTGTTTGTTTTGACTACCCCAGTGCCTGAGGAGCACTACTTCTATACCCTTCCGTATCAAGAATTAAAGCATCGCCAGTCTTATTTGAATAACACTTTCATCCAGATGTTGCATCATACCCATGTTGCCACTAATGCTACGAATTGTTGGATATGCGGCATGATGCCAGCTCACCAGAAGAAAGGAGGAACTCCGTTCATACCTCTTCCTTTTTCTCATAATGGCTCTTGTAGAGCATGGTACACTTTGCTTTTTGCCACACGGAAACCTACAGTGGGACGATTACTCTTCAGACTTAATAGGGAATGTCATCAAGATAAAGATGGTTATCCACAAGCGAATGGGACAATTTGGGAATGGGAAGAGTATCGACCAGACAATGAATCGATTCCCTATATTTTCACGAACACTAGAGACACTGTGGGTAAAGACCGATTCGTGATTCAAGTGGCACAGGCTCAAGCGGACCTGTGCGTCCAGAGTGTGGGTTATATTCCTGTTGGTGTTAGTGATTGTATCACCATCTTGAACATTGACGGATTGAATAATAGTACCTTCTTAGCATCCCATAATACATATTTCGTATGTGGGAATAAAGGTTATTATCGTTTGCCAGCCGGTTGGTCTGGAGTATGTTATGTAGCATTCCTATTACCTCCTGTATTCTTGGCACCTGCATCTTACCATAAAGATTTGAAGTTGTTGAATAATGTGACTGTAAATAGGTATAAACGTACTCTATCTATTGATGATGTCGACCAAACTGATACTAGTTTGCAACAGTATATTGATTTTAACCTAGGATTATTTTTCTTTGTTGGAGCTGCCCTCAATAGTAGGAAAGTTCGAAGATTAACAAGAGTTGTAGAGGCTGTGACAAATCAAACCGCTGCTGCTCTTGGGAATCTTACGGAAGAATTACAAATTACTAGAATTGTTGCATTACAGAATCGTATGGTGTTAGATGTTATGTTAGCTGACCGAGGCGGAGCATGTAAAATTATCGGAAGTAGTTGTTGTGTGTTCATCCCTGACCACACGCCGTCAGTCTATAATGCTATCAATCGGTTGCATAAAATTGCAGCTGAAATCCATACAGAAAACGGCACTTGGACCTTTTCTGGATGGTTTTGGGCCTTGATCACCACATGGGGGTGGAAGGTTTTAACTGGTCTTTGCATTATCGTGACAGTTCTGTTTTCTTGCTGCATTTGTGTCCAATGTGGTCCTTTACTCTGTTCCCTATGTGTGTCATTCTGTATTCCCGATAAGAAAGCTATTGCCAATGTCACTTATCAGAAACATTTAACTAAAGAAATAGAAGAAATGATGAAAATTGACATATATGATGATTATTCTAATAGACCGGATGTCTTCAGTAAATGCTGAAAGGGTCGTCTGTTGAAAATTGAAACAACGATGTGATTAAGCATTCACTAAAGACATGGATTCCCCTTTTATGACCGAGTTTCTCCCATGGTGTTGACTAAAGTCTGGACTCCATTTTGTATTGTCATGTCTCCACGTGCTCAGCACGAGAAGAGTCCTATCTTCGTGTTAGTTGCTCTTGCAATCTGCCTAGTAACAGTCTATAAATAACTCCTTTGTCCGTCTGGCGCATGCCCAGACTTGACCGCATCTGTTATCAGTTAGTCTTTGCTTGACCATGTTTTCGCGGGCTTAGAGATGTGTTAACTCCGCCCACATATTGATTCTGTATCGAAAATGTCCATAAAAGGTAATTCTCCTTGCCTCATGTTCTATCCACCCACTTATAAGCCCCTCTGTTGTGTACAAAAGGGGACCGTGTACGCAAGTTCTTTGTGCTACTCCATGCAATACTGAAGGGTGTTGTATGGATTGTAGGACCACCCTTAAGGGTTAATAAACTTTGTTTTTGTACTTTGCAGTTTCCGTGCCAACTTCCTTGTAGATTCCATTACAGGAGAGCGAACCCTTGTGTCCTGCGGGCCTAGCTGGGGCCTGTATTCATCACTAGAGCCCCTCTAAACATGGCATTTGTGTGTGCATGGTGCGTTGTTGGTGCCGTGCTGGAGTTGCGTGGTAAAAAGAGAGATGAAAATCCTGTTTTTTTAAAAGGGGAGATATCTATACCCCAGTCTTGAAAAGTGACCTGTTCAGTTAGAATTTTCTCTGCAATTTTACATGATCTCCACGATGCCTTTGTGGCCTCTGACCTTAGGGGGTTTGCTGTGTGGATAAAGTCTATGGAGAGTAGGTCCATTGAATACAGGCCCATGAGATTTGGAATTGCCTTCATTAATACTATGATGTTACCTCTGTTTAGAGACTAGAGTGTCCTGATGACCATTGGAAGTACACAGGGGGGTGGAAAATGATAGCCTGAAATTCTTGCTGGGTAGTTCTTGATTGTTGTAGTACCAGCGGATAGATCGTAGCAGTGGTTGTTGATGCGGATTGATGTGTAAGACTGGTTTCTTCTTTTGCTTGGGTTTCCACTCGTTTGCTTGAAGCACTTAGCGTGAAATTCCATGCATTTGTTTTGGCTGTTGTTGGCTCAGAAGGTACCTGTTTTATGGCTTGAGCCCTTTGCTGGTCCTCCATGTCTAGGTTTCTCCATCTCGAGCGGTCGTTGGTAGATGGTGTCCTCTGTGTGCCTCGGATCCCAATTTGGCCCAATTCTGTCACCTGGGTGTTCTCCACTGTGCCCGTCAATAGGATTCTTGTTGGATGCTTTGCCCATTGTTTCTGCCAGACTTTGGGTCGCAAGATGCTCCACATTTGCTTTTGCCTGTTGGGGGCATTTGGGAGTTTTGAAAGATGTACAGAGCTCACCTATGGGAGTTTGGCCGTGCGGTGGCTGATGGCAGTAGCTTTTGCAGGGCCTTTTAGTTGGTGGATTAGCTGTGATTACTTGTCCTTTTTCTTCTCTGTTTTCCGCATGAGCCCTGGCTTTATTTGGCAAGGGTGAAATGCCTCCTTGTTCCGCCAATTTATTAGGGCTGTTAGGCAACCAAGGGGTTTGATTTTGTGGGCTAGATTTACCAGAGAGGTGTAGGCTGTTGGATTTACGGTGGCCTTTTGTTGGTGTCCTTTCCTTTTTTGTTTGGGGCGTTGTTTGGCATTAAGGTTCGGGGTTTGATCCCCTTCTGGTTGGTCTTTGTCCTTTCACTATGTGCTCTTCCATTGCCAAGCCCGCCTGTCCTCTCAGTGTTCGCTTGTAAATTGCCTTGGAGCGATTTACTATTTGGTGGATTTTCTGATTGACCATTGCCCATGTCCTATGTGGAGTTAGGGTTATTCTGGCCATTGCTTGTGGGACCAGGGGTTGCGCATTTTATCTCCTTTATCATGCTGCTTAGCATTGAGGGCAGGATGGCAAGCTTGTCAGTGATTTGGCTGCAACTGCAACTGATGCGAGCGTTAGATTGAGCTCTCTTTATCAGGCCGTTCAGGTCTCCTAATTTTTCAGCGATGCCTGACGTGAAGAGTGCCAAAGTGTTTAATAGTAAGAGCTGGAACTCCTGTTCAGAGCAGTTTAAGCTGCCTTCTGGGATGCCGCAGGGCTCCTCTTTAAGCCCCACCCTGTTCAACCTTTATGTAACCCCTCTAGAAAAGGTCATCAGGCAATTCGGCTTCACACTTATATTCTACGTTGATGATACCGAAATCGAGGTGTCTATCTCCAGCAAGCCTGAGGAAACAGCCGAGCACTTCAACCAATGCATGTCCCACATAAACCAGTGGATGCGAACAAACTATCTAAGATTTATTGGAACCCAAACTGAGGTCCTCCAAATGGGCCCTGATACATCCTTCTGGTCTCAGAACTGGTGGCCTTCCAGTATGGGTGCTCACCCCACCATAGTCCACAAAGTGAGGAACCTGGGTGTCATTGTTGATGACAGACTGACCATCAAACACTAGGTCAACAAAGTGGTCTCATTGGTGTTTCTCACTCTAAAATCAATTCGCAAAGTGCGCTCCTTCATTCCCCCTAGCCTTGTCCAGATTTGACTATGGAAATGCTTTATACTTAGGCCTTCAAAAACAGCACATGGTTAAACTTCAGCTAGCACAAAACGCTGCCGCCAGAATGCTGCTAGACGTTCCCAAATTTCAATCCATCTCTGAAGGCCTGAAAAAACTCAATTGGCTCCCCATGAATAAAAGAATAGATTTCAAAGCCCTATGTCTAGCATATAAAGGTGTTCATGGAAATGGACCAGGATACCAGAAGCAACACATCACATGGTACCATCCATCAAGGCACCTATGCTCAGCACAAAGCAAACTCCTCAAGACACCAAAATTCAAGAAAGCGAGCTGGGGAGGTAGAAGCTTTGTTCTGGGTACCGTGAGGCTGTGGTACCTGCTTCTATTACATATCAAAAGCTGCCCAACACTGCTGGGTTTCAAAAAACTACTAAAGACATTGCTCTTCTCAAAATAAATATATCAACTCCAGCTATCTCCTCCGCAAAGCGCCTAGACGCCCCTGGGCATTTGTGCGCTATATAAATTTGAAAATCAAATCAAATCTCCATCTTTTCTGACTGGTATTGAAGCGCTTCCACGACCAGTTGTATTGTGTTTGGTAGAGAGGCCCAAGTACTGGCAGCTTGTTCATTCGAGGTCACACTCGCCTTTGACTCATTTTTGATTGATTCTGCGGGTGGTGGATCCCGTTGGGGCACTTGGGGCAGGAGTTCTCTTTGTGACTGATCTGGTGAGTATGTGGCAAGCATGTCTCCTACTTTTGCGTGTCCAGGTAGATTATCGCCTTTCCTTCCTCTTGCTGAGTTGGGTCCAAAGACCCTGGAACATGGTCTTCCTTGGTGAGCAAGTGGGCTATCTTGAATGTTTGTGAATTTGCGCTTCCTTGCTGTTGTGTTGGTGCGGGAGTGCTGTAGGTGCTGGTCATCCTATTATGTATGGGGTTGAGATTGATGTCCTTAATTTGTTCCCCTGTCGCTCTCCCTATATCTCCTGCGGCGTCACTCGCTCCTTTAGGCGTATTGGCTCTATCCCCAGGTAGTGAATACTGCCTAATTTTTTTGTGATCTGAATCTTCCTGTGAGGGGGTCCTCTGTACGAGGTCCTGTTGGCTAGTTATTGTTAGGGGAGAGCCGAGGCACACGGGCCCCGCTCAGGAGCCGGAGGGGATGTTATTGCTACTTGTTCCGACACTGGATATGTTGGATATCGAGGCTTAGTTTGAGTATTTTGCCACTTTTGTTGTTGCAACTGGTCCAACCGTGTCGAGTACCCTAGGGGGCCTGGTAGCCGTGTTGGAGTCAGATTGATTTCCGTGGTTGGTGGCAGATCCGGTTGTTTAAGTTCGGACGTGCATGTTGAACTGCTGGTACTATCCTCCTCATTATATATTGATCTGAGATTTGCGGTGTGTTGGTTGGCTGTCCAGTTTGCAATGGCATTGTCATGCTCTGACGGGCCCTTTAGGGATCCTGTGCCAGGGCTAATCTCTAATAACAATGTACTTGCAGCCGGCAATTGCAACTGTAGCGGTTAAAGGGGGGATTGCAGGTGTTTGAGGGTGGCGTTACTTGGACAGAGAACAGCTCTTGCGTCCCTTCGGAAACTGAATTTTGTGTAGATTTTGGGTTGGTTTGGATTAGCTACATGCATAGGCCGGGACGATGCTGACATATCCTTTTGATCCAAGACTGTCGCTATAAGGTGTGGTTCGGCACTTGCATTTTGTTTCTTACCTTTTCTCCCCCTGTCCTGGGGGAGATGGCTGTCCTGGTTCTTCGTGACTCCATCTGCTTAGCTGCGTAATGCTTAGAATTACTTGGAATCTCCACTTGCTGCGCTTCCTTGTAGTCGGTGCTTTTTAGGTCCCAGAACCAGGTTTTGTGCCATAAGGACTGAGTGGGGCTGAGTATAGCTAGTGCTTCTTGTTTAACTTTTATAGGGGACGCTGATAGGTTGGTGGGTGTTTGGTATGGGAAATGCTGGGAGACGCGGTAGGGGGGCTCCTATGCTGTCCTTCCCCCTACTTCTCCTCACTTAACCCTCCGCAGCCTGGGAAGCTAATGCGATCCTTAAGCAGAGGATGGCTTTGTGGTGTCTGCAAATGAAGGCTCCTACTGGTGTTGAAGGACTGAAAGAGGGAGAGAATATGAGCTGGAGCACACAAGGATGCTGCAAGCCGCATCCAGCCTAGCCAGGCCACTTCTGCAAAAATACCCGGCTCGCTCTTCACAGATGGAGAAACCCCCCCCCCTGAGCTCGTACCTCTCGCCCCAATGCCTGTGGCTGTGCTAGATTGCCTGTGCCCACTTGTTACCCCTCATGGCCCCCGGTAGCCGCTCTCTCACTCTGCAGCTCTGGGGGTTTTTGCTAGGTTTTTTCTAAAATGTTCCTTTCTTTACTGCCGTTTCCCACCATGTCCCACCATTAGAGCAGGACATGACAGCAGGACAGCGGGCTCCAACCCCCCCGGCCTCCCCTCTAGCACACGAAGCCTCTGGCGCAAGATGGAAGTGGGGGCCCTACGCTGAGTATGCCGGGCGGGGGAGGACGCTGTGGGCCGTTAACTCACCGAACTGCGAGCTGTGGCTGTGGCTCCATGTAATGGTGAATGCGCCTCTGACCTCTGAGCCAAGCTCGGAGGCTGGAGGCCGGAGCCTGAAGCGGTCGAGGCTCCCCCGAGCAGCAGGAAGAGCAGGGAGACAAGAAAGCAAAAGCGGTAGTCCGGCTGCTCCCGAGAATCTCGAGAATCCCGACAGCCGTTTATCTGCAGCTGCTTCGCTTTCACCCCAGAAATGCGCACGGCAGCTTGGGCCGCTTTTTGGTGGCTTCGCTCAGAGCTTCAGGGGCACGGCACAGCAGCGTTTGCCTATGCGCCCGTGCCGTATTACAGACTCGGGCGCTGAGGCAAAGAAGCTGCCAGAAGGCCTGCACTGTGAAAACACAGAACGGCTTTAAAGCAGCCGCTCTGTTTTTCACATGGGCCCGCATTCGCAACTTCCCTATGGGCAGCACATTCACCATATTGGGGTGCATTTCCTGGATTGTGCTGGGCGACCATTTACATAGGCGTGCCTGGCGCAATCCAGGAAAATGCACCCCATGTGTAATATGGCCCCTGGCCTCTAAGCTGTTAGTGAAATTACCTTCAGTATGATTCATGCACGACAGTAAATGCGGATACTTATATTTGCTGCTTCTTACCAATCACCATGTGTTGCTGCTTACTGCTGCCTTCTTTCTTCTGATGTAACTGAGCTCTGTCTGATGCAGTTCATGTCTGGGAAATTAAAGTTGACAATTAATGTTTAACAATTTTGTGGCACAATATTGACATCCTGACTTTGCCAGAACTAAGTGGGAACGTTGAGTAAAACAGTCTGTTTCATTTCTATCATTTGGCATCTTCTGCCACTTTCTGGGCTTTACCAAATTTTCTTTTAGATTTCGGGTGAAGCATTGAATCTTTTTTAATTTCTTAGTGAAGTCTATGCCACAGACTACTGTGGGCCAGCTAAACCTCCTGGGTTCGTATCACATAACGTGAGCTTTGCAAGTGCAAGGGCCATATTAAATAAAGTGAGCTTTTAAGGCCAGCTCAGGAAACATTTATGACTGGTGATATGTCATGTCCCTGGTGGTAAGTTAAGGCGGCGTTTGGTACAAACACCTTTTACAACCATATTATGAGAGTAAGACTTTGCAGGTATTAAAGTATGACAAGAAGGTTTGCATAGCTGTATGGCATTTTCATGTTGTACTATGTTATGGTTTTTGTGCTGCTGTGTTTTTGTACTGCATTACAGTGAAGGGATGTTGTGTTGGATTGTGATTGTAAAGCTGTGTTCTATGTTGTGTTCTACTTTGACTGCTTCGGTGTGCCCTGCTTGCATTTTAATCATGTGGGCCGTATTTTGCTTTGTGTATGTTATTGTGTTATTTTGAACCAGCACGCACCCTTAATGTTCCAGTTTCAAGCAATCATTTATCTCTAGCGCTCCAGCTCTTCAACTAATTAGGACAGCTGTCATCACAAAATTGTGGAACAGACTGTGGGCCAGTTCAAAAAACATTTCTGACTAGTGCTATTTCATGCCCTTGGTTAAGCTGAAATGTTGCTAGGTGCCACCACCTTTTACACTGTATTGTGAAACCAGGGATCTGACGTGGTGCCTGTGCCTAAATTAGTTCGTGCAGTGTTCATTTCGTGTCATGCAACACACGTTCACGTGATATGGCACAGGAGGTGCCAATCTTCGACAGCTCTCTTCCTCACTTTCGGGCTGTTTCGTGTTTTACGTAGTCATTGAGAAGTAGTTGTGCTATTTTACCACCTAACCAATGGTAAAAATGTTGCTTGTCCCAGGAACTTTAAAGGCATGTGCTGTTTTTGGTTTTCAATTTGACAAAATGTATCTTTCCTGTGGAGACAAATGCCAATGCCTGTGGCAGTACATTCATGAACCAAGAGATTATTTGAGAGACTATTTTGGAAAAGCTTTAGATAACTTTTTTACTATCAATTAATTAGTCACCTTGTTTGTATCTTCCCGAAACGAACGTGCCTTAACCACGACATTTGAACCATCCGTTTTACAATGAGTTTAACACATCTCCACATCTGTTTTCTCTTGCAACTTAAATGTATGTAGGGTCAATTGACCAAGTATTTCTTGGTGCGAGACAATACAGCGAAGGTTTATGGAAGTGGTAGTCAATAAATGCAGGCAAGTAGCCAAGTTTTAAATACCTGCCATAATATGATATGCCTGCTGACCTGCGTCATTTGAAGGAGAGAGACTGTTACGCATAGAGGAAGCCATTACTATGAAATGATGGCAGTCTTGCTTAGTGGCGGACTAAAGTAAGTAAATAAATAAAACAATGTACCTTGCGAGCGCTGCATCGCCAACTCAGCAATGCAGCGCATGCAGGCTAAATTGGTTTATTTATTTATTTACTTACTTTACTCCGTTGCGCCGTATGTCGGAGTCCACTACCCCCCACCCTGCCCCTCCCCAGCCCTGCCTCACCGCCCGCAGCACTCTGCGAGACGTCACTGGTTGATAGAGGTGGTAGTAAATAAGTTCACACGAGTGGCACAGAAATGTCTAAAATGTAGAAAGTGCTGACCCTGCACTTAAGGATATTGCTTGGAGAAGAGAACCCTGAATAACTCAGAGACCCAAATGTATCTTCAGCATTGTTCTTGCATCACACAAGGTGACACAAGGCCAACTCAGAGGCTTCAGTAATATTTACAAAGTCAGTCATGATTTGTGTCACCTTTCATGGTTTGGTAACAGAATGTAAAGCAAACAACAGAAGACTGTGGGAATTGGTAATGCAGGCGGAGAAGAGCGCTGTAAATATCCTTGAAACTTATTGTGACCCATCTGGGTAGGCCCGTAATTTTCGCACCCTATAAGGTGCTAACGCAATAGGCCCGTCTACCACCCAGCTGGTGCATGTGGATCTTTGTTTGGGGCTTTGTGCAATCGACATCTCAGTACCAGAGGTGGAAAGAGCATTGAGTGTTATGAAGAAACATAAGGCCCAAGGCCCAGATCCCATGCCCATTGATATTTATTGCAAGGAGCCCCACTTGTGGGCCAATGTTCTCATCAACGTTTTCAATTCAGAACTTGCTGGCAATGCCGTACCAGCCTCCTGGAGCTCAGCTGTCATTGTACCAATCCATTAGAAGGGCAATCGTGGTAGTCTCTCCAACTACCCTCTGATCTTCTTCCTGGATGGGGCAGGCAAAGTCCTTGGGAAAGTCCTGCTCATCCACCTACAGGGCTGAGTGGATGCACACAACATCATGACAGAAGTGCAAGCTGGATGTGGCTGTTAATAGTGACCATCGATCAGGCCCTCCAACTTCACATGATCTCAAATAAATTTACAGTTGTAGAAAGTCTTCACTGTACCTCACATTTGTAGATCTGAAAGAAGCTTTTGAATTAGTTGATAGACAGAAGCTGTGGTGATTCCTGGTAGATTTAGGATTTGTTACTAACTTGGTAATGGCTATAAAGGCTCCTCACTCCAGCAACATGGCCAGAGTCAGGTCTGGCCTGGTTGGTGAGTGTACATAGCCTTTACCGGTAGAAAAGAGAATCCGGCAAGGCTGTGTGCTGGCACCCTTCATTTTTAGTCTTCTTCCAAATGATGTAGCAGACTACTTGGCAGAAGAACCCCTAGACTTTCACGCTATAGCCGGAAGGAGGATTCTGATATTACTTTATGCGGATGATGCAGTATTGATGGGGCAAACAGAAAATGCCATCCATAGGCTATTAAGGCGAAATAATGTGAAAAGAAATCACTGACCAGCAAGAGTAGTAAAACGAAGTGTGTAGTACTAAGGCCATTTTTCAGCTTTAAGTGGTAGCCTATGGTTGATGGTGTGTCCTTAGAAACCGTTAAGCAGTTTAATTACCTGGGGACCTGGTTCTCAATGAAATTGTTAATCACATACGGAAGGCAAATACAGTCCTGAGACAAATGGCTGGGGTGGTCCTAAAGTTCAGGCTTAAGTTAGGCACTAGAAGTATTACTGTAATCTTGCAAATATACAAAAAAGGGCAGTGTCCACAGCTCCGTACGGGGTGAAGCTCTGGGGGTATGTAAATGTTTACTCACTGTAGGTGGCCGAGAACAACTTTTTAAGAGCCTTGCTGAAGTCGGGCCCTCCCCTACTAGCACTCTATGTGTAGCTTAATTTTACCCCAATATCAGAAATAGCAGCCCTTAGGTCAGTACTCAATTGGTTCAGGCTTAGAAGAATGCCATATATTTGAGAACCTTGGAAGAAACGTCCTCTAGTGGTAAGTGTGGGGGAAGCACAGGGTTTTCCCAGGTACAAAAGGTCCTAGATGAACTGCAGATGGAGTCCTTGTGGGCAGAACCCTGTAGAGTAAGGCAGGATAATTTAGACCTGATCAAAGACTGGTACCACAAACGTATGCAGATAAAGAGGTGTCTCGCGCTGAGCCCAGAATTTAACCTCTGTAATTACTTCAAGAATGCTTATGGTTCTCTTTGCACTGGGTACCTGTATTTGATATACCCGGAACTCAAGCGAACGTTGCATGTGATGGTCAGACTGGGTATTTTGCAGACTAGTTGTTATTTAATTTGAATTCACAGGCTCACAGCTGGATCTGACCACGGTGATTGTAGTTCTGTGGGGTTAGACAAATTAACTCATTTCACTCTGCGTGGCAGCGATGGCTCCTTTCCCCTATTAAATTCTGCGGGATAAAATGTGTTAAATCAACGCTAGTGCTTTGTATTAGGTTGTAAGACATGTATGTCTTTAACTCAATAGCGTCATTTTTACGGGCTGCGTGGCCTCGCTTGAGAGAGCTGCCTACCATACTGGGTATCAACCAATCCAGATAATCCATGCAGTTATTTCTTTCCGGTTTATGTGGGTTTGTACCCAGCCCAATACGTATTGAGCTGCTAATTGTTGCCTGAACTGTATACTCTTTTAAACATTCGTCTTCATTTGAAATTTAACATATTTCTTTTATGTATTGATGAACTAGCTGATTGTTTTATTGGAATTGAATACTGTGCTCAAATGTTAATATGTCATACAGATGATTGCATTCCATATGGTTTTTAAGAAGTAAGCTTTTGCACCTTTTATTGGTTTGATCACAGATTTTAACCATTGTAAGGATGATAGACTCGGGAGTCAGAGCACTCCCACCTTTTGGCAATTAGAGTGCTCGGTCTGGGTTGCTGCTCAGCTGCCGGATTCAGGAGTCTCGAAGCCCCAAGGCAGCAGTCGTGAAGTGAAGTCTTTGATAACCCTGAGACTTCAGGAACAGAGTGCAAGCCAACAAGCCCTTGGAGAGCACTTTTGAAGATAGCACAGCGACAAAGTAGCAGGTAGCAGGCCGGTACAGCAAAGCAGGTTAGAAGCTCAACAAGCAGCAGGCCAACACATCAGAGCAGTTAGCAGAGTGGCAGTCACTCCTGGGAGCACAGATGCTCCTTATGATATTGTGCAGATGTAGCGCCAGCAATTTCTGGTTACATGTCCAAAATAGCGGCAGATTTTAGGGGGTCAGAGATCCAGTACTTATATCCAAAAGTGCGCTTGATGTAGGGGTGACTTCAAAAGAACTCTCTGAAGTGCACAAGGATCCCTTTCAACCCAGTCATGTCTGCCCTCGGGGGTGAATCAGTGCTTTGTGTGAGAATAGGACACAGCCTTTTCAGATGTAAGTGTGAACCACCTCTCCTCATTCCTTCCCATGAAGGCTGTCAGAATGCAGATATATGCAGATGAGTCCTTTGTCACACCCATCCCTTCCTGTGTTTGTAGCTGTCTAGAGGGAATGCACAAAGTGTAGCTGTCACCCAGCTCAGATGTGTATTAGAGATGGGCTGTCAGACACAAAGAGCAGTAAGTACAGATAAATGTCCATATTATAATAGTGACATTTCTAAAAAAAAGTAATGTTAATTCCAACTTCACCAGTAAGGAGGATTTATCATTCCCATTCCAAACATATCAAGCATAAAACATCTACTTCTCTCTTATTACAGTCTAAAACTATTTCAAGGAACTCCCAATGCTGACCTTTGAGAGTGGTAGGACTCACAGTAGTGAACAATGAAATGTGTCACAACCAGGACATGGAAAACATAAAGGCACATGCCCTACCTTTTACCTACATAGCAACCTGCCCTTAGGATTACTTAGGGACTAACTCAGGGGTGACTTATATGTAAATAAAGGAGAGTTTAAGTCGTGGGAAGGAGTTTTAAATGTCAAATCGAAGTGGCAGTAAACTGCACACACACAGGCACTTCAGTGGCAGACCTGAGACAAGTTTGAAAGGCTACTTAGGTGGGTGGCACAATTAGTGCTGCAGGCCCTCTAGTAGCATCTGAAGTACAGGCCCTGGGTACATGACATACCACTTTACAAGGGACTTATAAGTAAATCAAATATGGCAAACAGGTGTAAACCAATTATACCATGTTTAGAGGAGTGAGCGCATGCACTCTAGCACTAGTTAGAAGTGGTAAAAAGCTCAGAGTCCTAAGGCCAACAAAAATATGGTCATCAAAGGAAGAGGAGGAAAGCAAAATGTTTGGTGGGAACCTTCTGAGAGGGCCATTTTCCAACAATGACCATGCCGACTGTAATTCTCTTTAAAACCACTCAACACACCATTTTATTGTAATCATCAGTACCTTTTGCCATAATTTCATCTGGGTCCCTCTTTCTTTGTGAATTCCGCCAACTACATAATATCTATTTTATCTGTCTGCCATCCCTGTGCCTAACACTGCCTAAATTGTTAGTATTTTGGATCACCTGGTTTTAGACTTTTTAATGTGTGGGGTCTCAGTGCGCGTGTCTCACCCATGGAAATTGCATGGCAAACGGATTGCATGTGTTTACCACTAGTATCCACCTTTAAAGACAAGGCCACTGCGATGGAGCAAGTGTAAGGGGCACTTGGCTGGTTGCATGTGAACACGGGCGCACACGCATGTGCACACTTGTGCGGACTGCATGTGACAGACTACTGCCATGTGCAGCCCAGTAACTGTGCAAAGGTAGCCTGGTGCAATGGGGACTCTGCAGGATTAGACATTGACATGGTACATGACTTGTAATGTTAATGTACACTAATAGGGAAAGTCAGTGTGATTTACTGTCATATCTATAGTAACACTTTATTAAACACACAGGGATAGAACTGCCTTAGAGTTCAATTTCACTTCCCTTGGCCTACAGAGACCTGTAACCAGCATGGGAATATCAATTCTGTACTTTCCAAAATGCTAATGGTACACTTTATGGGTCATACAGAGTTGTCATATGTCTCTGGCTCTTCTCAGGATAAGAGCCCAGGCTGTTTGTCAACCTGCTGTGCCCAGTTAATTACATTTCTCTCCAGTAACAGGAATAAATGCTTCCCCACACAAAGCAAGTAATTCACCTTGCTCCTGAGGAGGAAATGGGAGGAGTGACATTTTCTGCATCAATCACTCAGCTGTCACACTGTAACAAGGATGGGCCTGCCCAAGCACACTGATTAAAGGATAGAGCCAAGACAACTGGAGCCAACCCTGAAGGGGGGTTTTCTTTGGACTTTTACTGTGCAAGACCCTCACAGTGATGTAAGAGAGGGTTGGAACTGAGACCTCAGAAGCAGATGTGACCAGTGACCCCTGGATGATGCCATTTTGGACTGTCCCAGCATGCTGTGCAGGAGGGTTAGGACAGGAGGATTGTGTGGCATCATAGAATGGGCCAGGGGTACCTGACTTCTGGAACCTTCCTCTCCCCATGAAAAACTCTTCCACAAGGGGGAAACTGTCCCTTCCCTGTGGATTTTTCTGCACTTCACTGCTGGATCCTGGAACCTCGATGGAGAACTGGAAGGAGGGACCCCCTGTGGACCAGAAATGAGAAAGGACTCTGCCAAGTTGAGCCCAGGACCATTGGGACTCCCCAAGGGTCAGTGGGGCTGTCACCCCTGTGCCCTCTGAGAACCAGTTAGGAGAAAGCCCTGGACTCTTGCACCCAGAAACCAAATCCTGGTGGAAGGCTGGCACAGGGAGCCAGAAGAACCATCTCCTTGAATAGTGCACCACGTTGGAGGTGAGCAGGTTTGCTGCAACTGCTCCTGGTGGCTAGAGCTTGCCACCAGGAGTAAAATGATCCAATGAATGTACATTTGACTAACATGGCCAGAGCTATGGCATCTTAAAGTTTGGCCATCTTTGACATATTATAATTTCTGAAGCGCGTGTGGCTCTGCCGTAGTTTCTTACTTTAACCCTGGGTTGGACCAGGGCCTGCGTGTTGGCGCAGGATTCAACAATATATTTCCCCTTAAGAAGGGGGCATGCATGGATCCCTCTTTCCATTTCCACTTTTTATCCCCAGTGGCCCCTATCTCCATGGGGGCTGCTGCATAGGAGGAGGGGAGCACTTCTGGGCTCCCCCAGTGGTGGTGAACCCATCCCCTGCTCCCTGTCCCCATGTCTGGGGTGAGTGGGGTGACCACCAGAAAGTCAACACCCTGCCTGCAGGGGCAGGCAGGGGAAAGTAGAGCTGTTGGATCCTGCAGCAGCAGGAAGAGAGGCTGCCATGTGGGAGCCTGCGGGGCAGCCAGGGGTGGGCTCCCTGGGATGCCCACAATGACTGGAGATTGTGGAATGCCCTTGTAGGACTGGGCACCCCTAAAGACAGAGTCAGAAGGCAACATGAGGCTGCAGGCCATAAAAAGAAAAGAAAGAAAGGCTCTGTGGCTCTCCTGGCACAGCGGGAGAGTCAATACTATAATATTCACTGCTACAGCTGGAGTGCCCTGTCACGGTTCACTCCCTGTGCTCTTGTGCCTACCACCAGGGGGCCGAATTGTGGGGCTTTCCAGTGTTCTAATATGCTTCAAGACACTTCCCTACATGCATATCCTGACCTCCAGGCATTTGGACACCATTTAGGAATTGACACCCATTCCAAATCCATGCCGGGTTTTGTGGAAGCCAGTCTACTCACACTGGAAACTCCATTATCTATAATCCCCTGCTCACTGCTTCGTCTCCACCCCTGAAGGCCAAGGATGGGTGGAGGAATTCAGCTCACCTGTGGCTGGCTGCTGCTAGCCTGCTCACACCTGATGCATGTGATTACTGGGAGCTCTTTTAAGCCACAGCTCCCTTCAGGCCTAGGTTGGCCATTGTAGCTGTTTTCCAGTGAGACAGATCCTTGTTTTCTGAGCTTTTGAAATACCTTGATTCCTGAGCTATAGTTAATCCTTGTTCCTTGATTCCTGAGCTGTAGCTATTCCTTGTACCTGAATCAGAACTGCCTGCAGTGCTACCTTGTTTCCTGAGTTCCTGAGCTATAGTTATTCTTTGTTCCTGTTCCTGGGCTTCAGCTATTTCTTCTTCCTGATTTGCACTGCTTGCAGTACTCTATTGACTCCTTGTTTCCTGAGCTGTAGCTATTTCCTGTTTCCTCGAACCAGCAATGCCAGCAGTGCTACCTTGACTCCTGAAGCTTTAGTAATTATCTGTTCCTGAACTAGCACTGCCTGCTGTACTACCTTGACTCCTGAGCCTTAGCATTCCTTGTTTCTGACCTGCAGAGGTTTACCTTCTCCTGAACTAGCACTATCTGCAGTGCTACTCTGACTCCTGAGCTTTTGCTCAATTCTTGTTCCTGCCACAGCACTGCCTTCTATGCTACTTTGTTTTCTTGATTCCTGAACCTGGTCTATTTTAGTATACCCTTGTATCCTCCCCTTCTGTATATCCTTTTCCAGTCCCTGCCTTTCTTCCCATTTCCTTGGTTCCAGTTATAGTTTGCTGTCTTCCTATTTCTGCTGTCTTGCTTCTGTTAGCTTGTATGTTTGTTACCTGATTTCTGCTAAGTGTGCCCTGTGATTTCCTTCCTTTCCTGTTAAGCAATCCTCCTTGTCTATTGTGCTTGTGTTTGGTTCTACCCTTTTGCTGTTACTGCCATGCGTGTTCCTGTTTGATCGCCAGGCTCTGTGGGCACAGCTGACTACTTAGGTGGTGTTTCTTGTTCACTGTGAGTATTGTCTCTGTGTTACTGTTATAACATCACCATAGGTATAAGCTCCACAGACACTGCCTTTGCATACATATCCTATATCTGGGTATTTTCAGTCAGTATCTGGGTGTAGTTAGTATGAATGCTAAATTGCCTTGTGAGTGCCCTTCCTTTCTGAGTCTTAGCCATCTTGTTCCTTTTTACAGGCTTCCCCTTTGGATCCCTTTTCTCCTCTGACTTCCTGTGTGATCCTGGGCAGCGCTGTACTCCTCTCTCTGTGTACGTTTTCCACCCCGTTCCCAGTCCGTGCCCAAGTCCCTGACTGTGTTCCCGAAATAGTACCGTAAAGTCCCTGACATGCCCCATATTGCCTTGTGGGGCTTTTTAATATGTGTATGTTTTTTCCTTCGTGGTGGCCCCAGGATGGCAGGAGCACCACCAAGGAATTGCAGGGAGCAAGGGTGTGGGGGGTGATGGAATGCAGCAGCTCTCCCATAAAAAATGTGTTCAGACTTCTGACCCTAGATTTGCAGGAGTCAGAAATCAAGGACCTCATGAGGATTTTGATAATGTTTTTAAGCACTCACAAAGCTGTAGCTTTTGCTCTGTAGCTGGGAGTGTTGTGCCCTTTAGGGACTATATGATTGATTGTAGTCATTATGGCCTGAAAGGCATGAAGGTGATTAAAGTAAATACTGTTGGTAAGGGCCCTCTAGTGGCCGGATGTATAATTACAATGTAATGTCAATATAATGTGATGCCCTCTAGGGGCTGATTTTATAGTTACAGTATTATGGTTGAAAATTTTTTACAAATACACCAACAGAGGTTTTACTTATTATAAATTACTTATTGGTTCCCCATAACGATAACAATGATTACTGCTCGCAGCTTATATGTTCTATTAGCATTAATAATTGCATTCACAAAAGATTATTACTGTTGATAATTGCTTTTAAGTATTAAATGATGATTTTAACATGTGGTTTCTTGCTCCTGAACCTTGGTCAGGCCAATAAACTTACTTGATATGTTTTAAGGTGATTAATCTATGTCATCTATAGTATTTTCCATCTGCCAATGTATATATTTGTAAATTACTGCATAGTATTTGTTAGAAATTGGGTCTCTAGTTGGCAGAGGTATGCACCTTGCCCGAGTATGGACCAAAATCCTAGTCAGAGTAAGCTAGATACACTCTAAAAGATAACCTGTGCTCACCCTCGGGTAGCTTGGCACAGAGCAGTCAGTCTTATTTAAAGAGGCAATGTGCAAAGAATTTGTGAAGCACACACCCACAGTAGCAAGATGAAACACCACAAAAATACTCCACATGGGTTGAGATAAAATAGAGAATATTTTTATGAGAACATCAACTCCAACATAACTAAAAGCCAATAAGTAGAACCAGAATTATGAATTTTCAAAGAATGAACCAAAAATAGTGCTCAGAAGTCAATAGCGCTAAGGGGTTACTTGAGGTCTCGCTAGACTGGATTAAATCTAAAGTTCATGCCAACTGCAATGGAGGGCAGGCTGACTACAGGACACACAGAGGTCCTGCTGACAAAGTACCTTGGATGGAGCAAGTTTCGATGTCAAAGATTCAATGTGAGGAGCAGAGGAGGCGATGCATTGTCGTCAATCCTGTGGATGCAGGTGATGCATTCATTCTGAGTCATGCAGTCGGGGAAGGCTTCAGTGTCACACCCTTACAATGCAGGCACTATGTCATTGTCAAACCTCGAACTCAGGTCCCGCATCTCTGTCGAGCCGCACAGGGATGTTTTTAGATCGCACCACATAGGCATCAAAGGGAACTGTGTCGGTTCCGATCGGCACAAACTTTGTCGATTGTGAAGCAAAGCAGCTGCAGAGCCCACTTCTAAGGCCTAAGACTGGATTGGCAGCCAGGCAGGGTAGGACTCACAGATGGCAGAGTCCAGCAGCAGGTTTGTAGGAAGTCTTTAATGGCCCTGAAACATCAGAAACAGGGGGCAAGCCAGCAATCCCTTGGAGTCACCCTGGGTTTTAAGTGAGATGGGTACAGTCCTTGTAGTACTCAGCCGTGCAGAGATCAGCAGGGTAGCTCAGTTAAGCAGAACGCATGTCCTTCAGAGCAACAGTCAGGGAAAGTGGTAATCCGTGTAGCACAGCCTTCTTTACTCCTGGCAGAGTACCTCACAGGTCCAGTGTACAGTCTTGGTAGGGTCAGAGCTCCAGTACTTATTCCCAAATGTGACTTTGAAGTGATGGTGACTTCAAAGCAGGCCCTTGAAGTACACAGGTCATCTTTCATCATAGCCCTGTCTTCCAAGCTGTCTCTGAGGGGCAATCAGCCCTTTGTGTGGGAAACAGTACACTGTCTATTCAGGTGTAAGTGTCAGGTCCCCCTCCCTCTTCCTGCCCAGAAAGAGCTATCAGAATGCAGATGGATGCAGATGAGTTCCCTGTCACACCCAACCTTCCTGTGTTTGTAGCTGTCTAGAGGGAATACACATAGAGTAGCTGTCAACCATCCCAGATGTGCATTGGATACAGGCTGCAAGGCACACAGAGTAGTAAGAGCAGAGAAATGTCCACTTTCTAAAAGTTACAAAACAAACCAGGGGTTGGACCAATTTTATTTCAGCAAGACTAAGCCACTGTAAATATCAAAGACAAAACAAGAGCCAGAAGTGAAGTTGCTTTAAGCAACCATTATTTAATGTTTGTGACCATGGAACTCAATTATCGTGGTCACCAGTTATTCCATCATTCTTTTTTCAGCAGATCATTATTATTTTTTGTGTGGTATCTGTCATAAACCTAGGAACCAACAAACAATTCTTTTTAACTTCAATGAATACTAGTTGTAGCCTATGTAACATAAAAGCAAACAACACAATACATTAAACAGTGAATGACCACAAATTATGGCATATGCACCTGGAATAAACATGAACAAAAATATGAACATAAATGGTTCACAGTTCTCTATTGTAGCACCAAAATGGAGCTTCTGTGAAATTTCAAAAAAAGTGGGGCCCCTACTTAATGGGCAAACCAGGGGATGGAAGCAACAAAGTGTCACCAAAGACGGACAACAGGGGCCATGAAATTGAAAATTGTTCCTATTACATGTGTCCTGCGTCGTGCTAAATATGTTGCTTTTTGGCTGCAATCCCCTATGCGTGTTCTGCTGTCGACGCGTTTTGAACCTGGCCCAAGTTATGGGTTGTTCTCAGGACCAAGAACTGCTAACAAATGAGCTTCAATCACATGTGCTCGGACTTCTTCTTTGATGCATATCTATTCTGGATATATTAATATATATATTCACTGAAAAAACCATAGGTTTCACACACGTTATAGTTAGGAATTAGCATTTAAAAAACCTTAGAAATTCAGTGAAAAAACCATAGGTTTCACACATGTTATAGTTAGCTGGACATTTTACTCGTAAAAAACCAATGAAATTGCCCCGTTATAGTTAGTTCAGCTAACTATAACTCGCGCGCCCGGAATGCACTGCTGATGACGTCACATATTACATCACTCATGACATGGTCAGTGACATCACTCATGACATCACTGATGACATCTCAAATGACATCACTGATGACATCACTGATGACATCATCCAGTGAATGTGTGTTTTTCTGAAAATTAAATATGTTTTATATATGTATATCTCAAGGTCGATGGAAGAATAAATGGGTATATAAGTGTCTAAATGGATGATTTGTTTTTGAAAAATTGATTGTGTAACTGACTGATTAAGTGTATCTCTCACTTTGTGTATAAGTGGCTGCATGGGTTGGTGAGTAGCTACATGGGTGTCTATATAGGTTATTAGTTGTTTTTTTGAGTATCAGTCTGAGTATCTGTATGGTTCGGTGGGGGGTATTACGTAGTGCATAGGTGCATGAATGAGTGACTCACTGTTTGTATGTGTTGAAGACAGCATGTGTGCAGGACTGTATGGGTGGATGAGTGTGTGTATGGGTGTGTTAGTGAGTGAATGACTGTCTCAATAGTGTCTTCAGGAGTAACTACATATGTTTTAAACTAGTATATGTGACTATTGGTGTATATATGTGAGTATATGTGAGAGGGAGAGATTGAAAGAGTTCCTGTATGAATAAGTATGTGTTTCTATAAGTGATTGTTTAAAAGACTAAGTATGTGTAAGTTTCCGTAGAAGTAAGTGTGGTGGTGTGTGTATAACTGTATATGCAGGTGAATGTATGTTTGATTCTTTATTAGCATGAGTGACTATGTGTGTGAGTAACTCTATGGATGAGTGGCATTATGTAACAGGATGTATAGGTGTATGAGTACATATGATGAGTGAGTACATGTATGAGTGACTGTATAGGACTGTTGGTGAATGAGTGGATGTGTATGTGGATCTTAGAATTACTGAAGAGGTTGTTGTAACTGGTATTGGTATGTCCATTGTTTTGAAATTTTTAGTCTCTATTTTTGAATGTGTGTATCAAAGCTTATATTAAGGTGAGAGGAGGTCTGCCACTCTATCACAAGGATGATGTCATCAGTGATGTCATCAGTGATGTCATTTGAGATGTCATCAGTGATGTCATGAGTGATGTCACTGACCATGTCATGAGTGATGTAATATGTGACGTCATCAGCAGTGCATTCCGGGCGCGCGAGTTATAGTTAGCTGAACTAACTATAACGGGGCAATTTCATTGGTTTATTACGAGTAAAATGTCCAGCTAACTATAACATGTGTGAAACCTATGGTTTTTTCACTGAATTTCTAAGGTTTTTTAAATGCTAATTCCTAACTATAACGTGTGTGAAACCTATGGTTTTTTCAGTGAATTTCTAAGGTTTTTTAAATGCTAATTCCTAACTATAACGTGTGTGAAACCCATGGTTTTTTCAGTGAATTTGCAAGGTTTTTTAAATGCTAATTCCTAACTATAACGTGTGTGAAACCCATGGTTTTTTCAGTGAATTTGCAAGGTTTTTTAAATGCTATTTTTTTTTTTTATTCTTCATTTTTTTCAAACATATTTTTAATTTAATTTTCTTACCTTTTATAAAGACTATGCTTAAATTTTTAAAATCCTTAAATATTTTTTTTATATATATTTTTTAAAATAAACATGTAAAATTGATTTCTAGATTTTTTTTTTTTTTTTTTTTTTTATAGTACGCGTACCGTAAGCTCACGGTAAGCGTACGGTTTACGCAACGTCCGTAATCTATCTACGCTGCTTGCGTATAGTTACGTACTTTGCGTAGCCGCGCGTACTGCGCGTGGGACGCGTGCGCGCTTACGCCACACGCGCACGTTACGCGGAAGTGCCGGGGAGTGACTGTTATGCGCATGCGCGCAAGCGCGTGTCTTTTTTACGCGCACGCGTACTTTTTGCCGTAAGCGTACCGTAAGCGTACCGTAAGCGTACGGTAGGTCATGTGATCGTGAAACACAACTTTTGATTGGTTGAAACTACTTTCAGTTCTAGAACTCTCCTACACCACACCCATTCCCCTCATTTCTGCTTGTGATCCCTTAGGAGAAGGAGCTGGTTTGTCTTTGGGATACGATGGCAGAACAGCAGAGCCCTTCTGAGAGTGAGGCTAGCACCAGCAGCACTGTCTTGAGGCAGAGAGCGAGGAAAGTAAAGCCTTCTTATGTTTGGGATTATTTTACTTTTCCAGAAGGCCAGCAAAAGGTGAATGCACCCTTAGTTACTTGCAGGCTGTGTCAGCGTGTACTTTCTAGAGGTAATCCTGACAGGAAGTATTCCTTTGGGAATCACACCATGAAGAGACACCTCCAGGATGTACACAGAAGGACACATGGTCATCTTTTTGGAGGTAACTCTTCAGAAAGACGAGCCAGTACATCCACAGCAGCTCAGCCTGGACCATCATCTGCAGGGCTGACTCCTTCTTCTGCAGGTCAGGTGAGCCCTTCATCTGTGGGGGGAGAATCTCCTTTTGCTGGCCCTCTGGAAATTAACCCTCGGTTTGCGAGGGTTGAAGTACGGTGCGCCACTTGTCACGATCTAATTACTTATAGGGAGACCAGTGTTTCCCTGGTGAACAGTAAAATAGATCAGCACACTTGTCGTACCGTCTAATATTCCCAATCTTTCTTTCCTCTGTCCCTGCATGAACACAACGGTTCTTTTAAGAGCCAACCTTATCTTTCATCTTTTTTTTACATATGTTTTTAAAAACTTTTTTTTATTTTTTTTTACCGTACGCGTACGGTGCGCGTACCTTTTTTTTTATTTTTTAAAAAAAACACTAAAAATCATTTATCACATTACAAGGTCCTTGAGAGACTACAATTATTATTATTGACTTACCATACTCACTCAAAAAAATATTTATTCATTTGTTTTTTTAAAAAATAGTTTTTAAAATGGTTGTAGTTTCCGAAAATTTTCTATATCGATCTGAAAAAAAAGAAAAAAGTATTAATATTTTTAAACCATTTTATAATACAGTACACATATTTACATTTTTTACCAAAAAATATTTTTGCCTTATTTTTGCTGTTTTCAGAATATATTGCATTTCACTATAAATTGTGAAAGCAATTGCATTCATCATTTTACAGCGGGCAAAAAAAATTAACAATCTCAAAGATTGTATTAAAAAAGCCCAGAATCTCTTCTCACTTAAACTTATCATTACAGAAATGCATATTATTCTAAAAAAATATCATCTAAAAACAATACTTTTTTCTTTAAAATACCGTCTGATATGTTTGTTTCAGAAGTATAATCACAATATTATATCTCAAATAACTCCAAAATACATCTGATTTTATTTCCTTTAGGCCAAATAGTATTTTTTTTTTTTTCCTGGAATAAATTTCCAAGGGAAATCCATTAAAATTCTAAAGTTTAATTTGTCCAGATCTCACCGATTCTCTGTAACATTTTGGTTCCCGAAAATTTTTTGAATAATTTATTTAGTCCACAATAGAATTGCTTACTTTTCCACATGGCCAAATAGTAATTTTTTAAATCATTTTTGAAAAAATTTCCAATGGCAGTCCAATAGCATTCCAAAATTTAAAATGTGCAGAAGTTACCGATTATCTCTAAATTATTGGTTTTTCAAAATTGCATTAAAAATTAAAAAAGTCCACATTACAATTGGTTATCTTTCCTTTAGGCCAAATGATAATTTTAAAAATATTTTTTCTACAAAATTGCAATGGTAATCCAGTAAAATGGTAAAATTATTTTGTCCAGATCTTGCCAAGTCTCTCTAAAATTTAGGTTTCAGGAAGATTAGATAGGAATTTGCTAAATCAAAAGGCAAACGTTGTTTGAAAATCAATTGGGAATCATTACACAGTGTCCAGCCTTTTTCACATTTTAGATAAACTGTGTAATGTCCAGAAGTAACAGTAGGTCCATCATGGAAAATTATTGCAACAGTTACAAAAGTTTTTCCTGAAATTGATAATTGCTGTCCTGTAAACTTCTTTATTAAAGTATCCAATTTTGATCCATCAGCTCTACATCGTTGCATCATTAAAATTACATACTGTCCGTATTCCTTTAAAATTAATGTTGAAAACATGTCAGAATTACACTCACCACATTTCATGCTATGATTAGCATCTTTAACTAATTTTGCAAAAGTGACTGTTTTACTCTCTGGCAATGTCAAATAAATAAACCTTTCATTATCAACAATAGAGCCACATATATTATAACAATTATCACAACTATGTTCCCATTTATAAGAGAGACCAAAAAAAATGTCAATGGGAACTCCTTCTTCTTCCACTACCTGAAGAAAATACATCAAAAATTCGTGTGCATCTTGCTGTTCATTTTGAGAAAACTGTGTTCGTCCTGAACATACATCTAAAAGTTTTCTAATATCAGTAGCACTTTCTATTTGAGTTTTATCTTTACTCAGCTTTTGAAAAAGGAGACTCAGCTCTGAACAGAATCTTTTTCCCTGATTTACTATTATCTGCTCTTGCAAACTTTCCAGATAAAATGCAACATTCAGCACTACATTAGCGTAGCAGTTGACACCAGAGCTATTTTCAAAATGACATCCTACAACCTGTTCTTCATTGTCCTTTTTCTTTTTGTTTGCAATTACATCACTCCTCTTTTTTTTCCTCTTCTCTATATCTTCATTACAGATATTCTCATTTCTCCTTTTACGAGAAACTACACGTTTCTCCAACACAGGATACTGACCTAAATGAGGAGCATAGCTTCTTCTTAATCTATTATACTCCTTTACACAGTTTGTATCAGCACTAACTTTTGAGTCATCAAAGTCTATCATGAATAAACCTGATAATGTTTTGACTCGTGACAAAGCTACATATGCCATACCTTCTTTGAACACAGTTGAACCAATGTTCACAAATGCACAATCTACAGTCAATCCTTGAGACTTGTGGATAGTTACAGCATATGCTAGTGAAAACGGAAACTGCTTCCTACGTACATATAAGTCTTTCACAAGCATAAAACGAACTGTACAACGACAAATATCTTTAACTTCTTCTATCTGATCAAATTTTATTTTTAAACATTCAATTCCTTCTTTTTTCTGATAATTAATAAAACCCACAACTCTTCCCATCGCTCCATTCACTAAGCCTTTCTCAACATCCAAATTTCTCCTTAAAAACACTCTACAGTTCATGCAAACATATAGATTTTTTTCTAATCCTGCTGTTTTGGAGATGTTCTTCTCTAGTGAGTCCAATTTATTTTTCAGTTTGCCTGTTACTGTGACAGTAATTCTTCCATCCTCAATTTTGTCCACTGCTTCCAATTTCCTGATGTCTTCCTTTTCCAATTTCAAAAGCTCCTCATTAAATATTGAGCATTCACGTAGAGTTGGCATTAAGCAGATGACACTTTTGTTTTCTGCAATATTCTTGTATATTTTCTCTGCAACTATTTCTTCCTTTGGAAATAAATTATGTAGCAGCCGACTCTGTAATGCTTTTTTCCCAACTTCTGTGAGTAGTCCAATCCTGATATCTTTCAGAATACTTCCATATTCTTCATCGTTTGCTTGCCTCATATTAGTTGTAAGTTCCTTGTACTCAAAGAAGGACCAAATATTTGTATTTCCAATGCTTCCCAATGACTTCTTCGTGTCTTCATGTGTCACAGTATTAAACACTGGTTGTCCTTTAACTGGAGTAAGTTGCAAAAGATCCCCAAAAACTATGACGTGTTTTCCACCAAATAACACGTCATAGTCTGTCTTCAAAATTTGCTGCATTCTTAAATGCACAAAGGCAAGCATTAAGTTTGATACCATGCTCACCTCATCAATAATGAGAACTTGCATCTTCTTCAATACTCTTGAAACTTCCAAGGATGCTTCTCCAGTTAGCTTGTTGAATTGTATTTTGTTCTCATGCTCCACTGGTAACATTAGCAAACGATGTAAGGTGATTCCTTTTATGTTATATGCTGCTAACCCAGTTGGAGCAGTAACCACACAAGACAAAGTAGAATCCGTTTTTTGCTTTAGGTAGCTTCTGATGACTTTAATTAGGAAACTTTTTCCAGTGCCAGCTTGTCCGCTTACATACATCCTGATTGGATGAAATGATGTGCATGAGCACTCTTTTTTGATATGTAGAAATCCGTGATCAATTTTGTTTTTGATCTCTTCATAAATTTGTTGCTGCTCTTGATTCAGTTGTCTTTCCAAATTTTCTAAGTCTATAAATTCTTCTTGAGCTTGATTCATAGCCGTTTCCACTTCATTCATGGCTATTGATGCTTCATTTTCAACGATTGGTTGTCCTAGGGGATCTTGACTGTATGTTCCTGAACTTTGGCTGTCCTGAGAACTGTCTCTAGCTATTTCTGCTGCAATTGTAGTTTCCTGTTCAATTTCTTCATTTAACATTTGCAGATAAGTTGAGAATGTACTGCATTGTATGCTGTCTTTGCAAGCATTAAAAGAATCTTCATAGCTCTGGAATTCTCCCAGTAGTTCATCCTCTGTACGCCATGGTTTAAACAACTGTAAAAGAGCCAAGTAGTAAAATTCTTTCTTGTCGGTAGTGTCGCAACTCAGCTTCCGGTGATTTATCAAACTTCCTTTGGTTTGCTTCACCAAACATCCTTCTTCACCAACAACTTTATATTTTCCACTGTTGATGTCTTCTGCAGCTTTCCGTGAATAAATGTAGTTCTGTAACACTTCATAGAGACACATGTTCTCCAGATGATGACTTCTCTTGGGATAATATGTGTCCAACATGTTTGTTTTCAATATATCTGTACTTTCTGGGTCATTCTCAGCCAAATATTCAATTTCTCCAACAGATTTCAGTACCCGATTTCTCATTGCTGCAAGGCCTAAACTTGCCCAAATTATTCTTCTTGACTTCGAGTAGAGACTTGCAGAAGATAACCTATCTGAACATTCGTAGGATCCAATTTCTCGATGCGATAACATCTTCAAACTGAAACTGTACAGCTTCTTACTGACAGTCTTCTCGTGAGAAATCTCTTCCCACATTTCCTTCAATTCTGTTTTTTCTGATTTCGTAATGTAAGACGTTACATATCGAGCAACAGCAATGGAATTGTCAGCAACATACTGTATATCCATGTTAGCGTTCCACATGGATAAAATGACTGGGTTGTAGTCATTTATATTTTTTGATTCTTCTTTTCTTTTAAGGTTGTAGGTATTCTTAGGTGATTTTCTTGTGATAGTATGTCTCACAGCTGACATAAAACTGTTGACTCTTCCATTTGAAAGAACAGGTCTAGGAAATCCAAATCGACATTTAGTGTAGTATTTTTCTTTACACTTGTATTTCCGTCGACAGTATTTTCCACACCGATGACTTTGGAATTTTAGGTATAGCACATGTTGCATATTCTTCAATGTAAGATAACACTGCTTCATCAGTATCTGTTCCAAACTTTGGGGCATCCTTGATCCACAGCAGCATATGAATATGAGGAGCACCTCTTGCCTGGTACTCTTTTCTCCAAAAGAAATCCACTACTTCTCCAAGGGGTGGATTTTTTTTATTGCAGATGAAGGATATCATAGCCTCAAATCTATGATTGAAATATCTGCAAACATTAACCGGATCCAATGAGCACAGTTCTCCTGCTGTCTTGTATTCGATGTTTTTAATGTTTGAATTGGCCTCTCGTAGAAAATCCAGTAAATCATCCCAAGCGTACTCGGCACAGCTTAGGGTAAGGAACCATGTTGGTGTTCCTAAATTGCGTAACATGCATTTTAGTTCACCATGGCGTCGGTACCAATATTCATTTGTCCCACGCTGACAAGCCATCAGATTGATCAGTTGTGTTTCCAAATGATCATCTCGGTGCTGCACTTTCTCCATAAAATCCTTAGCAGACACATTTTGTAAATGTACTCCACTTTTTAAAATGTGATTTACTGCATAAGACAGTGCAGACAAGTCGCTTTCAAATAAAAGATGGAACAAATAAGGAATACTTTGTCGAAATCTGGGATCTTCAGCATATAGTCTTGTAGTTCGATACTCTGAAGCTGGAATCTGTTCTGGACGTTCATCGTATCGTCCTCCTTTTCCTTTAGGAAACAGCTGGGGAAAACATCGAGCTTCCAAGCTCTCCTCCCATACACTCACGGGATTTCCTTTTGCTTTCTTCATCTGAAAGAGATCAATATTGTCTCCCATAACTTCTTTCGAATGGAGAGGATGTATGCTAAAATGTTCATAAATTTCTTCTTCCTTTGACTTGTCCACTTTTTCAATTTGTCCAGTTGGTGTTTCTGTGTCTCCTTGTAAATCTTCTTCTTCTTCTTCTTCTTCTATATAAATTGATTCATACCATTTGTTATTTTTTTTCAAATACAAATTTGCTCTTTGTACTTTCCGCACATCTACCAGCTCCTGCCAAATCTTCTTATTCTTTGTAGGTACACCATTAACCAGAATAATTAATGGTTCAGTTTCCAAAGTATCCGCATCAATAGTTTCCATATTTTTTTTCAAATCCAAGGGCAAATACACCACTCTACCTTTTAAACCTCTCAGTAAATCTGAAGGAGGTAATTTACCAGTTTTGGGCTCCATACGTACTATGGTCTGGAACGGATGAACACATTGAATGAGTATAGACTCATATGTATTTAATTCAGAAAGTTCAGCAGGAATAGCATCCAATTCTAAATTATTATGTACAGCTCTGGTCGGCATTCTATTTTCCTCTAACTTGTTATAACAGTATTTACAAATACGCTGATCTTCACCCAATTCAAAACAATTTTCTAGAAATATATATGTGGCAAAATCCTTCCACTTATAATTATCTTCATTTTCACTCTTTCTGTAGAGATCAACATTCCTAGTTTGTTTTCTATAATGAGTTCTGCGGCAACAAATACAAGTAAAATTTGGTCTTTCATTAGAGACTATTGCAAATTTTGTTATGTGATCATTAAAAGTGTTACTTACAGAGGGTTCTACATTGTCTTCCACTTCTGCCTCATTTACTGTGTCCTTCTCTGCACTGTTTTGTTCAGGACCAAAGTAACAAAACTGAATTTCATCAACAACCTTCTCTACATCTGATACCGTTCCTCGGAACAGAGCCCTATTCAATTCATTTAACTTTATTGCTGGACTTTTGGCAAAATACAACCGTCTCACAAACTTTCTCATTTCAGTATGATGAACAGCCAGCATCCTAAAATGATGGAAAACACTATTGCACACTTTTCTAGATAGACAAGCAAGAGAATGACCCTGCAAACCAGTATTCTCTCTCACTCTGCATGGATCCAGACTTTGAAGCACCTTAATCTTTTGTTTTACACTTTTTTTACTATATTCTCTTAGAAACTCTCGAAATCTGTCAATAGATTCCTGACGCACAGTGCAAATACTACTACAATTCCAAGTGTACACTGGGGCTTTAGGACGTCTCCCCATTGCCTCATCTGCCATCACTTGTACCTCATCTCTTGGAACCATTATCTCCTTCTCCATTATGCAACCATTTTTTACTTCGTATGAACGACCTCTGGTGTCAACTGCATGCAGCAAACTATTACTTTGAAAATAGCTCTCTTCATTAAAAAAAGGTTCACTACTTGAACTATGCATCCACTTTCCTAAAAACACTTTACAAAAGTTTGTTCTGTTCACTACTCTTTTGCTTTTGCTTTGTGATTTCAGTACATTAACCATTTTATCTAATGTACGCATCCTATTCAAAATTAATATGAATAGTTTCCTTTTTAATTCTAATGCTTTTGCTGCAATGGCTTCAATTTCTTTTTTTCTCTTGTAATATTTAGCCTTTTGCTTATATTTCTTTATATCCTTTATCAAATTGGACATAACTCTTCTCTGAAACATTTTTCTACGTATCTCTTTAAATGCTGTTTTTCTGTTTATGTTAAACTTTTCAATTGCAGAAGGTATATTTGCATTAACTAAATTCTCAATTTTTTGCTGTTCTCTATGTTTTGTTACATTTTTCCGAGAACAGACATTTTGTACATTTTTCTTTGTTTTGAATATTTTGTTTAGAAATTGTTTTTTTTGCTTACCAGAAGATTTTTTCTTTTTCCCAACATCAGCATCTTCTACTAACTTTGGTCCTCCAGTTGTCTTCAAATATAGTTTTTTTTTTAGCGTTTTTTGAACTCGAGATTTTGTAGGCATCTTAAATTTTGTTCACTGTTCTTCAGCAATAGCTGAAAAAAACTAAAAAAAAAATCTGTTATTGTATTTAAATATATTACTACATTTCTTTTCACAATAGTCACAAAACGAAATTTCTTTGCCAATTTGAATGCACCCAAACTGCTCTTTTTTTTGGGCAAGTGAAAATCCCTTTTACAAACTGTCACATTATGAAACCACTTTTCAGATTTTTTAAAAAGCCCATGTCCACAGTGCTACACTCCACCAAGGGCAACCAGCCTTAGTGATGCTGAATGTATTTGCATTACAGACTTAAACCTGAAAACCCCACTGGCTTGTAAATACTGTGCATGACTATACACGGCAAGGACATGGGTGTGTGCTAAGCCTCTGCTTCTTCCCCCAATAATTCGCTCCCCCTTTCCATCTAATGCAACTGTGAAATCACCAGAGCAAGACGCAATAAATCTCTGCCTATAATTCTTCTATGCACACAGAGTCATGTTTTCACATTAGTGCCAAAACGAAATTTCTTTGCCAATTTCAAAGCACACTTACTGCTCTTTTTTTTTCGGGCCAAGTGAAAATCTCTTTTTACAATTTAAAATCACTTTTACAGACTGACACATTATGAAACCACTATTTTTGATTTATTTAATTGCACGTGTCCAAGCTGTTTTTTTTTCAGACCACCACCATGTGCATTCTCTGTGACTGCCTACACTCCACCAAGGGCAACCAACCTTAGTGATGCTGAATGTATTTGCATTACAGACTTAAACCTGAAAACACCACTGGCTTGTAAATACTGTGCATGACTATACACGGCAAGGACATGGGTGTGTGCTAAGCCTCTGCTTCTTCCCCCAATAATTCGCTCCCCCTTTCCATCTAATGCAACTGTGAAATCACCAGAGCAAGACGCAATAAATCTCTGCCTATAATTCTTCTATGCACACAGAGTCATGTTTTCACATTAGTGCCAAAACGAAATTTCTTTGCCAATTTCAAAGCACACTTACTGCTCTTTTTTTTTCGGGCCAAGTGAAAATCTCTTTTTACAATTTGAAATCACTTTTACAGACTGACACATTATGAAACCACTATTTTTGATTTATTTAATTGCACGTGTCCAAGCTGTTTTTTTTTCAGACCACCACCATGTGCATTCTCTGTGACTGCCTACACTCCACCAAGGGCAACCAACCTTAGTGATGCTGAATGTATTTGCATTACAGACTTAAACCTGAAAACCCCACTGGCTTGTAAATACTGTGCATGACTATACACGGCAAGGACATGGGTGTGTGCTAAGCCTCTGCTTCTTCCCCCAATAATTCGCTCCCCCTTTCCATCTAATGCAACTGTGAAATCACCAGAGCAAGACGCAATAAATCTCTGCCTATAATTCTTCTATGCACACAGAGTCATGTTTTCACATTAGTGCCAAAACGAAATTTCTTTGCCAATTTCAAAGCACACTTACTGCTCTTTTTTTTTCGGGCCAAGTGAAAATCTCTTTTTACAATTTGAAATCACTTTTACAGACTGACACATTATGAAACCACTATTTTTGATTTATTTAATTGCACGTGTCCAAGCTGTTTTTTTTTCAGACCACCACCATGTGCATTCTCTGTGACTGCCTACACTCCACCAAGGGCAACCAGCCTTAGTGATGCTGAATGTATTTGCATTACAGACTTAAACCTGAAAACCCCACTGGCTTGTAAATACTGTGCATGACTATACACGGCAAGGACATGGGTGTGTGCTAAGCCTCTGCTTCTTCCCCCAATAATTCGCTCCCCCTTTCCATCTAATGCAACTGTGAAATCACCAGAGCAAGACGCAATAAATCTCTGCCTATAATTCTTCTATGCACACAGAGTCATGTTTTCACATTAGTGCCAAAACGAAATTTCTTTGCCAATTTCAAAGCACACTTACTGCTCTTTTTTTTTTCGGGCCAAGTGAAAATCTCTTTTTACAATTTGAAATCACTTTTACAGACTGACACATTATGAAACCACTATTTTTGATTTATTTAATTGCACATGTCCAAGCTGTTTTTTTTTCAGACCACCACCATGTGCATTCTCTGTGACTGCCTACACTCCACCAAGGGCAACCAGCCTTAGTGATGCTGAATGTATTTGCATTACAGACTTAAACCTGAAAACCCCACTGGCTTGTAAATACTGTGCATGACTATACACGGCAAGGACATAGGTGTGTGCTAAGCCTCTGCTTCTTCCCCCAATAATTCGCTCCCCCTTTCCATCTAATGCAACTGTGAAATCACCAGAGCAAGACGCAATAAATCTCTGCCTATAATTCTTCTATGCACACAGAGTCATGTTTTCACATTAGTCCCAAAACGAAATTTCTTTGCCAATTTCAAAGCACACTTACTGCTCTTTTTTTTTTCGGGCCAAGTGAAAATCTCTTTTTACAATTTGAAATCACTTTTACAGACTGACACATTATGAAACCACTATTTTTGATTTATTTAATTGCACGTGTCCAAGCTGTTTTTTTTTCAGACCACCACCATGTGCATTCTCTGTGACTGCCTACACTCCACCAAGGGCAACCAGCCTTAGTGATGCTGAATGTATTTGCATTACAGACTTAAACCTGAAAACCCCACTGGCTTGTAAATACTGTGCATGACTATACACGGCAAGGACATGGGTGTGTGCTAAGCCTCTGCTTCTTCCCCCAATAATTCGCTCCCCCTTTCCATCTAATGCAACTGTGAAATCACCAGAGCAAGACGCAATAAATCTCTGCCTATAATTCTTCTATGCACACAGAGTCATGTTTTCACATTAGTGCCAACACGAAATTTCTTTGCCAATTTGAAAGCACACTTACTGCTCTTTTTTTTTCGGGCCAAGTGAAAATCTCTTTTTACAATTTGAAATCACTTTTACAGACTGACACATTATGAAACCACTATTTTTGATTTATTTAATTGCACGTGTCCAAGCTGTTTTTTTTTCAGACCACCACCATGTGCATTCTCTGTGACTGCCTACACTCCACCAAGGGCAACCAGCCTTAGTGATGCTGAATGTATTTGCATTACAGACTTAATCCTGAAAACCCCACTGGCTTGTAAATACTGTGCATGACTATACACGGCAAGGACATGGGTGTGTGCTAAGCCTCTGCTTCTTGCCCCAAAAATTCGCTACCCCTTTCCATCTAATGCAACTGTGAAATCACCAGAGCAAGACGCAATAAATCTCTGCCTATAATTCTTCTATGCACACAGAGTCATGTTTTCACATTAGTGCCAAAACGAAATTTCTTTGCCAATTTCAAAGCACACTTACTGCTCTTTTTTTTTTCGGGCCAAGTGAAAATCTCTTTTTACAATTTGAAATCACTTTTACAGACTGACACATTATGAAACCACTATTTTTGATTTATTTAATTGCACGTGTCCAAGCTGTTTTTTTTTCAGACCACCACCATGTGCATTCTCTGTGACTGCCTACACTCCAGCAAGGGCAACCAGCCTTAGTGATGCTGAATGTATTTGCATTACAGACTTAAACCTGAAAACCCCACTGGCTTGTAAATACTGTGCATGACTATACACGGCAAGGACATGGGTGTGTGCTAAGCCTCTGCTTCTTCCCCCAATAATTCGCTCCCCCTTTCCATCTAATGCAACTGTGAAATCACCAGAGCAAGACGCAATAAATCTCTGCCTATAATTCTTCTATGCACACAGAGTCATGTTTTCACATTAGTCCCAAAACAAAATTTCTTTGCCAATTTGAAAGCACACTTACTGCTCTTTTTTTTTTCGGGGCAAGTGTAAATCACTTTTACACACTGACACATTATGAAACCACCATGTGTAACTACAACAAAAACAATTCCCATTTCTATTATTCATTTCTTAAGTTACCACATACATCCCCTCTTAAACTGTAAACTCACCTTTAAAATTAGTTAGTTGTGAAAGAAATGTGACACTCAAACAGCAGATTATCAGAGCCAGGATCTCTGTTGTGTTCACCTCTCTCCTCTCAGCAGAACCAGATAATGGCAAACTTTCCCTCTATTTTTCCACACATATACATGTAAGTTTCAAATCTCAGTGCTTCCCCCTTTTTTTCACATGTATTCACACATTTCTATTGGTTGAAAACGAACCCTTTTCCAAAAGTACCCTTCCCCCAACTTGACTTCTGCCTAGTACCCTTCCCCCAACTTGACTTCTGCCTGCTACCATAGCAACAGCTCATGGAACACTGCTGTGTGCAGTTAGGTCAGAAGTTCGACACACAATGTTTCAATTCCACAGAGCAAGAGTGCTTGACTTTTCAAACCTAACAGCAAATCCATAGTACTGTTCTTTGGTTACACATTTTTTTGTACCAATACAAAACATGCTTCTATTAATTTTCACATACAGCCTAGTTTTTATTCTGGAATGGTATGAAACAGCCAATCAGTTCTTTTTGTTTTAAAAAAATGTGTATGCCTCCATTTCCAAACTGTCTTTCTTTTCATATTGCCATTCTACTGAAAGACACCTCCTGAGTGCATCCAGTTCTCCTTTGAAGATGTTCACAGTGTGGATTGTAGGGCACAGCTATGTCTTCTGGAGTGAAAAGTTTGCAGAGAAAACAGATATGGTGAGAGACCTTGCTTTGCCAAATGTAGACATTAAATGGATTGGTCAGAGAGGGTTAAAGTGGCACCAATTGATGCCATTGGTGAAATCCTTCATTCAAATCCAACACCCTGACCTCATAATAGTGCACTGTGGTGGCAATGACCTAGGCACTTTGACTGGGGTAGGTCTGGAAATGCTTATGAAGGACACCTTTGCACAACTGTTTACACATTTCCCTAAAACTGCCTTTGTGTTTTCCAACATATGCCAAAGGCAAAAATGGAACTGGTCCAATCATTTCTGTCCACAGATTGACAAAGCAAGAAAGCACGTCAACAAATCTGTTTCTGCTTTCCTCCGTGACTATGGTATGGGTGCCATTTACCACAACAACTTGCGTTATGACATGCAAGACATTTATAGAGGAGATGGTGTGCACTTCAATGATGAAGGGAACAGAGTCTTCCTCTTGAACCTTAGTCTCTGCATCGGTACTTACTTGTAGGTACCACTAAAAAAATGACTTCATAAACACAACAGCTCTTTTTAGAGCTCCCTAATTTCTAAACTCTTAAATCTGCTTTTCATTTATTTATTTTTATTTTTTTTTCCGTACGCTTACCGTAAGCTTACCGTACGCGTACCCCGTGATTTTTTTTAAAATCAATAAATGTTTTTTTTGTACTTTTCTGTCCTTCTTTGACCCCCTTACAATTGTTAGGGGGTCTGTAACTCTCCTCATTGCCCCCTTTCCTTGTTTTCACTCTTTTTTTTCAGAGTGAAATACACAAAATGGCGGCCGCCGCTTCCTGGTTTCGGCCGATTCGAATGTTTACTAAGATCTAAGAGCCAATCAGAATCGCGCTCGCGCACGCCACCGTACGCTTACCGTAAGCGTACGGTAAGCGTACCGTAAGTGGGCTCAGATATATATATTGATTTAAAGGCTATTTTCTCAGAATCTACTGAACAGATTTACACCAAACCTACAAAAGGCACTTCCTTGACCTAGGGACTACCTCTCTGCCAAATTTTGAGTAATTCTGTTCAGCCGTTCGGGCTGTAGCTCGTTCTAAAGGTCCTATGGAAAAATGCATGGGAAAAACGCGTTTTGGGACCCCCCTTTTATCTCAGCCCCCGCTTGACGGATCCCCCCGAGACTTTCAGGGTAGGAGCGGAGCGTAGCGCCCCACCTATTTTGAGAAATTCGCGAGGATTCGTCGACCGGCGCCAAAGTTATTCAAAATAGAATGTTGAGGTTTTCCTATGGAAACGTGGTCCTAACTATAACTACCTACTGGCGACCGCCAGTAGGTAATACATTAAACATGGCTGTTTAATTAAGCAAGCAGCATGCTGAGATCAATTACATGTTAACCCCTTCACTGCTAGGCCTTTCCCCCTGTGCTAAACCTTATTTTGGGCTATTTGGGGTAGTCCGCGCTTAGGCCCCTTTTTACTCGGGAGACTGAGGGGAACGCTGTGGGATAGGACATTTGTGCCTGCACTGTGATTCCACACAAAAATATGTGGAAAATGTGTTTTTTTCAGCTAAATTTGAGGTTGGCAGGGGATTCTGGGTAGGACAACGTTGGGGGATCCACCCAAGCCATCCCTAGCTGGACTCCCCATGGAGTCTAGTTTTCAGAAATGTTTGGGTTTTGGTAGTTTCCCAAGATCGCCGCCGAGTCTGGGGCCAAAAACCCAGGTGACCCTCCCCTTGCAAAACCAGGTTGTTTTGTGATAGGTAATTTTGATGTCCCTGCAATTCATTTGGGGCCCTTGCCTGTCCCGGATACTTGACCCACACTTGCGACTGAGGTATCATTTTTATCAGGAGACCTGGGGGAATGCTGGGTGGTAGGACATTTGTGGATCATTGCAGATTTCAGAACTTTCCCTCACAGAACTGTGAGGAAAATGTGTTATTTTAAACAAAGTTTGAGGTTTGCAAGGGATTCTGTAGGTTTTCTAGGTTTCCCGAGGTGTTCGCAGAGCTAGGGTTCAAAATCTACAACTAGGCACTTCGCAAAAATAGAATCAGTTTTCACAGTGAAAATGTGATGTGTCCATATTGCGTTTTGGGCCGTTTTCTGTTGAGGGCACTAGGCCTACCCTCACTAGTAAGGTACCATTTTTCTTGGAAGACTTTGGGAAATGCAGGATAGGTGGAATTTTGTTGATCCATGCATATTCCAGAACTTTCCACCACAGAAATGTGAGGCAAATGTGTTTTTTTGACAATGTTTGAGCTTTGCGAGGGACTCCGGGTAACAGAAACTGGTGAGAGCCAGACAAGTCACCCCATCCTGGATTCCACTGGGTGCCTAGTTTTAAAAAATTTATATGTTTGCTAGGTTTCCCTAGGTGCTGGCAGAGCTAGGGTTCAAAAACTACAGCTAGGCACTTTGCAAAAAAAGGGTCAGTTTTCACCGTAAAAATGTGGTGTGTCCACATTGCGGTTTGGGCCATTTCCTGTCGCGGGTACTTGGCCTACCCTCACACGTGAGGTACCATTTTTATTGGAAGACTTTGAGGAATGTGGGGTGGGTTTAATTTTGTGGATCCACACAGATTCCAGAACTTTCCATCACAGAAATGTGAGGAAAATGTGTGTTTTTTTACAAAGTTTGAGGTTTGCAAGGGATTCTGGGTATCAGAACCTGGTGAAAGCCAGACAAGTTACCCCATCCTGGATTCCCCTGGGTGTCTAGTTTAAAAAATGTATAGGTTTGCTAGGTTTCCCTAGGTGCAGCCAGAGCTAGGGTTCCAAATCTACAGCTAGACACCTTGAAAAAAGGGTCAGTTTTCACTGTAATGGTGTCCACGTTGCGTTTTGCGCAGTTTCCTGTTGCGAGCACTAGGCCTACCCACACAAGTGAGGTACCATTTTTATCGGAGGGATTTGGGGAATGTGGGGTGGGAGGAATTTTGTGGACCCACACATATTCCAAAACTCTCCATCACAGAAATGTGAGGAAAATATGTTTTTTTGACAAACTGTGAGGTTTGCAAGGGAATCTGGGTAACAGAACCTGGTGAGAGCCATACAAGTCACCCCATCCTGGATTCCCCTGGGTGTCTATTTTTCAAAAATGTTTCGATTTGTTAGGTTTCCCTAGGTGCCAGCAGAGTTAGGGTTCAAAATCTACAGCTAGGCACTTTGCAAAAAAAAAACACACAAGTGAGGTACCATTTTTATTGGAAAACTTTGGGGAATGCGTGGCGGGTGGAATTGTGTGGATCTACTCAGATCCCAGAACTTTCCATCAGAGAAATTTGAGGAAAATGTGGTTTTTTTAATCTATGTTTGGGATTTGCAAGGGATTCTGGGTAACAGAACCTGGTGAGAAGCACAAAAGTTACCCCATCCTGGATTCCATTTGGAGTCTAGTTTTAAAAAATGTACAGGTTTGCAAGGTTTCCCTATGTGCAGGATGTGCTAGGGCCCCTCACACATAAAAAAGCCAGCATAATCGCTGATTCCTAGTGGGCTCTCTGACGCCCCTGAGGGGGCAGATCAGGGGCTACTGCCCCATCTATCTCCTGGGGGGCAGAATGATGGTGGCATTGTTGGGAGGGGGTGGTGGGGGCATTGGCATGCCCATTCAGGGCAGCCTACACCCCTGAATTAAAAAAAAATCCCTATTGCCTATTGGGCTTTCTGCCCCCCTGGGACGCAGATGGGGGCTTTTGACCCTATCTGCCTCCCGGGGGAGGGGCAGAAAGACTGTGGCAATCTTGTTTGCGGTGAGGGCATTGACATGCCCAGGCATATAAAGAAAACATTCTGGTGCCCTGTGGGCTACTGCCCCCATCTGCCTCCTGGGGGAAAGAAAGACTTTGGCATTTCTTGGGGGGGGGGTAGGGGCATTGGCATACCCATTCTGGGCAGACAGCTCCCTGAACTTTGAGGGATTTAAATCCCTGATGCCTAGGGAGCTTTCTGCCCCTGGGGGGCAGAGAAGAGGCTATTGCCTCATATGCCTCCGGGGGGTCATAAAGACTGTAGCATTTTGGGGGGGATGTGGCATTGGCATGCCAACTCTGGGCAGCCCCACCCCTCAGTTTATAAAAAATCCCTGATGCCTTGTGGGCTTTCTGCCCCCCCCCCATGGGGGCAGATCAGGGGCTACAGCCCCCATCTGCCTCATGGAGGGGCAGAAACACTTAGGCATTTTTTGGGGAGTGTGGGGGCATTGGCATGCCCATTCTGGGCAGTCCCACCCTGAACTTTGGAAAAGAAAACCCTGGTGCCTAATGGGCTATCTGCCCCCCCCCCGAGGCAGATAAGGGGATATTACCTCATCTGCCTCCCAGGGGGGCAGTAAGACTGTAGCATTTTTTTGGGTGGGGCATTGGCATGCCCATTGTGGGCAGGCCCAACCCCTACATATATATAATATTTTAAAATCCCTGAAGCCTAGTGGGCTTTCTGCCCCCTGGGGGCAGATCAGGGGCTATTGCCCCGATCTGCCTCCTGGGGGGGCAGAATGTTGCATGCCTTCTTTGGGGGGTTGTGTGGGGCCATTGGCATGCCCAACCATGGCATATAAAAACAAATCCCTGGTGCTAGGCTGTGGGGGAGCGAAGGCCCTTGCCCAAGGGGCCGCTCCTCCCTCCCTGGTGGCTAGTGGGTAGATTCCTGCTTGGGGATCACCCCCTGGGGCGATCCCCAAGCAGGGATACACTAGGGAAGGGTACCATTGGAAAGGGGAGATTCTCCAATTTTCCAACGATACCTCTCCCACATTTTTCCTTGCTCGGGGGGGCTGAGATAGCCCCACAAGCACCGAAACTGTGAAACTTAAACTAAGGTTCAGTTTCATTTTCATTGTAATGATGATAGCGCGAAATGCATGAAATCGTCATTACAATGGAAAACCTAACCGTGCTTTGGGAGGTCGGGGAAGCTCTTCCCACCTCCTAAAGCAAAACAAATGGGACTTTTTTAAAGTGTGCTCATGACGGAATGGTTCTGGAATGAGCAGACTTGCACTTATGCTCATGACGGAACCATTCTGTCATGAGCATGGAAGGGGTTAAAGCTGTATTTTGTTTTATTATTGAGCCTGGTGAGGTCTCCAACCATCTTCACTGAAGCTTTCAGTGGATCATGCAGAACAGACTCTCACCTCCTTAGAGCCTCTCTGTGAGTCTGACGAAGAGAAGCAATCTGACCATTTGATAATGCTTGATAGTGAGATGCTTGGTTCTCAGTAAAGGTATTGAGGACCTATTTCTACCACACAACTTATAACCCAATTTTCTATAACTGTTCATCCACATGTCTGGCCATTAACCTTATAAAACATTCAATAAAATTTCCACCATTAGAACTATTGTGAGTCATTCATGTCTTTGTCTTCCTATCACCGCATGTGGTGATTGGGGATGTTTTACTCATACCTTGTGGCAATAGCAGCGTACGTCACTCTCACAACATAAAGCTGTGGCGTCAATATATTGACGACATTATCATGATCTGGTCCGGGTTACAAGACACCCTTGTCACCTTTCTTACTTGACACAATGACCGTGATCCATACTTATGATTTACCAGCACAGCCATCCCCACGAACATTGCTTTTCTGGACCTCAACATTGAGGTAGAGGCAGGTAGGCTAAAAACCACAACATACTACAAATCCACGGACAGAAGTTCACTGTTACAATTCGAGAGCTTCCCACTCGGGCCCTCAGGGAGAACCTCCCCTTCGGCCAAAATCTACGTATACGTAGAAATTGTAGCAATGTATCAGACTACCAAAAGCAATCAACGCAGCTGGCCACAAAATCACGTGAGCGGGGATACCCCGACAAAATAGTCCAAAACACCAATTAATGGGCCCGCAATCAGAATAGAGATGCTCTCCTGGAAGACAACACACGGGAGGAAACCACTGCCCCCTTGACATGTGTCACCACTTATAATGAGGCATCGAACATGGTGTCTAAAATAATCAGAAAGAACTGGGAAAAGGAACTGAGGCCAACCGCTTTTTGCGTACAAAACAGCCAGCAGCCTCAAAGACCGACTAGTCTCCACGAGACCCAAAGTGACCCAAAAAATCGCTACAAACTCGGTACTCAATGCCTGGGGCCTCCCTGATGTGGTCGGGCACTACCCATGTGGCGATTGTGGCACCTGCCACTTAACACGCCCCACAAAGACACTTGATCTGGAACCCAGAAAATATGGTGACAAATAAAACACACGAATTGCAACTCATCCAATGTAGTCTACTTGTTCGAATGTCCATTTAGACTACGCTACATTGGTATGACTACGCACAAAGTCAAAACAAGAATTGTGGAGCACCGTAGTACCATCAGGTGCAAAAAAAACATTAGCAAACTAACGGACCATTACCTCCAAAAAGGACATACAACTAATGACATGTCCTGGACTGTAGTGGAACATATTGAGTGTCATAACACCAACCACAGCACATTTTTGCTCAAAAAAGAACAACGTTGGATTTACCGCCTGTCCACCCACCTACAGGGGTTGAACGACAATATCCCCTGGCACAGTCTGAATTCTAGTGTCCACAAATATACTAATGACTGAGGTTCTCACCAGGTCATGCTGAACACAGCTTACCTGGACCGTACGATGCTTGTTACCCACGCGCTGCTCTAATCCCATTTGACAAATCCTAATACACTCTAGAGTGTGCAGCATAGTCTCAGTAAAAAGTGACAAAACTTTCGTTTTAACAAATACCCATTTTCTGTGCGATTTGGGTTTATATATAATTTACTCGGCTCCCAGTATACAGGTGCACGTAGCCCATCTATCGCACCCCAATTAAATAATCATAATCTAAAGCGATATTTTTTACCTTTTACTTTCATAACCCAATCTTTATTGTTCCTCAACTGAAGAAAATAGTACTACACATAGTTAGGTCTTTCCTCTATGTCTACCTACACAATGAAGGCCTAGTCTTTCCACTATGTCTATGTACTACACATAGTGAAGTCTTTCCTCTATGTCTACCTACACAGTAAGGGCCTAGTCTTTCCTCTATGTCTATTCCTCTTCTCCCACTGCAGACGCTACTCACACAATTGAGGAAGTGGTTCTAGCTGGCACATGGTGGGAGTAATTAAGCCTGAGCACACTGAGGATGAACATCCACGGAGATCCGATGCATACCAAGTAGGTGCTGACGCGGGGACCGAGCTTCACCCAAGTAAGTGGGGACTGTAGGGACTTGCTGACCCTCGAAGCCAATGGAGATCCTCTATTTGATCTCTAGGCGACTTCACTCACCTTTTTGTATGTCTCCTCTTTAACTTAATAGAAGGCGTGTCTAAGCCGACCCCAATGCCGGATACTCATGAAGCTTTGCTCTGATAATCTCAAGAGTAAGCATTTGTAATCTTTTAACTGTCCACCACCAATTCGGCAGCATGGCGTGATTCCGCTATTGATTATATGCACATATAGCTTTTATTGCCGACCAACTACCACGTCACAGTCCGTACCACGCCACTATTTTAGCATTATGGTTACTAAACGGACACGACGGCATTTAAGCGCATAAGATACATGTGCATTCTGGGATGCTAATTTCCATTCATTATGTGTTTGTTTGTATTGTTTTATGTCCTTTATCTTTACAGATACAAAGCAGAAAGGGAAGCACCCTCTTACCCATATTGCACCTTAGCGAGTGCAACACATATCGGGTCACTTACACTCAATTCCTGACCCTGCCTTTTTAAATCACTTCACGAGCACTTCACACACTTATAGGTCCTGAAGAAAGCCAGCTCGTTACAAGGCCTGGCTGAAACATGTTGACCACACAGGATGTGGGAGACCATAGATAACTCCACAACACATCCATTGCATTGTTTTTGACACTGCCAAGGGCCCTCTAATAAAATTACATAGTATAGGAATTGGGACCCAAGGCCAGTTTTTAATTCACACTCACACGCTATCACTGCACACTCATTTACCATGAAACCAGCTCCGCTGTAAACAGGCGTTGAAGCACACCCGGGACACATTCGGTGTCACCGGGTGGAGAACGATGATGAAGCATGCCACCAACTAGGTTGGTGGGTGAGGGCTTTCAAAAGAAATAGGATTTCTTTCTTCCGTACAAACACACTATCCCTATGCCCTTTGAGGCTAGTTCCCATTGATAATACATATATTCCAGGGGAAGTGAACTAGCCCTGCTGTTCCTCCCTCTCCCCTTGATACCTAATAATAGCAGCAAACGCTCTGTGCCATTTTGTGATGATGATTCTAGATGGGAAAGGAAAAAACACAATGTCTTAATGTCAATGTGAGAAGGTCAATGTGCATTCAGTCGAGCAATAGAGGAGTCTCATATATGTCCAGGAATCTGGGTATTTATTGCTTGGTGCTTGGTTACAGATAACTGTTGCTAACGGGATAGTGTACGAGGCAAATACATTCACACACCTCAAGGTCGGGAGTCAACCAGCTGTCTTGTAGCACTTTGTAAATGCCATGATGGACAGTTAAGAGAGAAGTTGACGTATATACCAGCCTCAAGCTCAGACAATAACAGAGCCAAACAGTATTTGCTTCAAACAGGCATACATATAACATGAGCTTATGATACAACTACTACATCATGCCATCCTTATCGACAAATCCTATCATCCAGTGCTTCATATACAGTTACATAGGTGAGTTTATGCTTCCATGTCGTCAACTACTGCTGTGTTGTTAAGTCTTGATTCAGGGTGGGTGACACCAAATAGTGGTATCCTGAGTCCTGAGAAGCTCCTCCATGTCTGAAGTGCTTTTCGGTCCTCTCGCCTGTACAGTTATCTCCCTCTGAATAGATACTTTGAGGTATGGAGCATACAGGTGGTTCAGTGTGTAAAGCTGTCTTTAAGCATCCCAATACATGGCAGTAGGGTATTTATGGAGTCCCAAGTTGTTCTCTTTACGCAGAGCCGAGCTTTCCTCCAGGGCCCAGTTTGTGAATGATTGTAGTCAGGCAGTGACATGGGGGGGGTCACGTGATTTCCATTTGCAAGAGATTAATCTTTTGGCTAACAGTAGCCTAAATCGAGGAATCTAGATGTAACTTTGTATTTCTTTGCCTCTTCTATATAGTCCTAAAGTGTATACCTCCCATGTAACCATGAGCGTTCTGTTAGTAAAGTGCTTCAAGCAGTCGATGATTTCCTGCCAGTAGTGTAATAGGGGGCAGGCCCAAAGTATGTGAAGAAGGTCGGCATTCATCAGCGGGCAGAAAGGGCAGGAGGCACCTGCATGCTTGATTTTATCAGGAGTAAGATAGGCGCTCTGTAAAACATATAGTTCAATCTGCTGGAATCTTGTATTACTGGGGACATTGAGAGGGTTCTCCAACATGGCATCCTATTCCTTATCTGTACATGGCCGTCCCAGGTCCAACTCCCACCTGGCGTGCAATGATGTGAGAGGTAACGTTATAAGCGAGCTTACAGACTCAGCCAGCCAACTTACCAGGTGTTTACTGTGACCTAGGACATGTTACTATTGTACTGTAAGTAAGCCTGGGCAAAGCACTACGCTACGCTCGCGTAGTTTGCGAAGTTCGGGCTACTTGGCACTAAGCGAACTGCACGTAGCACAGTGTGAACATGCGTAGCGTAGTGTTGCGTAGTGCTGCGGTCATTTTTTGCTTGCTCGCGGTCCTCAACGTCAAGTTGGCGACCGCGAGGAAGCAAAATGACATCCCGGCGAGACTTTTTCCTTGTTCGCGATCAGCAACATCAAGTTGGCGATCGCGAGCATGGAAAATAAACCTCCCAGCGAGATTCCCAACGCGAGGAGGTCAGGTTTCTCATTGCGATTGGTCGCGTATACTCGCGACCGCTCGCGATGAGAAACTACCAGTTCGCGTTGAGAAAGCTGCCGCTCGAGTAAAAATCTACTCGAGCAGCAGAAAACTACAGCTCGCACTGTGCAAGATGCCATTTTTAATGATTGCACAGTGCCGGTTGCTTGTCCGCACTGTGCAATCATTGAAAACGACATCTGGCACAGTGCGAACAAGGTACTACGCAGTTCGCGAAGTGCTACGCTTAGCTCGCGTAGTGCGAACTGCACTTTGCGTAGCTTCGCGAAGTGCTACTTCACGAACTACGCCCAGGGTTAACTGTAAGGTGAATAGGTTGTTCGTGGGTTAAGTCACCCCAGATTTTACCTAGCATCCCCACTAATGATGTATGTAGTAAAAACTGTCTTCCTCCTCTGCTAGGGTGTCATAAGATAAAAGTGTACCCTGTAAAGGTTGCCTACCGTCTGAATACCAGCAGCATCCCACTCATATAATTCCACTCTGCTGCTCCATGTGGCATGCTCAGTAGAGCTAGTGCTCGGGCATAAGGAAGAGTTTGGCATGCCTGATAGAGGCTCCTCCAATAGCAATGATGGGTAGCCAGCAGGAGTGCAGGCTTATACAGTGGGAATCGAGCACAGGGGTGAAACAAATGTAATGTGCTAGAAAGGCTCCAGGCTGGTGGCAGTGTAGCTGTGTCTGATAGTTGTGATGCGGAAAGTCACCTTGCCACCCAGTGGACTTTTGCCGCCAGATAGCATTGCTCAAAGTTGGGTACTGGAAGGCCATCATGATCTACAGGCTGAAATAATTTTGTCAACGCCACATGACATTTGGAGAAATTCCAGGTACATTTTCTCATCATGCTTTCAAAAGAGTGAAATAAGGAAACATGTATATGAATGGGCAAGTTCACATAACAGTATAGGATATGAGGAAGCGGGACCATTTAAAGTAACTCCACACGACCAGTTACAGACAAGGAAAGAGTCTTCCATCTGGGACCTCAATGATGTGACAGCTTGTGTCAGATTCCCATCAAAGAGATCCACCAGGAAATGATGGACCTGCATCCTCAAATACCAAAATGTAGTGGGCTTCCAAGCGAGCGGAGTTGTGTCGATGGTAAGATATGGGTTGGGCATAGTTGAGGTAAACAGGAATGAACAAGACTTGGTCCAATTAAAAGGCAGGCCAGAAAGAGCAGCGAATTGACAAAGGGGGCACACAATCTCAGCAGGGATAAAGCAAATGTCGCTGAAATATATAAGCAGGTCATCTGCATATAAGGATAAAAAGAGGAAGCCATCTCCTAATTGTATACCCCATTCACCAGATGGAGTCTCTATCACAGAAGTGCAGCACCTTGAGCACCAGAGGCCTAGATTAAGACTCAGGAGATCTACGTGCCAGGACCTGATGTGAGGAATATCGTGATAGAGCATGCAGAGGAAGCAGGTCTTGTGTCCAGGCTTCCATATATGTAACAGCATCACAGCCATTCATTTCCTCTGGTAAACCTACTATATGGAGATTTTTCCTCCTAGACTTTCCCTCTGCATCTTCAGCTCTTTGCTCCAATGTGTGTAACCAATCCGTTAGTGTTTTCAAGGAAGATTCCATGCATTGGGATTTAGGCTTCAGTCTGTATGCCAGCTAGAGTCTACTAGGTCAAAATGACCTTGTCAACAAGTTTGTGATTTCTGGATGCAAGCATTGTAAGGTCTGTGACAACATTGTCGATTCAGGTTTGCTTGATGGCTGCCAGGTGAGTGCTAAGCTTGCTTTCCTGTGCCACTGAAAGGTCTTGGGCCTCTGGTTGCACAGCATCCCCATACGATGTACCAGGAGCCAATGCAGAATGTGCAGGTGTGCTCTGAGTAACCGATCACAGTCCCCCTATGGTGCAGTTTCACATCTAGTGGCTTTACAGTTCAACAACGTTCTGCAACGTTTATGTGGTGGCAGAGATTTCAACACCTGTCTGTTCAACTCCAGTGGCACACCTTCTTCAAGGGAGTTGTAGCAGTGTTTGGCAGCATAGGAAAGTTGCTGTTAGTTCTAAGTGAATTGGTTCTCGAGATAAAGTTGGAGGGCTAAGCAGGATGGAGTCCACAGCCACGGTTCATGAGCGTAGTGTCCATTAGACCACTCAGGCACAGAGCAAACCACATATTTGACACCAGTCAAAGAATGGCAGAACATTTAGGCAATCATGCAAATCAGCAACAAGATCAGGCTGAGAGGAGTTGTATATGGTGGCCGCTTGCTGACTCTGCTAGTAACTTTAGCATACTATGTCAGTAGTGCTTCAAAGAATTGAGTGGGGCTAGCGGAGGCAAAGCAGCAGATACCTGTCAGGTATTTGCATTACCACTTCACTGCACATCTGTTTTGGACTGGTGTTTGATTAATGTAGCACCTTTTTAATGAGGCAGCGTGGTGGTAGTGGAAGGGGTACCTGCAGCTAAGGAGAGGCGGAGATGGTCCCAAGGTTAGATGACCACAAGTAGTGCCTGTGCTGGGAGAGTCAGTGGTGCTCTAATGACAAATTCATGTATATGTTCAGGGAGTTCAGGAAGGACGGTGGGCAGCCAGGAGCATGAGTTGTGCCACGACGAGATAGGCTCATGTCTCAAAGCCCCCCAATGTCCCACCACACAAAAGGTAAAGTAGGGGTGTGAGATACAGTGGTCAGGACAATATTCAATGCACCCTAAAAGCACACAGAAGAGATGGCTAGTGGTAGAGTTCAGAATATCGAGGGACTGGAATATAGCGTGCTGCTTCCAATGCAGGGAGGTGTAGTGTTGCCTAAAGGGTAGGAATTAGACCAAATCCGGTCCCCGGGCCCTGCCACCTCCAGCAGACATCACAGTATTCCCAGTAATATGGGCTGGGCCCAATTAGACCCCAGTCCCCAATCGGGTACAACACGTCAGCATGTAGCTCTGGTACCACACAAGCAGATACATCAGGAGGGATCATTCTGTATCTTCCAAGCAGCAATATGGTATCAGGCCTGGCCTTATAGTAGTGGTGAGGCCTGGGCCCAATCTAACCCCCGTGCCCTGCCGCACTATGGTGTGAAGTCTAGGAGCATTTCCTGGCCGCTATCTGGTGCATATCACACCACTACACTGCAGCCCCGTCCACCAGGTTAAAGGAGGTAGGCAGTTAGGCAGTAGTTTAATGCAGTACTGCCAGTTCATAGGTCCCACAGAGCACCCAGTGCACAGACAAGTCTAGACCCAATATGGCCCCCAGGCTATTCTCAGCAGCCGCATTACAGGAGTGACCAAGGGTTCGGCAGCTCAGTATTTATCCTTCCACTCATCTGCTGTTACAGCGTCTTAAGGATGGCAGTGAACAATGCCAAAGTCCAAAACCCTGGGTGGAGAGAGAGTTTGAACTTGCCTGCTACATATTGACTATGAAATGAGACCCTAGAAGAAACACCCAACTGTCTGAGAGCTCTAGTTGTGACCAACAGAAAGATGCTCTTCAAACTGAGAAGTGTGGAAGGGAAAACATCCTTTACCGCAATGCCGTTACTACGCATACCTTTACCATGCGTGCCTTTACCACCCATGTGCCTTTATCACACATGGCTTTACTATGCATACTTTTCCAAGCATGCCTTTTCCCCACATAATGACAATTATATATAAGTATTTGCATCATCAAATACATTAAAAAATATATATTTTAGATAAATATATCCAATAATTATTTTTCAAAATAATTTAAATGTAGCCAAATATATATAAAATGTGGTAATATAGTTCTAGGCACACAATGTAAGGGATATAGGTGTAATTGGTGGGAAAGCGTATTAATGCTCAGGTAGCAACTAAGATACCTGAGCATCAAGGGGTCGATTACGATCCAGGATTTTTTTTCCCGTACGACTCGTATCCGTATTTTTTTATGTACGAATCGTACAAGGCCCGTACAAACGGCGAAGTACGATTCGTACATGACAAATACATACGAATCGCCTCGGGAAAAGTCTACGAGACGTCCCCGGACAGTTTTACTTACAACTCGTAAAACTGAAGTCCGAGCGCGCAAGTACGAACCGTACCGCCCGTCCGAAAACAAAAGCGCGTGGAAAAGGCCCCGTACGGAGCGAACTTTGTACGACCCCTACCCCGAGTACACTTGTGCCCAGGGTACGAATCGTACGGCCCCCCCAGCCTCCCACCCCTCCCGCGTACGTCCGCACCATATCCCCCACTCCCCGTATGTACAGACCGTACCCCCACCTGCATATGTCCGCACCGTACCCCAGGCGTACCCCCCACCAACGTTTGTCCGCACCATATCCCAGGTGTACCCCCACCCGCGTATGTCCACACCGTACCCCAGGTGTACTCCCCACCCGCGTATGTCTGCACCATACCCCAGGCGTACCCCCCACCCGCGTATGTCCGCACCATACCCCAGGTGTACCCCCCACCCGCGTATGTCTGCACCATACCCCAGGCGTACCCCCACCCACATATGTCCGCACCGTACCCCAGGCGTACCCCAATCCTCGTGTATGTACGGTCCGTACATATGCGAGGATAGGGTATGCCTGGGGTACGGTGGGAACATACGCGGGTGGGGGGTATGGTGCGGACATACGGGGGTGGGGGGTACGGTCCGTACATACGGAGGGGTACGGTCCGTACATATGCAATGTTGGGGTACGCACCGTACATGATGGCACATACGATGTGGGTGATGGCATGTACGTCGCGTAGCGGGCCCCCTTTTCCTCGTGTATCGCAGCGTACTTAGCTTTTCCGGCACTTTTTGGCTCCCGTAAAAATATAGCTGTGCGGAGTGCTGTAGGTACGAATCATACTTGCTGGTCCATAAAACGCTGCCTGACTGCATGCGGACGTCGCATACGCGCTGTCCAGGATCAGAATTGTATGTATTTTTTAGCCGTACAGTGTTTTTTACGATTCGTACGGAAATGGTATTTCTGTACGAATCGTACTTGCTGGTTTGTACGATGGAATTCCCGGGTACGAGTCGTACGGAGAAAACGCTCCATACGACCATTCGTACCCGGGTTTTACAGGATCGGAATCGGCACCCAAATATGCAATATAATCTAATTGAATATGTTTTTTTAAATATTTTATGGAAATTATTTTTAAAATATGTAAATAGGTTTTTGGAAGTGGTATGTAATGGGAATATGGGTAATGATTGAGCAAATATATTAATACTTATTTATCAACCAAGATAACTGAATAATAATTATCAAAATATATTTACATTTATTTTAGCCTAATTATTTTAATTTAATGCATAATACCTTTTTAAAGAAAGCAACTTAAAATTTCTATTATTACTGTAACAAGAGCAATATTTAAAAAAAAATGTACAACAATTGAAAAATCTAATATGTCAAGTAGGCATTATAAAAATACAAGAAACCATATTTTAATATTTTTTTATATAAAAAAATTGAAAAATATTATTGAAATATATAGTTTAAGTTGAAAAAATATACTATGTAGATATCAATAAGGAAGAACAATTTAAAGTACACTTTTAATATATTTTCCCACAGTTTTACAATAATTTCACTGAGAGAAATTGTCCTTTTCTAATTTTTACTTTTTGCAGATTGACCTAAATAGTTCATTGTCTAAGGAGCATTGTGCTCAAGATTGGAAGCAAGGAGGACCTGCGGTCAGGTTAAAACAATCTAATTTATGTTTTAAAACATATTGGTGAGGCAATTCATTGTAAGGAGAGATGAGGGAAGGTAGCTAAATATTAATTTTAATAAAAATGTGTTTAGTTTGTGTTTTAACAGGATATACATCCCTATACAGGTTATTTTTGCATGCACGTCAGGATTGTTTTTTTTTTCAAATATACATTTAAGAAAGAAAACAAAAGTAATCTTTCTATTTTATTTAGACCTATTTGACTACAAATCATCAATATAATGTTTTGCATTAAGTTTTTTTTATGTTGATCAACTCTGGAAGAAGAAGTCTGCACTTTGTAAAAAGAAAAAAAACCTGGATCTCTTGAATGTTTATTTTTTTTCAATTGAAATTGTTTGGGAAGGGTTTACCTTTTTTTTTTAAATTAACATTTTGAAGCAACTTGTTCATTGGATCATGACATTTCTAGAGTTTCGTAGAAGACAATGTGAAAATTGGATATTGTTTTTTTAATTTGGGTTTGGATTTGATGAAAACTTTAAGGTTTTCTGAATTATGAATGACTCTTGATGAAAGGTTCTTAAAATAATACCAAGGGCCTGATTACGATTTTGGTGAGGCAGCGCCGGGTCATCCTCATGGCTGCACTGCCAATCCTGTAGTCAGGAAGCCCACTAGCCCGCCAGATTAGGAGTTTTCTCCTGTCTGGCTGGCTGGTTTTTGGCATTCCCACAGTGGTGCTTCAGAAAATGGGCACCATAATGGGAACAAAAGAAACAGTTCCTGCATGGCATGGACTGTAAAGTCCACGTCATACAGGAACTGGTGTGCATGTACACAGGGGGACTCAACATGCAACCCATGGTGCAAAGGCACAAGGGGCCTTTGATTCCTCCCTACCAGGGTGTTCATGGAGTAGGAACTGCCATGAAAACGCTGGCTGAGAGGAAACATCTAATACACTTGGCGGCACCAGGGCGGTTCAGCCAAGCATATTGATGCCTCCTGACCACCGCAACACGGCCAGGGAACTGCGGTTCCCTAGGAGCTGCAGTGGGGCAATGGCGGTCCGACTGCCCTAATTGTAATAGGGTTGAAGAAAGAAGACAATTACAGATAGGATGTGTAAAAAAGTTAATATTTTAATGATCATTTCAAAAATGCCAATAGAACTTAGTTATTCAGCTGAAACAGAAGAGTAATGATTAAAGTTTTTAGGAGGTATTAATAGTGTTAAATGTACGCAATATTGTTTAGGTCGTCTGAAACTCCCACTAGCAATTGTTGAATTTTTGCAAATAGTCTTTCTGACATCTTGCCATTTTAGAAAATTCAAGGACTCAGACTACCTGTCAATGATTGTACCATTCCCACTTGCTGGAAATGTTGCATTATTTTAAAACTTCTAGAAAATGATATAGTTTAGGGTGACTTTTTCTAATAGAATTCATAAAAGAATTATGCCAACCCTCGATTGAAATTTTGTTTTTTGCACCTTCCTCTGAGCAGACCATGTAACCATTCCACCATTCAATAGGAAACATGGGTTTCCCTCTGTGTACCAACCTGTTTAGATGGCCAATCCATGTGCCTTCAAAGTAATTTAAAACTGTGGCCAATATTTTTGTATTTTGTGTAAAACATTCTTATTGTATAAGGCGTCATCCACACATTCAGAAGGTACACAACCCAATGCAGTGAGATTTCTGAGTTCATATTGAAGTTTACTTTCTGAAATAAATTCCTTAGCTAAGTATATTTTTTTATTTTCGCCAATGTGCCTATGAAAAGTAAAAAACACCCCTGAATTTGGGCATTGGGCAACATTTTAGTAATTGGATTATTCATTTGTAGTTCATAAACAAATATGATTTTCCTAGGACGTTTATTTATTGTTTTAGATTTTACAACTGGTAAAAGCTGAGTGTAAGTTGAAGATTGTTTGTCAGGCAGAAGACTGTAAATTCATTGGATTGTTTGTTGTTAATGTTTGCATGAATAGTATAAATGTAGGGGAATGTATAGGGACTAGCTTTAGCATTTCCATCCTTCATCCAAATTCACTATTCTCTAGGGTTATTGTGGTATGTAGCGTATTAAATATTATTATTTGTTTTTGAGGGTTCTGGTTATCATAGAGAATAAATGGTTCATGATTAAAGTATTCTGTCAGCTCAGTCCGAGTAGAAAGAGTTAGGGCATATTACGAAGCCCCTATCGCCACCACAACGTCACTTTTTGTGATGTTGTGGTGGCGATAGGGTCAGCGCTCTATTACCAAGGCAGCGTTAAACCACATAACGTGGCTAAAAGCCACGTTAACTGTCTTAACGCTGACTTGGTAATAGGGCCCTTTTCACTCTATAATTAGCGTGAAAGGGGCGTGCAGTGGGTGTTGCGGTGGGTGTTCCACCGCAACACCCATTCACTTCGACACTGCCACCTATTATCAAGAGAGGCAATAATAGGTGGCAGCGCCAAACTTCAGACGAGGAAAATCCTGCTCTTAAGGTGGCTAAACAAGGAGAAAGGCTTCATTTCTCCTCGTTTTTGCTTTTTCCATGTGTGCTGCCTTGTGCAGCACACATGGAAAAACACAAAATGCCAAGGTTCGTTAATATACAGGAAGGTGTCCCTTCCTGTACATAAGCAAGCCTGTTTTTTTAATGACATTTTGTAACTTACATGTGTGCTGCATGAAGCAGCACACATGTAAGTTACAAAATGGCATTTTAGGCTTGTTTAGGTACAGTAAGGGACACCTTCCTGTACATAAACAAACCTCCCTGCTCGCAGACACCCTTGCACTCTGGTGCAAGGGTGCCTGCTTTGGTGTTAAGTCGTGAGACTTAGTGCCATCGCAGGGGGAAACATCAGGCTGCCCCATATCCTTGGTAATATGGTGCAGCCTGGTGCTTCTGAAGTGGCGATGAGAGGCGTTAAGCCAAGGAGGCTAACGCCTCTCACCGCCACTTCCTAGATAATGTGCCCCTTGCTCTTTAAGGATTACTCACCAGTTTTTGTTCTTGCGCCATTCTTTTTAATTTTGTGATGGTGGGCCTACTACTGGCAACTTGCATGGGGATATTTTGGGCTATCTCCCTTGAACTGAGCCACAGAATCCACAGGGTTCATTGATGGTGGCGGCAAATGAGATGACCTCATTTGTTGAATATTTTCTCTAACTTCAATCTTCATTGCAGAGGTAGAGTGGTTATACTCAGTGGTTTGCTCCACTGTGTCACCAATAGTAACCCTTCTGCCTTTCTACCAGGATGAGAAATATTCAACATACCGCCTATGACTTCAGGGCTCCAGGTAAGCTCTCCTTACAGTAAATGTACCCACCATATTTTAGAAGTCTATTGTCTCTGTTAGATGGAATATAACTTGCTTGATGTACAATTTCCATTCTTGAAAATTCTGTAAAGACAGAAACCAAAATATTATGCATGTGTTATAATGAGATTGTTTATTTTTTTCTATTGTTCTGGGTTGAGCCTATATGGAAAATTGCAAAGCAATTCTTGAAATCTGTTGAGAAGAAAAAGTTATTTCATTCTGTTTGGACTGTGGAAAAACATATTTATGTTAATGTCCTGTTGTCCCTATGTACATGCTGCCCAGATAGCACTGAAACAGGGGAGCATTTTCTATTTCTCTTGCCCAGGTACGCTGCAAATAGGAGGCACTGGTTAGTACCAATCTGTAGTATCTTGTCTGTAAGACAAATGAGGCCTACTATTAGAATCTTTACAAGTGACACAACTGCATGACTGATTTTTGCCTTATCAAGATATTGTTATATGCGTGGCGAATTGGATGTACGATTATGCCATGGTGTGACAAGTAGGAACTTAGGGCCTCATTATGATTGCAGTGGGACTGCCACCATTAGCCCGTCGATGGTGGTCCCTCTGCCATTAGACTCTGCCTACCTCCCTGCCAAATTTTGATGGCGGGCAGATGGTTGGTGGTCAGAGAGATTGATCACCAAGGATCCAACAGACTAAAGAAGCCCGTCGGACTGTCGGGGGAAACCGCAATCCCTACAGGGGTGGCGGTGCCTGCAATGCACCACAACAGGGATTTTGATGTCTCTTTCTGCCGTCTGTTTCATGGCAGTTTACCTGCCAAGAAAAGGCATGTGGTAAGGGACATTGGGGGCCCGTAGTGGACCCCCTTTGCCCCCTGGCACTCAGACATGGGTGCCCCCTCCATACCGCTGCACCATGTGGCAGGCCCCGCATGGTGCCTGCCACCTAGTGCAGGGATATGCAAAATGTGTATTTTTTGTACTGCAGCATGTGCTGCATCCCCAGCGCCTTGGAGGCGTTTGCATTGTAATTCCCATGGCGGGACCGTCGACAACAACTCGGGCGGTCCCATTCCCAATATGATGGCAGTTATACGAAAGTCCAACCGCTATCATAATGAGGCCCGTAGTACTCTGAACAAAAAATCTGCCACAGCCAGAAGAGTGGTTAGGCCCCTGGAATGAGTTGTAACAAGGGCCTTTTTCTTATTTACTGATTAAGTGCTAACCTCCAATGTGACTCCTAGATAGTTTGGAGAAATGTATATTGTGCGCAGTTTTGATCTCGTATTTAAACACATATTCGCTTAATTATAACGCTTAAATGGATTGTTTTAGGACCTTTTTATTAAGGAATTATAAAATGTGAGCATGACTCTCCTAATTTAAAAAAATAGATATTTCATACTGCTTAAATGGCAAATATGTTTACTTGTTTTATATTTAATGTTATGTGCTTTTAAGGTTTTGTTATAAACCGAATAAATATTATTACTGCTACTACTACTGCCCTGTTTTGAAAAAAAATTGTGAATATTAAATTAAGTTTATGGTTATTGTGAATACATTTACCTGTTTTATAGGTCTTTGTGGTTTTGGCTTCAGGCTTTTGGAGGTGTTATTCTGTTTTTCTTGAGGCGGTGTTGATTTTGATTCTTTGATGTGTATCTAAGGTTAGAAAGACATTTATATGCTATTGTTGTTTTTCTTGCATCATTGCATTTAATTATTTGCATTGTATGTATTTACATTTACTATTTTATATATTTCGTCAGCGGATTGAGCAAGCATGCCAACTGGTTCACACCTGAACTCCAACCCGTCAAGTGTGAATGCAAGCAACTAGAGAGATGCTGCCACTCCAGCAGGACTCCTTAAGACCTCACCACCTTCAGCAGATACTACATCCACCTCAGAGGAGCCAAGAAGGATCAATCAATCAATCAATCAATCAATCAAACATTTGTAAAGCGCGCTACATACCCGTGAGGGTCTCAAGGCGCTGGGGGAGAGGGGGTGGGGTGCTGCTGCTGCTACTGATCGAAGAGCCAGGTCTTGAGGAGTCATCTGAAGGCTAGCAGGTCCTGGGTCTGACATAGGTTCGTAGGGAGGGTGTTCCAGGTCTTGGCAGCGAGGTAGGAGAAGGATCTGCCACCGGCGTTGGTTTTCCGGATGCGTGGAACTGTGGCGAGGGCGAGGTTGGCAGAGCGGAGGTTGTGGTCGGGGATGTAGAAGCTGAGTCGGTCATTGAGATATGCTTGTCCGGTGTTGTGAAGGGCTTTGTGTGCGTGGATGAGGAGTTTGAAGGTGATCCTCTTGCTGACGGGGAGCCAATGCAGGCTTCTAAGGTGGGGTGTGATGTGGCTGTGTCGGGGGATGTCGAGGATCAGTCTTGCTGAGGCGTTCTGGATGCGTTGCAGCAGTCTCAGGAGCTTGGTTGCTGTTCCTGCGTAGAGGGCGTTCCCGTAGTCCAGTCTGCTGGTGACGAGGGCCTGGGTGACGGTTTTTCTCGTGTCAGAGGGGATCCATTTGAAGATTCTGCGGAGCAATCGGAGGGTTTTGAAGCAGGATGCGGAGATGGCGTTGACTTGCTTGGTCATGGAGAGGGCGGGGTTGAGGATGACCCCCAGGTTGCGTGCGTGGTCGGTGGGTTCTGGGGCTTTTCCTAGCGATGTGGGCAACCAGGAGTTGTCCCAGGCTGATGGGGTTGGGCCGAGGATGAGGACCTCCGTCTTGTCTGAGTTCAGCTTCAGCCTGCTGTCCTTCATCCATTCGGTGACGGCCTTCACTCCTCTGTGGAGGTTGGCTTTGGCGGTGTGGGGGTCTTCGGTGAGGGATATGATCAGCTGGGTGTCATCGGCATAGGAGATGATGTTGAGGCTGTATTGTCATGCAATGCGGGCGAGTGGTGCCATGTAGATGTTGAACAGCGTTGGGCTAAGGGACGATCCCTGTGGGACGCCGCAGATGATCTTAGATCGGAAGGGTGGGAGGCGGACGCTCTGGGTTCTGCCGGAGAGGTAGGATGTGGTCCATGCCAGGGCCTTCTCCTGGATTCCGGCGTCATGGAGGCGTGTTGCTAGGGTGCGGTGGCAGACCGTGTCGAAGGCTGCAGATAGGTCCAGGAGGATGAGGGCGGCTGTTTCTCCTTTGTCCATCAGGATCCGGATGTCGTCGGTGGTGGCGATGAGGGTGGTCTTGATGCCGTGGTTGCTCCGGAAGCCGGACTGGGACGAGTCCAGGATGTTATTGTCTTTGAGGTAGCGGGTCAGCTGTCTGTTGACAATCTTCTCTGTGACTTTCGCCGGGAAGGGGAGCAGGGAGATGGGCCGGAAGTTCTTGAGGTCCTTGGGGTCCACCTTGGGTTACTTCAGAAGGGCGTTGATCTCAGCGTGCTTCCAGCTCTTCGGGAAGGTTGCTGTCTCGAAGGAGATGTTGATTGTCTTCCGGAGGTGGGGTGCGATGGCTGTGCTGGCTGTGTTGAAAGTGTGGTGAGGGCATGGGTCAGATGGGGATCCGGAGTGGATGGAGTTCATGGTCTTGATGGTGTCTTCGATGCTGACGTTGGACCAGGGGGTCAGGCGATTGGTGCGGGTGGGGGCCTGCGAGAAGGTAGTCTCGACGGTTGATGTGGGGGTGTTGGAGTTGAAGCTGTCGTGGATGTCTGTGATCTTGCGGTGAAAGAAGGTGGCCAGTGAGTCGCACAGGTCTTGTGATGGTGGAATGTCGTTGGTGTTGGAGCTGGGGTTGGAGGATGTCCCAACCAATCACATTGAGACAAATGCCAACGACACTAAAGAACTCTTCAGCATTGTCAGAGAGTTGTCCTGCCTGTCGGCCATCAAAAACATATTTGGCCCTCTCAGGTCTTTGCGACATCCTGGCAGACTACTTCCACAACAAGATAGCAGACATCTCCAGCAATTCTGACCCTCAACCCACCATCCCCGACCAACTGCTGACACTATCTGACATCACCCATAGCCACCTGCCCAGCTGCTGGAAGCAACTCACCACGCAGGACATCACAACCATCCTGAAATCCAGAGAACTCACAGACCCTTCTTCCACCATCATTTCAACCTGGGGCAACAGGAAATAGGCAGTACCAACACTAACACCCTCGAAGCATCCATCACCACAGCCACCATTTCCAAGCATGAAAGCCTGCAGAGGTCAAACAGCTCCTTAAAAAACACTTTGCTGACCCCCACGGAGCCAAGATTTATTGCCCCATCTTGCTGCTCCCCTTCCCTGCCAAGGACCTGGAGAAACCTATTAGTCACCAGCTCACGGAACATCCAAAAGAAAACAACCTTCTTGACACCTCCCAAACCAGCTTCCGATCCAACCACAGCACCAAAGCACCCTGATCATTCATTACAAACAATGACATCAGATGCCTCCTTGACCTAGGAGATGCAGCAACCTGGATCCTCCTAAACCTCTCTACCACTTTTGATATCATTTCCCACCACACCCACATCACCAGATTCCACCACATCGGTATCCTCTGCAAGATCCTCAAATGGATCACATCCATTTTCACTGGACACACATAGAGTATATGCCTTTCACCGTTCACCACCAAACCCAAGGGTATCATCAGTGGCATCCCCTCCATCAGCCCCACCCTCTTTAACACCTATATGCCACCGCTGGAAGACATTCTCTACACTTATGGGTCAGCATCATCTCATAAGCAGATGACACCCAACTCATCCTCTCCATCATAGAAGACCCAGCCACCACCAGATCCAACAACCGCAACAACATGACCAGCGCTGTACATGGCCTAGACAAAAGGGCTCATCTTTGGAAAAAACACCTCGCCCTGGGGCTGCACCTAGTGCCCACTGCTCTTGAACCAATGCTGACCCCCAGTGACCACGCCTCCAACCTCGGTGTCATCCTCAACAGCCAACTCACCAAGAAACAGGTGAAGGCAGTGGCTTCATCATGCTTTAACACCCTCTACATGCTCCAACAGATCTTCAGATGAATCCCCATCAACAACAGGAAAACAGTTACTCAGGCCCTCATCTCCAGCCGACTAAACTACGGACACTCACTTTATGCCAGAGCCACATCATGGCTCCTCAAATGATTCCAGACCACATTGAACACTGTAGCCAGACTCATTTTCAACCTCCCCAAATGACTCAGCATCACCCCCCACCTCAGAAGTCTCCACTGTCTCCCCATCCATGAAAGGTGCTAGTTCAAGCTGCTGACCAATGCCTACAAAGCTCTCCGCAGCATCAGACCCACCTAAATGAACCACCACCTGACTTTCAACCATCCCACCAGACAACTCCGATCTGCCTCCCTTGCACTCACACAGGTCCACCCATCTGACACAGTGGACGTCATTCATTCTCCTACCTCACCACCAAGTCTAGATTGACCTCTCCCATCATCTCCACACCTCCTCCTCACAAGCTGACTTTAGGAAAGGGTTCAATACTTGGCTCTTTGACTAATGGTCCTTGGGCCCCAGTGCTTCGATTCCCTCTGGGGGGATAAGCCTTGCTATACAACTACTGTTTGATTGGAGGATTGATTTTTGGTCTCTTTGCTTTAGGTTGGAGCAATGATTTCAGTTCTCCTTTTTGTTGTTGGAAGTTTCTTTTCATTCAAGTTGTTTGGCTTTGTAATGGCCTGAGTCACTGTCCAGCACCTGCCCTGACTAGGCACAGGATGGACCTAGAATAGTAATTCTGCTCCCCCAGTAACTGTCCAGCACCTGCTCTGACCTGGCACTTGGCAGAGTTAGATTAGTACATCTGCTGCTAGGTCACTATCCATCACCTTCCCTAACTTGGCCTGATTCTAAAAAAAACAATACAAATAAGGCCCTAATGTCTGTTTTGATAACGTCTTTGCCTTGGTATAAAAAAAATGACAATGTAACATTTATGTTAACTTACATTTTTAGAAAATTTGCATGAGTTGGCAAACGGCATTGATCTTGGAACTAGGATATTTCGCAGAACACATGTCTGAAAATGGTAAAAAAGGTATTCCATTTCAATAGTTTTCAGGTATTATGCTATTTCTACACATATTCATGTTATTAGTTCAACTTACTATGACAGATAGATGGCAGTGTTTCAAAAAGTGTCTCTGACATGCTCCTTCTTTCTCACTCTCCGGTGCATGTGCTCACTCGTTGCCTTGTTTTTGAGCTCCCTAGGAGTGTTTGTCCACTATGTTGGTAGGGGACAGAGTCACAGGCTGTGTAGTAATGCAAGTATTCGGAGTTTGAATTTTGCATGTGATATAACAATGTTTAACAATACATGTAGTTTTGTAAACAAAAAAGTGATGGATGGAATGCATGAATTAATCCCAGCCACTGGTGGTCACTCAGGCAGCATCTCAATCCATTTTTATTTTGCACACCATGCCACCTCAGTTTGGACCTGACTATATACAAATCAGTCTTGACCCTGTTCCAGTAGAAATAGTCCACCCCAAACTGGCAAGCCAGTTCCTCCCTGAAACAAAAGACAAGCAACCCAAGATTTATTTCACCCTAGTTATGGGCGCATACGTCAGGTACAGCTTGGTTCCAGTGACACGGTGTGCACGGGAACCATGTCTGGGCAAACCTGGCCCACTTATGGTGACACATTATGAATATAAAACAATGATGGAGGGAATGGTACAATTGATCCCTCTGTGTGGACTCAATTATATGCAAATACTCAGATCTGGGTCTCTGGCTCACTGTGCCACAGGAACCAAGCTATACCTGGCTTAAGAGCTCTTACAGGGGTAAAACAGGCCCAAGGTTGCTTGTGTTTCAGTTCATGGAGGACCTGGCCTGGCAGTTCAGGCTTGACTGCAAGTGGCTGGGTCCAAACTGAGGTGGCGTGGTGGGCAAAACAACATGGAATGGGATGTGGACCTGAGCGATTGCCATTGGTTGAGATTAATTCAAACATTCCATCCATCACCTTTTTGTTTTTGCACATACATGCACTGCTCAACCAACATTTTTTTTTTTAAATGTTGGGAAATATATTTTAGTGTACACATCAATATAATTGACTTTGCAAAAATAATTCACATTTTGAAGCATTTATTTGAATTTCTAACTTAAAATAGAAAGTGTGGTAAAGGTTTGCATAGTAAAAGGCTTATGTGCATGTTCAATGTATGCATGGTAATGGTAACTTTAATGAAATCCTATGAATGTTTTGGGTAAGCGTATGCATTGTAAAGGTATGTGCATTGTAAAGACTGCATGGGAAAGGGGAGCTTTGTTGTGTCACAAAACCGCTTGAAACCATTTGAGTGCATCAGTCTGGAAGGTAAAATACTTTCCCTTTTCTTCGATGCCTATGTGGGGCTGAACAGTTCTGGTAGCTCTTTTTAGTTATGGTGAAGTAGTGCACGGTTGGAGCTGCCCTTGGCAATGCACATATCACAACAGTTATTGTTTTATCTTTATTCTTACAAGTTTCAATGTATCCAGTTCTCCATTTTCACATATCCAATGTTTGTCATTTTGGTCTTGGTTTGATAAATAATCATTTTATTCTTTCACCAAATCAGTTTTAGAATAACCTTTTTTTGTTTCTGTCTTTAATGGATTTATTTTGTGCTGCTTAAAGACTTATAATGCATTTCTCAAGTGCAAGGCCAGATGCGCTGTCCCTTGGCTTCCAGAGGTTAAACCCAGTTTTTCCAGTTTTTAATGTTTGCCAGTGGCGGTGCATCCATTAGGGCGCTGGGGCCCCACAAGATGCCCGCTCCTGCAGCTCCCTCGGCGTCTCTTAACTTAAGTAAACACTCAGTTTACTTAAGGTCAGAGACGCCGAGGGAGAACTGACAATCATGTCAGTCAGCATGATTTCGGACCGCCCACCCCCTTCAGAGTCAGAAGGGGGTGGGCGGTCTGGCTCCATGTTGACTGACAGGCTTTGTCAGACCAGGGGCAGGCAGCAGCATAAGTGTGCAGGACTTGTGAAGGTCGGCACATTTTACTGCTGTGCCTAGTCATATACATTAGTGTCTGCTCAGACTGGCGTATGCCTATTAGGAGAGCGAGGGTTGAGCAAAGGCTCAAACCTCTGTTTCCTAATGGGCAGGCGGGCAGCGAGTAACCCTGCTCTAAGTCAATCCTGGTGCTTCTGGAGCAGCACCAGGATTGGCTGAGAGGGGTTGCCACTTGCCAGCAGTGATGCGGCTATTCCTGTAGGTGCCAACGGACCGAGGTGGCGCGGACCTGGTCAGGTAGGATTTTTATTTTATTTTAAAATTCTTCCCTGTGCGACACCCCCCCCCCAATGCCCCCGTGACACCCCCCCCCCCCCGCGAGCCGCGACTGTGCTGCACTCCTTAACAGATACTCAGACAAGACTGACTCCAGTTCATGTTTTCGTGATTGCAGCAAGGTGTTTCTTCCGGAGCGTTCAAAGTTGTGGTTTGTCCGTGGGTTTCTGAGTTCTTCTTAAGCGTTGTCTTTGATTAAATTAATGCCATCTGTCTTTGGACTGAGTTTGGGACTTGTTAATTTGGTGTTTTCGTTTATGCTTGGGCACTAGGCATTGTTTTGAGTCATTGAGGCCACTGGCTTTCAATCCTTTGACTATTGAACCTGGGATTGGTTGTCTTCTATCTCGTGTTGAACTCCGGCCCTGGATTTACCTATTGCATTCTGGGTGTTGTATTCCTGATTCACAAAGCCTTTTACATGCCACTCCACAGCAGTAGTTTGCGTTCAAAGACACTTTGGTGTTGGCTCACATGGCCCTTTTGACTCACGTCCATATCCAAGCTTCGCATTCCATGTTGCGGTACTTGCTCTCTGGGGCTGCCTGTATTTTTCGAATGTGACCAGGCTATCGAGCTGTACGCCACATGGGAAACTTCACTGAATGCTGTGCACGATGCACGTGATAGGAATTGCATTTGGCTGCTATAATGAATTTTTGAAATGTAATGCAATGTTTGGATATTGACACGAGTTTGCGTGAGTTGGGAACAGGAGGATTTTTGCTATGCCCTTTGATTCAGTGAGTCTCATGGCGGCAATTGATTCATATGTATAATTTCTTCATTTTTCTTACATGTTTTGTATGGAATGATGAACATTTTTGTTTTGAGAGTTTGTTTGTTTTATTTTCGGATTTATACTTCAAACGGATGGACACGAGAAGAACTATATGCCTGGTGGGCAATTTTTTCTGTGTGCATCTCTGCACAGTGGCAATTGGAAACAAAAATGCACAATGCCTCGCCAGCGTATGGGTTGTTCTCATTTTATTTTCTTCACATGAAGGTTGTTGCGTCCAGATCCATTTTTTCTGCCTTTATACTAAATATTGAGCACCTCCTGCAGCATTTATTTAAATGTAATGAGCCAGAGGAAATTACTTCGAGATGCTTTTGGCCACCATACAGACATGATAAATACAGCAGGGGAAGGAAGACTTTGCATTTTTATTTTTCTCTCAGACCGTTTTTCTAAAGTCTTTTAGGTATTTATTACAGATTTTTTTCTAACACCCAAGGGTCTGGGAGATTACATTTTTAGCAGGATAATGCCACTGGGTTTCCAGTTTCCGCTCTATACTTCCCTAGTGCTAAACGCCAGAAACATAGTGCAGTACATGTGGGCCGAGATTAGAATCCGTTATTTTGACGAGAATGCACAATCTATATAGCATGAAAATAAAACATCTGGAAACCACTGGAAGAACCAGTCAGTATCAGCATTACTGTGGGCATCTTAGTGAACGGTATGTGTTGGCTCTTGGATGGGAGGCGGAAGTAGAGGAAAAGCAAAGACAGGGGGCGATTTCCTTAATAACTGCACAAGGACCCTCCATCGGACACGAATCACCAACACTTCCGTTGGTTTCTGAGAAGGAAGTCATTATCTTAGAGAGCTGTTACAGCGGCTGACGCAATGCGTTTGCAAACAGGGCACGAGACACTGTGAGATGTAAGGTGGGGGGTCACTGCCTGTGCCTCAATATGCGTAGCCTGAGGGGTATTGTTCCTGTTTGAAGCTTGAGCTTCTATTAGGGTCCGTTTCAACAGAATAATGGCTTTGTTGCCCAAAGCTCAAACCTATACAATTCATGTTGACTGGCCTGTCTCTCTGTTCTCAGATGTTTTAACATTAGTTTATCCATGCTAACTAATTTAGGAATTAAAACATTAAAGCACATCACCAACATGTAGAAACTAGGCTCAGGCTCTCTGCGGGTTACTTTTTGTAACTATCAATGTTCAGGACATCCAATCCCTATGAATATCTGCTGCACATTCACAGTACATGCTGCAGTGCAGAATCTATATGTAGTTTTATAAGCAATAGGAAACTGCAAGCGTGATCCATATAACCACGAACAGCCTCAAAGCATTGCTACATCCAAGATGCCCCTGTAGCCATTAAGATATGCTTTGTGCATATTACAAATATATAAACATGGAACACTGTGTCTGAAAAAAGGTCATGATATTACCAAAATTATTTTATTAACAAGCCTAATATTGTGACCTTTTTGCAGACACATTATTAGGATATTTTAGGAAACCAGATTTATTTCAAATTCACTAGACTCATTTATTGTTTACTTTGCTCTTAATCAAGACATTTCTCAGCTATTCAGTGTTTTCAGTGGCGTGAGAATTTTTCGGAGGAGGGAGGTGGTCTCTAAAACAGATGTAACATGGCCAGACAAGCATAACTGATTATATCATATATTATAGGTATGGCTTATGTAATTATAAGCTTAGCTAAAACCTGTATATTAGAAACCAGTGCTTGACACAGCTAGCCATCTGACCAGTATTTTGGTACCTCTGTGTTTTGTTAATGCATCGAAAAACACCACACACACACACACACACATCAATGCGCTACAATAAATGGACGAATGGACTTTACCCATGCTTGTTGGCACTGATTTTTACCAAATATCAGATAAATGAGTTACCACTCTTAGCAACAGGAAATCCATTGCCGGGTAAAAACTGGCTTTATAAGTCCTCAATTCTTTCAGTCCCCTTCACAACACTATATTCCCTCTCTGCATTAGTCACTTATGCCTTTTCTCTCCACACAACCTTCTGAAGTCCCTCCATGTGCATATCTCATACTTCATTTCCATCCTCTCCGTTTCTGTATTTCACTCTCGGCTTATACTTGTGATTGTGAGTAAAGCATGTCCTATCGCTCTGTGTGTTTAGGTGAAGCTTGCACTGAAGCTGTCTCTACTGTACGTGTTCTGGTGTGTTGGAAGCCCAGGCTGGCTGTCGGTAGCTTGACCTGTCTCTAGGCACACTCTCTGTGTGGGAGCAAAGCCAATCATGGGTAAAACATGAGTTGTTGAACATAGATGAGATGTACTTGCAAATTGTTGGATTGCGTATTGCATTTCAGGTTTTCAATTTCACCAATCTTTTGACTTCTTACCTACGTAATATGAGTGTCTTCCTGGTCGAGGACCGCACTGCTTTTTCTCTTATCTGTCTTGTATCAAGACCCTGCTGGACTATGGGGTGAAAGAAAGCTTGAATAAGCAGCGACCTATGTTATATGACATCTCTTTATTAATGTAATAACTGCAGTTTCACAATTGCTTTATTAACCTTCTTTCTCAAATTTGCTTCAAAACGCACCATTTGTCCACTCTTTTTTCAAAATTTTCTCATGGGCAGAACCCCCACGAACCCCCCTTAGGTTGTTCGGGTTTGCTTGCTGTGCTCGCTCGCTGCGGTGCAGTATGACAATCATTTTACGCCCACCACTATCAAATGTCACCAGCCGCCACTGTTTGTACCTAATAAGGCATTGGATTTCCGGTTTGATGATAATCATTGTCCAACTAATAAACCAAACACTTGCATTGCCATTCCCAAGAAATGACAACGCTCTAATATACGGACAACCTCTCCACATTGGAATGCCTTTGCAACTAGGTGCATCTATTAAAATGTGTATTTGGTGAGTTTTTAAATTATATACCATTTAGCTGGAAGATTATCCTTCTATAGACCTGCCTGCAATGTTTAGTCATCCACTGTTGGTGCCCTTTGGTTATTTAATTCTAACATTATTAATTTGGCAGAATTCATAATTCTTCTGAAATTCCTGTTTTTTAGTTAGTGTAATTTATAATTGTAATTTGACTTATCTATCTATCTATCTATCTATCTATCTATCTATCTATCTATCTATCTATCTATCTATCTATCTATCTATCTATCTATCTATCTATCTATCTATCTATCTATCTATCTATCTATCTATCTATCTATCTATCTATCTATCTATCTATCTATCTATCTAGCTATCTAGCTATCTATCTAGCTATCTCTCCAAACAAAGATTCTGCACAAACCAAACAAAACCCCATCCCTTTGAGTGTCATGCATGTATGTCAAATGTGGGTCAAGAAAATGCAGGGGGCCCGAAAGTGCAAGTTCCGATCTTATTTGCCATGGGATTCTATGATCTTCTACACAGAAGAAACTGCTGAATGGAACTACTACACCTTTGAATGCAAGGTAAAACTTTATTCAAGTATTGTGCTTTGGTTGGATTTATGTAATTCAGTTATCTTTGAGAATTTAGTATGTTGATAGACGCTTGGATTGGCCATGAAGAGATTTAATTTTAGATTTATATGAAACTAATTCACAGATCATCTGTGGATTGCAAACCCATGGATGATATGCGACTCCATTAGAAAAAATAAAGGCATTCAGTTGTACTTAGAAACTTTGCACTTTACATATGACATCACTTATTCCATGTCAAATCATAGCAGAGTGCACTGCATGGTATAGTCACAAGTTATAGTTAGTTTAGGATGGCGAGTTAGAATGCTATACACATAAGTGTTTGACTCATTGTAATTTGAAGGTGGTGTGTTAAATTAAAATGTAAGTTAAAAGTAACACTGTGTACATAGGATTATTATCATAATTATTATGACATTTATTTATAGAATGCACAGCTACCCATCAGGTTTCCCGGCACTAGGCATAGGCACAGATGCTGCTGAAATCACCAGAATTAAAATAGCCATGTTTTTAAGAGTTCGAGGAACAGAGCAAGATGGCGCCTGACTGACGTCACGACAGCAGTTGATCGCTGCCTTTGCTGCTGGTGATTCATGGCTGATCTTGGATGCTGACTATAGACTATAGATTTGAAATACGGAATTGAGCCTCCCATCTAACGATGAATGACCTACCTAGTTGATAAGCTCGATTCCCTCGTCGCTGCTTACGGTCGCATTGATTACAGTACAGGCGGTGCAAGCGGTGTTGGTGGAGCTGCAAGGAGCGGCGTTCTGTGACCAGCGCAGAGGCGGAGCCGAGATCGAGAGCAAGACGCCCGGGAGGGCTGAGTGGCTTTCGGCGGCGCGGTGCATCCAAACGTCTGGAAACGCCGAGGTTCCCAGGATGCCACCAAAAACAACCCGCGGTGGGCGAGGAAAAGCTCCTGATTCCTCCGAGCTTGGAAGTAGCGCTGGGGGAACGTTGTCGAAAAGTGCCAGAGCTACGACTGCCGGCGCGCAGCTGAGAGATACTGGGAGTCATCTGGATATGAATATAGGTGAGAACTCAGAAGCATTTAAAAAAAGTGAAAATATGACCGCTATGAGCAGCACGCGGGGCAAAGGGTCAAAGACTGGGGGCCCAGATACGGGGGGTCACCAGAATATAACCAAATTTTTTTCCCCTGCAACTTCACCTATTGCCAAGAAAGGTACGCCCAGCCAAGGAAAAAATACTTTGGTCAACAAGGGGAAAAGCGGGCAAAAAGAAGTGGAGAAGTATGTACACGGACACATGCTGCCCCCCAGATAGCCTCTACTGGGATTATACAGTTTGTCGATATCACTGAGTCCGAGCTCATAGGGGGTAACGGAGACAAAAGAAATAATACTGGCCATGATAAAGGGGAATGCAATGCAAATGAAAATCCGCCTCAACCTCAAGTACTCCTAATTGGTGAAAAACAGGACACAATCTCTGAAACAGCCAAGTCACTAACAGACCCAGGAAATACAGCACAATTGGATGTAAGCAAACTAGTGCAGGGGGCTATAGCCAGTAGCAACCCACAGGATACACTTGACCTGGGAGATAAGTTCTTCTCAGTAACAGATGGATCAGAACTGAGTCCTTCGGAGGTGGAAGGCAGCAGCAATGCTCATTTCTCAAGTTTTATATCTAGTTCTGACACTGACACTGACACCCCACAAAAAGACACAGTTGTCAGGAAAAATAAACTTTTTTTTTTTTTTAAGCTTTGTTTATTGAAGTTTTATGGTTCACTTTCACATACATACATAACGAAAAAGAAAAACAAATGCAGGTTCAAATGGCAATGAGGGTTAAACAGTACATGTGCATCATATATACCTCTTCCCTTGGAGGCGATCGAGTCTCGTCACATAGCTATGCATAGGGCCAGTGGCCTACCCAAATAAGGGGGACATCAGGTAGGGAAATAATGTATATCGTAGTTGTCCATAATCAGCTTGGGAGCCTTCAAATCAATCGTAGCAGTCTTTTCGATCCCCTCTGACGCCTGGTCCCCTCCCCGCAGCTGGGCCTCCCCAGCACAGAAACAAGCGACAAGCCATATGTAGCAGAAGATCATTATCTCATCATTCCCAAGGTTACTCTTCAGGGAAGCAAAAGTAACAGAGCGGGCGCACCTATAGTGCTCCAGCAGTATACCCCCCTCACTATGCAGGATTTCGACCTTGGGTATTGGGAGTAGGATCGTCAGGGGCCATAGGGGGGGCGCTTTCCGCCAGAACCTCAGGATGTTGCAACAAATAATTCTGCAGCGGCCCCCAGATGTCGGCAGGGCGGGACCGGGCGGGAAGTAGCTCAGAGTAGATCAGTACTTGCTCTTGACAATATATAAGGTCTTTGAGCCACTCCTTGAATTTCGGGGCCCGGCCCCGTCCCCAGCGGCAAGCAATACGCCGTTTCGCTAATAAAAGCGCTATCATGACAAATCGACGACAGGAGCGCGGAATCTGTTTGGTATATCCTAGCAATGCCTGTACCGGCTCAGGCGCAAGAGGAAGCTCTATCATGTGCGCAAGAGCAGAGTACACCTGTCCCCAGTAAGTTTGAATAGCAGGGCATATCCAGGAGAGGTGGAGGAAGTCCGCCCGAGGGGCGCGACATCTCTCGCAATTATCAGAATCTTGCAGTCGAAACTTGTGTTTGGTTACAGGAGTGCAGTAGAGACGGTTCAAAAATTTAAAATGGATGATCCGATGCCTACTACTCGCTGAGATCTGCTCTGTCTGCAAGCAGCAGTAGGTCCACCTCTCGTCACCGAGCTCCAGCCCCAACTCACGCTCCCACTCCCCACGAGCCCTCGAGGCAGAAACAGGCGCATCCAAGCGAACCGCATGATATAATATCGAGACCAGATGGGAGGGTGAGGCTGCCTGTAGGAGCCTATGTAGGGGAGCAAGGGTCTCGGGCTCATCCGGGAACGTCCGCAGTAGGGCCCTCATGCCTTGTCTCAGTCGAAAGTAAGTAAAAAGCTCCAGAGGGGTGGGCGCGTGGCCTGCAAAGAAGTGTTCCCTGTCACGAAACTGCCCACTCGTAAACAGATCACCCCAAGTCAGAATCCCCAATTTGCGACTCAAGTTTTGAAACAGCTTCTCCTGCAAAAGGGGGAGCTGAGGGGGGTAAACAATGGGGAGGAGAGGCGAGTACAGAAACGGGCTCCCCACTCGCTTTGATATTTCCAACCACGCATCCACCGTACCCTGGAGGGCGTTATAGTTAGCGGTGGTATGTGGGAGCACGCTATGCAACAGGCCAGGCAGGGGCAAAGGCGCCGCAAGCCAGTCCTCAGCAGCGAGTTGGGGCACGAAGGCAATGGGACGGAACCAGTAGTACGCGTAATGCGCCTGGGCACAGTAATAGTATAGCTCCAGATCCGGAATATCGAAGCCTCCCATGGAGTAAGGAGAGGTCATCACAGCCCATTTCAATCTAGGTCTCCTCCCTCCCCACACCAGCCGTATCAGTTCCGAACGCAACCGGGAGAAGAAGTGTCTCCCCGGAGGAAAAGGAATATTCAGGAACAAGTATAAGAGCTTAGGAAGCACCACCATCTTGATCAGAGCGGCTCGTCCGGCCATCGATAATGGGAGCGCAAGCCAGCGGTCAACGCAAGAGGCGATATGCAGCAGCGTCGTACCATAGTTTAATCGCATCAACTCCTCCCTATCTCGAGAGAGCTTAATGCCAAGATATTTGACCTTGGAGTCGCTCCACTCGATGGGGTAGTCAAGCGAGAATTTCCGGGAGCCGTCTGTCAAATGGAAAATCTGAGACTTAGACCAGTTAATCTGTATTCCCGACACCTCCCCGAAGACTACAAATTCCCGAAGCAGAGGGTTCAGATTATTTTGAGGGTCCCGAACATATAGAGTAATGTCATCTGCATACAGCGACAGCAAAATCTGTCGCTGCTCACAGAATAGCGCCCTGTTCTGATGGTGCTGCCGCAGCCTCGAGGCAAGTGGCTCAATCGCCAGTGCGAATAAAAGTGGGGAGAGAGGGCACCCCTGTCTGGTCCCTCTGGCGACCCGGAGGAAAAATAAACTTTCAAGGAAACAAATGGATATTCACTCCTTGGAGAAAATGGGCGAGGAGCATGGCAGGGGGGGTAGAGCTAACACTAATGATACCTTAAAATGGGATTACTCAGCCACTAGGAGTGTATATCCAGACCGCGCAGGGCAGGGGGGCGATGGAGGCGGGTGACGCTGCGCCCTCCTTGAAAATGATATTTGATTCAATAAAACAGCTTCAGGTGGAGACAATAAATGATGGAAAAAAGAACAGGCAGGCAACTAAGAAACTACAGGGGTCAGTTAGAAAAATGGCCAAGGCATGCACAGATATAAATACTAGGCTAACTCAGTTGGAAGACCGCACAAGTCTCTTGGAGGATAATCAGGTGAAAGATCTTGGCCAGACGGAGATTTTTGATAAAAAATTCACGGATTTACAATGGAAGATGGAGGACTTTGAGAATCGACAAAGGCAAGATAATCTCCGGATTCTTGGGATCGAAGAAGGGGTTGAAGGGGAAGATATCAGGGCCTACATTTTGAGACTGATGAAAGGGGCCTTTCCAGAGCTCCTACATTGGAAATGTGAGGTAGAGATACAACGGGTCCACTGATTCCCAATGATGCGCAAGAAGAATCCACAAAGAGGCAAGGATGGGGGTGCGATGCCAAGAGCAATCTTAGTTTATTTTGGAAATGTTTTACTCTGAGAGGAGGTATTTTCTAAAGCTCGCCCGAACGCTAAACGGACCTTTGAGAATCAATCAAATAGATCCACATAATTGTAATAAGGGAAATTAGAGATATAGTATGCGGATTGTAACTATTAAAGTATGCGGGCTTAATAATGCTGCAAAACGCAGGATGATGAAAGAATATTTTAAGTCCTTGTGGGCTGCTGTTATTTGTCTACAGGAGACTCATGTTGAGGGGTCTCATAAGTTTCTTTTGGAACAGATGGGTTTTTAATTAATAGTAAGTACCACACAAGGGACCAGGACACGGGGAGTGGCGCTACTTACCTGTGGAAAGCTAGTATCAGTTAGGAGACGCCTCTCAGATACTTACGGCCGATGGGCCATAGCAGAATGTCAAATACCAGGGCTTAATTTTACCCCTTGTACTGTATATGGTCCAACGGCAGATGACCCAGCGATGCTTAACCAAGTTAATACACAATTAGCTAACTGGTCTCTCCCAATTATTATGTGTGGAGATCTTAACATTAATGGACTAAACGGGCTTTGGAAAGGGGATCCAACTAAGTTTAAGGGACGAAAGAAGAAAAGCCATAGAGCTCTAATCCAAATAATGAAAGATAATGGACTCATAGATACGTGGGAACAAAAAAAACCCTTGGGGACAGGTAGTACATATTTTTCTGCACCACATAGGGCTATAGCACGATTAGATTATTTCTTGATTTCTTCCACCCTTATCTCTATTAGCAAAACTAGTAGGCTGCCACGGGTTGTTTCGGACCATAATCCCCTAGTGCTAGAGGTTTTAAATCCAAATCAACCCCTACAACCTATAAACTGGTCGTTTGAGCGAGCTCTGTTGCAAGATGCAAATTATGTGACACATATCGAGAAGTGGCTCAAAGATTTCCTTGAAATTAATAGAGGGAGCACCCAATCTGGGATAATGTGGGATGCCCTGAAGGCAAGTATCAGAGGAGAAACTATGAGCTATTCATTGAGACGAAATAAATTAGAAAAGAACGAGATGGAGATAAGATCAAGACTAATTATTGGTCTCGAAGAAGAATTAGCACGGGCCATCGGTTCTAATATCAATATAGATGAGATAGCTCAAAAGCTTGCTTTTGCAAAAGCTGCGGCTGGGGATATTATTGCCGCCAAAGCAGCAGGAGCATTTCTGGCCTGGAAACAGGTTCAACATGAATTTAGTGAGCAAGCAGAACGCATTTTAGCTGTTAGAACAGACAGGCAGCAACTAGAGGGGATATCTCCGAAGTTATCTCGGAAGCTGGGGTAGCTGCTACAACTCCAAAGGATATTTGTAGAGTATTTCAAGATTTTTATCAAAAGCTATATAGTAGGGAAATGGCAGCGGATAGCAAGGAAATAGATGACTATCTAAAACTGGCCTTAATGAAAAGATTTTCCGGGGAGGATACAGCGGACATGGAGGCTAGCTTTTCTATTGAAGAGATTCAAGGAGCGATTAATGATTTACCTGCTGGTAAGGCTGTTGGGCCAGATCTTATTCCCATAGAATTTTATAAAAAATTCTTTCCATATTTGAGGGAAGACCTGTGCAATATAATGATCCAAACCCAAAGAGGACAAACACCTCCACAGTCTTGGGAGGAAGCCACTATGGTGGTTTTCTTGAAGAAAGGTAAGCCACCAACTGATCCAAGGTCGTATAGACCAATCAGTCTTATGAATAGTGATACGAAGATATACTCCCAGATTTTAGCAAATCGCCTCAGCTCTATAATAGGGAAAGTGATCTTGCCTAGACAACATGGATTTATCCCAGGGAGGGGAACAGCAGATCATATTAGGAGAGTATGTGCCTTACTCGATGGTACGGCAGCCTCACGAGACCCTATGGCTCTTCTACTGCTTGATGCAGAGAAGGCGTTCGATAGGGTCTCGTGGGGTTTTCTTTGGTCAGTATTGGAGAAATTAAATATTGGTATAGGGTGTATAAGGGCTCTACAGGCGTTGTACAGGAATCCTAAGATCAGACTCCGAGTCATGGGAGAACAAAGTGACCTAATAAACATCCGGAAAGGAACCCGACAAGGGTGTCCTTGTTCTCCGCTCCTTTTTGCGTTTTATATCGATCCCTTTATTAGAAGAATAGAGCTAAACAGAAGAATTCTACCGATAAAATTGAATGGGTTTGAAACAAAGATTCTAGGCTATGCAGACGACCTGGCAATCACTTCATCAGACCCCTTTTCAGCTCTGGATGAAATAGAACATGAAGCGGATTGTTATGGGGCAATCTCCGGCTATAAATTAAATCGGGGTAAGACGCAAATTGTGATTAACAATAATATAGACATGATAGATTCAAGAGTGACAGATTCGGCCACGTATCTAGGTGTAATCATAACATCAGATTTAACTAAAATAGTGGAAAAAAATGTAGGCCCGGTAATCCAAAAATCCAAAAAAGATCTTGACAGAATGAATAATTTACATCTGACAATAGTAGGGCGCTGCAACATTATTAAAATGTTGTTTCTCCCAAAAGTTCTATATTTGTTCAGAACTATCCCCTTGAAGTTTGGCAACAACTGGTTGAAAGAAATGGAGGGAGTAGTAAACCACTTCATCTGGTCTCATGGGAAAACAAGAAGGGAAATAAAATATACGTCCCTTCCTAGGGATAGAGGGGGCTGGGCAGTGCCTGACCTAAGGGCATATTATTGGGCCTCGGCTCTTCAGTACATGCGTGGGTTGCTGGGTGGCACGATCATAGATCAATGGAGGAGCAGAGAGGCTATACCAGATGTTTACGAGCTACTATTAAGCGGTGAAGCACGCAACTGGCTTTTAAGATTCAGTGAGGCAAGTTATTATAAAAAGTCAAGTTTAAGACGCTAGGGGCAGCTATAATGGTTTGGACTTCAATTCGGAAGAAGTTGGGACTTGGGAGAATGAATTATTATACCCCTTTATTTAAAAATCCTGCTCTATCAGAGGTTTTCCATGATGGGGTAATGAAACGGTGGGATGCGCTCGGAGTCAAAATAATTGGAGATATCATTGATTCCGAAGGCATAATTTCCTTTGAAAGAGCACAAAAACTCTATAACCTAGAGCGCAGGGAATTTTTTTAATTCTTGCAGATTAGGTCGGCCTTGGCAAAGAAACGAGGAGGGAATAAGGCATTTGAAAGAGATGCGGTTATGGAACGATTGCAAGATCTAGAGGGGTGCTCAATTGCACAGATCTATGAGGAAGTGAACCAGAGTAAGAACGATGATCTGGAAAAAGTTTCTGAAAAATGGCGGGCAAACTTGAATACAGAAGGGAATGAATTTGAAATTTCGCTAAAATTGGGGAGCACGGTCCTAAAGGTGGCGAACCTTCAGGCCCAACATTATAAAACTATTTTTGAACTATATTTTACACCAGCAAGAATAGCTCGCAGGGGGGGACAAGCGGTATTTGTTGCCCGCGCTGTCAAAGTATAGAAGCTGACACGATTCCCATGTTTGCCTCATGTCCAATGCTGACCCCCTTGAAAACTGCAATAGAGCTTTTTATGGGACAGACTTTGGGCATTCAAACAAGCCTCACTAATGAACTAGTGCTTTTGGGGGTGGCTAGGGATGGGGCCTTTGTAGCTCATCATGAATTTATCTTTATGGCAACGGCTATCATTAGGATCTGCATAGCATCAGCATGGAAGGACCCCGACCCCCCCACTTTTCAACAATGGCTGTCGCGGTTGCTAGCTATATATAGCCTAGAAAAATGATTATATGAAAAAAAAGGACGGGAAGCAAGACAGCTAGGGAAGCGCATATGGGCTCCAGTAATAGAATGGAAATGTAGGCTGGATAGAATCTAGTGGCAGATAGTCATAACTAGTAGAATAGTATGTTTTTCAAGTATTATGTCGCTGAAGGGTGGGTTGGATCGGAACGCGGTATTAAATTTAATGAATTTGGGGGAGCGCTGATTTTCATGAATGCTTATCTTACTCCTCTTACAAATGGGTGAATTGCATTTAGGTTCTATCATTAATTATATATGATTATGGAATTATGTTGGGATGATGTATTATATGCTACTATAGCTCATGTTGGGTTTATTAATTTAACTTTTATAACTATGTGTAAATTGAATTGATCAAAGGATGATGATTATAAAACTTAAAAAAAAAAAAAAAAAAGAGTTCGAGGAACAGCAATAGAGAGGTGCAGTCGCTTAGGAACTGTGGTAGGGCATTGCAAAGTTTAGGACCTAGGTATGCAAATGAGCGGCAGATTCTAGGCACACAGTAAAGGTCCTGACTCGTTGATCTGAGTTTCAAGCAGGGTTGGTAGGGGGAGACCAGGTCCTGTACATATTTAGGGCTGAGTGCAACCCTGGCTTTAAACATTAAACAAAGAGCTTTAAATTGCACTCTCTTTCCAATTGGCAGCCAAGGCAACTCACAAAGGATAGGAGAGGCCTATCCTTTGTGAGCCGGAAGCCGGGCAAGAAGTCTAGCAGCAGAATTCTGCACAACCTGAATGCTCCGAATACAGTCCCTGTTATCTCCTAAATAGAGAACATTGCAGTAATCCATTCTTGAGAGAATCAGGGCCTGAATCAGAGTATCATCCAGATCATTTTCCTCACCCATTTCATTACGGCAAAACAGGTGGATGCAATTTTTTTTTTAGATATATCTTTATTGACTTTTTTCCCAAACAGACATCACAAATATCGGCATGTACCTTATCGTGTGCATACATTACTGATTGTCCAAACAACATGTACAACAGGCCGTAGCCCAAGTACGGCAAAAGTAAGTTCAGTTTATTAAACTTTTTAAAACTAACTTCTCCCCATATGTTTCTTGTGCATGGTGCCTCATACATGACATTTCCGTGGAGCCCTGCAATGGCCCATGCCCCACACTCTATGCTACAAAATAGCCAACTACGTCCCTCTCACCCCCCTTCCCCAACAAAGCTCCCCCACCATGTCTGGTGAACGATCTCATATGATGTATCATGGTGCATCAAATTCCTCTGTCTATTCTGCTCCCTGTCCAGTAGAACCATGTGACCCTGCCTCCCTCACCTCCAAGGTATTGTCTGGCCACCTTCCTGAGTGTATGTTCCCTCCATCTACCTTGCTGTCCATTCCGTCCACACCCCCATTTACCAGTCCTGCCACAATCGCCCTCCAGGCCTGTACATCATCTTCTAGTTTCTCATCTCATCTAGTCTGCTGCATCCGAATCACCTCAGCAGTCGTGCATATCTCACACCCACTGTGACATACTGGGCGAGCGGCAACCCATCCACGAGATGGCTATCCGCCGCTTCACAAACACCAGCCCCAAGAGGACCAGCTTCCTATTCTTAGGTCAAGGCAGAAGTCCGAGCAGCACCACCCGGATCTCTCCCGCTATCTCCCACCCTGTCGCCCCCCTCAACGCTGCCAGAACTTCCTTCCAGTACCCCTGGAGTGCCAGGCATGTCCAAGCCATGTGTATGAACACAGCTTCCGTCTCTCTGCACTGAGGACATTGCCCGATCAGTCCGGGTAGATCCTATGGACCATTTTCGGGGTCAAATACGTCTGATGGACATAATTAAATGTAATTAATTTAAACCTCGTGTTTGCACTCACTTGTTTAACCCCCTCATGGATCTTGGCCCAATCCTTTCAAGCAATACAGTCGTCCGTCAGCACCTCGCACTTTGCTTGGATTGGTAGCACCCCTGTCACTCCATCATCCCGGATCGCCCGATACAAATGTGAAATCAGCCTACAGCCTTTGCCCATCATTAACAAATTCTGCTTCCCAGGAGACCGGGGGTTCATCCGAGAACATGGGCGATATGTCCCTCCCACCTGTGCAATCTTTTCAGACTGTAAGAATTCCCCGGGACCCAGCTCCAACATCTCCCATGCCTGTTTACTTGTGATGTACTGCGCATTATCATATTGGTCCCCCATGGTCAGACAACCTCCCTCCCGCCACCTCCGCACTGTCATAGATGCGACAATCTGCCAGAATTGTTGGAAAATCCACTGGGGCACATCAGGTAAGTATGGGGCCCTCTTCAATACTTTCCGGACCATCACTTCCCACATCTCCGCAACATGGCGCACAATGTCTGGACATGTCTAGGGCACCCTCGACCCCATCATGAGCAACTCAGGCAGCTCCCCTTCTCCGAACTTTCCCCGCCAAAAAGGTCTCTTTCCAATTGTTGTCCCCATCAAGCCAATGAACTGCATGTTGCAGCTGCGAGGCTATGTAGAAGTATTCCAGACATGGGACCTCCGAGCACCCAGCCTGTCATGTCCATTGCAGAGTAACCAGGCTAACCCGTTTGCTTTTGGGTCCCCATAGCAGATCGACAATAAGCCTATCCAGTTCAATGAAAAAGGATCAAGGGATCCGATAGAAAGAATGCTGCATTGCGTACAGACACCGAGGCAGGACCACCATTTTGATCAGTGCTATCCTCCCCATGAGTGACGATGGCAGCTCCCACAAGAAACATACCGAGCCTCGCAGACCTTCCACTACCCTGCCGATGTTATGTGCCAGGTATTGATCAGCAGTGTCCGCTAGTCTGACCCCCAAATTTTGGGGTGCTGTCCTTACCCACAGAAGTCCCACCTCTGATAGTTCCTCGTTCGGACATAGGGCCATCCGGCCCAGGGGTATCCGCTTAGAATTCCCCAGATTAATTTGTAGGCCTGACCTGTGCCCAAACCCCTTCATGATGTCCAGCAGCACCAGCATCGCTACATTTGGGTCCCTGATGTACACCAAGGTGTCATCCGTATACATGGACACCACATGGTTAGTCTCACCAAGCGTGATCCCATATGGTGCCATCCTTGTTCGGAAACCTACAGCCAATGGCTCCATTGCCACAGGAAAAAGTAGTGGCGATAGCGGGCACCCCTGCCTTGTGCTCCTTTACAATCAGGAGGCCCGGGACACCAGTCGCCCCTCTGATCCTTGCACACAGTGCTGAGTACAGCAGCTGCACCCAGTGCAAAAAACGGTCTCTAACTCCCATTGCCCGCAAGTCCTCCGAGAGATACTCCCACCCTACTGAGTCGAACGCTTGTTCGATGTCTAAAAGTGCTAGTGTGCACTCCTCCTGATGGAGCACGGATGAGTGCCAGACATAGGACAAATGCCGTATATTCAGGGCTGTGCTATGTTTGGGGATGAAGCCCGCCTGATCCAAGTGGACGAGGCGCTGCATGTACAGTTGCAGGCGTGCTGCCATGATCCCGCTGAGGACCTTAATGTGGAAATTAAGCAGGGTTTTGGGCCTATATGACTCCGGGAGTTGATCTTCCCGGTCTGCCTTAGGGAGCATTACCACCACCGCTTCATTTATGGAGGGGGGGGAGTGCCCGGGCCTGGAAGGCTTCATTATACACCTCAAGAAGGTGATCAACCAGAATATGAGCGAAATTCTCATAAAATTCAGCCGAAGGCCATCACTTCCCGGATTCTTGGTAGACTTTAGGGATTTAATCCCTCCCAATATTTCAGGTGGATGTGACTTTAGCAGCTTGTGGATGCATTGAGAGAGTTTCCTCTAAACAGAAACCTAAGCTTTTAACTTTCAGGGATAGAGTTGGAAGGGTCTCCAAAGATTCAGGCTAGTGCTCAGAGTCCCACAGCTGTCGGTTCCTGCCCAGAACCAGAACCTTGGTTTTATCACCGTTAGGTTTGAGTGAGTTGCCTTCCATCCTGGAGGTAATCCTTCTGAGGCAGAGGTTGAGAGAATCAGGATTATGCCCCTGTGGAGATGACAGGGAAACAATATTTTGAGTGTCGTCAGCATAGGAAAGAATGTCAGGCCACACCTCTCCATACCATCCGCAAGAGGGCTCACATGAAGATTAAACAACAAAGGGTTCATCACAGAGCCCTTGGGTACACCTGAGGTCAGGGCACAAGTCTCAGACCTAGCATCACAGGAGAAAACTTGAAATGATCTATCTTTCAAGAAAGAGGTCAGCCGAGCTAGGGCTGTTCCCTCAAGGCCAATTGTCCTCAGTCTGTCCACAAGAATGGGATGGGACACTGTATTGAAGGCCGCACTGAGAAGCAACAGAATCAGAGTGGCTGTGCTGCCCTCCTCTAAGAGATGTTTTATATGTTTTGTGGCCCCCAGGAGGGCGGTCTCCGTACTGTGTGCTGGGCTTCCACAAAGGTGGTAATGTATGCATTTATATGTTTCTCTAAAACGTGGGCAAACAGGGGAAGAAAGGAGATGGGTCTAAAGTTAGCCCAATTAGTAGGGTCAAGATTGGGTTTCTTTAGAAGAGGCAGGGCCATAACATGCTTCCAAGACCATGGAATGCAGCCTCCATGAAGTGAGCAGTTGAACAAATCTACCACTACTTATAGCAGATCAGAATCGAAAAGCCCTAGCTTAGCTGGAGGAAGCGAGTCTAGGGGAGAACCTAACATAATAGACCGCAAAATGAACAGAATCCGAGCCTGGCATGTGGTGGGAGGGATGCAAGTTAGATTGAGGAGACAGCTGTATTGAGCTTTTAGAGTCCTCCCCATGTACACCGGTCCTAGTATTAACCCCTAATTGTGATTGGATAGTGGCTTCCTTGTTCATATTAGAGGATGATCAGTTTCAACCTTCTGTACTAGATCTGGTTTGGAGCTACGAAGTAATGTGTTCAGAGATGGGGCATCTAGTTTGCACCAGTTCTTTCACTTAACTGTAGCTTTAAGGGGGCCTGCAGAAAGTTGGGGTGGAATTCTAATTAGAAAAGGAACAGCCAGATGGTCAGACCAAGAAAGTGGAATAGGTGCTGCTGTCAGGAGATCCCCTATTAGAAAAGATGGGGTCCAAAAATGCCCCACCTCATGAGTGGGAACAGAATTGATCCTTAAAGATGATAGAAAATCCTCCTCCTATTTTGTATTGTCTATCTCTTTTTACCATCAGGTAGCTTGAGGGAAGGGCAGCATTATATCAGGCGCAGAGGACTCATTAACCAGGTCTCTGTAAGAAATAGAACATCTGGAACCTTTTCTTCCAGGAAATCAAACTGATTTTGTTGATGTCTAGGTAGAGAATGACAGTTGATGCTATAGAAGTGGAAAGAATCCCTGCTACTGTTCCTAGCAGCAGTATCTGTGTAATTGGAATCAGTGTGATATCGTATTTCTGTGACAATAGAGTTCCCTGATTTGGCTAAGAAAGAGCACTGGGAGCAACAAAGAGGGTCTAGCCGAGGATCCAGGTCTGTTTGGCAGCCTTCCAAACAGACCGGGTGAAGTGCCATCAGCTGCCCAGAATCATACATCAGAGAATTCTGCTGTGAACGGCCAAGAGTCCTGGGTCCTTGGCACAGTCGGGCATGGAGGGGTGCATACAGGCTTGCCTTAGGCTCGCCTTCGGGCATGTAATAACTAGACCACTGACCTTCAATGACTGACAGCACCACAAAATATCCGCCAATCAGTTGAAGCGGGCACTTAACTTGTGCTCCACGCTTCACACCAAATACAAATACACAATTAGAAAAGCCCCAGGTAGAACAATAAAAACATTTAAGAAAAGTGGCCCAGTACTTAAAAACAGCCCCCCATTCTGTGTAAGGTTCAAGATAGCATGATACCTATGAGGAGCGGGTCCGTGCCACGGCCGTGCTAAATAGAGCGGGCGTCCAACACCTGGACCGCTGACCTCCACTGCCTGCGGGCACCACAAAATGGCCACCAATCAATTGAAGCGGGCACTTAGCTCGTGCTCGACGCTTCACAACACATACAGGATTAGAAAAGCCCCAGGTAGAACAATAAAAACATTTGAGAAAAGTGGCCCAGCACTGAAAAACAGACCCCCATTCTGTGTAAGGTTCAGGATAGCACCTTAACTATGCAGAGAATGACTTATAGTAATTTGAAGATAGTGTTTAAATTCTAAATTTAAGTTATAACTATAACTTTTAAATCGCAAATGTTTTTGTAGGTTCTGTATGGTTTGAATGGAAAGAATAAATTATGTTTTCCTAGCTATAACGTATCTCTAACCTTGTGTTTCAAATCGTAGTATTTTGTGTTCTTTATTAATGTATCATTAAGTGGAGTATTGTACAGCAAAAGGAAGGAGAGTGTCATATAGGTGAGTGTGATAGAGTGGAGTATTCTACAGCGCAATTGAGTGCAGTGTAGAAGAATGTAGTGGGGTAGAGTGGGAAACAGTGTATTAAAGTGTTGTACAGTTGGGTTCTATAGAGTATAGTAGTGTGTTGTACAGTATAGGTGCAGAAAGTTTATGATTGAACAGTTCCGTAGATTGAGGTAAAGTCTCATATAGAAAAGTAGAGTTCAGTGGAGTTGCGTAACATAGTGTGGATACATCAGATTGGTCGCACACTGCTACACCTACCAGTCGTGTTCCCCCAATGAAAATGGTCCCTGAAGGTCAGCGTCGGCGGATACACCTATGCTCAAGAGTGCGTGCAAGTATGCGTGGCGTGTGCCATCCCTGGACACGTGTTTCGAGGTAGTTGCCTCTCGTCAGCAGGGAGTAGGAAAATGAGAGTGGGGTTGCTGTGTAAGCTGCTAAAAACATAATCAGGTCTAGTACCTCTCTTAGCGTGCAGGTGCGTAACCATGAGTCCGTCGACTCCACCGGCTCAAGGGAGCCTGAATATAAAGTTACATCAGATTGGTCGCACACTGCTACACCTACCAGTCGTGTTCCCCCAATGAAAATGGTCCCTGAAGGTCAGCGTCGGCGGATACACCTATGCTCAAGAGTGCGTGCAAGTATGCGTGGCGTGTGCCATCCCTGGACACGTGTTTCGAGGTAGTTGCCTCTCGTCAGCAGGGAGTAGGAAAATGAGAGTGGGGTTGCTGTGTAAGCTGCTAAAAACATAATCAGGTCTAGTACCTCTCTTAGCGCGCAGGTGCGTAACCATGAGTCCGTCGACTCCACCGGCTCAAGGGAGCCTGAATATAAAGTTACATCAGATTGGTCGCACACTGCTACACCTACCAGTCGTGTTCCCCCAATGAAAATGGTCCCTGAAGGTCAGCGTCGGCGGATACACCTATGCTCAAGAGTGCGTGCAAGTATGCGTGGCGTGTGCCATCCCTGGACACGTGTTTCGAGGTAGTTGCCTCTCGTCAGCAGGGAGTAGGAAAATGAGAGTGGGGTTGCTGTGTAAGCTGCTAAAAACATAATCAGGTCTAGTACCTCTCTTAGCGCGCAGGTGCGTAACCATGAGTCCGTCGACTCCACCGGCTCAAGGGAGCCTGAATATAAAGTTACATCAGATTGGTCGCACACTGCTACACCTACCAGTCGTGTTCCCTCAATGAAAATGGTCCCTGAAGGTCAGCGTCGGCGGATACACCTATGCTCAAGAGTGCGTGCAAGTATGCGTGGCGTGTGCCATCCCTGGACACGTGTTTCGAGGTAGTTGCCTCTCGTCAGCAGGGAGTAGGAAAATGAGAGTGGGGTTGCTGTGTAAGCTGCTAAAAACATAATCAGGTCTAGTACCTCTCTTAGCGCGCAGGTGCGTAACCATGAGTCCGTCGACTCCACCGGCTCAAGGGAGCCTGAATATAAAGTTACATCAGATTGGTCGCACACTGCTACACCTACCAGTCGTGTTCCCCCAATGAAAATGGTCCCTGAAGGTCAGCGTCGGCGGATACACCTATGCTCAAGAGTGCGTGCAAGTATGCGTGGTGTGTGCCATCCCTGGACACGTGTTTCGAGGTAGTTGCCTCTCGTCAGCAGGGAGTAGGAAAATGAGAGTGGGGTTGCTGTGTAAGCTGCTAAAAACATAATCAGGTCTAGTACCTCTCTTAGCGCGCAGGTGCGTAACCATGAGTCCGTCGACTCCACCGGCTCAAGGGATCCTGAATATAAAGTTACATCAGATTGGTCGCACACTGCTACACCTACCAGTCGTGTTCCCCCAATGAAAATGGTCCCTGAAGGTCAGCGTCGGCGGATACACCTATGCTCAAGAGTGCGTGCAAGTATGCGTGGCGTGTGCCATCCCTGGACACGTGTTTCGAGGTAGTTGCCTCTCGTCAGCAGGGAGTAGGAAAATGAGAGTGGGGTTGCTGTGTAAGCTGCTAAAAACATAATCAGGTCTAGTACCTCTCTTAGCGCGCAGGTGCGTAACCATGAGTCCGTCGACTCCACCGGCTCAAGGGAGCCTGAATATAAAGTTACATCAGATTGGTCGCACACTGCTACACCTACCAGTCGTGTTCCCCCAATGAAAATGGTCCCTGAAGGTCAGCGTCGGTGGATACACCTATACTCAAGAGTGCGTGCAAGTATGCGTGGCGTCTGCCATCCCTGGACACGTGTTTCGAGGTAGTTGCCTCTCGTCAGCAGGGAGTAGGAAAATGAGAGTGGGGTTGCTGTGTAAGCTGCTAAAAACATAATCAGGTCTAGTACCTCTCATAGCGCGCAGGTGCGTAACCATGAGTCCGTCGACTCCACCGGCTCAAGGGTGCCTGAATATAAAGTTACATCAGATTGGTCGCACACTGCTACACCTACCAGTCGTGTTCCCCCAATGAAAATGGTCCCTGAAGGTCAGCGTCGGCGGATACACCTATGCTCAAGAGTGCGTGCAAGTATGCGTGGCGTGTGCCATCCCTGGACACGTGTTTCGAGGTAGTTGCCTCTCGTCAGCAGGGAGTAGGAAAATGAGAGTGGGGTTGCTGTGTAAGCTGCTAAAAACATAATCAGGTCTAGTACCTCTCTTAGCGCGCAGGTGCGTAACCATGAGTCCGTCGACTCCACCGGCTCAAGGGAGCCTGAATATAAAGTTACATCAGATTGGTCGCACACTGCTACACCTACCAGTCGTGTTCCCCCAATGAAAATGGTCCCTGAAGGTCAGCGTCGGCGGATACACCTATGCTCAAGAGTGCGTGCAAGTATGCGTGGCGTGTGCCATCCCTGGACACGTGTTTCGAGGTAGTTGCCTCTCGTCAGCAGGGAGTAGGAAAATGAGAGTGGGGTTGCTGTGTAAGCTGCTAAAAACATAATCAGGTCTAGTACCTCTCTTAGCGCGCAGGTGCGTAACCATGAGTCCGTCGACTCCACCGGCTCAAGGGAGCCTGAATATAAAGTTACATCAGATTGGTCGCACACTGCTACACCTACCAGTCGTGTTCCCCCAATGAAAATGGTCCCTGAAGGTCAGCGTCGGCGGATACACCTATGCTCAAGAGTGCGTGCAAGTATGCGTGGCGTGTGCCATCCCTGGACACGTGTTTCGAGGTAGTTGCCTCTCGTCAGCAGGGAGTAGGAAAATGAGAGTGGGGTTGCTGTGTAAGCTGCTAAAAACATAATCAGGTCTAGTACCTCTCTTAGCGCGCAGGTGCGTAACCATGAGTCCGTCGACTCCACCGGCTCAAGGGAGCCTGAATATAAAGTTACATCAGATTGGTCGCACACTGCTACACCTACCAGTCGTGTTCCCCCAATGAAAATGGTCCCTGAAGGTCAGCGTCGGCGGATACACCTATGCTCAAGAGTGCGTGCAAGTATGCGTGGCGTGTGCCATCCCTGGACACGTGTTTCGAGGTAGTTGCCTCTCGTCAGCAGGGAGTAGGAAAATGAGAGTGGGGTTGCTGTGTAAGCTGCTAAAAACATAATCAGGTCTAGTACCTCTCTTAGCGCGCAGGTGCGTAACCATGAGTCCGTCGACTCCACCGGCTCAAGGGAGCCTGAATATAAAGTTACATCAGATTGGTCGCACACTGCTACACCTAGAATCATACATCAGAGAATTCTGCTGTGAACGGCCAAGAGTCCTGGGTCCTTGGCACAGTCGGGCATGGAGGGGTGCATACAGGCTTGCCTTAGGCTCGCCTTCGGGCATGTAGTAACTAGACCACTGACCTTCAATGACTGACAGCACCACAAAATATCCGCCAATCAGTTGAAGCGGGCACTTAACTTGTGCTCCACGCTTCACACCAAATACAAATACACAATTAGAAAAGCCCCAGGTAGAACAATAAAAACATTTAAGAAAAGTGGCCCAGTACTTAAAAACAGCCCCCCATTCTGTGTAAGGTTCAAGATAGAATGATACCTATGAGGAGCGGGTCCGTGCCACGGCCGTGCTAAATAGAGCGGGCGTCCAACACCTAGACCGCTGACCTCCACTGCCTGTGGGCACCACAAAATGGCCACCAATCAATTGAAGCGGGCACTTAGCTCGTGCTCGACGCTTCACAACACATACAGGATTAGAAAAGCCCCAGGTAGAACAATAAAAACATTTGAGAAAAGTGGCCCAGCACTGAAAAACAGACCCCCATTCTGTGTAAGGTTCAGGATAGCACCTTAACTATGCAGAGAACGACTTATAGTAATTTGAAGATAGTGTTTAAATTCTAAATTTAAGTTATAACTATAACTTTTAAATCGCAAATGTTTTTGTAGGTTCTGTATGGTTTGAATGGAAAGAATAAATTATGTTTTCCTAGCTATAACGTATCTCTAACCTTGTGTTCCAAATCGTAGTATTTTGTGTTCTTTATTAATGTATCATTAAGCGGAGTATTGTACAGCAAAAGGAAGGAGAGTGTCATATAGGTGAGTGTGATAGAGTGGAGTATTCTACAGCGCAATTGAGTGCAGTGTAGAAGAATGTAGTGGGGTAGAGTGGGAAACAGTGTATTAAAGTGTTGTACAGTTGGGTTCTATAGAGTATAGTAGTGTGTTGTACAGTATAGGTGCAGAAAGTTTATGATTGAACAGTTCCGTAGATTGAGGTAAAGTCTCATACAGAAAAGTAGAGTTCAGTGGAGTTGCGTAACATAGTGTGGAGTTGTTAGACCTGACATCCTTGGCGTGGGTTTTTCCCCTATCTTTTGCCTCTGCTACATGGATTTTTGATGCTGTGCTGGATTTCGTTTTGCTGGTTTAGATGCTTTGGACACTCTGCCACTGCTAATCAGTGCCAGAGTGTAAGTGCTCCCTGTGTAAAATATCGTATTGATTGGATATACCTGATTGGCATATCTGTATCACCATGAAGTCCCTAGTAAAGTGCACTGTGTGTGCCAGGGCTGGTGATGACAGATGCTACTAGTGGGTCTGCAGCGCTGATTGCGCCACCCACCTGTGTAGCCCTAAAACAGTGTCTCAGGCCTGCCGCCGCAGGCCTGCCTGCAGTCTCCGGACTGCCATGTCCTCCTGGCCAGTGTCCACACTGACCGGGCCTAACCCTTCCCTTTTCGTACACATCAGTCATCCCTATGGAAGGCCCAAGGTACCCCCCTGGGCAGGGTGCAGTGTATGTAGAAGGTAGAGCATGTACTAGTGCAGGTAACATGTTCTGGTAGTGAACACCGGCCATTTTGTGTGTTCACTACTGCAAGGTTATCTTGTTCCATAGGCTAACATGAGGGAGGCGGGTGCCAATGGCTATCCGCCTATCTTCTCATACGAACAAGATAAGACATGAGTGTTTGATATCCCTGAGCTCAGCATTTAATAACACATCTTTTAGGAGAGATTGTTTTTAAATCCTGAGTTGGAGAACAGTACTTTTTAGAGGGTAGCTGTTCTCTTGTCTGACCCTTCTGTGTGCCTGGGCACGCTTGTGGATTGACTGTCTGGTTTGAGAGTGACAGGGGCTGGGGATCCCCCGGGAGGTTGGCTGAGTCAGCCCTCTGCTGAATGGCGACAATCGCAAGGAGAGTGGAGGGAGGAGATAGCACCTGGGATTGAATAGGGCTGTGCCTGCCTGCCACTCTGCTGGCTCCACCTCCTGCTGGGCGGCTGACGACCTTGCCCCTCGCTCTGAAAAGAATGTAGATGCCAGGAAAACAAAGTGCTCCAGCAACACCCAGAACTGGATCAGACCGGGCTCAGGACCCACTTGCACAAAGACTTCAAAGACTTCTAGGGGTATAAGTACAAGACCCCTGACAACAGATTTTTAGATTCGACCATCGAGAGGAACCTCTGCTGAAAGACGGACCGCTGAAGAACTAAAGGAAGATTGCCGTGCTGTGTGCTCTAAAGGCTGACCTGTTCTGCTGTGCAACTGAAGCTGAGGAGAAGAAGGGGTCTTGCTGTGTGCTGACCCTATCCACTTGACCAAACAAGACTTTGCTGTGTGCTGTGTCTTCAACTGAATCTCCAAGGGCCTGAGAAGAGCTGGCCTCCTGTTTCGCAACCCAGGGATAGAAAGGTTGCCAAGAACTCAAGACTCTGCTGTGTCCCACCTGCGCTGCTGTGTGCCGCAGGGACCGCGGACTGTTCTACCAAGCTTCTCAACATCTGCCTGTGAGGTGGGCTGGCTGCTCTCTGTCTTGCTGGAGAGTACCGCACCGAGCCGGGCCCGACACCGGTTGCCGCATCAAGAAGATCAACGTGCTCATCGGCACGTGCCTTGCCGCGACCCGGAGGCCTGAAGCAGATCGAGTGTCGTATTTCCCTGCTCTACGAAGCCGCGCTGTGAGTGGCTGACTCCGGTGACGTCGACATCGTCACTGGGGGCTCGTCGAGGGAGTTGTGGAATCCTTGTACCGAACAGCCCGAGGAGCGCTTGTACAACGAGCGCAGCGACACTGCCGGAGCAACGTAGCTGCCTAAAACATCGAGAGCCTACCAAGGGATTCATTCTCAGTGAGTATCGAATCACTCCAGAGACTAGAGACTAGAGACTATCATCTTACGATCCCGACCAACCAAGAAAGCGAATATTGTGTAAACCTGTGATGCTTGCCTTCAACTGTGGAAATTAGATAAAGATATATTATTTTTGATATAACTCACCTGTGTGGTCTAAGTTTGTGGTGTGCGGAGGGGGGATCATTGTGGTGTCTACGTGCAAATACCTTACACATTGCCTTGGGGATAAGCCTGTCTGCTCGAGCCAAGCTACCTAGAGGGTGAGCAGGGGTTATCTACCGTGTGTGTCCCTGTACCCTGACTAGAAGCAAGGGTCCCTATTTGGTCTAAGGTGTATACCTCTGCCAACTAGAGACCCCCAGATCTAACATTGGTGGTCAGCGGTGCGGATTAGAACCAGTATTTGCACTTGACCTGCAGTGATTCTTCGTACATCACTAATCTAGTAAGCAGTTGCATTGCACGGAGTTTTTGCGAAGACTATTCTTGGAGGATCGACGAAGCATCATGTCTCTGAATGGAGTAGGTGAGGAGTCGGAATTGCAATTTGAAGTAGAAAAGTTGCTCACATACAAGAAGAAGCAACTAAAGCAAATCTGCAAGCAGCTTGGATGCCCAGCGAAGGGCAGCGCCAACAGGACGGAGCTACAGAAAGCTGTAAGGGCCTGGTGGGAGGCCAAGAATGGCGCAACCGAGGAAACTACTGAAGGGGATGGCACACCGGAGCACGGATTTGGATCCGATGATCTGCCAGTGAATAGGCCAGCGTCTAGGGCTGGCAGCGCCCATTCCAGTAGGAGCCTCTCTCCAGAGGAGCTGGAGGAAAACCAGAGGGTTAGAGCCCATGAGATTGAACTTTTTAAGCTCAAAGCTCAAGCGGAAGAAAGGAAACTGCGCCTTGACAGTGAGAAAGAGGCGGAGGAGAGGAGGAATGCTCTCGCTTTGGAAGAGAAGAAACTCCAGTTGGCTCATGAGTTGAGCATGAGGGAGCTGGACATTAAAGCCAAACAAGTGGCGTCCAGTCCGAATGGTGGCAGCGCACAACCAGTACAGGCGGGTAAAGTATACATACCGAAAGATTTGGTGCAGAATTATCAGAGGGGTGAGGATATCTATGCATGGTTTAGATCCTATGAGCTTGCCTTGAAGATGAATGAAGTGCCTGAGAAGAGTTGGGGAGCGGGTTTGTGGAAGCATTTTGAGGCCTCTGGGAGGGATGTCTTAGCACCCTTAGAAGCAGCAGGGACCTTAACCTACCCCACGATGAAGGAGGCCTTATGCCTCAGGTATGGGCTTACACCAGAACAGTACCGCCAGAAGTTTAGGAACTTCAAGAAACTTGATTCGAGTACGTGGGTGGAGTGTGTGAGTATGTACACGCGTGCACTGGAAGGTTGGATAAAGGGCAGCAAAGTTACTGATTATGTGGGGTTGTGTCACTTGATTAGTTGGGAGCACTTGAGTAGTCTATGTGTTCCAGAGCTGCACCAGCATCTTTTAGACAGCAAGTTAACTGATCCCAGTGAGCTTGCTAAAGAGGCAGACCGCTGGACTAGCACCAGGGTCAACAAAGGGGTGGTAAGTATGCCAGCCAAGTGTGGACAGGGTCCCCAGCAGAAAGGTGGGGAGGACAAGGGTAACAGTAAGGAGTTCTCTAAAGGGCCCCAAAACAGTTCCCAGGAGAAGGAGTCCCAAGCCCCCAAGCCGAAGAGGTCTTGGCCCCCTAAGGGCAACAGACCACCGCCTACTTGCTATGCTTGTAGGGAAGTGGGGCACATCGCCCCTAAATGTCCCTAGAAACCCCCAGCACCAGCTGCTGCTCCATTCCCAGGGTTAGCTAGTGTAGCTTTGGGAGGGGATTTGATTTCCAGTGGGGAAGAGGGATTAGCTATGATGACCCTTGTCTCATTAGGAGACCAAGAGATGGTCCAGGATACCTTGATACCCGCTAACACTAAGAAATACGGGCAAAAGGTGACCATCAATGGGAGGGAGATAGAGGCTCTGAGAGACACCGGGGCTAGTGTGACATCTGTCAGGTGTCAGTGGGTGTCTGAAGAGCAAGTCATTCCCAATGTGCTCAGCCCAGTAGTGGCAGCTGACACTTCAGTTCGCCTCTGCAAGATGGCGCGTGTTCCCTTTACATGGGGGGGGAGTCTCTGGTACCTTGGAAGTCTGTGTCAGTGATGCCTTGCCGGTAGATTGTCTGTTGGGTAACGACCTGGAGAGTTCTCCATGGAAGGACGTAGAGCACAGAACTCACTTGGAGATGTTAGGACTGCCAGCGTGGATCTGTGTATCCACACGTGTCATGACAGCCAGTAAGGGTGGATTAGTAGAACTGGAGCCTGGAACGATGGCCCAGGAACCTGCCAGGAGAGGAAGGGGCAGAGGGCGCGGGAAACCGGCCCCCGCTGTTCCCACGGTCCAGGAGGAAGCAGAACCTGAGGGGGATGCCCTGGAACCTACAGGGGAGCAGGTGGCCGAACTGGGGGAGTTGTCTGAGCTGACCCATTGGCAGCAAGAGGGTGGCCCCTCCAGGGAGGAATTCTGCCAGGCTCAGAAGGAGTGCCCTTCTCTCGTCGGTGTGCGGCAGCAGGCTGCAGACCAGGCAGCAGGCCTAGGGTCCAAGGAACATTTGATTTACTGGGAGGATGACTTACTGTATAGTGAGCCTAAGTTCGCTGAGCCCGGTGCAGCCCGTGTGCTGGTGGTACCCGAGCGCTTCAGGAACTTCTTACTGGGTCTGGCTCACGACGTGCCTCTCGCAGGACATCTGGGGCAAGACAAGACCTATCACAGGCTTGTCACCCACTTCTACTGGCCCCAGATGAAGAAGCACGTCGGTACCTTTTGTAAGTCTTGCCAAACCTGTCAAGCCAGTGGTAAGAGCGGAGGGAAGGGCGTTGCGCACCTCCAGCCGTTTCCTGTAGTGAGCACCCCTTTCGAGCGGGTGGGCATTGATATCGTAGGGCCCCTGGATCCCAAGACCGCCTTAGGCAACAGGTTTATCCTGGTCTTGGTGGATCACGCCACTCGGTACCCGGAAGCAGTCCCTCTCAGGACAATCACAGCACCCGTGGTGGGCCGTGCATTGATGGGGATCTTTTCCCGCGTGGGGTTCCCCCGAGAGGTGGTCTCCGACCGGGGTACCAACTTCATCTCTAGGTATATGAAGTCTCTGTGGGAGGAGTGTGGAGTAACTTATAAGTTCACCACTCCTTACCACCCTCAAGGAAATGGGTTGGTTGAAAGGTTCAACCGCACCCTGAAAGGTATGATTATGGGCCTAGCGGAGCCCATGAGACGGAAGTGGGACGTCTTGTTACCATGCCTGTTGTTTGCCTACAGGGAGGTGCCTCAGAAGTCCTTAGGGTTCAGCCCCTTTGAACTGCTGTACGGCCACCCTGTTAGAGGACCTCTCACACTGGTGAAGGAGGGGTGGGAGAAATCCCGTGGGAAAACCCCCCAGGATGTGTTCAGCTATGTGCTGGCCATCCGCAACAAAACGCAGCGCTTCAGGAAGCTCGCTCAGGAGAACCTAGAAGCCAGCCAGGAGGAGATGAAAAGGTGGTACGACCAGAATACCACTCTGGTAGAATTTCATCCCGGGCAGAAAGTGTGGGTGATGGCGCCGGTGGAGCCTTGTGCGCTCCGTGACAAGTGGACCGGGCCATATGAGGTGGTAGAGCGCAAGAGTGAGGTGACCTACCTGATCAACATGAAGACTCCTAGGCAGCCCCTTAGAGTCTTGCATGTGAATCGCCTCAAACCCCACTTCGAGAGGTCTGAAGTGACGATGCTCATGGCTACAGACGACGGTGGGGAGGAGGATAGTGATCCTCTCCCTGACCTCCTGGCAACCAAGGAGCAAGACGGGTCAGTGGATGGTGTGGTCCTCTCGCCCACCCTGACCCCAGAGCAGCAGAGAGACTGTCGCCAGGTGTTGGGTCAGTTTGCCTCCCTGTTCTCCCTGACACCAGGTGTCACCAATTGGTGCGTCCATGATGTGGACACTGGAGATAGCCTGCCTGTGAAACAGAAGTTTTACAGAGTAGCTGACAAGGTCAGGGCCAGCATCAAGGAAGAAGTTTCCAAGATGTTGGCGTTAGGGGTAATTGAGCCCTCTAGCAGTCCCTGGGCTAGCCCAGTGGTCCTCGTTCCCAAGAAATCTGCTACACCCGGTGGCCCGTCAGAACTTCGGTTTTGCGTGGACTACCGCGGGCTCAATGCGGTCACCAGGACTGACGCGCACCCCATCCCCAGAGCTGATGAGCTCGTGGATCGGTTAGGAGCTGCCCGGTACCTCAGCACCTTCGATTTGACTTCAGGGTACTGGCAGATTGCCTTAACTGACGGGGCAAAGGAGAGGTCGGCATTTTCAACGCCAGAGGGGCACTTCCAGTTTCGAGTCATGCCCTTTGGATTGAAAAATGCCCCTGCCACCTTCCAGAGACTGGTCAACCGGGTACTGACCGGGCTGGAGCAATTCAGCGCCGCGTACCTGGATGACATTGCTGTGTTCAGCTCCACTTGGGAGGAACACTTGCAACACCTCTGTGAAGTGTTGAGGGCGCTGCAGAAGGCAGGCCTCACTATCAAGGCCAGTAAGTGCCAGATAGGGCAGGGATCAGTGGTGTATTTGGGACACCAGGTGGGGAGCGGCCAGGTGGCGCTCCTACAGGCGAAGATCGATACCATTCTGGCTTGGGAACCCCCCAAGACGCAGACAGAGGTGAGAGCCTTCCTTGGACTCACCGGGTATTACAGACGGTTCATCAAGGGATACGGCACCATTGTTGCCCCCTTGACGGAACTAACCTCTAGAAATCAGCCCAGGAAAGTGAATTGGACCGAGGCCTGTCAAACTGCTTTTGATGCCCTGAAGACTGCAATGTGCACAGCACCGGTGCTTAAGGCGCCTGACTTTTCGAGTGAGTTCGTAGTGCAGACAGACGCTTCAGAGCAAGGCGTGGGAGCAGTACTCTCACAGATGGACGACGAGGGCGGGGACCAACCCGTAGCTTTCATTAGTAGGAGGCTACTTCCCAGGGAACAGAGGTGGAGCGCTATTGAAAGGGAAGCATTTGCTGTGGCCTGGGCCCTGAAGAAGCTGAGGCCCTACCTGTTTGGGACTCACTTCCGTGTTCAGTCCGACCACAGGCCCCTCAGATGGTTAATGCCGATGAGGGGTGAGAATCCAAAACTGTTGAGGTGGTCCATCTCCCTACAGGGAATGGACTTTACGGTGGAACACCGTCCCGGTACAGAGCAAGCCAATGCTGATGGTCTGTCCAGGTTTTTCCGCCTTAGCGATGAGAACTCCCAAGAGGGTGGGTAGTTCCCCCCGCTTTCAGCTGGAGGGGACACGTGTTAGACCTGACATCCTTGGCGTGGGTTTTTCCCCTATCTTTTGCCTCTGCTACATGGATTTTTGATGCTGTGCTGGATTTCGTTTTGCTGGTTTAGATGCTTTGGACACTCTGCCACTGCTAATCAGTGCCAGAGTGTAAGTGCTCCCTGTGTAAAATATCGTATTGATTGGATATACCTGATTGGCATATCTGTATCACCATGAAGTCCCTAGTAAAGTGCACTGTGTGTGCCAGGGCTGGTGATGACAGATGCTACTAGTGGGTCTGCAGCGCTGATTGCGCCACCCACCTGTGTAGCCCTAAAACAGTGTCTCAGGCCTGCCGCCGCAGGCCTGCCTGCAGTCTCTGGACTGCCATGTCCTCCTGGCCAGTGTCCACACTGACCGGGCCTAACCCTTCCCTTTTCGTACACATCAGTCATCCCTATGGAAGGCCCAAGGTACCCCCCTGGGCAGGGTGCAGTGTATGTAGAAGGTAGAGCATGTACTAGTGCAGGTAACATGTTCTGGTAGTGAACACCGGCCATTTTGTGTGTTCACTACTGCAAGGTTATCTTGTTCCATAGGCTAACATGAGGGAGGAGGGTGCCAATGGCTATCCGCCTATCTTCTCATATGAACAAGATAAGACATGAGTGTTTGATATCCCTGAGCTCAGCATTTAATAACACATCTTTTAGGAGAGATTGTTTTTAAATCCTGAGTTGGAGAACAGTACTTTTTAGAGGGTAGCTGTTCTCTTGTCTGACCCTTCTGTGTGCCTGGGCACGCTTGTGGATTGACTGTCTGGTTTGAGAGTGACAGGGGCTGGGGATCCCCCGGGAGGTTGGCTGAGTCAGCCCTCTGCTGAATGGCAACAATCGCAAGGAGAGTGGAGGGAGGAGATAGCACCTGGGATTGAATAGGGCTGTGCCTGCCTGCCACTCTGCTGGCGCCACCTCCTGCTGGGCGGCTGACGACCTTGCCCCTCGCTCTGAAAAGAATGTAGAAGCCAGGAAAACAAAGTGCTCCAGCAACACCCAGAACTGGATCAGACCGGGCTCAGGACCCACTTGCACAAAGACTTCAAAGACTTCTAGGGGTATAAGTACAAGACCCCTGACAACAGATTTTTAGATTCGACCATTGAGAGGAACCTCTGCTGAAAGACGGACCGCTAAAGAACTAAAGGAAGATTGCCATGCTGTGTGCTCTAAAGGCTGACCTGTTCTGCTGTGCAACTGAAGCTGAGGAGAAGAAGGGGTCTTGCTGTGTGCTGACCCTATCCACTTGACCAAACAAGACTTTGCTGTGTGCTGTGTCTTCAACTGAATCTCCAAGGGCCTGAGAAGAGCTGGCCTCCTGTTTCGCAACCCAGGGATAGAAAGGTTGCCAAGAACTCAAGACTCTGCTGTGTCCCACCTGCGCTGCTGTGTGCCGCAGGGACCGCGGACTGTTCTACCAAGCTTCTCAACTTCTGCCTGTGAGGTGGGCTGGCTGCTCTCTGTCTTGCTGGAGAGTACCGCACCGAGCCGGGCCCGACACCGGTTGCCGCATCAAGAAGATCGACGTGCTCATCGGCACATGCCTTGCCGCGACCCGGAGGCCTGAAGCAGATCGAGAGTCGTATTTCCCTGCTCTACGAAGCCGTGCTGTGAGTGGCTGACTCCGGTGACATCGACATCGTCACTGGGGGCTCGTCGAGGGAGTTGTGGAATCCTTGTACCGAACAGCCCGAGGAGCGCTTGTACAACGAGCGCAGCGACACTGCCGGAGCAACGTAGCTGCCTAAAACATCGAGAGCCTACCAAGGGATTCATTCTCAGTGAGTATCGAATCACTCCAGAGACTAGAGACTATCATCTTACGATCCCGACCAACCAAGAAAGCGAATATTGTGTAAACCTGTGATGCTTGCCTTCAACTGCGGAAATTAGATAAAGATATATTATTTTTGATATAACTCACCTGTGTGGTCTAAGTTTGTGGTGTGCGGAGGGGGGATCATTGTGGTGTCTACGTGCAAATACCTTACACATTGCCTTGGGGATAAGCCTGTCTGCTCGAGCCAAGCTACCTAGAGGGTGAGCAGGGGTTATCTACCGTGTGTGTGTGTGTCCCTGTACCCTGACTAGAAGCAAGGGTCCCTATTTGGTCTAAGGTGTATACCTCTGCCAACTAGAGACCCCCAGATCTAACAGGAGTAAAGTATAATACAGTTTATAAGTGTGTCATAGAGCAGAGTGGCGTGGATTGAATTATATTGTAGTATCGTAGCATATAATCAAGTAAAGGCTTATAACCTGGAGTGACGTTTCATACAGTAGAGTTGATTGCTGTGTTGTGGAGTGTTGAAAAGTGTTGTTTAGTGGAATAGAGTGTTGTACAATTGAGTGTAAAGGCATCTCTGGTAACCCTAACTATAGCTACAGAGTAGCTACCACCACTCTGTAATATATATTGCATATTAAGCACTGTGCTTTGCAGCAAGTGCACAAGAACCCTCTAGCAAGTGCAATAATCATTAGTCATTGTGCGACTGTTATGCCTTGGAACTTGCTGGGCATACACACATCTATGTAGCAGGTGTAGTAACCCCATCAGATGATTTAAATGTAACCTGTTTCTAAACAATTAAGTAAATCAGAACTGTCACATTTGTCCTCGTTGCTAATTTCTTTGGGGGCTGTTTTTTATAAACATGCTTAGTTTGACTGTCAACCTAAGCCCTTGCCACAGCATTCTCTTTCTACTGCGAATCCTTAACTTCTAATTTATGGGTCCCGAGCGTAATAATTTCCTGCATAACGTACAGTTACGTTCTTATTATTCTCTTAGTATATATCATCTGCCTATTTATTTCGAAGCCACACTTTTGAAAGCTACATTTAAGACATTCGTAATTTTAAATTACTCCTCTTAGAGCTTTGGCATATCAGCTATAATTTACCAAACAAAATGGGCCCGATTCACAAAAGTAAACTGAGCCGAAAGTCTAGATTCATGACTTTTGGTATTAACAAAGGGCATTTACGAGTAGTAAATGCTCTTTGTGATTACCAAAAGTCGTAAAGTTAGACTTTCCTCTTATTTTACCTTTGTGAACCGGGCCCGATATACTGTAAAAAAATATTATATCATAAAAACTTGAGACAGAATTTTAATTCAAACACGTTAATCATACAGCCATATACAGTGCAATTTAATTATTTCAGAGCAATGTTTTTCCGTGTCAAAAATTGTCTTTTATATTTTCATATAAAGATATGTACTTTATATTCACTGTGAATGCAAATCAAAGTACATCATTTTCAGACGAAGTGAGTTCCTCACCTCGAGAACGCATTTGTAAACTGAATGTTTTCAATTAAATGATGCCTATAAAGACGGAGATTCCTGCGTTATTCTCAAAATGGCAAAAACATTGGACTATACATATTGCTGGCGAGACAATGCAAGAATTTAGGCATTCATAATTTCTTCCCTTGTTATCACAGATAGCCATCAAGAACACGCTGCCAATCAGCTCTATTGCAGAGTGGGACAAAAAAATGGAAGAGCTTAATATTATTATGGAAAGTGATTTGCATCTCTTATATGTCCTGATTGCAATCTTCCAGGTAATGACATTGAATGCTAATTCTAGAACTGCTGTGACTGTGGCAATAACTGTTATTACGATCAATTGTAATAAAATAACTGCAATATGGGGGCATGAATAATTCATGGTTTGCATATTGTTGCTTAAAAATGTGGGGGCAGATTTATGATATATAGAGACTAGCAAGAGGATTTTGAATATATCCAGGCAAAAACGATAATTGCCTTTTGTAACTAAATGAGTTCTTCATGTACAAGGTATTGCTAATGATGCAAGAGAAGATGTCTGAGCTCTAGGGAGACATATTTTACGGCTGTGATGAGAGGCCTTGATGGCTTTCATTAATGCACTGAGAGAAATTTATATTGAGAGAATGATTTGCTGTACAGCTATGGGACGTGATTAAAACGACGTTAAATCATATGGAGTTGATAAAGTGGCAAAAGTATATTTTCTTGCGGTATTTTTGATAGTCTTGAAACATATACATAATTTATCACAACATATATTCAAAAAGGGCTGATTAATATTTGGCAACGTTTAAGGTTTACGTTATTTCCGATATACATTATCCGCACATGTTAAGTAAAAACTTTATGATGTTTGACAGAGGTTAAACAAAGCTATTAGGTGATAGATAGATAGATAGATAGATAGATAGATAGATAGATAGATAGATAGATAGATAGATAGATAGATAGATAGATAGATAGATAGATAGATAGATAGATAGATAGGTAGGTAGGTAGGTAGGTAGGTAGGTAGATAGATAGATAGATAGATAGATAGATAGATAGATAGATAGATAGATAGATAGATAGATAGATAGATAGATAGATAGATAGATAGATAGATAGATAGATAGATAGATAGATAGATGGATGGATGGATGGATGGATGGATGGATGGATGGATGGATGGATGGATGGATGGATGGATGGATGGATGGATGGATGGATGGATGGATGGATGGATGGATGGATGGATGGATGGATGGATGGATGGATAGATAGATCGACCGACCGACCGACCGACAGACAGACAGACAGACAGACAGAAAGACAGACAGATTGATAAATAGATAGATAGATAGAGTGAGAGAGAGAGAGAGAGAGAGAGAGAGAGAGAGAGAGAGAGGTAGCACAGGAACAATTATGGCCCATGATCCGTACTTTCCAAGGCCCGTTTCCCTTCAGCAAACCTTTACAGATTTGTAATTGCATTGCAATTAAGCCTGGCGTCTTCACTAATTGTGAGACAGCTTACATTTACAGACCACTAAATGTTCAGATGGCATGTTTTATTTTTGCCTGGAATCATTTTTTTTAAATGCGTAGATACTTTAATATTTAGAAATAGGTGCATATGACACCTAATCAAATTGATAGACACACTGAAAAACATTACTGCAAAGCTATGGGTGATTTTGTTATCCCATCTTAACATCATTTTAAGGAAATCTCATAAATTCACCTAAACACATGAAAAAAGTGAAGTTATGGGTCCAAAACATTATCTAAAAATCATTTAAATTTCCAGTTATACTTCAGTAACTCAACTCAACCATAACTTGTGCCCCGATCAGGCGTTGCTTATGACCACACATTGTACATCACCATGAAGTGTTAAATGACATTATTGATTACATCAATGTTGTCATCTCAGATGACCATGGGACCGGGCAGTGAAACTTGCCCTTGAACTGCAGATCCTATTTTGAATTGTGGAACCAGTGGTACTCACAAGGAACTGTAGAAGATTCATGGTTGGAGCGATAACATAAACAATTCTTCTGTCATTTTAATTATCCGGTGCCACCTTGGCCGTCCTCACCCCCAGTCACAGATCTGGGTTTAATCCATCATCAGTCTTGAGATCACTTCCCCACACCCAGTTCAGACTCAGCCATATGCAAATCGGTCTTGACCCTGCTCCTTATGGGAACAGTCCAGCCCGAACTGCCAAGCCAGGTCTTCCCAGCACCGGAAACAAGCATCCTGGGACCGGGGTCGGGGCAACACGCATCATCAGCCAGGCTGGCTTGAATCCAGTGGCATAGTTAGCAAGGGACCCATGCCTGGGCATACCCTGCCAACTTATGGCGAACAAAGCAAACACAAGGAAATGATGGACGGAGCACCAAAACTTTTCAGACACTCACCACCAGTCACAGATCTGGGTTTAATCCATCATCGTTCTATCATGTGTGATTATCTATGTTTTAGAACCATGGAGGTCTGCGGCTCTGTTATCATGAATCATCCAAAATGTGATGATCTAGAGAGTCATAAAATGTAACCTTCTCATGCCCAATTTGAGCACTTTTTTAAGCACTAATTTCTATAAAAGCTCCTGAACTGGTTTACACCAAATGAAACAAGCACAATCCTGGAATAAAGTTATATATGACAACTTGTGTTTGATAATCAAGAAGCAAATAATCCTATAAAATGACAATGAAAATTGAGACTTTCAGAGCTGTTCCATTTTCTTGGCTCCAACTTGATGAATCTGCATAAAACTTGCCATGAAGGAACCATAATAGATGAACTTTGTTTGAAATGTTTTGTCCAAATTCCTTGAAGGGCACCAAATTTATTAGGAAACTAAAAAATGGTTTTCCTATTAAAATTCAGACTCAACCATAGCTACACTGGTATTCTCACCATCAGTGTAATATGATATATATATATATATATATATATTTTCTACTGGCGGTCGCCAGTAGATGGTTATAGTTAGGATCGAGTTTCCATAGGAAATCTGAAGATTCTATTTTGAATAACTTTGGCGCCGGTTGACGAATCCTCGCGAAATTTTCAAAACTAATGTGGTGCTCCGCTCAGCTCCTACCCTGAAAGTCTCGGGGTGATTCGTCAAGCGGGGGCTGAGAAAAAAGGGGGGTCCCGAAACGCATTTTCCCCATTCATTTTCCCATAGGACCTTTAGTCGAAGGTACAGCCCGAACGGCTGAACAGAATTATTGAAATTTGGCAAAGAGGTAGTCTTCAGGTCAGGCATGTGCCTTTTGCATATATGGTGTCAATCTGTTCAGTAGTTCCTGAGAAAATTGCAGTTAAAAGTACATAAATATCTATAAGCGCGCACCGTGGGCGCACCGTGCGCGCACCATAACGTGCGCGAGCGTAATTCTGATTGGTGGTTACATGTCAGTCAACATTCGAATCGGTCGAAATCAGGAAGTGTCGGCCGCCATTTTGTGTGTTTTGTGTGTGACAGTGAAAAACAAAGGTGGAGAACGTGAAAAGGGGGCAGGGTAGAGAGTTCCTGACCCCTAGCCTTTGTCAGGGGGTCCCTGAAGGACCCCGAAGGGTGAAAAAACGTTTCTTTTTTTAAAAAAAAATCGCGGGGTGCGCGCACGGTGAAAAACCTTAAAAAAACGAGCCATTTCATATTACAGGATACAGTCAATCTATAACTATATACATAGGTAGCTTATTGTAAAATAAATATATAAAAAATATAATAAAACATACATAACTTAGCATTTAAAAAAACCTTACAAATTCACTTAAAACACCATAGGTTTCACACACGTTATAGTTAGGAATTAGCATTTAAAAAACCTTGCAAATTCACTTAAAAAGCCATAGGTTTCACACATGTTATAGTTAGCTGGACATTTCACTCGTAAAAAACCATTGAAATTCCCCCGTTATAGTTAGTTCAGATAACTATAACTAGCGCGACCGCCACTCTATCACAAGGATGATGTCATCAGTGATGTCATGAGTGATGCCACTGTCCATGTCATGAGTGATGTAATATGTGATGTCATGAGCAGTGGATTGCGGGCGCGCGAGTTATAGTTATCTGAACTAACTATAACGGGGGAATTTCAATGGTTTTTTACGAGTGAAATGTCCAGCTAACTATAACATGTGTGAAACCTATGGTTTTTTAAGTGAATATATATATATATATATATATATATATATATATTACCTACTGGCGGTCGCCAGTAGGTAGTTATAGTTAGGACCCTGTTTCCATAGGAAATCCGCAACATTCTATTTTGAATAACTTTGGCGCCGGTCGACGAATCCTCGCGAATTTCTCAAAATAGGTGGGGCGCTACGCTCCGCTCCTACCCTAAAAGTCTCGGGGGGATTCGTCAAGCGGGGGCTGAGATAAAAGGGGGTCCCAAAACGCGTTTTTCCCATGCATTTTTCCATAGGACCTTTAGACAGGGCTACAGCCCGAACGGCTGAACAGAATTACTAGAAATTTGGCAGAGAGGTAGTCCTCAGGTCAAGGAAGTGCCTTTTGTAGGTTTGGTGTAAATCTGTTCAGTAGATTCTGAGAAAATAGCCTTTAAATCAATATATATATCTGAGCCAGCTTACGGTACGCTTACCGTAAGCTTACCGTACGCGTACGGTGGCGTGCGCGAGCGCGATTCTGATTGGCTGTTAGATCTTAGTAAACATTCGAATCGGCCGAAACCAGGAAGCGGCGGCCGCCATTTTGGGTATTTCACTCCGGTAAAAAAGAGTGATATCTTGAAAAGGGGGCAAGGGAGAGAGTTACAGACCCCCTAACATTTGTAAGGGGGTCAAAGAAGGACAGAAAAGTACAAAGAAAACATTTATTGATTTTAAAAAAAAATCGCGGGGTACGCGTACGGTAAGCTTACCGTAAGCGTACGGTAGAAAAAAAAAATAAATAAATAAATGAAATTCAGATTTAAGTGTTTAGATATTAGGGGGCTCTAAAAAGAGCCGTTGTGTTTATGAAGTGATTTTTTATTGGTACCTACAAGTAAGTACCGATGCAGAGTCTAAGGTTCAAGAGGAAGACTCTGTTCCCTTCATCATTGAAGTGCACACCATCTCCTCTATAAATGTCTTGCATGTCGTAACGCAAGTTGTTGTGGTAAATGGAACCCATACCATAGTCACGGAGGAAAGCAGAAACAGATTTGTTGACGTGCTTTCTTGCTTTGTCAATCTGCGGACAGAAATGATTGGACCAGTTCCATTTTTGCCTTTGGCATATGTTAGAAAACACAAAGGCAGTTTTAGGGAAAAGTGAAAACAGTTGTGCAAAGGTGTCCTTCATAAGCATTTCCAGACCTACCCCAGTCAAAGTGCCTAGGTCATTGCCACCACAGTGCACTATTATGAGGTCAGGGTGTTGGATTTGCATGAAGGATTTCACCAATGGCATCAATTGGTGCCACTTTAACCCTCTCTGACCAATCCATTTAATGTCTACATTTGGCAAAGCAAGGTCTCTCACCATACCTGTTTTCTCTGCAAACTTTTCACTCCAGAAGACATAGCTGTGCCCTACAATCCACACTGTGAACATCTTCAAAAGAGAACTGGATGCACTCAGGAGGTGTCTTTCAGTAGAATGGCAATATGAAAAGAAAGACAGTTTGGAAATGGAGGCATACATATTTTTTTCAAAAAAAAAGAACTGATTGGCTGTTTCATACCATTCTAGAATAAAAACTAGGCTGTATGTGTAAATTAATAGAAGCATGTTTTGTATTGGTACAGAAAAATGTGTTACCAAAGAACAGTACTATGGATTTGCTGTTAGGTTTGAAAAGTCAAGCACTCTTGCTCTGTGGAATTGAAACATTGTTTGGCGAACTTCTGACCTGACTCCACACAGCAGTGTTCCATGAGCTGTTGCTATGGTAGCAGGCAGAAGTCAAGTTGGGGGAAGGGTACTAGGCAGAAGTCAAGTTGGGGGAAGGGTACTTTTGGAAAAGGGTTGGTTTTCAACCAATAGAAATGTGTGATTACATTTGAAAAAAAGGGGGAAGCACTGAGATTTGAAACTTACATGTATATGTGTGGAAAAATAGAGGGAAACTTTGCCATTATCTGGTTCTGGTGAGAGGAGAGAGGTGTAGAGAACAGAGATCCTGGCTCTGATAATCTGCTGTTTGAGTGCCACATTTCTTTCACAACTAACTAATTTTAAAGGTGAGTTTAGAGTTTGAGAGGAGATGTATATGGTAAATTAAGAAATGAATAATAGAAATGTAATTCTTTTTGTTGTAGTTGTGTTTATTATTTTCTGTTTTGGGAGAAATTTAAATGTGAGGAACATGTAAAATAATATTTACAAGCGAGTGGGGTTTGAGGTTTCAGTCTGTAATGCAAATACATTCAGTATCACTAAGGCTGGTTGCCCTTGCTGGAGTGTAGGCAGTCACCCAGGATACACATGGTGGTGGTCTGAAAAAGCAGTCTGGACATGGGCTTTTTAAAAAATCTGAAAAGTGGATTCATAATGTGTCAGTCTGTAAAAGTGATTATCACTTGCCAAAAAAAAAGAGCAGTAAGTGTGCTTTCAAATTGGCAAAGAAATTTCGTTTTGTGACTAATGTGAAAACATGACTCTGTGTGCAAATAGGAATTACAGGCAGAGATTTATTGCGTTTTGCACTGGTGATTTCACAGTTGCATTAGTAGGAAAAAGGGGGAGCGATTTTTTGGTGCAGAAGCAGACTCTTAGCACACACCCAGCTCCTTTCTATGTATAATCATGCACAGTATTTACAAGCGAATGGGGTTTGAGGTTTCAGTCTGTAATGCAAATACATTCAGCATCACTAAGGCTGGTTGCCCTTGCTGGAGTGTAGGCAGTCACCCAGGATACACATGGTGGTGGTCTGAAAAAGCAGTCTGGACATGAGCTTTTTAAAAAATCTGAAAAGTGGATTCATAATGTGTCAGTCTGTAAAAGTGATTATCACTTGCCAAAAAAAAAGAGCAGTAAGTGTGCTTTCAAATTGGCAAAGAAATTTCGTTTTGTGACTAATGTGAAAACATGACTCTGTGTGCAAATAGGAATTACAGGCAGAGATTTATTGCGTTTTGCTCTGGTGATTTCACAGTTGCATTAGTAGGAAAAAGGGGGAGCGATTTTTTGGTGCAGAAGCAGACTCTTAGCACACACCCAGCTCCTTTCCATGTATAATCATGCACAGTATTTACAAGCGAGTGGGGTTTGAGGTTTCAGTCTGTAATGCAAATACATTCAGCATCACTAAGGCTGGTTGCCCTTGCTGGAGTGTAGGCAGTCACCCAGGATACACATGGTGGTGGTCTGAAAAAGCAGTCTGGACATGGGCTTTTTAAAAAATCTGAAAAGTGGATTCATAATGTGTCAGTCTGTAAAAGTGATTATCACTTGCCAAAAAAAAAGAGCAGTAAGTGTGCTTTCAAATTGGCAAAGAAATTTCGTTTTGTGACTAATGTGAAAACATGACTCTGTGTGCAAATAGGAATTACAGGCAGAGATTTATTGCGTTTTGCTCTGGTGATTTCACAGTTGCATTAGTAGGAAAAAGGGGGAGCGATTTTTTGGTGCAGAAGCAGACTCTTAGCACACACCCAGCTCCTTTCCATGTATAATCATGCACAGTATTTACAAGCGAGTGGGGTTTGAGGTTTCAGTCTGTAATGCAAATACATTCAGCATCACTAAGGCTGGTTGCCCTTGCTGGAGTGTAGGCAGTCACCCAGGATACACATGGTGGTGGTCTGAAAAAGCAGTCTGGACATGGGCTTTTTAAAAAATCTGAAAAGTGGATTCATAATGTGTCAGTCTGTAAAAGTGATTATCACTTGCCAAAAAAAAGAGCAGTAAGTGTGCTTTCAAATTGGCAAAGAAATTTCGTTTTGTGACTAATGTGAAAACATGACTCTGTGTGCAAATAGGAATTACAGGCAGAGATTTATTGCGTTTTGCTCTGGTGATTTCACAGTTGCATTAGTAGGAAAAAGGGGGAGCGATTTTTTGGTGCAGAAGCAGACTCTTAGCACACACCCAGCTCCTTTCCATGTATAATCATGCACAGTATTTACAAGCGAGTGAGGTTTGAGGTTTCAGTCTGTAATGCAAATACATTCAGCATCACTAAGGCTGGTTGCCCTTGCTGGAGTGTAGGCAGTCACCCAGGATACACATGGTGGTGGTCTGAAAAAGCAGTCTGGACATGGGCTTTTTAAAAAATCTGAAAAGTGGATTCATAATGTGTCAGTCTGTAAAAGTGATTATCACTTGCCAAAAAAAAAGAGCAGTAAGTGTGCTTTCAAATTGGCAAAGAAATTTCGTTTTGTGACTAATGTGAAAACATGACTCTGTGTGCAAATAGGAATTACAGGCAGAGATTTATTGCGTTTTGCTCTGGTGATTTCACAGTTGCATTAGTAGGAAAAAGGGGGAGCGATTTTTTGGTGCAGAAGCAGACTCTTAGCACACACCCAGCTCCTTTCCATGTATAATCATGCACAGTATTTACAAGCGAGTGGGGTTTGAGGTTTCAGTCTGTAATGCAAATACATTCAGCATCACTAAGGCTGGTTGCCCTTGCTGGAGTGTAGGCAGTCACCCAGGATACACATGGTGGTGGTCTGAAAAAGCAGTCTGGACATGGGCTTTTTAAAAAATCTGAAAAGTGGATTCATAATGTGTCAGTCTGTAAAAGTGATTATCACTTGCCAAAAAAAAAGAGCAGTAAGTGTGCTTTCAAATTGGCAAAGAAATTTCGTTTTGTGACTAATGTGAAAACATGACTCTGTGTGCAAATAGGAATTACAGGCAGAGATTTATTGCGTTTTGCTCTGGTGATTTCACAGTTGCATTAGTAGGAAAAAGGGGGAGCGATTTTTTGGTGCAGAAGCAGACTCTTAGCACACACCCAGCTCCTTTCCATGTATAATCATGCACAGTATTTACAAGCGAGTGGGGTTTGAGGTTTCAGTCTGTAATGCAAATACATTCAGCATCACTAAGGCTGGTTGCCCTTGCTGGAGTGTAGGCAGTCACCCAGGATACACATGGTGGTGGTCTGAAAAAGCAGTCTGGACATGGGCTTTTTAAAAAATCTGAAAAGTGGATTCATAATGTGTCAGTCTGTAAAAGTGATTATCACTTGCCAAAAAAAAAGAGCAGTAAGTGTGCTTTCAAATTGGCAAAGAAATTTCGTTTTGTGACTAATGTGAAAACATGACTCTGTGTGCAAATAGGAATTACAGGCAGAGATTTATTGCGTTTTGCTCTGGTGATTTCACAGTTGCATTAGTAGGAAAAAGGGGGAGCGATTTTTTGGTGCAGAAGCAGACTCTTAGCACAAACCCAGCTCCTTTCCATGTATAATCATGCACAGTATTTACAAGCGAGTGGGGTTTGAGGTTTCAGTCTGTAATGCAAATACATTCAGCATCACTAAGGCTGGTTGCCCTTGCTGGAGTGTAGGCAGTCACCCAGGATACACATGGTGGTGGTCTGAAAAAGCAGTCTGGACATGGGCTTTTTAAAAAATCTGAAAAGTGGATTCATAATGTGTCAGTCTGTAAAAGTGATTATCACTTGCCCAAAAAAAAGAGCAGTAAGTGTGCTTTCAAATTGGCAAAGAAATTTCGTTTTGTGACTAATGTGAAAACATGACTCTGTGTGCAAATAGGAATTACAGGCAGAGATTTATTGCGTTTTGCTCTGGTGATTTCACAGTTGCATTAGTAGGAAAAAGGGGGAGCGATTTTTTGGTGCAGAAGCAGACTCTTAGCACACACCCAGCTCCTTTCCATGTATAATCATGCACAGTATTTACAAGCGAGTGGGGTTTGAGGTTTCAGTCTGTAATGCAAATACATTCAGCATCACTAAGGCTGGTTGCCCTTGCTGGAGTGTAGGCAGTCACCCAGGATACACATGGTGGTGGTCTGAAAAAGCAGTCTGGACATGGGCTTTTTAAAAAATCTGAAAAGTGGATTCATAATGTGTCAGTCTGTAAAAGTGATTATCACTTGCCAAAAAAAAAGAGCAGTAAGTGTGCTTTCAAATTGGCAAAGAAATTTCGTTTTGTGACTAATGTGAAAACATGACTCTGTGTGCAAATAGGAATTACAGGCAGAGATTTATTGCGTTTTGCTCTGGTGATTTCACAGTTGCATTAGTAGGAAAAAGGGGGAGCGATTTTTTGGTGCAGAAGCAGACTCTTAGCACACACCCAGCTCCTTTCCATGTATAATCATGCACAGTATTTACAAGCGAGTGGGGTTTGAGGTTTCAGTCTGTAATGCAAATACATTCAGCATGACTAAGGCTGGTTGCCCTTGCTGGAGTTTAGGCAGTCACCCAGGATACACATGGTGGTGGTCTGAAAAAGCAGTCTGGACATGGGCTTTTTAAAAAATCTGAAAAGAGGATTCATAATGTGTCAGTCTGTAAAAGTGATTATCACTTGCCAAAAAAAAGAGCAGTAAGTGTGCTTTCAAATTGGCAATGAAATTTCGTTTTGTGACTAATGTGAAAACATGACTCTGTGTGCAAATAGGAATTACAGGCAGAGATTTATTGCGTTTTGCTCTGGTGATTTCACAGTTGCATTAGTAGGAAAAAGGGGGAGCGATTTTTTGGTGCAGAAGCAGACTCTTAGCACACACCCAGCTCCTTTCCATGTATAATCATGCACAGTATTTACAAGCGAGTGGGGTTTGAGGTTTCAGTCTGTAATGCAAATACATTCAGCATGACTAAGGCTGGTTGCCCTTGCTGGAGTGTAGGCAGTCACCCAGGATACACATGGTGGTGGTCTGAAAAAGCAGTCTGGACATGGGCTTTTTAAAAAATCTGAAAAGAGGATTCATAATGTGTCAGTCTGTAAAAGTGATTATCACTTGCCAAAAAAAAAGAGCAGTAAGTGTGCTTTCAAATTGGCAAAGAAATTTCGTTTTGTGACTAATGTGAAAACATGACTCTGTGTGCAAATAGGAATTACAGGCAGAGATTTATTGCGTTTTGCTCTGGTGATTTCACAGTTGCATTAGTAGGAAAAAGGGGGAGCGATTTTTTGGTGCAGAAGCAGACTCTTAGCACACACCCAGCTGCTTTCCATGTAGAATCATGCACAGTATTTACAAGCGAGTGGGGTTTGAGGTTTCAGTCTGTAATGCAAATACATTCAGCATCACTAAGGCTGGTTGCCCTTGCTGGAGTGTAGGCAGTCACCCAGGATACACATGGTGGTGGTCTGAAAAAGCAGTTTGGACATGTGCTTTTAAAAAAATCTGAAAAGTGGATTTATAATGTGTCAGTCTGTAAAAGTGATTATCACTTGCCAAAAAAAAGAGTAATAAGTGTTTTCAAATTGGCAAAGAAATTACGTTTTGTGACTATTGTGAAAAGAAATGTAGTAATATATTTAAATAAAATAAAGGATTTTTTTTTTAGTTTTTTTCAGGTATTGCTGAAGAGCAGTGAACAAAATTTAAGATGCCTACAAAATCCAGAGTTAAAAAAACCCACAAAAAAAACCTATATTTGAAGACAACTGGAGGACCAAAGTTAGTAGAAGATGCTCATGTTGGGAAAAAGAAAAAATCTTCTGGTAAGCAGACAAAACAATTTCTAAAAAATATATTCAAAAGAAGGAAAAATGTACAAAATGTCTGTACTGGAAAGAATGTTTTGAAAAGAAAAGGACAGGAAAAAATTGAGAATTTAGTTAATGCAAATATACCTTCTGCAACTGAAAAGATTTACATAAATAGAAAAACAGCGTTTAAAGAGATACGTAGAAAAATGTTTCAGAGAAGAGTTATGTCCAATTTGATAAAGGATGTGAAGAAATATAAGCAAAAGACTAAGTTTTATAAAAGAAAAAAAGAAATTGAAGCCATTGCAGCAAAGGCATTAGAATTAAAAAGGAAACTATTCATTTTAATTTTGAATAGGATGCGTACATTAGACAAAATGGTTAATGTACTGAAATCACATAGCAAAAGGAAAAGAGTAGTGAACAGAACAAACTTTTGTAAAGTGTTTTTAGGAAAGTGGATGCATAGTTCAAGTAGTGAACCTTTTTTTAATGAAGAGAGCTATTTTCAAAGTAATAGTTTGCTGCATGCAGTTGACACCAGAGGTCGTGCTTACGAAGTGAAAAATGGTTGCATAATGGAGAAGGAGATAATGGTTCCAAGAGATGAGGTACAAGTGATGGCGGATGAGGCTATGGGGAGACGTCCTAAAGCCCCAGTGTACACTTGGAATTGTAGTAGTATTTGCACTGTGCGTCGGGAATCTATTGACAAATTTCGTGAGTTTCTAAGAGAATATAGTAAAAAAAGTATAAAACAGAAGATTAAGGTGCTTCAAAGCCTGGATCCATGCAGAGTGAGAGAGAATACTGGTTTGCAGGGTCATTCTCTGGCTTGTCTATCTAGAAAAGTGTGTAATAGTGTTTTCCATCATTTTAGGATGCTGGCTGTTCATCATACTGAAATGAGAAAGTTTGTGAGACGGTTGTATTTTGCCAAAAGTCCAGCAATAAAGTTAAATGAATTGAATAGGGCTCTGTTCCGAGGAACGGTATCAGATGTAGAGAAGGTTGTTGATGAAATTCAGTTTTGTTACTTTGGTCCTGAACAAAACAGTGCAGAGAAGGACACAGTAAATGAGGAAGAAGTGGAAGAGAATGTAGAACCCTCTGTAAGTAAGACATTTAATGATCACATAACAAAATTTGCAATAATCTCTAATGAAAGACCAAATGTTACTTGTATTTGTTGCCGCAGAACTCATTATAGAAAACAAACCAGGTATGTTGATCTCTACAGAAAGAGTGAAAATGAAGATAATTATAAGTGGAAGGATTTTGCCACATATATATTTCTTGAAAATTGTTTTGAATTGGGTGAAGTTCAGCGTATTTGTAAATACTGTTACAACAAGTTAGAGGAAAATAGAATGCCGACCAGAGCTGTACATAATAATTTAGAATTGGATGCTATTCCTGCTGAACTTTCTGAATTAAATACATATGAGTCTATACTCATTCAATGTGTTCATCCGTTCCAGACCATAGTACGTATGGAGCCCAAAACTGGTAAATTACCTCCTTCAGATTTACTGAGAGGTTTAAAAGGTAGAGTGGTGTATTTGCCCTTGGATTTGAAAAAAAATATGGAAACTATTGATGCGGATACTTTGGAAACTGAACCATTAATTATTCTGGTTAATGGTGTACCTACAAAGAATAAGAAGATTTGGCAGGAGCTGGTAGATGTACGGAAAGTACAAAGAGCAAATTTGTATTTGAAAAGGAATAACAAATGGTATGAATCAATTTATATAGAAGAAGAAGAAGAAGAAGATTTACAAGAAGACACAGAAACACCAACTGGACAAATTGAAAAAGTGGACAAGTCAAAGGAAGAAGAAATTTATGAACATTTTAGTATACATCCTCTTCATTCAAAAGAAGCTATGGGAGACAATATTGATCTGTTTCAGATGAAGAAAGCAAAAGGAACTCCCGTGAGTGTATGGGAGGAGAGCTTGGAAGCTCGATGTTTTCCCCAGCTGTTTCCTAAAGGAAAAGGAGGACGATACGATGAACGTCCGGAACAGATTCCAGCTTCTGAGTATCGGACTACAAGACTATATGCTGAAGATCCCAGATTTCGACAAAGTATTCCTTATTTGTTCCATCTTTTATTTGAAAGCGACTTGTCTGCACTGTCTTATGCAGTAAATCACATTTTAAAAAGTGGAGTACATTTACAAAATGTGTCTGCTAAGGATTTTCTGGAGAAAGTGCAGCACCGAGATGATCATTTGGAAACACAACTGATCAATCTGATGGCTTGTCAGCGTGGGACAAATGAATATTGGTACCGACGCCATGGTGAATTAAAATGCATGTTACGGAATTTAGGAACACCAACATGGTTCGTTACCCTAAGCTGTGCTGAGTACGCTTGGGATGATTTACTGGATTTTCTACGAGAGGCAAATTCAAACATTAAAAACATCGAATACAAGACAGCAGGAGAACTGTGCTCATTGGATCCGGTTAATGTTTGCAGATATTTCAATCATAGATTTGAGGCTATGATGTCCTTCATCTGCAATAAAAAAAATCCACCTCTTGGAGAAGTAGTAGATTTCTTTTGGAGAAAAGAGTACCAGGCAAGAGGTGCTCCACATATTCATATGCTGTTGTGGATCAAGGATGCCCCAAAGTTTGGAACAGATACTGATGAAGCAGTGTTATCTTACATTGAAGAATATGCAACATGTGCTATACCAAAAAGCACAGAAGAGAAAAAGTTAAAGGAGCAAGTTTTACGTTTCCAAAGTCATCGGTGTGGAAAATACTGTCGATGGAAATACAAGAGCAAAGATAAATACTACACTAAATGTCGATTTGGATTTCCTAGACCTGTTCTTTCAAATGGAAGAGTAAACAGTTTTATGTCAGCTGTGAGACATACTATCACAAGAAAATCACCTAAGAATACCTACAACCTAAAAAGAAAAGAAGAATCAAAAAATATAAATGACTACAACCCAGTCATTTTATCCATGTGGAACGCTAACATGGATATACAGTATGTAGCTGACAATTCCATTGCTGTTGCTCGATATGTAACGTCTTACATTACGAAATCAGAAAAAACAGAATTGAAGGAAATGTGGGAAGAGATTTCTCACGAGAAGACTGACAGTAAGAAGCTGTACAGTTTCAGTTTGAAGATGTTATCGCATCGAGAAATTGGATCCTACGAATGTTCAGATAGGTTATCTTCTGCAAGTCTCTACTCGAAATCAAGAAGAATAATTTGGGCAAGTTTAGGCCTTGCAGCAATGAGAAATCGGGTACTGAAATCTGTTGGAGAAATTGAATATTTGGCCGAGAATGACCCAGAAAGTACAGATATTTTGAAATCAAACATGTTGGACACATATTATCCCAAGAGAAGTCAACATCTGGAGAACATGTGTCTCTATGAAGTGCTGCAGAACTACATTTATTCACGGAAAGCCGCAGAAGACATCAACAATGGAAAATATAAAGTCATTGGTGAGGAAGGATGTTTGGTAAAGCAAACAAAAGGAAGTTTGATAAATCACAGGAAGCTGAGTTGCGACACTACTGACAAGAAGGAATTTTACTACTTGGCTCTTTTACAGTTGTTTAAACCATGGCGTATAGAGGATGAACTACTGGGAGAATTTCAAAGCTATGAAGATTCTTTTAATGCTTGCAAAGACAGCATACAATGCAGTACATTCTCAAGTTATCTGCAAATGTTAAATGAAGAAATTGAACAGGAAACTACAATTGCAGCAGAAATAGCTAGAGACAGTTCTCAGGACAGCCAAAGTTCAGAAACACTCAGTCAAGATCCCCTAGGACAACCAATCGTTGAAAATGAAGCATCAATAGCCATGAATGAAGTGGAAACGGCTATGAATCAAGCTCAAGAAGAATTTATAGACTTACAAAATTTGGAAAGACAACTGAATGAAGAGCAGCAACAAATTTATGAAGAGATCAGAAAAAAAATTGATCACGGATTTCTACATGAAAAAAAAGAGTGCTCATGCACATCATTTTATCCAATCAGGATGTATGTAAGCGGACAAGCTGGAACTGGAAAAAGTTTCCTAATTAAAGTCATCAGAAGCTACCTACAGCAAAAAACGGATTCTACTTTGTCTTTTGTGGTTACTGCTCCAACTGGGTTAGCAGCATATAACATAAAAGGAATCACTTTACATCGTTTGCTAATGTTACCAGTGGAGCATGAGAACAAAATACAATACAACAAGCTAACTGGAGAAGCATCCTTGGAAGTTTCAATTGTATTGAAGAAGATGCAAGTTCTCATTATTGATGAGGTGAGCATGGTTTCAAACTTAATGCTTGCCTTTGTGCATTTAAGAATGCAGCAAATTTTGAAGACAGACTATGACATGTTATTTGGTGGAAAACACGTCATAGTTTTTGGAGATCTTTTGCAACTTACTCCAGTTAAAGGACAACCAGTGTTTAATACTGTCACACATGAAGACACGAAGAAGTCATTGGGAAGCATCGGAAATACAACTATTTGGTCCTTCTTTGAGTACAAGGAACTTACTACTAATATGAGGCAAGCAAGCGATGAAGAATATGGAAGTATTCTGAAAGATATCAGAATTGGACTACTCACAGAAGTTGGCAAAAAAGCATTACAGAATCGGCTGCTACATAATTTATTTCCAAACGAAGAAATAGTTGCAGAGAAGATATACAAGAACATTGCAGAAAACAAAAGTGTCATCTGCTTAATGCCAACTCTACGTGAATGCTCAATATTCAATGAGGAGCTTTTGAAATTGGAAAAGGAAGAGATCAGGAAATTGGAAGCAGTGGACAAAATTGAGGATGGAAGAATTACTGTCACAGTAACAGGCACACTGAAAAATAAATTGGATTCACTAGAGAAGAACATTTCCAAAACAGCTGGATTAGAAAAAAATCTATATGTTTGCATGAACTGTAGAGTATTTTTAAGGAGAAATTTGGATGTTGAAAAAGGTTTAGTTAATGGAGCTATGGGAAGAGTTGTGGGTTTTATTAATTATCAGAAAAAAGATGGAATTGAATGTTTAAAAATAAAATTTGATCAGATAGAAGAAGTTAAAGACATTTGTCGTTGTACAGTTCGTTTCATGCTTGTGAAAGACTTATATGTACGTAGGAAGCAGTTTCCGTTTTCGCTAGCATATGCTGTAACTATTCACAAGTCTCAAGGATTGACTGTAGATTGTGCATTTGTGAACATTGGTTCAACTGTGTTCAAAGAAGGTATGGCATATGTTGCTTTGTCACGAGTGAAAACATTATCAGGTTTATTCATGATAGACTTTGATGACTCAAAAGTTAGTGCTGATACAAATTGTGTAAAGGAGTATAATAGATTAAGAAGAAGCTATGCTCCTCATTTAGGTCAGTATCCTGTGTTGGAGAAACGTGTAGTTTCTCGTAAAAGGAGAAATGAGAATATCTGTAATGAAGATGTAGAGAGGAGGAAAAAAAAGAGGAGTGATGTAATTGCAAGCAAAAAGAGTAAGGAAAAAGAAGAACAGGTTGTAGGATGTCATTTTGAAAATAGCTCTGGTGTCAACTGCTACGCTAATGTAGTGCTGAATGTTGCATTTTATCTGGAAAGTTTGCAAGAGCAGATAATAGTAAATCAGGGAAAAAGATTCTGTTCTGAGCTGAGTCTCCTTTTTCAAAAGCTGAGTAATGATAAAACTCAAATAGAAAGTGCTACTGAAATTAGAAAACTTTTAGATGTATGTTCAGGACGAACACAGTTTTCTCAAAATGAACAGCAAGATGCACACGAATTTTTGATGTTTTTTCTTCAGGTACTGGAAGAAGAAGTTGCAATTGATCATGTATTTGGTCTCTCTTATAAATGGGAACATAGTTGTGAAAACTGTTATAATATATGTGGCTCTAATGTTGATAATGAAAGGTTTATTTTTTTGACATTGCCAGAGAGTAAAACAGTCACTTTTGCTAAATTAGTTAAAGATGCTAATCATAGCATGCAATGCGGTGAGTGTCAATCTGACATGTTTTCAACATTAATTTTAAAGGAATACGGACAGTATGTAATTTTAATGATGCAACGATGTAGAGCTGATGGTTCAAAATTGGATACTTTAATAAAGAAGTTTACAGGACAGCAATTATCAATTTCAGGAAAAACTTTTGTAACTGTTGCAATAATTTTCCATGAAGGACCTACTGTTACTTCTGGACATTACACAGTTTATCTTAAATGTGAAAAAGGCTGGACACTGTGTAATGATTCCCAATTGGTTTTTAAGCAACGTTTGCCTTTTGATTTAGCAAATTCCTATCTAATCTTCCTGAAACCTAAATTTTAGAGAGACTTGGCAAGATCTGGACAAAACAATTTTACCATTTTATTGGATTACCATTGGAATTTTCAAAAATAAAGATTTTTTAAATTATCATTTGGCCTAATGGAAAGATAACCAATTGTAATGTGGACTTTTTTAATTTTTAATGAAACTTTCGAAAACCAAAAATTTAGAGAAAATCGGTAACATCTACACAATTTAAATTTTGGAATGTTATTGGAGTGCCATTGGAAATTTTTTCAAAAAAGATTTTTTGAATTACTATTTGGCCATGTGGAAAGGTAACCTATTCTATTGTGGACTTAATAAATTATTAATAAATCTTTCGGGAACCAATATGTTACAGAGAATCGGTGAGATCTGTACAAATAAAACTTTAAAATTTTATTGGATTACCATTGGAAATTTAATCAAAAAAGAATTTTAAAATTAGTATTTGGCCTAAAGAAAATGGAACCAGATGTATTGTGGAGTTATTTGAGATATAATATTGTGATTATACTTCTGAAACAAAAATATCAGACGGTATTTTAAAGAAATAAGTATTGATATTAGATGATATTTTTTTAGAATATTATGCATTTCTATAATGTTAAGTTTAAGTAAAAAGAGATTCTGGGCTTTTTTAATACAATCTTTGAGATTGTTATTTTTTTTTTGCCCGCTGTTAAATGATGAATGCAATTGCTTTCACAATTTATAGTGAAATGCAATATATTCTGAAAACAGCAAAAATAAGGCAAAAATATTTTTTGATAAATATGTAAATATGTGTACTGTATTTTAAAATGTTTTAAAAATATTAATACTTTTTTCTTTTTTTTCAGATTGATATAGAAAATTTTCGAAAACTAGAACCATTTTTAAAGCAATTTTTTTAAAAAACAAATGAATAAATATTTTTTGGAGTGGGTATGGTAAGTCAATAATAATAATTGTAGTCTCTCAAGGACCTTGTAATGTGATAATTGATTTTTAGTGTTTTTAAAAAAAAAATAATAATAATTACGCGCACCGTACGCGTACGGTAAAAAAATAAATAAAAAAAGTTTTTAAAAACATATATAAAAAAAAGATGAAAGATAAGGTTGGCTCTTAAAAGAGCCGTTGTGTTCATGCAGGGACAGAGGAAAGAAAGATTGGGAATATTAGACGGTACGACAAGTGTGCTGATCTATTTTACTGTTCACCAGGGAAACACTGGTCTCCCTATAAGTAATTAGATCGTGACAAGTGGCGCACCGTACTTCAACCCTCGCAAACCGAGGGTTAATTTCCAGAGGGCCAGAAAAAGGAGATGCTCCCCCCACAGATAAGGGCTCACCTGACCTGCAGAAGAAGGAGTCGGCTCTGCAGATGATGGTCCAGGCTGAGCTGCTGTGGATGTGCTTGGTTGACTTACTGAAGGGTTACCTCCAGTAAGTCGAGCATGTGTCCTTCTGTGTACATCCTTGAGGTGTCTCATCATGGTATGATTCCCAAAGGAATACTTCCTGTCAGGATTACCTCTTGAAAGTACACGCTTACACAGCTTACAAGTTACTAAGGGTGCATTTACCTTTTGCTGGCCTTCAGGAAAAGTAAAATAATCCCATACATAAGAGGTCTTTTGTTTCCTCGCTCTCTGCCTCAAGGTAGTGCTGCTAGTGCTAGCCTCACTCTCAGAAGGGCTCTGCTGTTCTGCCATCGTATCACAAAGACAACCCAGCTCCTTCTCCTAAGGGATCACAAGCAGAAATGAGGGGAATGGGTGTGGTGTAGGAGAGTTCTAGAACTGAAAGTAGTTTCAACCAATCAAAAGTTGTGTTTCATGATCACATGACCTACCGTACGCTTACGGTACGCTTACGGTACGCTTACGGAAAAAGTACGCATGCGCGTAAAAAAGACACGCGCTTGCGCGCATGCGCTTAACAGTCACTCCCCAACACTTCCGCGTAACGTGCGCGTGTAGCGTACACGCGTACGCGTCCCACGCGGAGTACGCGCGGCTACGCAAATTCCGTAAATATACGCAAACAGCGTAGATAAATTACGGACGTTGCGTAAACCGTACGCTTACCGTAAGCTTACGGTACGCGTACTAAAAAAAAAGAAAAAATGTACTGCAAATAAATTTTACATGTTTATTTTATAAAATATATTAAAAAAAACATATTAAAGAATTTTAAAAATTTAACCATAGTCTTTATAAAAGGATAGAAAATTAAAATAAAAATATGTTTAAAAAAATAGAAGAAAAAAAAAAAATTAGCATTTAAAAAACCTTGCAAATTCACTGAAAAAACCATGGGTTTCACACACGTTATAGTTAGGAATTAGCATTTAAAAAACCTTGCAAATTCACTGAAAAAACCATGGGTTTCACACACGTTATAGTTAGGAATTAGCATTTAAAAAACCTTAGAAATTCAATGAAAAAACCAAAGGTTTCACACATGTTATAGTTAGCTGGACATTTCACTCGTAAAAAACCAATGAAATTCCCCCGTTATAGTTAGTTCAGCTAACTATAACTCGTGCGCCCGCAATGCACTGCTGATGACGTCACATATTACATCACTCATGACATGGTCAGTGACATCACTCATGACATCACTGATGACATCTCAAATGACATCACTGATGACATCACTTATGACATCATCCTTGTGATAGAGTGGCAGACCTCCTCTTCCCCTAATATAACCTTTGATACACACATTCAAAAATAGAAATTACAATTTTAAAAACAATGGACATACCAATACCAGTTACAACAACCTATACAGTAATTCTAAGATCCAAATACACATCCACTCATTCACCAACAGTCCTATACAGTCACTCATACATGTACTCACTCATCATATGTACTCATACACGTAAACACCCTGTTACACAATGCCACTCATCCATAGAGGTACTCACACACATAGTCACTCATGCTAATAAAGAATCAAACATACATTTACTTGCATATACAGTTATACACACACCGCCACACTTACTTCTACAGAAACTTACACCTACTTAGTCTTTTAAACAATCACTTATAGAAACACATACTTATTCATACAGGAACTCTTCCAATCTCTCACTCTCACATATACTCGCTTATATACACCAATAGTGACATATACTAGTTTAAAACATATGTAGTTACTCATAGAGACACTATTGAGACAGTCATTCACTCACTAACACACCCATGCACACACTCATCCACCCATAGAGTCCTGCACACATGCTGTCTTCAACACATACAAAGAGTGAGTCATTCATTCATGCACCTATGCACTACGTAATACCCCCCACCGAACCATACAGACATCAGACACTGATACTCAAAAAACCAACTAATAACCTATATAGACACTCATGTAGCTACTCACCAACCCATGCAGCCACTTATACACAAAGTGAGAGACTGATACAGATATTTACATATTTAAACATTACTCACTAAGCCATGTATTCACTAAGATACACTTAATCAGTCAGTTATACAATCAATTTTTCAAAAACAATTCATCCATTTAGACACTTATATACCCATTTATTCTTCCATCGACCTTGAGATATACATATATAAAACATATGTAATTTTCAGAAAAACACACATTCTCTGGATGATGTCATCAGTGATGTCATCAGTGATGTCATTTGAGATGTCATCAGTGATGTCATGAGTGATGTCACTGACCATGTCATGAGTGATGTAATATGTGACGTCATCAGCAGTGCATTGCGGGCGCGCGAGTTATAGTTAGCTGAACTAACTATAACGGGGGAATTTCATTGGTTTTTTACGAGTGAAATGTCCAGCTAACTATAACATGTGTGAAACCTTTGGTTTTTTCATTGAATTTCTAAGGTTTTTTAAATGCTAATTCCTAACTATAACGTGTGTGAAACCCATGGTTTTTTCAGTGAATATATATATATATATATATATATATTCACCACAAATCGACCTTGTTTTCCGGAATCCGTGTCCCATAGGCAGGTGGTGAGTAAAAACCGAGCAGGTCTCCCGGTAAATCAATAGGCTTACAGCGTCTTCTTCACAGAAGGACTCACACTCAGGAGGGAGAATTGACTGTTTATTTAGGCACTCGTAACGCGTTTCGTCAGTGAAACTGACTTGATCACACGAAGTGTACACAAAATGGGAGGTGTTTACATAGCTGGGAAAATAAACGACAGACAAAAGTTTGTCTAGTGGTGCCTGTAACTTTGGCGGCCATTACTAAATGTCGAAAAAGTAATGCCAGATTATACAATTACATGACGATATAGCTGGTTACATGCTATACCAAAGAAATCAATGTATACCTTAATGTCCAAAGATAAATATACAATAGTGTATCAACATGATGGACTGGAAACCAGCTATTTGTAGACATTATGATTGGCATAGTGCCATGCATTAAACACGCTATCAACTGTAGTACTCTTACTAATAGCATAAATTAGCATGCGTTTGTAATGCAACTTGAAATTAAATACACAAATAGTGTGTCATCGCTAGTATTCTGCATCACTAATCGACAATTAAGTAGAGGCAATTAATCTGGTGCACAAAAATTACCCCGAATTGAGATGCACAGGTTGTCACATAACGTGCTTTATACTTGTATATACATGCCACTACCTTACATAAGTAATCACATAAATGCGTATAGTACTTTAGAATTATATATACATATTTAAGCCTTTAGAAAGGAAACGTATACGGCATAGTGCCCATTGTATATTGTACACCACAAACTTCTGGTTAGAGCAAAGAAAGGAAAAGCCGTGTCTGCATCACAGTTATACACTGTTGCAATGTCAATTGCCTCCAGGATCAGACAAAGTTCTAAAAACACCAGCACTGTACCACCTCCGTTGCAAAACAATAGTGCTCAAAATAAATCATGAAATCACCAATAAAGGAAGTATAAAGAAAGAATGTAGAAATAGAGTTCTTTCCTTACTGTACCCACAGAACCGGGAAGAAAAGGGTAGGGTAACCGGTACGGATGAGAATAATCCGATAAGATGGCGACCCTTCCGTTCCTCCTGTGCAACAAAAGAAGAGAGAAAAAGGGGGGAATTATGCCCAACATCCTAAGAAAAAAGCATAAGTTAAAATTGCACATATTTTTACTATTACGGCATAGTATCTATAAATGGCTAAAAAACACTCATATTTAAACAACCAGCAATCGGACATGCATAACCCCAAAGGGGTTGTGCAAACGGAAAAACAGAAGGCACATATAAAACAGTAATCAGTCTTCATGTAGGTGTACACTCAGTTCTTCGTCCAAATTGTGTCCCTTAGGGAACTTAGTTTCCAATACAATTATCCATTTGGATTCACGTTTGCGGAGTAATAAAGTTCTATTACCCCCTCTTGGGCCAAGGTGGACTTGTTCGAGGACGAAGTAACTTAACAGGGAGCTGTTAGATAGATGGAAAAGGTCAAAGTGTCTCGCAATGGGATAGTTAGTATCTTTCTTATTGATGGCCCGCATATGTTTCAATACTCTTTTCTTAGCCACACATGTAGTGCTCCCCGCATACCACAGTTTGCATGGGCATTTCAATACATAAACACAAAAGGACGTACTACAAGTTAGAAATTGGTTGATCATTTTAGGTGTAATTTGCCCAGGAATATTCACAGTTTTGGTCATATGGCTATTGCGACATGCCTTGCAGTGGCCGCAGGGATAAAAACCAGTAAGATTCTGTACATTGCCAGATGTTCTGGAAGTAACATCATTGTGCACCAAAAGATCTCTTAGACTGCGACCTTTCCTGTAGGTTATTCTGGGTCTGTTTTCAAATGTATGGCCAATAATAGGATCACTCTGCAGAATCTTCCAATTATTGGTTAGTATTCTGTGTATTTGTTCGGAGTTACCACTAAAAGCGAGTATCACTCTATTGGTGCCCTCTGTGGAATTTTCTGTGCTATCCGTATCCGTAGATAGAGTTTGAGCATGGTCTATGGAATTGACTTTAGTAATGGCTTTATTAAGGACCCATTGAGGATAGCCTCTTTCCCTGAATCTCTTGATCATGACTTCCTTCTCACGGTGGAATGCGTCATTGGTGCTACAATTTCTCCTCGCTCTTAGCAGCTCTCCATATGGAATACTCCATTTGAGTGGCTCTGGGTGGCTGCTAAGAGCGTGAAGAAGTGTATTGCCCGCCGTAGCCTTGCGAAACAGACTAGTATGTAGTCTGTCTCCTTGGGGTTTAATCAGTAGGTCTAAAAACTCCACTGAGTGCTTACTCATGTTACTGGTAAGGGAGATGTTATGATCATTGATGTTGAGTTTATCTATAAATCGGTGTCAGTCCAGATAACAAAAAGGTCATCAATGTATCGCAACCAAATTTTGACTTTACTGAAAGAATCGAGGAGTGTGTTGTCTTTCCTGATGTCCTCCTCCCATTTCCCCATAAATAAATTGGCAAAACTTGGGGCAAAACAAGTCCCCATCGCTGTACCGAGGGTCTGTTTATAAATGATGCCATCAAACATAAAAATGTTGTTGGTAAGACATAGATGCATCATTTGAAGTACCATGTTCGTATGTTCAAGAAATTCAATTGGTCTTTTGCTCAGATAGTATTTACATGCTTGCATATCTTGTGTATGGTCAATAATGCTATACAGAGAATTAACATCAAGTGTTAGCATGAGATCATTGGGTTCCCATTTGATGTTATTAAGTTTGAGTAAAAAATCTTTACTATCCTTGACATAGGAAGGGAGTTCAACAACATATTCACGCAAAAAATGATCAACATATTTCGATACATGTTCAAAAGTGCTGCCTATAGATGACACAATGGGTCTCCCAGGGGGTACTTTCGAGTAATTGTGAACTTTGGGGAGAAGATATAAAACAGATAGTCTTGGGTAATCACGTTTTAGGTAACAATACTCTTCCCATGAAATGTAACCTTTTTCCTCCCAAAGTTTAAGTTTGGCCCAGATATCAAAAATACTGGCATTGTACATGTCAATGTTTGATTGCATATAAAATCTGGTATCACTAAGTTGTTTCCGTGCTTCCTCCATGTACATTTGCTTTGCCCACAAGACAATGTTGCCCCCCTTATCTGCGGGGCGTATAACAATATTGGGATCCTCAGCCAATGTTTTTAAGAAAATTTTTTTGTTCAATAGATAAATTGAACTGTACATTTCTGATTTTATTTTTCTGGTGTTTTAATTTTAATAGAGACTGAGTCACCATCTTTGGAATGTATCTATGTTGTCGTGGGGAAGATTGGGGTAGAAAATGGACCGGGGTTTGAATTTGGTGGACACCGCCAAGTCGGTGGGAATGTCCAGCTCTACTGGTTCGCTGGAAATACTAACCGGTGTCTCATTACCCATGGCTAGAACCTGCATATCACGCAAGATATCTGCATCTGCAATGTTCAGATTATACAAAGAACGACCAGCCTCTTCATTTATAGAGCATTGATTAGTCTGATCCCGTTTGTAAAGGAAATGCCATTTCCTCAGTTTGGCTTTACGAATAAATCTGTGTCTTGTTTCCCATGGGCTCCTTTGTGTTGTTTTGATTCCCTTTGTTTTCTTCTTTTGCGTCTTTGTTTACTCCTGCCCTCCCTCTTCCTCTTCCATGGCCTCTGCCTCGTGGTGTTCTTCCCCTTCTCGGTGGTGACTGCGCGTTCGATCTTGGTACTTGTCGGCCTTTTCGTAAGACCCGGAACTCGTCTAAAAAAGTAGCCGTTCGGGTAGTAGGTGGTCTTTCTAATGATGAACTTGTAGTGGAGACTGAAATATCTGTATCCGATCCATTGGTTTCTGGAATTAAGGAGACCACTTCTTTCTCCACTGGCTGTGTTGATTCAACATTAGGTGGTAGGTCATTGTACAAGTGATCATATTTATGACTGTATGTTAGTATCCGGCCGGATTCGTAGTCCACGCAGTCTCTGTGGAGTTTTCTCTGCTTCCGATTCTTTATGTCCTCTTCGTGTTGTTGAAGTTTGGGTTTGAGGTCTGTCATACATTTCTGTATCATGTCTTGTTCACTACATTTAGATAGATCTGTTTCAATAGTACTGATTTCAGACAGAATCAATTCCCGGTCTTCCCATGCGTATTTTATAAGTATGTTCAACATATTTCTAGAACTGTTGGCTGAGTTTTCTTGCCAGTCCTGCAGCATGCGTGGATTCTGAGACTCATATGAAGGCATGATATAAATTCTTAAACCCCTCGGGACCATTTGTTTATCCACATAGTCCTGTAGAGAAATGGCCTCCCACCGCTTTGCAGTTTCTGATTTTTTAAGTTTTTCCAAGCGTTTCAATTTTACACTCAATGAAGTATCCATAGGTTGTATTGGTTTCGAGAAACTATTCCCTACACCAGGAGTACGTGCTAGCAGGGTTATCGCTGCCGCCCGTCGTTCCGCTTCCGTATCCATGCTGGTGTTCAACTGGTTCAGTGAGACAATTGACCACTTGCACCAAGTGGTCGTGCGTAATTAAATTCAAGTAAAGGCACTTTGCAAAAAACTGTCGTTTTCCCTCCCCCTCCACTTAGTTGGAGGTTCCTGCTGCGCAATATATTAGGATACAATATCCAAGTGGTTCACAGGCTTAGCGGTTTGCATGCCACGTTATATTATTGTTTCTCGTTGCTATGTCCAATGCTTCATGTTGGTACATAGGTTACTCTTATGATATGCAACGTTGATCCAAAATAACATGTACATGTGATGCAGCCAAGATGTCACAACAGGGAAACAGAGAGTGTCTCCTAAAGCAATGTGAGTAGGAGGGGCAGGGTACGCTTGCTCCCAAACGCTATCCGCCACCCACCTCGCATACGCTCCCCGTTTGGGAAAAAGAGACACTCACCTCCTGAAGGCTGCAAAAAGCCGCGCAGTCCCGGGCCATATATATATATATATATATATATATATTACCTACTGGCGGTCGCCAGTAGGTAGTTATAGTTAGGACCACGTTTCCATAGGAAAACCTCAACATTCTATTTTGAATAACTTTGGCGCCGGTCGACGAATCCTCGCGAATTTCTCAAAATAGGTGGGGCGCTACGCTCCGCTCCTACCCTGAAAGTCTCGGGGGGATCCGTCAAGCGGGGGCTGAGATAAAAGGGGGGTCCCAAAACGCGTTTTTCCCATGCATTTTTCCATAGGACCTTTAGAACGAGCTACAGCCCGAACGGCTGAACAGAATTACTCAAAATTTGGCAGAGAGGTAGTCCCTAGGTCAAGGAAGTGCCTTTTGTAGGTTTGGTGTAAATCTGTTCAGTAGATTCTGAGAAAATAGCCTTTAAATCAATATATATATCTGAGCCCGCTTACGGTACGCTTACCGTACGCTTACGGTAAGCGTACGGTGGCGTGCGCGAGCGCGATTCTGATTGGCTCTTAGATCTTAGTAAACATTCGAATCGGCCGAAACCAGGAAGCGGCGGCCGCCATTTTGTGTATTTCACTCTGAAAAAAAAGAGTGAAAACAAGGAAAGGGGGCAATGAGGAGAGTTACAGACCCCCTAACAATTGTAAGGGGGTCAAAGAAGGACGGAAAAGTACAAAAAAAACATTTATTGATTTTAAAAAAAATCACGGGGTACGCGTACGGTAAGCTTACGGTAAGCGTACGGAAAAAAAAATAAAAATAAATAAATGAAAAGCAGATTTAAGAGTTTAGAAATTAGGGAGCTCTAAAAAGAGCTGTTGTGTTTATGAAGTCATTTTTTTAGTGGTACCTACAAGTAAGTACCGATGCAGAGTCTAAGGTTCAAGAGGAAGACTCTGTTCCCTTCATCATTGAAGTGCACACCATCTTCTCTATAAATGTCTTGCATGTCATAACGCAAGTTGTTGTGGTAAATGGCACCCATACCATAGTCACGGAGGAAAGCAGAAACAGATTTGTTGACGTGCTTTCTTGCTTTGTCAATCTGTGGACAGAAATGATTGGACCAGTTCCATTTTTGCCTTTGGCATATGTTGGAAAACACAAAGGCAGTTTTAGGGAAAAGTGTAAACAGTTGTGCAAAGGTGTCCTTCATAAGCATTTCCAGACCTACCCCAGTCAAAGTGCCTAGGTCATTGCCACCACAGTGCACTATTATGAGGTCAGGGTGTTGGATTTGAATGAAGGATTTCACCAATGGCATCAATTGGTGCCACTTTAACCCTCTCTGACCAATCCATTTAATGTCTACATTTGGCAAAGCAAGGTCTCTCACCATATCTGTTTTCTCTGCAAACTTTTCACTCCAGAAGACATAGCTGTGCCCTACAATCCACACTGTGAACATCTTCAAAGGAGAACTGGATGCACTCAGGAGGTGTCTTTCAGTAGAATGGCAATATGAAAAGAAAGACAGTTTGGAAATGGAGGCATACATATTTTTTTAAAACAAAAAGAACTGATTGGCTGTTTCATACCATTCCAGAATAAAAACTAGGCTGTATGTGAAAATTAATAGAAGCATGTTTTGTATTGGTACAAAAAAATGTGTAACCAAAGAACAGTACTATGGATTTGCTGTTAGGTTTGAAAAGTCAAGCACTCTTGCTCTGTGGAATTGAAACATTGTGTGTCGAACTTCTGACCTAACTGCACACAGCAGTGTTCCATGAGCTGTTGCTATGGTAGCAGGCAGAAGTCAAGTTGGGGGAAGGGTACTAGGCAGAAGTCAAGTTGGGGGAAGGGTACTTTTGGAAAAGGGTTCGTTTTCAACCAATAGAAATGTGTGAATACATGTGAAAAAAAGGGGGAAGCACTGAGATTTGAAACTTACATGTATATGTGTGGAAAAATAGAGGGAAAGTTTGCCATTATCTGGTTCTGCTGAGAGGAGAGAGGTGAACACAACAGAGATCCCGGCTCTGATAATCTGCTGTTTGAGTGTCACATTTCTTTCACAACTAACTAATTTTAAAGGTGAGTTTACAGTTTAAGAGGGGATGTATGTGGTAACTTAAGAAATGAATAATAGAAATGGGAATTGTTTTTGTTGTAGTTACACATGGTGGTTTCATAATGTGTCAGTGTGTAAAAGTGATTTACACTTGCCCCGAAAAAAAAAAGAGCAGTAAGTGTGCTTTCAAATTGGCAAAGAAATTTCGTTTTGGGACTAATGTGAAAACATGACTCTGTGTGCATAGAAGAATTATAGGCAGAGATTTATTGCGTCTTGCTCTGGTGATTTCACAGTTGCATTAGATGGAAAGGGGGAGCGAATTATTGGGGGAAGAAGCAGAGGCTTAGCACACACCCATGTCCTTGCCGTGTATAGTCATGCACAGTATTTACAAGCCAGTGGGGTTTTCAGGTTTAAGTCTGTAATGCAAATACATTCAGCATCACTAAGGCTGGTTGCCCTTGCTGGAGTGTAGGCAGTCACAGAGAATGCACATGGTGGTGGTCTGAAAAAAAAACAGCTTGGACACGTGCAATTAAATAAATCAAAAATAGTGGTTTCATAATGTGTCAGTCTGTAAAAGTGATTTCAAATTGTAAAAAGAGATTTTCACTTGGCCCGAAAAAAAAAAGAGCAGTAAGTGTGCTTTGAAATTGGCAAAGAAATTTCGTTTTGGCACTAATGTGAAAACATGACTCTGTGTGCATAGAAGAATTATAGGCAGAGATTTATTGCGTCTTGCTCTGGTGATTTCACAGTTGCATTAGATGGAAAGGGGGAGCGAATTTTTGGGGGAAGAAGCAGAGGCTTAGCACACACCCATGTCCTTGCCGTGTATAGTCATGCACAGTATTTACAAGCCAGTGGGGTTTTCAGGTTTAAGTCTGTAATGCAAATACATTCAGCATCAGTAAGGCTGGTTGCCCTTGGTGGAGTGTAGGCAGTCACAGAGAATGCACATGGTGGTGGTCTGAAAAAAAAACAGCTTGGACACGTGCAATTAAATAAATCAAAAATAGTGGTTTCATAATGTGTCAGTCTGTAAAAGTGATTTCAAATTGTAAAAAGAGATTTTCACTTGGCCCGAAAAAAAAAGAGCAGTAAGTGTGCTTTCAAATTGGCAAAGAAATTTCGTTTTGGCACTAATGTGAAAACATGACTCTGTGTGCATAGAAGAATTATAGGCAGAGATTTATTGCGTCTTGCTCTGGTGATTTCACAGTTGCATTAGATGGAAAGGGGGAGCGAATTATTGGGGGAAGAAGCAGAGGCTTAGCACACACCCATGTCCTTGCCGTGTATAGTCATGCACAGTATTTACAAGCCAGTGGGGTTTTCAGGTTTAAGTCTGTAATGCAAATACATTCAGCATCACTAAGGCTGGTTGCCCTTGGTGGAGTGTAGGCAGTCACAGAGAATGCACATGGTGGTGGTCTGAAAAAAAAACAGCTTGGACACGTGCAATTAAATAAATCAAAAATAGTGGTTTTATAATGTGTCAGTCTGTAAAAGTGATTTCAAATTGTAAAAAGAGATTTTCACTTGGCCCGAAAAAAAAAAGAGCAGTAAGTGTGCTTTGAAATTGGCAAAGAAATTTCGTTTTGGGACTAATGTGAAAACATGACTCTGTGTGCATAGAAGAATTATAGGCAGAGATTTATTGCGTCTTGCTCTGGTGATTTCACAGTTGCATTAGATGGAAAGGGGGAGCGAATTATTGGGGGAAGAAGCAGAGGCTTAGCACACACCTATGTCCTTGCCGTGTATAGTCATGCACAGTATTTACAAGCCAGTGGGGTTTTCAGGTTTAAGTCTGTAATGCAAATACATTCAGCATCACTAAGGCTGGTTGCCCTTGGTGGAGTGTAGGCAGTCACAGAGAATGCACATGGTGGTGGTCTGAAAAAAAAACAGCTTGGACACGTGCAATTAAATAAATCAAAAATAGTGGTTTCATAATGTGTCAGTCTGTAAAAGTGATTTCAAATTGTAAAAAGAGATTTTCACTTGGCCCGAAAAAAAAAAGAGCAGTAAGTGTGCTTTGAAATTGGCAAAGAAATTTCGTTTTGGCACTAATGTGAAAACATGACTCTGTGTGCATAGAAGAATTATAGGCAGAGATTTATTGCGTCTTGCTCTGGTGATTTCACAGTTGCATTAGATGGAAAGGGGGAGCGAATTATTGGGGGAAGAAGCAGAGGCTTAGCACACACCCATGTCCTTGCCGTGTATAGTCATGCACAGTATTTACAAGCCAGTGGGGTTTTCAGGTTTAAGTCTGTAATGCAAATACATTCAGCATCACTAAGGCTGGTTGCCCTTGGTGGAGTGTAGGCAGTCACAGAGAATGCACATGGTGGTGGTCTGAAAAAAAAACAGCTTGGACACGTGCAATTAAATAAATCAAAAATAGTGGTTTCATAATGTGTCAGTCTGTAAAAGTGATTTCAAATTGTAAAAAGAGATTTTCACTTGGCCCGAAAAAAAAAGAGCAGTAAGTGTGCTTTGAAATTGGCAAAGAAATTTCGTTTTGGCACTAATGTGAAAACATGACTCTGTGTGCATAGAAGAATTATAGGCAGAGATTTATTGCGTCTTGCTCTGGTGATTTCACAGTTGCATTAGATGGAAAGGGGGAGCGAATTATTGGGGGAAGAAGCAGAGGCTTAGCACACACCCATGTCCTTGCCGTGTATAGTCATGCACAGTATTTACAAGCCAGTGGGGTTTTCAGGTTTAAGTCTGTAATGCAAATACATTCAGCATCACTAAGGTTGGTTGCCCTTGGTGGAGTGTAGGCAGTCACAGAGAATGCACATGGTGGTGGTCTGAAAAAAAAACAGCTTGGACACGTGCAATTAAATAAATCAAAAATAGTGGTTTCATAATGTGTCAGTCTGTAAAAGTGATTTCAAATTGTAAAAAGAGATTTTCACTTGGCCCGAAAAAAAAAGAGCAGTAAGTGTGCTTTGAAATTGGCAAAGAAATTTCGTTTTGGCACTAATGTGAAAACATGACTCTGTGTGCATAGAAGAATTATAGGCAGAGATTTATTGCGTCTTGCTCTGGTGATTTCACAGTTGCATTAGATGGAAAGGGGGAGCGAATTATTGGGGGAAGAAGCAGAGGCTTAGCACACACCCATGTCCTTGCCGTGTATAGTCATGCACAGTATTTACAAGCCAGTGGTGTTTTCAGGTTTAAGTCTGTAATGCAAATACATTCAGCATCACTAAGGTTGGTTGCCCTTGGTGGAGTGTAGGCAGTCACAGAGAATGCACATGGTGGTGGTCTGAAAAAAAAACAGCTTGGACACGTGCAATTAAATAAATCAAAAATAGTGGTTTCATAATGTGTCAGTCTGTAAAAGTGATTTTAAATTGTAAAAAGAGATTTTCACTTGGCCCGAAAAAAAAAGAGCAGTAAGTGTGCTTTGAAATTGGCAAAGAAATTTCGTTTTGGCACTAATGTGAAAACATGACTCTGTGTGCATAGAAGAATTATAGGCAGAGATTTATTGCGTCTTGCTCTGGTGATTTCACAGTTGCATTAGATGGAAAGGGGGAGCGAATTATTGGGGGAAGAAGCAGAGGCTTAGCACACACCCATGTCCTTGCCGTGTATAGTCATGCACAGTATTTACAAGCCAGTGGGGTTTTCAGGTTTAAGTCTGTAATGCAAATACATTCAGCATCACTAAGGCTGGTTGCCCTTGGTGGAGTGTAGGCAGTCACAGAGAATGCACATGGTGGTGGTCTGAAAAAAAAACAGCTTGGACACGTGCAATTAAATAAATCAAAAATAGTGGTTTCATAATGTGTCAGTCTGTAAAAGTGATTTCAAATTGTAAAAAGAGATTTTCACTTGGCCCGAAAAAAAAAAGAGCAGTAAGTGTGCTTTCAAATTGGCAAAGAAATTTCGTTTTGGGACTAATGTGAAAACATGACTCTGTGTGCATAGAAGAATTATAGGCAGAGATTTATTGCGTCTTGCTCTGGTGATTTCACAGTTGCATTAGATGGAAAGGGGGAGCGAATTATTGGGGGAAGAAGCAGAGGCTTAGCACACACCCATGTCCTTGCCGTGTATAGTCATGCACAGTATTTACAAGCCAGTGGGGTTTTCAGGTTTAAGTCTGTAATGCAAATACATTCAGCATCACTAAGGCTGGTTGCCCTTGGTGGAGTGTAGCACTGTGGACATGGGCTTTTTAAAAAATCTGAAAAGTGGTTTCATAATGTGACAGTTTGTAAAAGAGATTTTCACTTGCCCAAAAAAAAGAGCAGTTTGTGTGCATTCAAATTGGCAAAGAAATTTCGTTTTGTGACTATTGTGAAAAGAAATGTAGTAATATATTTAAATACAATAACAGATTTTTTTTTTAGTTTTTTTCAGGTATTGCTGAAGAACAGTGAACAAAATTTAAGATGCCTACAAAATCTCGAGTTCAAAAAACGCTAAAAAAAAAACTATATTTGAAGACAACTGGAGGACCAAAGTTAGTAGAAGATGCTGATGTTGGGAAAAAGAAAAAATCTTCTGGTAAGCAAAAAAAACAATTTCTAAACAAAATATTCAAAACAAAGAAAAATGTACAAAATGTCTGTTCTCGGAAAAATGTAACAAAACATAGAGAACAGCAAAAAATTGAGAATTTAGTTAATGCAAATATACCTTCTGCAATTGAAAAGTTTAACATAAACAGAAAAACAGCATTTAAAGAGATACGTAGAAAAATGTTTCAGAGAAGAGTTATGTCCAATTTGATAAAGGATATAAAGAAATATAAGCAAAAGGCTAAATATTACAAGAGAAAAAAAGAAATTGAAGCCATTGCAGCAAAAGCATTAGAATTAAAAAGGAAACTATTCATATTAATTTTGAATAGGATGCGTACATTAGATAAAATGGTTAATGTACTGAAATCACAAAGCAAAAGCAAAAGAGTAGTGAACAGAACAAACTTTTGTAAAGTGTTTTTAGGAAAGTGGATGCATAGTTCAAGTAGTGAACCTTTTTTTAATGAAGAGAGCTATTTTCAAAGTAATAGTTTGCTGCATGCAGTTGACACCAGAGGTCGTTCATACGAAGTAAAAAATGGTTGCATAATGGAGAAGGAGATAATGGTTCCAAGAGATGAGGTACAAGTGATGGCAGATGAGGCAATGGGGAGACGTCCTAAAGCCCCAGTGTACACTTGGAATTGTAGTAGTATTTGCACTGTGCGTCAGGAATCTATTGACAGATTTCGAGAGTTTCTAAGAGAATATAGTAAAAAAAGTGTAAAACAAAAGATTAAGGTGCTTCAAAGTCTGGATCCATGCAGAGTGAGAGAGAATACTGGTTTGCAGGGTCATTCTCTTGCTTGTCTATCTAGAAAAGTGTGCAATAGTGTTTTCCATCATTTTAGGATGCTGGCTGTTCATCATACTGAAATGAGAAAGTTTGTGAGACGGTTGTATTTTGCCAAAAGTCCAGCAATAAAGTTAAATGAATTGAATAGGGCTCTGTTCCGAGGAACGGTATCAGATGTAGAGAAGGTTGTTGATGAAATTCAGTTTTGTTACTTTGGTCCTGAACAAAACAGTGCAGAGAAGGACACAGTAAATGAGGCAGAAGTGGAAGACAATGTAGAACCCTCTGTAAGTAACACATTTAATGATCACATAACAAAATTTGCAATAGTCTCTAATGAAAGACCAAATTTTACTTGTATTTGTTGCCGCAGAACTCATTATAGAAAACAAACTAGGAATGTTGATCTCTACAGAAAGAGTGAAAATGAAGATAATTATAAGTGGAAGGATTTTGCCACATATATATTTCTAGAAAATTGTTTTGAATTGGGTGAAGATCAGCGTATTTGTAAATACTGTTATAACAAGTTAGAGGAAAATAGAATGCCGACCAGAGCTGTACATAATAATTTAGAATTGGATGCTATTCCTGCTGAACTTTCTGAATTAAATACATATGAGTCTATACTCATTCAATGTGTTCATCCGTTCCAGACCATAGTACGTATGGAGCCCAAAACTGGTAAATTACCTCCTTCAGATTTACTGAGAGGTTTAAAAGGTAGAGTGGTGTATTTGCCCTTGGATTTGAAAAAAAATATGGAAACTATTGATGCGGATACTTTGGAAACTGAACCATTAATTATTCTGGTTAATGGTGTACCTACAAAGAATAAGAAGATTTGGCAGGAGCTGGTAGATGTGCGGAAAGTACAAAGAGCAAATTTGTATTTGAAAAAAAATAACAAATGGTATGAATCAATTTATATAGAAGAAGAAGAAGAAGAAGAAGATTTACAAGGAGACACAGAAACACCAACTGGACAAATTGAAAAAGTGGACAAGTCAAAGGAAGAAGAAATTTATGAACATTTTAGCATACATCCTCTCCATTCGAAAGAAGTTATGGGAGACAATATTGATCTCTTTCAGATGAAGAAAGCAAAAGGAAATCCCGTGAGTGTATGGGAGGAGAGCTTGGAAGCTCGATGTTTTCCCCAGCTGTTTCCTAAAGGAAAAGGAGGACGATACGATGAACGTCCAGAACAGATTCCAGCTTCAGAGTATCGAACTACAAGACTATATGCTGAAGATCCCAGATTTCGACAAAGTATTCCTTATTTGTTCCATCTTTTATTTGAAAGCGACTTGTCTGCACTGTCTTATGCAGTAAATCACATTTTAAAAAGTGGAGTACATTTACAAAATGTGTCTGCTAAGGATTTTATGGAGAAAGTGCAGCACCGAGATGATCATTTGGAAACACAACTGATCAATCTGATGGCTTGTCAGCGTGGGACAAATGAATATTGGTACCGACGCCATGGTGAACTAAAATGCATGTTACGCAATTTAGGAACACCAACATGGTTCCTTACCCTAAGCTGTGCCGAGTACGCTTGGGATGATTTACTGGATTTTCTACGAGAGGCCAATTCAAACATTAAAAACATCGAATACAAGACAGCAGGAGAACTGTGCTCATTGGATCCGGTTAATGTTTGCAGATATTTCAATCATAGATTTGAGGCTATGATATCCTTCATCTGCAATAAAAAAAATCCACCCCTTGGAGAAGTAGTGGATTTCTTTTGGAGAAAAGAGTACCAGGCAAGAGGTGCTCCTCATATTCATATGCTGCTGTGGATCAAGGATGCCCCAAAGTTTGGAACAGATACTGATGAAGCAGTGTTATCTTACATTGAAGAATATGCAACATGTGCTATACCTAAAAGCACAGAAGAGAACAAGTTAAAGGAGCAAGTTCTACGTTTCCAAAGTCATCGGTGTGGAAAATACTGTCGACGGAAATACAAGAGCAAAGAAAAATACTACACTAAATGTCGATTTGGATTTCCTAGACCTGTTCTTTCAAATGGAAGAGTCAACAGTTTTATGTCAGCTGTGAGACATACTATCACAAGAAAATCACCTAAGAATACCTACAACCTTAAAAGAAAAGAAGAATCAAAAAATATAAATGACTACAACCCAGTCATTTTATCCATGTGGAACGCTAACATGGATATACAGTATGTTGCTGACAATTCCATTGCTGTTGCTCGATATGTAACGTCTTACATTACGAAATCAGAAAAAACAGAATTGAAGGAAATGTGGGAAGAGATTTCTCACGAGAAGACTGTCAGTAAGAAGCTGTACAGTTTCAGTTTGAAGATGTTATCGCATCGAGAAATTGGATCCTACGAATGTTCAGATAGGTTATCTTCTGCAAGTCTCTACTCGAAGTCAAGAAGAATAATTTGGGCAAGTTTAGGCCTTGCAGCAATGAGAAATCGGGTACTGAAATCTGTTGGAGAAATTGAATATTTGGCTGAGAATGACCCAGAAAGTACAGATATATTGAAAACAAACATGTTGGACACATATTATCCCAAGAGAAGTCATCATCTGGAGAACATGTGTCTCTATGAAGTGTTACAGAACTACATTTATTCACGGAAAGCTGCAGAAGACATCAACAGTGGAAAATATAAAGTTGTTGGTGAAGAAGGATGTTTGGTGAAGCAAACCAAAGGAAGTTTGATAAATCACCGGAAGCTGAGTTGCGACACTACCGACAAGAAAGAATTTTACTACTTGGCTCTTTTACAGTTGTTTAAACCATGGCGTACAGAGGATGAACTACTGGGAGAATTCCAGAGCTATGAAGATTCTTTTAATGCTTGCAAAGACAGCATACAATGCAGTACATTCTCAACTTATCTGCAAATGTTAAATGAAGAAATTGAACAGGAAACTACAATTGCAGCAGAAATAGCTAGAGACAGTTCTCAGGACAGCCAAAGTTCAGGAACATACAGTCAAGATCCCCTAGGACAACCAATCGTTGAAAATGAAGCATCAATAGCCATGAATGAAGTGGAAACGGCTATGAATCAAGCTCAAGAAGAATTTATAGACTTAGAAAATTTGGAAAGACAACTGAATCAAGAGCAGCAACAAATTTATGAAGAGATCAAAAACAAAATTGATCACGGATTTCTACATATCAAAAAAGAGTGCTCATGCACATCATTTCATCCAATCAGGATGTATGTAAGCGGACAAGCTGGCACTGGAAAAAGTTTCCTAATTAAAGTCATCAGAAGCTACCTAAAGCAAAAAACGGATTCTACTTTGTCTTGTGTGGTTACTGCTCCAACTGGGTTAGCAGCATATAACATAAAAGGAATCACCTTACATCGTTTGCTAATGTTACCAGTGGAGCATGAGAACAAAATACAATTCAACAAGCTAACTGGAGAAGCATCCTTGGAAGTTTCAAGAGTATTGAAGAAGATGCAAGTTCTCATTATTGATGAGGTGAGCATGGTATCAAACTTAATGCTTGCCTTTGTGCATTTAAGAATGCAGCAAATTTTGAAGACAGACTATGACGTGTTATTTGGTGGAAAACACGTCATAGTTTTTGGGGATCTTTTGCAACTTACTCCAGTTAAAGGACAACCAGTGTTTAATACTGTGACACATGAAGACACGAAGAAGTCATTGGGAAGCATTGGAAATACAAATATTTGGTCCTTCTTTGAGTACAAGGAACTTACAACTAATATGAGGCAAGCAAACGATGAAGAATATGGAAGTATTCTGAAAGATATCAGGATTGGACTACTCACAGAAGTTGGGAAAAAAGCATTACAGAGTCGGCTGCTACATAATTTATTTCCAAAGGAAGAAATAGTTGCAGAGAAAATATACAAGAATATTGCAGAAAACAAAAGTGTCATCTGCTTAATGCCAACTCTACGTGAATGCTCAATATTTAATGAGGAGCTTTTGAAATTGGAAAAGGAAGACATCAGGAAATTGGAAGCAGTGGACAAAATTGAGGATGGAAGAATTACTGTCACAGTAACAGGCAAACTGAAAAATAAATTGGACTCACTAGAGAAGAACATCTCCAAAACAGCAGGATTAGAAAAAAATCTATATGTTTGCATGAACTGTAGAGTGTTTTTAAGGAGAAATTTGGATGTTGAGAAAGGCTTAGTGAATGGAGCGATGGGAAGAGTTGTGGGTTTTATTAATTATCAGAAAAAAGAAGGAATTGAATGTTTAAAAATAAAATTTGATCAGATAGAAGAAGTTAAAGATATTTGTCGTTGTACAGTTCGTTTTATGCTTGTGAAAGACTTATATGTACGTAGGAAGCAGTTTCCGTTTTCACTAGCATATGCTGTAACTATCCACAAGTCTCAAGGATTGACTGTAGATTGTGCATTTGTGAACATTGGTTCAACTGTGTTCAAAGAAGGTATGGCATATGTAGCTTTGTCACGAGTCAAAACATTATCAGGTTTATTCATGATAGACTTTGATGACTCAAAAGTTAGTGCTGATACAAACTGTGTAAAGGAGTATAATAGATTAAGAAGAAGCTATGCTCCTCATTTAGGTCAGTATCCTGTGTTGGAGAAACGTGTAGTTTCTCGTAAAAGGAGAAATGAGAATATCTGTAATGAAGATATAGAGAAGAGGAAAAAAAAGAGGAGTGATGTAATTGCAAACAAAAAGAAAAAGGACAATGAAGAACAGGTTGTAGGATGTCATTTTGAAAATAGCTCTGGTGTCAACTGCTACGCTAATGTAGTGCTGAATGTTGCATTTTATCTGGAAAGTTTGCAAGAGCAGATAATAGTAAATCAGGGAAAAAGATTCTGTTCAGAGCTGAGTCTCCTTTTTCAAAAGCTGAGTAAAGATAAAACTCAAATAGAAAGTGCTACTGATATTAGAAAACTTTTAGATGTATGTTCAGGACGAACACAGTTTTCTCAAAATGAACAGCAAGATTCACACGAATTTTTGATGTATTTTCTTCAGGTAGTGGAAGAAGAAGGAGTTCCCATTGACATTTTTTTTGGTCTCTCTTAGAAATGGGAACATAGTTGTGATAATTGTTATAATATATGTGGCTCTATTGTTGATAATGAAAGGTTTATTTATTTGACATTGCCAGAGAGTAAAACAGTCACTTTTGCAAAATTAGTTAAAGATGCTAATCATAGCATGAAATGTGGTGAGTGTAATTCTGACATGTTTTCAACATTAATTTTAAAGGAATACGGACAGTATGTAATTTTAATGATGCAACGATGTAGAGCTGATGGATCAAAATTGGATACTTTAATAAAGAAGTTTACAGGACAGCAATTATCAATTTCAGGAAAAACTTTTGTAACTGTTGCAATAATTTTCCATGATGGACCTACTGTTACTTCTGGACATTACACAGTTTATCTAAAATGTGAAAAAGGCTGGACACTGTGTAATGATTGCCAATTGATTTTCAAACAACGTTTGCCTTTTGATTTAGCAAATTCCTATCTAATCTTCCTGAAACCTAAATTTTAGAGAGACTTGGCAAGATCTGGACAAAATAATTTTACCATTTTACTGGATTACCATTGCAATTTTGTAGAAAAAATATTTTTAAAATTATCATTTGGCCTAAAGGAAAGATAACCAATTGTAATGTGGACTTTTTTAATTTTTAATGCAATTTTGAAAAACCAATAATTTAGAGATAATCGGTAACTTCTGCACATTTTAAATTTTGGAATGCTATTGGACTGCCATTGGAAATTTTTTCAAAAATGATTTAAAAAATTACTATTTGGCCATGTGGAAAAGTAAGCAATTCTATTGTGGACTAAATAAATTATTCAAAAAATTTTCGTGAACCAAAATGTTACAGAGAATCGGTGAGATCTGGACAAATTAAACTTTAGAATTTTAATGGATTTCCCTTGGAAATTTATTCCAGGAAAAAAAAAAAATACTATTTGGCCTAAAGGAAATAAAATCAGATGTATTTTGGAGTTATTTGAGATATAATATTGTGATTATACTTCTGAAACAAACATATCAGACGGTATTTTAAAGAAAAAAGTATTGTTTTTAGATGATATTTTTTTAGAATAATATGCATTTCTGTAATGATAAGTTTAAGTGAGAAGAGATTCTGGGCTTTTTTAATACAATCTTTGAGATTGTTAATTTTTTTTGCCCGCTGTAAAATGATGAATGCAATTGCTTTCACAATTTATAGTGAAATGCAATATATTCTGAAAACAGCAAAAATAAGGCAAAAATATTTTTTGGTAAAAAATGTAAATATGTGTACTGTATTATAAAATGGTTTAAAAATATTAATACTTTTTTCTTTTTTTTCAGATCGATATAGAAAATTTTCGGAAACTACAACCATTTTAAAAACTATTTTTTAAAAAAACAAATGAATAAATATTTTTTTGAGTGAGTATGGTAAGTCAATAATAATAATTGTAGTCTCTCAAGGACCTTGTAATGTGATAAATGATTTTTAGTGTTTTTTTTAAAAAATAAAAAAAAAGGTACGCGCACCGTACGCGTACGGTAAAAAAAAATAAAAAAAAGTTTTTAAAAACATATGTAAAAAAAAGATGAAAGATAAGGTTGGCTCTTAAAAGAACCGTTGTGTTCATGCAGGGACAGAGGAAAGAAAGATTGGGAATATTAGACGGTACGACAAGTGTGCTGATCTATTTTACTGTTCACCAGGGAAACACTGGTCTCCCTATAAGTAATTAGATCGTGACAAGTGGCGCACCGTACTTCAACCCTCGCAAACCGAGGGTTAATTTCCAGAGGGCCAGCAAAAGGAGATTCTCCCCCCACAGATGAAGGGCTCACCTGACCTGCAGAAGAAGGAGTCAGCCCTGCAGATGATGGTCCAGGCTGAGCTGCTGTGGATGTACTGGCTCGTCTTTCTGAAGAGTTACCTCCAAAAAGATGACCATGTGTCCTTCTGTGTACATCCTGGAGGTGTCTCTTCATGGTGTGATTCCCAAAGGAATACTTCCTGTCAGGATTACCTCTAGAAAGTACACGCTGACACAGCCTGCAAGTAACTAAGGGTGCATTCACCTTTTGCTGGCCTTCTGGAAAAGTAAAATAATCCCAAACATAAGAAGGCTTTACTTTCCTCGCTCTCTGCCTCAAGACAGTGCTGCTGGTGCTAGCCTCACTCTCAGAAGGGCTCTGCTGTTCTGCCATCGTATCCCAAAGACAAACCAGCTCCTTCTCCTAAGGGATCACAAGCAGAAATGAGGGGAATGGGTGTGGTGTAGGAGAGTTCTAGAACTGAAAGTAGTTTCAACCAATCAAAAGTTGTGTTTCACGATCACATGACCTACCGTACGCTTACGGTACGCTTACGGTACGCTTACGGCAAAAAGTACGCGTGCGCGTAAAAAAGACACGCGCTTGCGCGCATGCGCATAACAGTCACTCCCCGGCACTTCCGCGTAACGTGCGCGTGTGGCGTAAGCGCGCACGCGTCCCACGCGCAGTACGCGCGGCTACGCAAAGTACGTAACTATACGCAAGCAGCGTAGATAGATTACGGACGTTGCGTAAACCGTACGCTTACCGTGAGCTTACGGTACGCGTACTATAAAAAAAAAAAAAAAAAAAAAAATCTGGAAATAAATTTTACATGTTTATTTTAAAAAATATACATAAAAAAAATATTTAAGGATTTTAAAAATTTAAGCATAGTCTTTATAAAAGGTAAGAAAATTAAATTAAAAATATGTTTGAAAAAAATAGCATTTAAAAAACCTTGCAAATTCACTGAAAAAACCATGGGTTTCACACACGTTATAGTTAGGAATTAGCATTTAAAAAACCTTGCAAATTCACTGAAAAAACCATGGGTTTCACACACGTTATAGTTAGGAATTAGCATTTAAAAAACCTTAGAAATTCACTGAAAAAACCATAGGTTTCACACACGTTACAGTTAGGAATTAGCATTTAAAAAACCTTAGAAATTCAGTGAAAAAACCATAGGTTTCACACATGTTATAGTTAGCTGGACATTTTACTCGTAAAAAACCAATGAAATTGCCCCGTTATAGTTAGTTCAGCTAACTATAACTCGCGCGCCCGGAATGCACTGCTGATGACGTCACATATTACATCACTCATGACATGGTCAGTGACATCACTCATGACATCACTGATGACATCTCAAATGACATCACTGATGACATCACTGATGACATCATCCTTGTGATAGAGTGGCAGACCTCCTCTCACCTTAATATAAGCTTTGATACACACATTCAAAAATAGAGACTAAAAATTTCAAAACAATGGACATACCAATACCAGTTACAACAACCTCTTCAGTAATTCTAAGATCCACATACACATCCACTCATTCACCAACAGTCCTATACAGTCACTCATACATGTACTCACTCATCATATGTACTCATACACCTATACATCCTGTTACATAATGCCACTCATCCATAGAGTTACTCACACACATAGTCACTCATGCTAATAAAGAATCAAACATACATTCACCTGCATATACAGTTATACACACACCACCACACTTACTTCTACGGAAACTTACACATACTTAGTCTTTTAAACAATCACTTATAGAAACACATACTTATTCATACAGGAACTCTTTCAATCTCTCCCTCTCACATATACTCACATATATACACCAATAGTCACATATACTAGTTTAAAACATATGTAGTTACTCCTGAAGACACTATTGAGACAGTCATTCACTCACTAACACACCCATACACACACTCATCCACCCATACAGTCCTGCACACATGCTGTCTTCAACACATACAAACAGTGAGTCACTCATTCATGCACCTATGCACTACGTAATACCCCCCACCGAACCATACAGATACTCAGACTGATACTCAAAAAAACAACTAATAACCTATATAGACACCCATGTAGCTACTCACCAACCCATGCAGCCACTTATACACAAAGTGAGAGATACACTTAATCAGTCAGTTACACAATCAATTTTTCAAAAACAAATCATCCATTTAGACACTTATATACCCATTTATTCTTCCATCGACCTTGAGATATACATATATAAAACATATTTAATTTTCAGAAAAACACACATTCACTGGATGATGTCATCAGTGATGTCATCAGTGATGTCATTTGAGATGTCATCAGTGATGTCATGAGTGATGTCACTGACCATGTCATGAGTGATGTAATATGTGACGTCATCAGCAGTGCATTCCGGGCGCGCGAGTTATAGTTAGCTGAACTAACTATAACGGGGCAATTTCATTGGTTTTTTACGAGTAAAATGTCCAGCTAACTATAACATGTGTGAAACCTATGGTTTTTTCACTGAATATATATATATATATATATATTACCTACTGGCAGTCGCCAGTAGATAGTTATAGTTAGGACCTATTTTCCATAGGAAATCCGCAACATTCTATTTGGAATAACTATGACGCCGATTGTCGAATCTTCATGAAATTTTCCAAACTTTTGGCCAGCTCCGGTCCGCTCCTATTCTGAAAATTTCATGGTGATTCATCAAGCAGGGGCCGAGAAAAAAGGGGGGTCCCAAAACGCGTTTTCCCCATCCATTTTCCCATAGGACCTGTTGAAGCAGCTACAGCCCGAACTGCTGAACGGAATTACACCAAATTTGGCAAAGAGGTAGTCCTAAGTTCAGACTCGTGCCTTTTGCTTAAATGGTGTAAATCCGTTCAGTAGTTCCTGAGAAAATTAGAGTTAAAAAGATAGATATATCTGGGCAGAGCCTAACCACACATCTCATCGTGAGATCTGATTGGCTGCCAGTACTTCATCCAAGAAGTGTTGGCAGACATCTTGGGACCAATATACATGATAGCACCTCATTAAAAAGCATTGCAGTTAATAGAAGGTTTTAAGACTTTAGTTACATTATAAATCATTTGTTGATGGTACCATGCTCATTTCAGGAATTGTGGTGTGTTCTAAGGTGATTTTACCATGTCATGTCATTATCAGGAGTAGTGATAAAGGAGGCAACATTGTTTTATTGACAAGAATAGATTATGACAAGGAGGCTTACCTTCAATTGAATGATAGACAATGCTATGAACGCATCAATCAGGCTATCATGAAAAGTTCACACAATGAATACCATCAAAAACTGACCAAATGGAAAAGCACACAATTACTCTCGGAAGACGAATTCAAATTTCTCAAGAATGTCAACTCTATAACCCCATTGATTTATTTTATCCCCAAAGTCCACAAAAACAAGGACAAGCCGCCCGGCAGACCAATTATATCTGCCGGGGGGGCCCGTTGGAAAAATCTTCAATTTACATCGACTATTTTCTCCAATGTCATGCTAAAGCTCTGGATTCTTTTGTACAGGATACAGGAGATTTCCTACTAAAGATCCAGCAGATTACTTGGGTAGAGGGCTATTGGATGCTCGCTCTTGATGTTGTTTCGCTCTATACGAGCATTAAGCATACAGATGGGCTAGCAGCAATACAGTATTTTTTGTCTCGTAGGTCGGAGCAGTTCAACGACCACAATGATATGCCAATCCAAATGCTAAATCACTGTCTTCACAACAATATATTTATGTATAACAACTTACTTTATCGACAGTTACAAGGTGTAGCAATGGGGGCCAGTTTTTCTCCAAGCTATGCCTGTTTGCATATGGGAGCTTGGGAGGAACTGGTCCTCAAGGTGAAACACAAAAAGGTCTTTGATGAAAATGTGATAATTTGGTTACCTTTTATCGACGATTTATTCATTGTGTGGAGGGGAACCAAAGAGCAGGCAGAAGCTTTTGTCATTGAAATAAGTAGCAATGAGCTCAATTTACAATTCACTGCAACCATGAGTCAATCCTCAGTTACATTCCTAGATACAGAGATTTATATTAAGAATAGCAAAATTGAATCTAGAATGTTCAGGAAGAGTACTGCAGGTAACACGATTTTACATGCGGGCAGTGCTCATCCAGCACACCTGATAGCAAGCATCCCATACGGGGAAATGCTTCATCTCAGAAGGGTCTGCAGCAGTGAATTTGACTTGAAGGCAGCTCAACAAGCTAGTAAGCGCAGGTTTCTGGAACGGGGATATTCTGAATATATCATTGACACAGCCGTTGCAAAGTCAGTGAAAATCAATAGACAGGAACTACTTGATGTCTATAAACCAGCAATTCTCCCCAACATCTCTACAAATCTAACAAGTCCTGACCACACTAGCTCCCCTCCTAACTCGTTCAGAATAATTACTGGATACAGCAAACAACACTCAGAGCTATACAAAATCATCAACTGTAATTGGCCCATTGTTTTAAGCGATCCTGTGATTGGTCCCACCTTACCCCGCAAAGCATCCTTAACTTTTAGAAAGGCTCCTTCTATGAGAGACAGATTGGTCGACACCAACCCGGAGACTATTGAAAAGACTTCATGGTTACAAACCAATTCAGGTTTCTTTAAATGCAAAACTTGTAAGTCCTGTACACATGGCATCAACACGAAAATGTTTAAGGATGCCTTTAGTGAAAAAGAACATCAAATTAGTAAGGTACTCACCTGCAGGACTGAATATGTAATATATGTTTTACAATGCCCCTGAGGATTAAAATATGTGGGAAGTACAAAACACGCAGTACATAAACGTATATTACAACATCTCTGGGCAATAGTAAATCAAGATAAAACCTACCCGGTAGCGAGGCATTTTAAAGAATACCACAACAGCGACAATCAGGGCCTCAAGTATTATGTCATTGATACGGTAATTGCTAGCAGGAGTTGAGGTGACCGTGAGTCCAAGTTGCGCAAATTAGAAACTAAATACATTCTGCAACTGGACTCTAAGTACCCGGGAAACCTAAATGTCACGGAGGATTTGCACACATGTTTATCCTAAATTCCGGTGGTAAAAAATTATCTTAGAGAGTAGATCCCTTCGGGGTCTTTTTAACATTCTTTGATATATATTTATTTTTTATCCATACAATTTTTAGGATTGGAGAAGTGTATTTATACTTCCCTATGAGACTAATATTAGCTATTCAACTTTAGTCTCATATATAATGTATGAACCGCTAGATTATTTGTATTATTAAATACATAGATTTTTTGACAAAATGATTCCAATCCATTTACATATGTTCATTAGGAAAGATCATGCTAGTAGTGTGCTTTTGCATATTTTACACATAAGGGATTTAACCTATGATTTTAAAAATGATTTCACAAAATTAAGACCAAGGTACTGAGTGTTAAACCCCTTTTGTTTGCAATTGGGCGAGCTTACACTGATGCGGTTTTTACACTTTATGAAGTTCACCTTTTGTCTGTGGAGTCCATTGGTGTTTCGACAACTCACACCATTAACAGCAATAATGTTTATATTTTAATTGCTGAGAGCTGCAGACCCATGATATTTATTTGTAATAAGGGAGTACCTATTATAGGAAGACAATACTGCGCTCTATGTAAAATAATATATAAAACTGAACTACATGCTTATTTGCACAAATTAATTGGATTGTAATCGTTTTTTAAAAATTATTGTTTGATGTACGAGAATTTTATCATGTGGTTGGATATTCATATCGATTTTAAAATTGCATTTTTGCACATGATGTTGATTCTATGCTGTAGTATTTTTTCTACTTCTAACCGCAATTCAGTCGCATGGTTGAAGTTTGAATAATTTGCACTGTCACTTTAAATACTGTGGCCGGACACTTTCACATTGTCAAGTGAACGTTATGGAGACATACCGCACTAAATAAACGATTTGCACTGATTATTTGGTCCGTGTCCGTGAGTGCTTTGATGTCTGACTACGGAAACTGGTGATATATGTATATTATCTACTGGCGGTCGCCAGTAGATAGTTATAGTTAGGACCGTGTTTCCATAGGAAATCTGAAAATTCTATTTTGAATAACTTTGGCGCCGGTTGACGAATCCTCGCGAAATTTTTAAAACTAATGGGGCGCTCCGCTCAGCTCCTACCCTGGAAGTCTCGGGGTAATTCGTCAAGCGGGGGCCGAGAAAAAAGGGGGGTCCCAAAACCCGTTTTCCCCATGCATTTTCCCAAAGGAACTTTAGTCGAAGGTACAGCCCGAACGGCTGAACAGAATTCCTTGAAATTTGGCAAAGGGGTAGTCCTCAGGTCAGGGAAGTGCCTTTTGCATATCTGGAGTCAATCTGTTCAGTATTTCCTGAGAAAATTGCATTTAAAATAAAAGCATATAAATATCTATAAGCGCGCACCGTGCGCGCACCGTGCACGCACGGTGCGCGCACCCTAACGCGCGCGAGCGTAATTCTGATTGGTTGTTAGATGTCAGTCAACATTCGAATCGGTTGAAATCAGGAACTGTCGCCCGCCATCTTGTCTGTCGCACTGAAAAGGAAAGGTGGAAAAAAGGTGGAAAACGTGAAAAGGGGTCAGGGAAGAGAGTTCCTGACCCCCTAGCCTTTGTCAGGGGGTCACAGAAGGACCCCCAAGGGTGAAATAATCATTTTTTTTTCATAAAAATCGTGGGGTGCGCGCACGGTGCGTGCACGGTGCACGGTGCGCGCACGGTGAAAAACCTTAAAAAAATATATATATATTAATAAATACGTGAAGAAAAAGGTTGCCCCTAGTTGAGCAGCACTCCCAAAAGGTAAGGTAGAGATCAGGGGAAGCCAAGTTGTGCTCCTTGCGTCCAACAGTCCTGACGCGTTTCGAGCATGCGCTCTTCATCAGAGGACACCTGCAAAGAACCACCAGCAAACGTTATTCCAGAGTCTTCCCTTTATTTAAATTTCAAACAGGCTCAGGTGAGTATTTCGCTAAGCATTTTGGGTCTGGAAGTCCATTCACATATTAACCCCAGTGGGCTGCTGGCAGGTTGCAGTCGTGGCTAAAACAATCCGGTGCACACACAAGCACTGCCCCCAGTGCTAACGATCACCTTCTGTTCCGTTTAACGCTGTAAGAAATCACAGCACGGATCCGCATTCTCAGCGGCGGTGCAAGCTCGCGACCAGGCGGGCCGCAAATATGTGAAGAAAAAGGTTGCCCCTAGTTGAGCAGCACTCCCAAAAGGTAAGGTAGAGATCAGGGGAAGCCAAGTTGTGCTCCTTGCGTCCAACAGTCCTGACGCGTTTCGAGCATGCGCTCTTCATCAGAGGACACCTGCAAAGAACCACCAGCAAACGTTATTCCAGAGTCTTCCCTTTATTTAAATTTCAAACAGGCTCAGGTGAGTATTTCGCTAAGCATTTTGGGTCTGGAAGTCCATTCACATATTAACCCCAGTGGGCTGCTGGCAGGTTGCAGTCGTGGCTAAAACAATCCGGTGCACACACAAGCACTGCCCCCAGTGCTAACGATCACCTTCTGTTCCGTTTAACGCTGTAAGAAATCACAGCACGGATCCGCATTCTCAGCGGCGGTGCAAGCTCGCGACCAGGCGGGCCGCAAATATGTGAAGAAAAAGGTTGCCCCTAGTTGAGCAGCACTCCCAAAAGGTAAGGTAGAGATCAGGGGAAGCCAAGTTGTGCTCCTTGCGTCCAACAGTCCTGACGCGTTTCGAGCATGCGCTCTTCATCAGAGGACACCTGCAAAGAACCACCAGCAAACGTTATTCCAGAGTCTTCCCTTTATTTAAATTTCAAACAGGCTCAGGTGAGTATTTCGCTAAGCATTTTGGGTCTGGAAGTCCATTCACATATTAACCCCAGTGGGCTGCTGGCAGGTTGCAGTCGTGGCTAAAACAATCCGGTGCACACACAAGCACTGCCCCCAGTGCTAACGATCACCTTCTGTTCCGTTTAACGCTGTAAGAAATCACAGCACGGATCCGCATTCTCAGCGGCGGTGCAAGCTCGCGACCAGGCGGGCCGCAAATATGTGAAGAAAAAGGTTGCCCCTAGTTGAGCAGCACTCCCAAAAGGTAAGGTAGAGATCAGGGGAAGCCAAGTTGTGCTCCTTGCGTCCAACAGTCCTGACGCGTTTCGAGCATGCGCTCTTCATCAGAGGACACCTGCAAAGAACCACCAGCAAACGTTATTCCAGAGTCTTCCCTTTATTTAAATTTCAAACAGGCTCAGGTGAGTATTTCGCTAAGCATTTTGGGTCTGGAAGTCCATTCACATATTAACCCCAGTGGGCTGCTGGCAGGTTGCAGTCGTGGCTAAAACAATCCGGTGCACACACAAGCACTGCCCCCAGTGCTAACGATCACCTTCTGTTCCGTTTAACGCTGTAAGAAATCACAGCACGGATCCGCATTCTCAGCGGCGGTGCAAGCTCGCGACCAGGCGGGCCGCAAATATGTGAAGAAAAAGGTTGCCCCTAGTTGAGCAGCACTCACTGCAACCTGCCAGCAGCCCACTGGGGTTAATATGTGAATGGACTTCCAGACCCAAAATGCTTAGCGAAATACTCACCTGAGCCTGTTTGAAATTTAAATAAAGGGAAGACTCTGGAATAACGTTTGCTGGTGGTTCTTTGCAGGTGTCCTCTGATGAAGAGCGCATGCTCGAAACGCGTCAGGACTGTTGGACGCAAGGAGCACAACTTGGCTTCCCCTGATCTCTACCTTACCTTTTGGGAGTGCTGCTCAACTAGGGGCAACCTTTTTCTTCACATATTTGCGGCCCGCCTGGTCGCGAGCTTGCACCGCCGCTGAGAATGCGGATCCGTGCTGTGATTTCTTACAGCGTTAAACGGAACAGAAGGTGATCGTTAGCACTGGGGGCAGTGCTTGTGTGTGCACCGGATTGTTTTAGCCACGACTGCAACCTGCCAGCAGCCCACTGGGGTTAATATGTGAATGGACTTCCAGACCCAAAATGCTTAGCGAAATACTCACCTGAGCCTGTTTGAAATTTAAATAAAGGGAAGACTCTGGAATAACGTTTGCTGGTGGTTCTTTGCAGGTGTCCTCTGATGAAGAGCGCATGCTCGAAACGCGTCAGGACTGTTGGACGCAAGGAGCACAACTTGGCTTCCCCTGATCTCTACCTTACCTTTTGGGAGTGCTGCTCAACTAGGGGCAACCTTTTTCTTCACATATTAATAAATACATAGCATTTAAAAAAACGTACAAATTCACTTAAGAAACCATAGGTTTCACACACGTTATAGTTAGGAATTAGCATTTAAAAAACCTTGCAAATTCACTTAAATACGTTGACGCCGATTGACGAATCTTCGTGAAATATTCCAAACTTTTGGCCAGCTCCAGTCCGCTCCTATCCTGAAAATTTCACGGTGATTCATCAAGCAGGGGCCGAGAAAAAAGGGGGGTCCCAAAACGCGTTTTCCCCATCCATTTTCCCATAGGACCTGTTGACGCAGCTACAGCCCGAACTGCTGAACGGAATTACACCAAATTTGGCAAAGAGGTAGTCCTTTTGCTTAAATGGTGTAAATCCGTTCAGTAGTTCCTGAGAAAATTAGAGTTAAAAAGATAGATATATCTGGGCGGAGCCTAACCACACATCTCATTGTGAGATCTGATTGGCTGCCAGTACTTCATCCAAGAAGTGTTGGCAGCCATCTTGGGACCAATATACATGATAGCACCTCATTAAAAAGCATTGCAGTTAATAGAAGGTTTTAAGACTTTAGTTACATTATAAATCATTTGTTGATGGTACCATACTCATTTTAGGAATTGTGGTGTGTTCTAAGGTGATTTTGCCATGTGAAAAAGCCTTCTGCTGTGATATCATGAATCATGTTTGAGAGAAAACTATTTTCTCATGCTTTTCCCACAGAGGTTTGGAACGTGATCTATAAGCTAAACTGAGAGCATATTTTCTGTAAATTCACATTATCTTTCTCAGTCATGTGAGAATGAAGTCTGACATTCTCAGTAAAACATGTACATCCAACAAGGGCAGAGACTGTCATTTGATTCCTTTGTGTTCTACTGCAGCTTCCCAGAGTATTCTAAAGAACAACTAGAGCGCTAACAGTCCAACTTATGACAAACGTATTGCTCACCTGAAGCCATCTTGATTGAAATAAAGTGGTAACTCTTAAAACATTTAATTTAAAAAGGAACAAAATAAGAGGGTTCATTTTGCCATAGAAATTATGATTAGTGCTGCAGAAAGAAAAATTAGGGCACATTTTGACTTTTCAAATCCTCTTCTATTTCATAAAAAAATTCTGACATGCAGACTGAAACATGCACTTTGAATACCAGCAGCAGACTTCCCTGGTGAGCAGTAGCTTTACTACAGTGATCTAATGAGCAGTGCTAACATTCAGAATTTATGGCAAATGTGTGACATATCTGAATACCTTCTTGATGGAATCAAACTAAAAAACGGAAAGCATTTCCTACTGAGGAGACTGCAGTAAATGAGGAAATTAGGAAACTTAATAACAAATAAATCTCCCAAGATGGCCACCAGAGACAAAAGAGCCCAAATGCAGCACAAATATCACCCACATGTAGCCCGCATGTAGCCCAATGACTGAAGTGTGCAAAACACCTATTTTATGTGTATTTGTAGTTTTATATTGTGCAGACTTGTCAGGTATTGGAGTGCTTTACATGAGCATTGGTTACATCACACAAGATCAAATTAATTTTGGTTGTAGACATGGGGAGATTAAGTGATTTGACCAGAATCACAGAATGTTGAGCTGAAGCAGAAACTCCAACCTGGTTGCCCAGTTGCAAAGTCTGCAGCTCTGGAAGTAACACCACATCCTCTCCCATAAGTGCAACATTTAATCAAGTGGTCAACTGTATACAAAAACATAAAGATTACAAATAATTTAAAAGTTCTTTGTCGCTATTTGAAAACTCAGAAAATATGTCCTTGTTTTAGTTTTTTAGAGCACTAACCATAATTTTGATGCAAATAAGACCCTCTCATATATGTAATTTCTAAAGGAAATACTCTAGGTATTACAGTTTTGATTACATCAAGATGACGTCAGGCGTTCCACACTTTTGTAATAAATATAGAATGTTAGCAATCTAGTTGTTCATTGGGATACTGTTGAGAGGCAGAGGCCAGGGGCACAGACTCTGAAAATTGAAGGCAGGTAGGAGAGTGCAGAGGCAACAATTTGACCACGCTGGGCAGGCAGGAAGGGCAGTGGCAGCACAACAGACTATGGAGAGCAGTGGAAAGGGGGGCAGGGGCAACAAACCAACAATACAGGACTGGCAAGAGAGGCTGAGGCAATATAATAGACCATTGTGGGCAGAAGGAAGAGGCAGTGGTAGTACAACCATACATGCCAACAGACCCGTTCCAGCCAGGAAACGTCCAATGTTTTTAAGCTCAAATGGGCTTTATTTGATCTGTCTCCTGTCTACAATCTCCTCTTTTTCAATGTAACTCAAAGAGGAAAATCAATACACTAGTTTTTTTTCAAAATCTCCCTCTTACCAAGTTCAAAATGTTCGCAAGTATGGTACATTGGATCATGGTAGGCAGGAGGAATTGGGATAGGGACATGGACTCAGATAACAGAGGACAGGAGGGACATGGAGAGGTGCACCAAACTGACCCTACAGGGCAGGCATCAGGGTTTGCAGCAGCACAATACACCACACAAGGCATGCGGGACGGGAGTCTAGCACAACAATCCATAGAAAGCAATGGGGAGGGGACAGGACCATGCACATGGACAACAGAGAACAGAGGGGAAAGAGGCAATGGTAGCTAGCTGATCATAATGGACAGACAGGAGAGAAAGCTGCAGCATAACAGACCATAAAGGGCAGGAGGGACAGATCAGGGGCATTACAATGGAACAGATAAGCCAGATGGGAGGGAATAGGGGTCTGCACATGGAAACAGAGGGCTGGGGCAAGGGGGCAGGAGCAGCAAGATGACCATGGAGATCAGGCAGAATGGGCACTGGAAACAAGACACACCATGGAGAGCTACAGTGAGACTATGATGGCATACACACAGACCATGGAGGGAAGGTGGGAGGGGGTCAGGGGCAGCTAGCTGACCACACAGGGAAGGTGGGAGGGGCCATGGCAGCACAGAAGACCATGCATGGCAAGCGGGAGGGTTAGTGGCAGCACAATGGCTATGATGGGCAAGAAGGAGGGTGCAGGGGCATGCACAAAGGACCATGGAGGATAGAAGGGAGGGTCAGGACCTGTGCACAGACAAGAGAGTTCAGGGGAAGGGGCCTCACAACAGACCACGCGGGGCAGGCAGGAGGAGCAGTTGCAGCACAACAGACCAGGGGGGGCAGATGGGTGTGGCAGTAAAAGGGACCATGGAGGACGGATGGAAGGAGATAGGGGCATGGCATGTGGACAGGCAGGGTGGATTTGGCAGGGACAGGTTACAGTCATCTGACAATGCTAGGCAGGTGGGAGGGGAGTGGCAGCTCAACAGAACACTCAGAGTAGATAGGAGTGGCTGGTCCATGGAACATGGTGGGCAAAAAAGGATGGAGCAGGGGCATGCACAAAGACATCGGAGGGCAGGAGGAAGGAGAATAGGGGCAGCAAGCTAAGCACAGAGGCTAAGCAGGAGGTCAATGATGGGCCATAGAATTGGGCAATGGAGGGCAGGAGAAGTGGACTGGTACATCATGCTAAATGGAGGACAGTGACAGCACATCAAACCATGCATGGCAGGAGGGAGGAGGCTAGTCCATGGATTCAGACAACAGAGGATAGGGAGGAGGTGGATGGGGCAGCAAGCTAACTGTTCAGAGAAGGTGGGTATTAGGAACTTTATTGTTTTTAAAATGTGTGTCTGTGCGAACTACTTAAAATATGAACAAGTATGCAGCATAATCTCACATTTATTCAGGAAGAAGAGAACGTTTGTGACTGTGACTCCGGGCTCACTTGGCAGAAACGCCCCCTGACCCTCCACCCCCATCGCCAAATGTAATGCTCATGAAAAGGGTAGGTGGACGCAGTCTTATATAGAACATAGTCCTGAGAGCACGATTGAAAATGAAAACTAGATATAGTATATGGTTTAAACTATGCACCAAAAAGTGTGATATAGGATGAACCGGGGCGTGAAATATAATATGCAATACATTGTGGCACTCGGCGGGCACTGGTGCGTGTAACACAGCATTGGGCTCAGCCAGGAGCAGGCTGTGACTCTCAAGTGAGGTTCGTCTCCTTTCCAGAGAGTAAAATAAAAAGTATTACACATCCGGCGGTGGATGTGTGTATTATTAACCATGAGGGGGGTTTCTTGCATAGTTTGGTCGAATGTTTGTCGAATACCCTTTGAATGGCTTGGTGTGCGTGTGTATTAAATGTGCCCGTCAATAGCTACCCATGTTTGTATAAATAAACGACAAGGGTGTCTACTTGGAGAGTACCCACCGGCAGGGGGGCCGGGATTAGGCACGATAGAGCGTCAGACACGTCAGAGCTTCACTAGTGGTGTAAATACATTCCACGTGGATTCATTGTATGCATAGTCGCCTTTTAATGAATATCACGCAAATCATCATGGTGATAGGTACATACGGTTTGTCCAGCATGTCCTAGGTGTTTCTATAAATATATATTTTTTTAAAATAATAAAAAACAAAGACTGGCCCTGGGGGATGGGGTCCCCGGGGCCATAAGTGGCCTGAGGAGGGGGGCAACGCAGCCCCCCTCCTAAAGAATAAAAAAGGCCTTGACCTGGGGGTTGGGGTCCCCGGGGTCGACTAAGGCCTTGGGAGGGGGCCCATTCCAAATTAATTTTTTTCAACAAAAAAAATTAGGGTGCAGGCCCTGGGAGATGGGGTCCCCAGGGCCAATAAATTAGAAAAAGAAGGGGGGGCCATTGGATGAAGACTGGTTGCTTGGGGCTAAAATCAACTCATGGCGTGAACAACGTTCACTCATTTTCCTAAACGTGTATATTAATCCAAACACCCACACAAAAAAAGCACATCTGGTACGACTAACGGAAATTATGAGTGTCTTAGCCACGGAGTACCCTGACTCAGACTGCATTGTCACTGGGGATTTTAATACCAATCTATTCCAGTGGCAGCTGACAGAAACTGAGGGGCCCTTTCAATTCCCCTTGAACGAGGCAGAGCCACAAACCAAACCGGCAAATCAAGCCTACTGCAGTCTAGGACACCTCTGTGTGATGCGTTTCTATAGTGCAGGTTACCTGGTTATTAATGGAAGGTCGGTGGGTGATACCCCCCTAATTGGACTTGGACAAATGGAAAGAAACGATCCTATTTGGATTATTCCATTTGCAATTCAGCTTTGCTTCAATGTCTGGTCAGTTTTAGTATACACCCACGAACTGAAAGCGATCATCGGCCTCAGGTCATAGCTTTCGAAACAAAACCAGTGAAGCATAAATCTGCACCCTTAACGAGCAGGGGAATATACTCCGAAAACCTAAAGCGCCTGAGATGGAGCGAAGACATCAGCCCAAAGATCTTACATGTAAGCATGGAGTTCATAAGAGGTGGAATGAATCAGGATGCCTCCCCGATAGCGACATGGTCTATGCTCTGCTCACATTTGATTGACCTTTTCTCAAAAAATCAGTACTCCCCAAAGAGATCCCTTCCTTGCCAGTTTGCACTCTCACAACAGTCGAAGGCACTTAAGAAAGCCAGAAACAATGCCTTACGACTACTGGCAAAAATGCCAGGGAACAGCGAATGCTTAAAACAGTACCAGGCAGCCCAAAAATCACTCAGGCTGGCGATCACTAAGGACAAACGGATACATGACAATCAATTCTGGTGTAAATTAGTGTGTGAGAGTAAGAGCCGAAATTCATGAAAATTCTGAGCTCTAATCAATCAGTTCAACTCGAGCCCATTGAGCTTTGGATCTTCCAACATTCAAGAATCTGATTGGGTTGCCTTCCTTACTGATCATCTTAGCTCCCCAGAATGTTTAGGTGCTATAGGAGCCAGCCCCGCTAGAGTGAAATCAACAGATTATAATAAGCGGAGCAACTTGATAGAGCACTTAGATACCGACAATGAGGATCTTCAGATGTCACAAGAAAGGGTTGCTACTGCTGTGTCAAGAGCAAGATCAGATGGAGCCCCGGGCCCAAACGGCCTGCCACAGAACCTGTTTAAATCTGACGTGGCATTCTGGTCAGGTCCATTGACAAATCTTTTTAACTTTGCTCTGAGAAACGCAACAATCCCAGAATCATGGCGGGGTGCAATAATCCAACCCATTTATAAATGAGGTTCCCGTGCCTCTCCCAATAACTATAGACTTATCGCACTGCTGGATATTGAGGCGAAGCATTACGCAGGTCTCCTGTTGGAGGAGCTGAGGCTATGGGCAAAGGACCATAAATTGATACCAACTAATCAAACAGGTTTTATTGCTAACTCTGGGACGTCGACCAATTTACTAGCACTGTCAACCATCGTCGACAAAGCACTCTCCACATCTAGAACTGTGTTTTGTTGTTTTGTCGACTTCAAAGCAGCGTTTGACAGGGTTCCGAGGGCTGCTTTATGGGCAAAGCTGAGGAAATGGGGGATCCCCGATAAACTCTTGGAGGCAATTATACAACTTCACTCCAGAACCTGGGTCAGGGTTAGGCTGGGGTCTGGCACGCATCTCTCCCGGAAAATCTTGACATCAAGAGGCGTGAAGCAGGGATGTGTGCTGGCCCCCATGCTCTTTAATCTGTTTATAGCGGATCTGTCATTTACATTGGACGGAATTAACAGCCACCCCCCAAAGGTAGGAGGTTCGGCCTTAAGTAATCTTTTATATGCCGACGACCTAGTCCTCTTTAGCCTCACCAGGGTCGGCCTTCAAAGGCTCCTCGACAAATTGTACATCTACACAACCATGAACCAACTAGAGGTAAATCTAAAGAAAACTCAAGTCGTCCCATTTGGTCGGAAACGGCTTACTACAGGAGGATGGTCATACAATAACATAAGCCTTGTTGTAGGTCATTCGTATAAGTACCTAGGTGTCCAATTGGACTTTAGGGGTAATCTTATTAAACACCGTAATGAGATTGCAGTTAAAGCTATAACCCTTGCGGTTTCATTAGCAAAGCTCTCGAAAAACATCTCTGGCCCAACTCTCCTACCACTCTTAGAAGTTTTGAGAGCAAAAATTGGCCCCACTCTATCATACGGTATAGAGATATTTAGGGGCAAGCTGAATACTGCCCTAAATCAACATACGACCAAAATCTACAAAAAGGTACTCCATTTGCCAAACTCTGTATCCCCCGCCCAGGTAAGACTAGAGCTGGGGATACTGAATTACGATGTTTCTAACATGGGCACATATTTAAATTTATGTCATAAATTGAGGCAAGCGGACCCAGGCACATTAGAAACCTTAGTCTGGCTGGAAATCACCCAAAAAAAACCCGGAGGCACGTTTGGTTGTCTTTTTAAAGACTATATCCATCAAATGTCGGTGAGTGAGCTATGGGCCCTCAACCCTAGTCGGGCAGCATTTAAATCTGGTATCAAAAAATGTGTGAGATTGAGTTCTCTAATAAGGGATAAAGCACTTTTCACCAAACGCAGTCATGCTTGGGCCCTTGTAAATTCATATAGATGTGTAGCCCCTGCAACTTACTTGTCTTGTACATACTCATTATATTTAAAACAAACTTTTATGGCAATTAGAATGGGTGACTGGCATTTCCTGCAAGATCTGCCCCCCTGGCGACGCGTGACAGAAAATACAATCTGCAGAGGGTGTGGCAAGACAGCTGAAACTCTGTTACACGTGGCTTGTCTCTGCCCAGCTTTCAACCTCCAACGTAGGTGCAAACTCAAAGCTGAGTGGAATAGGCTGGGTGTTCGGACTTGTAGGCAAGCCATCCTCGCGACCCTGAATCCCGAAAATACAGCTTTAAACCTGGGTCTAACAAATTTTATTCAGCGAGCATACCGTACTCTAAGCAAAAAGGGTCTAGCTAATAAAAAATTTAGGGATGATGTATAGGAATGATTATTATGCTCTGCACTTGGATATGCCAATACACTAAACTCTATTTTTTAGGATACTGCCTTGTTTTTAATACGTATGCTGTATTTTTATAATTAGTGCGTCAAAAATGTCTGAACAGTTTTTTAAACGCTTGTTATTAAGTCTTAAATCATTGATCAAAGATGTGGAAAACTTCTACTTCTAATATGGCTATTGAGGTGCTGCTCGTCTTCTCTTCTTCTTTCTGCATTTTAAAATAGTCGTTTTCTTTTTTCTTTTAATATCGATTTTGTAATCTCTTTTAAAGATATCTGTGTTATATCTAAATAAAGATAATTATTATTATTAAGGGGGCCCACACAGCCCTCCTTCTAAAAAAAAAAAAAAAAAAAAGACCGGCATTGCACCGGAGGCAACGCCCCCTCCTTGCAGCACTCTGCAATCGCGCCAGTTGTAAGTTTTGGGAATTAATTCCCCTTCAATACTGAGGGTCCGTGAGGGCCAACTAGCCCAACAGGTATCTCCAGTATGCGCCAGGGAGCTGCGTTGCAGACAGGTGTTCTAAGGCCAATCCCCTTTTTACACCTCTATGCAATGCAGCTCTGTGGTGCTTACTGGAGGTACCTAGTGGGCTAGTTTGACCCTGGGACCCTTAGGATTCAAGGAGACTTAATCTCTCAACTTAGAATGGCCACAGTGCGCGTTTACACAGTGGGGAAGGGAGGGGACGGGGCCTGAGGTGACGTGTGCAAGCACGCCCTTTGGCGCGTTTTAAGTTGGGTAAATAATTCCCCTTCAATCCTGAGGACCCCTGGGGGTTAACTAGCCCACCAGGTGCTTCCAGTAAGTATCACTGAGCTGCGTTGCAGAGAGGTGGTCCAGGCCGTGCCACTTTTTACACCTCTCTGCAACGCAGCTCTGTGGCACTTACTGGAGGTACCTAGTGGGCTAATTGGACCCTAGGGAACCTCAGGATTCAAATGAACTTAATCTCCCAACTAAAAACGGCCACAGGGCGTGTTTACACAGTGGTGTAGGGAGGGGACGGGCCTGAGTTAACGTGTGCAAACACGCCCTGTGGCGCGTTTTAAGTTGGGGAAATAATTCCCCTTAACTCCTGAGGGACCCTGGGGTCCAACTAGCCCACCAGGTGCTTCCAGTAAGCGCCACTGCGCTGCGTTGCAGAGAGGTGGTCTAGGCTGTGCCCCTTTTTATATCTCTCTGTAACGCAGCTCTGTGGCGCTTACTGGAGGTAGCTAGTGGTCTAGTTGGACCCTAGGGACCCTCAGGATTCAAGGGGACTTAATCTCCCAACTTAAAACGGCCACAGGGCGTGGTTACACAGCGGGGAAGGGAGGGGACGGGGCCTGAGGTGACATGTGCAAACACGCCCTGTCGCACGTTTTAAGAGGTAGTTTTAATCCCCTGCCCTATTATATACTAGGGGCTTACAGAGGAGGTCATGCTAATCACAGGGGGACCCCAACGCATAGTGTTCCCTATTGTATGTAGGTGTTTTCACTGTATTCTGAGTGTCTTTTAACATAGCACTGGCTCTAGGACTGGTTAGTCAGACTCAGTTACCACCAGTATCCGTCTGAAAAAGTTGAGGGTACAGGATGATTTTGCAACAAGGCTTCTTTCTGCTCTTCTGTTTGTTATTTCTGCACGTTATCCTTCTTCCTGCAATTTTCTTCGTCTTTGAGGACTTCTGTTGCTTCTTTCTGCATTTCTTTTTTTTCTTTCTGTGCGTTTTTCCTTCTTTCTTCACATGTACTATCTCTGTAGGCATAGTTAGAAATTAGCATGTAAAAAACCTTTGAAATTCACTGAAAAAAACATAGGTTTTAGGCACGTTATAGTTAGGAATTAGCATTTAAAAAAACCTTAGAAATTCACTGAAAAAACCATAGGTTTCAAGGGCATTATAGTTAGCTGGACTTTTCACTCGTATAAACCATTGAAATTCCCCCGTTATAGTTAGTTCAGCTAACAATAACTCGCACGCCCGCAATGCACTGCTGATGACGTCACATATTACATCACTCATGTACAGCAGTGGGCACCCCGGGACACTGCAGGAGCCGGCCCTGGGGGATAGCGGTCCCCATGGCCATCATTGGCTCCAGGGGGGGCCCCCTCCCACTTCATTTAAAGCCCTGGGGGTGGTGGTCCCCGGGGCTTGGGGGTCCGTAACGGACCCCCTATGATAAATAATTAGTGCCCCGGGGAGGTGGCGGTCCCTGGGGCATGTGGGGGGCTCGAGCCCATAACACACGGGGTTTTTTTTTGTAAACAAACAAGCCCTGGAGATTGGTGGTCCCCGGGGCTGCGGGGGGGCCATGAGCCCCCCGCATACATTGACTTAAAGCCCCAGGGGGTGGTGGTCCCCGGGGCTTGGGGGGCCTTTGAGCCCCCCACCCATCTATAATGAAGCCCCGGGGGGTGGCGGTGCCCGGGGCCCCCCCATTATCATTATATATTGCCCCCGGGGGCTAAATAAAAACGAAGCGCGGCAGCCCGCGCTTCGTTTTTTTATTCGGCAGCGGGATGCGCATCCCGTGATTTAAAAAAAAATAAAAAATGTGGGGGGGCCTTGGGGGTACTTGTGGGACCCCCTGAGCAGGACTAGGGGGTCAGGGTGTTTCTACCCTGCCCCCTTGTCGCGTTTTGCGCCTTTTTGTTTTCGGTTTTCTTGTGCCTCAGTTCTACCAAGGCACAAGATGGCTGCCAACACTTCCTGATTCAGAGTGTTGGCAGCCACTTAGCATTCAGCTCGTGCACTGGGTGCGTGCAGGGTGTGCGATCCTCCGAGGCCATAGATATATCTATCTTTTTAACTCTAATTTTCTCAGGAACTACTGAACGGATTTACACCATTTAAGCAAAAGGCACGAGTCCGAACTGAGGACTACCACTTTGCCAAATTTGGTGTAATTCTGTTCAGCAGTTTGGGCTGTAGCTGCGTCAACAGGTCCTATGGGAAAATGCATGGGGAAAACGCGTTTTGGAACCCCCCTTTTTTCTCGGCCCCCACTTGATGAATCACCATGAAATTTTCAGGATAGGAGCGGACCGGAGCTGGCCAAAAGTTTGGAAAATTCCGCGAAGATTTGTCAATCGGCGCCATTGTTATTCCAAATTGAATGTTGTGGATTTCCTAATGGAAAATAGGTCCTAACTATATCTACCTACTGGCGACCGCCAGTAGGTAATATATCTAAATAGATATATATATATATATATATATATATATATATATATATATATTCACTGAAAAAACCATAGGTTTCACACACGTTATAGTTAGGAATTAGCATTTAAAAAACCTTGCAAATTCACTTAAAAAACCATAGGTTTCACACATGTTATAGTTAGCTGGACATTTCACTCATAAAAAACCAATGAAATTCCCCCTATCGTGTCCTCCAAAGGAAGCCTTTTGGAGAACACCTCAACATTGATTGATACGGTATTGAGTCCCTTTGTTGGTAATCTGGTATCCTATGTTAAAGATACATCTGATTCCATCAGACAAATTGCGGACATACCATGGGAAGAGAACTATATGTTGGTAACCATGGATATAACTAGTTTATACACCAGTATCAATCATATACAAGGCTTAGAAGCAGTTGAGAGTTTTCTGAAAACAAGATCAATTCAATATATTGAACACAATCAAATGATCATGGAGATTATGACCTTTTGCTTACACAATAATATTTTCCTTTTTGGTAATCAGTTGTACATCCAGAAACAAGGTACCGCGATGGGCACGTGCTTCGCCCCCAGCTACGCGAATCTTTTCGTGGGCTGGTGGGAGAAGCACGTGGCCTGGTACGGGGCAAATGAGCCCTGGCTGAATAAAATCGCCGTCTGGATTAGGTACATCGACGATATTTTTATCGTCTGGAAAGGGTCTCATCAAGAATTTATGACATATCTAGATCTCCTGAACCATAACATCTATAATTTGCACTTCACCAGTAACATAAGTGACTCAAACGTGGCCTTTCTAGATCTACTGGTATATGTGAGTGAGGGGCAATTAATGACCAAGTTATACCGAAAAGCCACAGCAGGCAATGCAACCTTACATTTTACCAGCCAACATCCAAGATGCCTGGTGAATAGCATCCCCTATGGAGAGTTATTAAGGATAAAACGAAACAGCACACTAGACACAAATTATCAAGGATCTAAGAAAGAAGCCATCAAACGCTTCAGTGTAAGAGGTTATCCAGCAAAAACACTGAAAGCAGCAGAAGTCAGAGCAGATATGAAAGAAAGGAACCTGCTCTTAGCAAAAAATCAGGATGAGCCACAAGGTGACATAACTAGGTTGATTTTGATGTTTTCCAGGAATTCTCCTCAGATTCGTCAAATTATTAACCGACATTGGAAAATTTTGAGGGCGGATATGGTCATAGGCAAACAGTTGCCCCAACATCCTAGCATCACATAAAGAAGGAATACGTCTCTACAGGACCTACTAGTACACAGCCACTTCGAAAAGAACATCAAAAGCAGAAATGAAATCAAAGGGTTTTTCCCATGTTTTAAATGCAAAGCTTGCAAAAACAGTAAGAAGGTTAAAGAATATAAGGTCCCAGGTAGACCGACTGCAAAATTGATCCCCAAATTCCTTAACTGCAACTCAGAATTTGTGGTATACTGCCTGAGTTGTCCTTGCAACTTGCTTTACATTGGAAGCACGGTGCATCCAGCAAAAAAAAGGGTGTTGGAGCACATGCGTGCCATCACCAATAACGACAAAAACTATCCAGTCGCACGTCACTTTGCTTTACATCATCAAAGTGATAGCCATTTGTTGAGCTATTTCTGTCTGGACCAAATTCCAGTAAGACAAAGAGGCGGCGACAGGGTCAAGAGATTGCGCCAGTTAGAATCTAGATTTATTCTAGAACTGAGAACCATGACACCTTCAGGCTTGAATAGCGAAGAGGAACTGTGGGTACACGTAGGCTAATGTAGAAAGAAAGAACAACAAGATATAAATGAGGCAGGTTTTGGTATACATACTGATATTTGTATATATATGTATAGGTGTATATGCTTGCTTCTCCAACCCTTTCTCTCCTCCTTGTTTCCCCTCTTCCCCCTCCCTCCCCCCCCCTCTTTTTCCGCTTCTTCCTCTTTGTCAGCTAGAGTATACACTTTTACAATAGTTTTTCTCCATATGCAATATTCAAGAAATATCAAAACGACATTAGGCATAGGGAGCAACTATAATTTTGAAATGAACTGAAATGTATGAAATTTATGCTATCTTATATTCATATTTATTTTTATTTGAATTGATTCAACATAGTATTGTAGAGCCATTTTTACTTCTTATTTCGTCTTCTTCCATATAATACACGTTGGTGTTTCACAAATGGAAATTAATGGTGAAAAGAATGTCATAGCCCATTCAGGGCTTAATAATTCGTAACATAAAGGTACCAACAAAATTGTTAGAATAATGTTTGTATTAGAAACTGTAATCACAGTGGACAAAAAATATCATGAAAGAAACTGCTAACAATTATATGCTAATGACTGACAACAACTTCGTTGGTTACAATACCAGTGATTTTGGAATTATATGTAGGCTATTGGCCAAAGGCAATTCCAACATGGCAACCATTGCTGCAATTTATGAGCATAGTGGCCCTTTCTGAATGTTCAGTCAAACAGTATAGTCTGTCCTTTATGTCACTAACATCCGTGTATTTAAGAAAGCAATTGGAAATTGAACTCTGACATTGAAAAAGGTCGTAAAGACCGAAACCGGTTTGTCAGCAATGGTGGAATAAAGCTTTTTTGAAAACTTACCGGCTCGGAGTGCATCACCGGCTTTAGACGGCTAAAGCGTTCTTGTTCGAGTATTTTCACGGATCGTCACCGTGAGGCTGGTGCACCCGGAAGCTAGTGAGCGGCGGCGTTTGGCGGAAACTGGTATAAAAATATATATATATATATATATATATATATATATTCACTGAAAAAACCATAGGTTTCACACACGTTATAGTTAGGAATTAGCATTTAATAAACCTTGCAAATTCACTTAAAAAACCATAGGTTTCACACATGTTATAGTTAGCTGGACATTTCACTCATAAAAAACCAATGAAATTCCCCCGTTATAGTTAGCGCAGGCAACTATAACTCACGCGACCGCAATCCTCTGTTGATGCTAATACTGTATTTAGACACTTATTTACCCATGTCGTCTTCCATTAATTTTTAGCTATACATATATTACAAATATTTTTTTTTCAGAAAAACACATATGTCATCAGTGATGTAATATCTGACGTCATCAGCAGAGGATTGCGGTCGCGTGAGTTATAGTTGCCTGCGCTAACTATAACGTGGGAATTTCATTGGTTTTTTATGAGTGAAATGTCCAGCTAACTATAACATGTGTGAAACCTATGGTTTTTTAAGTGAATTTGCAAGGTTTTTTAAATGCTAATTCCTAACTATAACGTGTGTGAAACCTATGTTTTTTTCAGTGAATTTGTACGGTTTTTTAAATGCAAATTTTTTTTTGAGATTTTTTGTAAACCTATGTATAAAATAATATATGTACTATATCCTGCATTATGGAAAGGTTAAATTTTTTTTTATGCATTTTTTTCCGTGCGCGTACGGTAAGCTGACGCTACGCGCTCCGTACGTCATAAGTACGGTGCGCTTACGTGATAGGATGCGCGTACGGTAAGCTGACGCTACGCCAACACTTCCTGGTTTGGAGTGTTGACAACCAATTAGCATGAAGCTCGTGATCGGGAGGGTGTGCAGATCCACCACGGCCATAGATATCACTACATTTATTTCTTAATTTCTCAAAAACTGCTGAACGGATTTACACCATTTTTTAAAACGTCGCTTTCTGAGCCAAGCAGTACCGTTTTGCCAAATTTGGTGTAATTCCGTTCAGCAGTTTGCGCTATAACTGTGTCTTAAGTTTCCTATGGGAAATTATTTTTTTTTAGCTATATAGTTATATATACTAAGACAACACACTCAATTAACCCTTAGTTATTCTTCTTTAATGGTCTTCTTTTAATGGTGAAGAATCATGAAAAAGACCCTGTGAGTTGGAGTAATGTTGTTCACCATTATAGAAGAATAACTAAAGATTTACTGAGAGCGGCCTCTTTCTATATAAAATTTAACTTTGGGCCCTAAGGTTCAGCCCATCACCGGCACCCGCAGTGGAGCGCGCCCGGATTGAACTTGATTAAAGAAAAAAAATATCTATCTATCTATCTATCTATCTATCTATCTATCTATCTATCTATCTATCTATCTATCTATCTATCTATCTATCTATCTATCTATCTATCTATCTATCTATCTATCTATCTATCTATCTATCTATCTATCTATCTATCTATCTATCTATCTATCTATCTATCTATCCATCCATCCATCCATCCATCCATCCATCCATCCATCCATCCATCCATCCATCCATCCATCCATCCATCCATCCATCCATCCATCCATCCATCCATCCATCCATCTATCTATCTATCTATCTATCTATCTATCTATCTATCTATCTATCTATCTATCTATCTATCTATCTATCTATCTATCTATCTATCTATCTATCTATATATATATATCTCAATCAAAACAATACCCTGTCAGGCAAGGAGTGACGCATAAATTATGCAAAAAAGGAGCAGAGAACTCTGGGTAGTTCTCAAGTTTATGTGGAAAGCAACTCCTGTATAGAGCACTCTCAACACCCGCAACACTGTAGATCTGATCACCTCAAATGTCTGCTTTTCTATCAGAAGTCTTTATGCATAAGATTAGCACAGTGCCATCCACGCCGAGATATCAAGGGACACAGTCTTTTGCCATTTCTACAGCAAAGCACAGGACTAGCACAGTGCTGCCCATGCCAAGCTGTAAAATGACAAAAGCCATTCACCACTCCAGGCAGAGGATTACAGCTTTGAATTGGCAAAATGTCAACCAAGACAAGCTGAAATGAGTAAAAGCAACCCCAGACACAGTGTTTCGCTCTAATTAGAGCTCTTCAGAGTGGTATAGCTTTGTGCAGAAATGAGGGAGCACCCAGTTTAATTCAATATAATACCCTTTCAGGCAAAGAGGGATGCATTAATTCCGTGCATCCCCCCTCCCATTTAAAAAAAATAAATCAATAAAGGGCTGGCCCTGGGGGATGGGGTCCCTGGGGTGAAAATTGGCCCAGGGAAGGCTGGCCACGAGCCCCAATTCCTTCATTTTAAAAAAGTTTTAAAAAAAGGAAATGGCCAAGCCCCAGGCGATGTGGGCCCTGGGGCTATAATCAGTTGGGGGAGGAATGCAGCCCTCTACCCCATTTAAAAAAGACTGGCCAAGGGGTATGGGGTCACTGTGTTCAAATTCGGCTGAGCGAAGGGGGACTATGCAGCCCCCTTCCCTAAAAAAGAAAATATCTCTGGTAAGTTGCTGGAGGCCACGCCCCCTTTACCAGCACTCTGCAAACGCATCTCTTGGCACAATGGTGGATGGGGAATGAAATCTTCTTGAATGCTGAGGATCTTGAGGGGCCAACAAGCTCCTCTGTTACCTCCAGTAGGTCCCAGAGAGCGGGATTGCTGCGAGGACTTGAAGGTCATGCCCGCTTCCTCCAACACTCTGCAAACACGCCTCCTGGCACACTTCAGGTTGGGGAATGAATTCCACTTTAATCCTCAGGGCCTCAGGATGAAAGTGGACTACTTCACCCAACCAGTAGTGGGTTAGGAGGGGTGTTTGCACAATGGTGGAGCAAAGGGGCATGGCCTTTGACAGTCCCTCAGCAATACAGCTGTGTGGGTGCCACTGGAGTTGGCAGGAGGGGTAGTTGGCCCCCAAGGACCCTCAAGAGACAAGGGGACTTCATCCCCCAACTAGTAGTGCACCAGGAGGTATGTTTGCAGAGTGGTGGAGAAAGGGGACATGGCCACCGAACATCTCTCAGCTAAGCCAATTTGTGGATATAACAGGAGGGTTAGTTGGCCCCCAAGGATACTCTGGAGCAACGGGAAATGTATCACCCTACTAGTCGTATGCCAGGAGCTGCGTTTGCACAGTGGTGGAGAAAAGGGGTGTGGCATCTGACAACCTCTCAGCATTCCTGCTGTGTGGGACCTACTGGAGGTCACAGGAGGTGTAGTTGGCCCCCAACAACGTACTTGAGGGCCAACTACTCATCCTTTTACTTCCCGTAAAGCACAGAAGGATTGCTAAGAGGTCTTTAGAGGCCATGTCCCCTTTTTCCACCACTCTCTAAACGCAGCAATGCTTGTGGTGCACTAGTTTTGGGGGGATGAAGTCCACTTTACTCCTGAGGCACCTTAGGGGCCAAGACTTCCGCCTTCTACCTCCTGTACATCCTACACAGTGGGATTCTTTGAGAGCTGCTGGGAGGCCTAGCCCCCTCTCTCCACCACTCTGCAAACACGATTACTAATTAGAAATACCATAGAAATTCACTGACAAAACAAAGGTTACAGGGATATAAGAATTAGCAAATAGAATAAAAGAGATCCTAAAAAGTTCACTGAAAATACAAAGGTAACAGGACTGTTATTGTTCAGATTTCACTTGTACAAAACCAGATAAATTCAGCAGTTATAGTTAGCTGAGCTAACTATAACTTACACGCCCGCAATGCACTGCTTCTGACCTCACATTTTACATCACTCATGGCATGGTCAGTGACATCACTGCTGACATCTCAAATAACATCACTCATGACATAATCCACACAACCACTCAAACACATGCATACACTCCCATAACACTTCTTGTACTCCCACTCACACACCTGTACAACCACTGACATACCCATTCACTGACCTATACCAGTAGTCACACACCCACTCAGTTCTCCAAAGACCCACTCACATACCCACTCACACAACCATTCACTCACTCATACAGCCACTCATATAATCAGTAACTCATGCATAAAGCCAGCCACATAACCATGCACTCACCCGTACAGCTACTTACATATCTACTTATTTACCTTCAAACACACACACTCACTCACTTACCCAATAAGCCTCTCAACACAGCCACTCACTCACCCATAGAAGCCCTCATACACTCACCTGCTTATCGCCAGGATACCCTTGTAGGTGCAGAGCACTGTCCAAATACATATGACATAACATAATAGCATTATCTGGTTTGATGGGTATTCCTTTCCTGGTTGCAATGCCATGTTGATTAGAATAGCAGTGCTGCATGTAAATGAGACATGAGATATCTTTAAAAAAGTAGATTACCACAACATGCAATAAGTTTGCAACAAGCCTCAGACCCATATTGAAGTTGCTACTTTTGTCCAAACAGCGGGAATTAATCTTTAATAAAGCAAAGGTACATTCTATTACAGATTGTGTTTTTGTGAAAAATGTTGCGTGTACGCTCCCTGACATAAATAAGATGAAAACATGGTGGAAGAAGCCTTCTAGTATTCCTTTTTGTAAACAGATTTTATTTAGTTTTTAGAGGCAACCAAAACATGCATTACAACCGCCATGCAGTGTGGTGCCAAGGTGTATCTTGTCACGATGAGTGATACAATCTGTCATTGTTAAGCAAAAAAGAAAGAAACGACAATCAAACCATTTCCCCCTCCCTCACTCCTATAGGTCAATACATCACATCTCTTTGTCGAATCCAGGGTTGCATATGAGAAAAAGAAAAAATGATAAGCCACAGTAATATGTCACGGATGAGGTGGACAACTTGCCCAGTGGGCGACTTCAGTCTGCATCATGTAACGGAAAGGTATTCGATATAAAGCGGGCCCTCAGTTGCAATCTATATAAATCATCATGGTGACTCTACAGGGGAGGCTACCAGTGAAGCCGGCTCTGGGTTAGTCATGCCATCCATCAATGCACCCCAGACTCGGGCTCCCTCTATGTTCCCCATGCTCCTCCATGCCCCCCTCATTAACATCCTCCCCTCACAGCTGCCCCACTTTACCAGCTCACTCTTCCATATTGTCAGCTGTGGGCCCCCTATTGCCCTCCAATTACACATTATCTCATGCTTAAAAATAATATATGCTATATCCTGAAACATCCCCACTATCTTTGTCTTTGCAGGGTGGGGAAACCAACCTAGGAGACAATGCCCCAGGGTTTGAGGGATCTTCTTCTCAATGCTCTCCTCTACCATTCATATAACTCCTTCCCAAAAGGTGTGCAGCACAGGACATGCCCAAAACATGTGGAGGATGTGCACTCTATCATCTCCGCATGGGGGCATGCTATGTCCTGTACATGGAAATATATGGTGTCAAATATGCCCTGAGAAGTATGTAATAGTTAATGAGTTTGAAGTATGCATTCCTAGAGACTGTTGGTGTCCGTTCTAAGATCTTATTCCAGCCTTTCGGTTCAATAGGAGATCTAAGGTCCTTCTCCCAACTAGTCCTCAGAACGTCCAGAGTTAATGCCCTGTTCAGACAGGAAACAGTTTGTATGACACCCACTGAAAGCACTGTATATTGACAACTCTGAGACATTGCAGGTTTAGTGGATCCCCCTCCCCAGCGCTTAATGGCTGATATGAGTGTCATTTAAAGTAAGAAATTCCCCTGCAGTCGGTCAAATTCTGCCCTGAAGTCCTCAAACGGGGCCAGCTCCGAGTTCCTATGCAGGTCACCCACATTCGTCACTCCTGCCTCAGCCCACTGGTTCAAGCCTCGCTAGCTGCCCAATGTGGTAGCACTTATAGGAAATCCCAAGACAGTTCTGTTGTGTATGGAGTCCTAATACGTATTCACCGTAGTCCCCTATTCCAACACTTTGTCATAGCGTAAAACGTATGCAAGTCACTTGCATTGGAATGCAGCACACAGAGGAGAACCCCAAGCAGATCATGAAGTGGCGGCACAAGGGGCCAGGCATCTGATCTGGACTGTGCAAATGTGCAATTCCCTGGATCACTAACTGCAGCTGGGTACTGACGTAATAAAACTTGAAATCCGGGACCCCCAGATCCCCCTCCCCCATCGGGCGATGCATGGTAGTTAATGCTACTCTTCATCAATCCGATCCCCAGATGAACTCAGCGCTCTGGGTTTTTAGTACTCTAAACTGCAATTCCAAAATCTATAAGGGGAGTAGAAAAAAGTAAAGAGGCCACCATTTTCAGAAGGGCGATCATCCTCATCACAGATAGCGGAAGCGTCCCCCAGAACTTAATGGAGGACCTCAGGGATCTATTTGCAAGCCCAACATTGCCCTCTGACAGATCGTCTTTGTTGTGGTATAATTTAACCCCCAGTCAATCAACCACTGATACGAGTGATGGGGGTTTCCCTCTGTGTCATGGGAAAAAGCCTTGATTCTGCCAGTTAACTTGAAGCCCAGATAGGAGACTGAATTCCCCCAACACGGTTCTTGCCCCCCTCAGGTCCTCCTCCATGTTACATAAGAACAGTAGCAGGTCGTCTGCATATCACGCTATGCTGTTGCAATGCCTTTGTACTGTCAAGCCCTGAAACACCCCTCCAGCTCTAGCACATGCTGCCAAGGGTTTCTTCATGATAGCAAAGAGCAGAGGAATAGGCCTGGGCAGTGAACTTTGCTCTGTTCGCGGAGTTTGCGGAGTCTTCTGCACTCCGCACACCGCAGAGCTCGCTGAGTGCAGAAAACTCAATTTCGCAATGAGCAGCTGAGTTTTATCCCTGATCGCGATCATGAACAGTAAGTTCGTGATCGCGAACGGTAAGTTCGTGAGTGCGAGCTGCCACTCTGTTAGAATTTCTACCCGAGCGGCAGGAATACCAGAACAAACTGCAGTTCGCACTGCACTCGGCCACTCGTGGAACTTCGTGGAGTTTTTGGTAACTTCGTGGAGTTTAGTATAGCAAAACTCTGCGAAGTACGCCCAGGCCTTCTGAGGAGACCGGCGGCTGATATGATCTTGCCGGTTCGCACCCGGGCAGTCAATCTTGTGTTTAATAGACACGTCCAGGCTACAAAGCGTTCTCCTATCTTCATGCGGAGCATCACCTCATAAAGGTAGTGCCATTCGAGCTTATCTAAGGCTTTTTCGATATTGACAGTAAAGATGGTGGCGTCATCTTTAGTAAAGTCATTAGACTCCATAATCACCAGTAGGCGGTTGGTATTAGTCACTGTGCTATGTCCCGGGATAAATCCCATCTTGTCTGAGTGTATTAAAAGATTCAATGGGGAAGGAGGCGAGTTGCCAAGATTTTACTCAGAATCTACATTGACAAAGGCCTGTATGCAGAGAGATCATGTGTCACCTTTCCCAGCTTTAGTATATGAACAATCACTGCCTCCATGGTGGTGTCCGGCAGGATACTGGTAGTGTTAGCCGCATTATACAACTCCACTAGTTTACTTTAGTTTAAGGAATAGGTGGCATAAAATTCCACTGTGATGCAGTCAGTCATCGGGGCCCTATTTCATGCCATGTGTTTAAACGCGCACAATATTTCCTGCAGGGAAATATCCTCTCCTGGGACTCTTGCCTCTTCCTCCTCCAGGTGCAGCAATAGGAACTCCCCCAGAAAGGTCTGAGTTACCATCGCATACACTTCCGTAGTACTCCTGTAGAGTGTCAAGCAGTATTGGGTGAATATATTGTTAATTCCATCTTGGGAGTGCACTCTGTCACCTCTCTCACCCTCCAGGTCTAGAATTGCTGTTTCCTGTTTAGACGGGTTAGCAAGCCAAGCCAACAAAGATCTGGATTCATCTTTCAGCATGTGTTTTGTCTATGAAGTGCTTATAGTAAAAAAAGTAAAGTGTTCCACCTGGGTCACACTCACCACCTCCTCCCTTGCTTCTAGGAGCACCATCAGTCGTTCCGGTTGATTCGGGTGTCGTAATTTTATGTCCCTCTACCCTTTTTCAGAATTCTGGATCTCCCTCAGCAGGGTATGTCTTATGCCCTCGGCTTTGGGCAGGCAGTGGCCTCGGAGTATTGCCTTAAAGGCATCCCATTCCATCTGATCGAGGACACCGTACCAGCATTATCAGTAGAAAAATGGGAGGATTTTCTCCTGTATCGTCTCCTGAAAGGCTTAGTCTACCAGTGTTTCAATTCAATTGCCTGAACTAGACTATGGATTCCCGGGGTGCACAAGAAGATATCCAATCAAACATGCACTTTGTGAAGCCCTGAAAAGGAGATATCCTTCCCATAGAGGTTCATCTTAGTCCGCAGTGTTGCTGACACCTTGAAAAGCACATGCCATACGTACAGTCTGGGAGTCCCACTGGGGAATGAGAGCTGTCCACAAGGACAACAGCCACATCATTGAAGTCACCCCATAGAAATATCAAGGAGGGTAAGTAGAGAGCCAACCGTTGGGATAAGGGCACTAAAAACATACCCTGGTCTGCATTTCGGGCATACACATTCACCATGGATATGTCCCGTCCTCCAACTCAGCCGCATATCATTTTATGGTTTAAATCTCTTTATTGAAATTTCAAACAAACACAAGTATAATTAGGGGTGGGCGGAATTTGCGGAATTAACCTCCGCAAATTATCGCGAGATTGCAGAAAATCTCCGCAAACACGCCGGAAATATCGCGAAGATGCGGAAGTTTTTTGCCGCCTGTTCGCGGTATTTTTTGCGTGTTCGCGGGTCGCCAACTTACCCATGCGGTCGCTCATGGGCGCGGCCATCTTGTTTTCACTTGTCCCGCCCTCTGGCGTTGTTTACTTCCTGTTCCGGGTCGCGCAATGCATGTTCGCGGTCGATATTTCCTGTTCGCGATCGCTTTTACTTGATCGCGTTGCTTTTTGCTTGCTCAGGGAGAAAATATCGCGCGAACTTGCGCACGTGGTCGCAACGGGCGCGGCCATCTTGTTTTCCACTCTATTGCATGGTTCTGGGGCCTGATTTTCAATCCTCCCTAAATCTTTTCAATCCTTTGTTTATAGCCACTTTTTTCGGATCTTTATTACTTATTATTTCTCTAACTATTTTCCTGCCTCTATATTTTTGGTTTTTGTGTACCTTTTTTTTTGTTTTTTAGCTACTTTTTCTCTTTGTATTGCCTGCTATTTATTTCCTTTACTCCTTTATTTATTTTACCTTTTCTTTCCCGCCCCGTCCCCAGAACCATGTCCAAGGGCAGGGCTGTTCGCCGGCGCAGCCAGAGCCGCGACCGCCTTCCTTGCGGAAGGCGGCGCCCACAAGGGGTGCATGCACGGGCCTTATTTGGGGAGGCGGAGTTGGCTGCACTAATTTTCTTTGTGCAGCGCCACCTCCCCTCAACCCTGGCAGCAGGTGGCAGGCCTGGGTCCGGGTACGGCCTCCGGGAGCGTCGGCAGCGGTGGGGGAAGGTGCGCCGGGCAGTGTCTCGCATCTCTGGGGTCCGGCGCACCCAGGCACAGCTGACGCACCGGTGGTCCGACATCCTGGACCGTGAGCAGGACCTGCTGGACCTGCTAGGAGTGGAGGTCCCGGGGCTTGGTGAGTACCTATTTAATTATTACAACTTTGTGTCTGTTCTTCTGCTCTATGTTATATATTGCGAATATCTTTTTTTCCTTCCAACCAGATAGAATGTTGCTGCTTGCAATACATTCCAGGTTAATAATGTTTAAAAGTCTTCTGTGATTATGACACAGGTGCTCTTCTGCGCTACTACTAATCTTACTTGTTTGCAGCTTTGCGTTTGCGCTTGCTTAGCGTGATTCTTTACGAGTTTATTTTAGAGAAATTAAGTTACGTAATGCTACAGTGACTCATGTCCACTCCTTACTTTGTCCTGTCACTAATAGATAGGGGCGGATTGATACATAGGTTTAGGTACTTTGTATGAGCTTCTAATTGGTTAGTGGTATGCGTGATGCCCCCTCACTCAGTTACGTGACGTGCTGCTAGTACGCCAGTCTTTAGAACCTTTCTAGTTTGTTCAATGAGTGGAGGTAGGCTTTGCAGTTACTTAGCAGTAGCAGATGAGCATCAATCAAACCAAAATTGTGTATATACAAAAAATGTAGTCATGTTAATGTGTCCTCCATGATTGGATCATACACATTGTTGAGGAATACAGTCGAAATGCATACTTAATGTACAATTGGCATGCCTGGAATAGGTGGGCTAGGTTGGGTGGTAGGTTGTACTAATACTTAGGCTTACTTGTAACTTAGTTTTCTGGAATCAGAATGGAAGAATGGATTACTGTTGATAAATAGTAACTTAAGTAGTCGAACTGCGAATCCCCCGATATTACATGTTGACCAGATGAGATCGGTCAATGTAGTTATTGCAATTGTTTACATTAGTGTTTTTTGACCGTTGTTGAAAAAAATTGTATTTGCTTAAGTTGACACCATCCATCAATGTTTGTCTTTCTTATATCTTTCCTGTTCATCAGCACCCAGGGGCAGACGGGCAGGGACTGGGCAGTCGGCGGGACAGGAACACCACGAGGAGGACACCGCTGAGGGCTCCTCTGCTGGCCCCAGTAAGTCTTCTTGTTTTTAATAATATTTCTTATTCCATAACTTTTACTGCCCCATTTCTCCCGAACTATAGTGTGTTTCCAAATGCTATTTTTTACCACCAATTATCCTTCGATCTGTACGGTTTCAAAAAGCTTATCCCTGCCTCCGCTATGATGACTGAGTACTACTACATACTATCAGTCTGTCTGTCTGTACTTTAGTAGCTAGTCTTGCCCAGTGCCACTCTTTGTGAAAGGTTGTAATATAAAACTCATATTCACCAGTAGCTCGTACAATCCGTTGGGTCGTTGTCTTGTACTACTTTTTACTCTTGTTGATGTTTAGGCTTTGAAAATTCACAGCAACAGCCCTACCAGATTTCTTAATATTTTGATATGATACCCTATAGGACATACAACTGTTGTAGGGATCTTGCACATACATTTGCACCAGAAAATAGGATGTTGGTGATGGTAGGTTGGACCTTCCTTGCACACCTCAATCAGAAATTCCGCACCCACCACAATTCCACTGCTTGACTATAGTACTGTCTTGTCATACCTATTAGGTCTCGGAACCCTCCCCCCAAGACAACCAACAAGTAGACAACCCAGAACATTAACACACCCAACCTCTGTCGTGGAAGCAATTCACATGCACACCCTTACTTTAATTTGCTCAATCGTGTAAGTTAGTCCACTCCACACCAAATACCACAAAGTCTATGTAAGTTTAAAATTTTTATTTCAATTTGAGAAGGTCTGTACACTGTTATCTTAGCAGCACCAACCGGCAAATCAATAACATTAAAACAAAATACATTGTTACACTAATACAGTTGGGAATTAAATCATGATAACTGAAGTGGTGGAAGGCAGCACCACCATCCCATAGCAATTTAGTTTATATACATTTATAAATGAAGATGTGAGTGAAGGGACCCCTCACCTCAGAAGAACCTAGTACTGGTAGTTGGTGCATCGTTCAGAAGCTCTGGTTCGTAGAAGCGAATCTTGCGTCTGTAATGCGAAAAAAGGAAATGGTGTGCGTTAGTATATTGCAACTTGCAAGCATTTCTCAGCCGTGCCAAAAAGTGTAGCATCTATGGATAAGCAATATGGACTAACAGTAACAGTAGTACACCAGTTCTTCCTAAAAAAGTGGCTTGTTAATGTTTGTTGACCGCCTGTACGCAGCGCGTAGACTAGACAGTAGCAGTGTGAGGCAGGTCATGTGGGCTCAAAGGTGTCTTAAGAAGCTGCAAGGTAAAGGTAACGTCACATGTGCATGGCTAGGGCTAATCAAGCAAATGCTACAATGATCATATAACTTAGTGTCTACTCTACTACTACCTGATTTGTACTAGTGATTTATGTTAGTATTAACTCATTTTTCAACCTTGCTACTGATCAATAGGGGGGAGGTGTATATGTTGCCTAATAAATGTGTAATGTTTTCTAGGCGCACTACCGACCACCATTGCTGGGGCCAGCGAAGGCGACGCAGAGGGCGAGGATGCGGCAGTTGCAGATAGCAACGGAGGGGGAGTGGCAGCACCAGTGGCAGGCGGTGGTAAGTTAGATTCATAATCTTTAACTATTGTTGAACTTGACAGCACACTCACTGCAAAGGTGTACTGTATGTATATGTATACTGTAAAGTTGTGAATTAGGGCCCCATTAGGATGGTGGGCGTATTGCCCCCGCCGGGCTGGCTGGAATTCACTGCCGTCACAGCAGGGGCAAACCTCCCGCCATCCCTGTAGAAAATATTCAGACATGTCTAGGCGGAAAAGGGTTCAATATGGCGGTGGTGTCTCTCTCACCACACCGGCAGCCATATAATCTGCATTTTGGAATGCCTTTGCGTGGCGGCATTACCGTCCGCCACGGAAAGGCATGCACACATTGCAGAGTATGCTTGGGGGCCCCCATGGAGGGTACCTACCGATGCTATGGTACCCCCCGACTTTCAAAGCAAAACGTGACAGGCTCCGTGCGAGGCCCGTCATGTTGTGCTTGGAAAAGCAGCACAACATTTTAGCATTGCTTTCAGCGTCACTGTGCCGGGCGCATCATCCTAATTAATTGTCCCCACGGGACCCCCACCCTTTTTAGCAGTCGGATGGCGGGCGGACAAAGTCCGCCCGCTATCCGATGTCGTAAGTAAGTATGAGTTCTTGGTGACGTTTGAAGAGTGAACTAGAAGACTAGAATTCCCTTTAATTGGTATAGGACTAGGAGCCAGAGTATTGAGTAACCAATGGCCTCATCTATCTGATTTCAACTCCGCTTTGAAAGTTTTATGGAGAAGAGCACCTGGTGCACTGTTCAACTAAAAAGTGTAAGACAGGTGGAAGGAAGAAGGACGGGCGACATTTAAAATGTTATGTACTACTGTGCTTTATTTTATAGTGCTACTCTACCATGCCACTATGTGTATAAATAATTACCTTGTCCTACTGTTTTATTAAGACTATATTTTACAATTGTCTTGTTTTTTTCTTTTTGATACACAGCTACTCCGAAAATCAACCGGAAGGAGTTGGCCGCCAAGGCACGGCGCCGGAAGCTGGAGGCAATCCAGCAGGAATACCGGCGGCTGGTGGTCCTAGCCGAGGAGGAGGAGGAGAGTGCAGCAGCAATTGAAGCCTCCTCCAGTGCCCCGGGCCCCAGCCACCGCCCTCCAGCGGTACGGCGCCACCGTCTGGCGGCTGCCCGCCGCCACCGTGCCATCTCCGGTGCCCCCCCCCCCACTGTGGTTGCAACTGCCGCGGCCTTAGACGCCGCGTCGCCCATTTAGAGGACCAGATTCGTGTCCTCCTCCAGTCCCGCCCCACCAGTTAGTCCCTGTCACTGCCCCTTTTTTAATTCCTGTTTGTTTCCTCACTCGTTTGGGCGTTCTCTATTTCTATGGACAGTCGTTGGGGTTAGGGAGGGGGGTGGGTCAGCTTTTGTGGGTTTAGTTTATTTGTTAGGGTCAATTAAATATATTTTTCTATGTTACATGCAATGTTGTTAATGTTTTGTAGGTGGGGTAACTGTTTTACATCACACTGTTTCTTTGCTGGTGCATGGCCGCCCATAGCGTGTGTTTGATTTCAATAATTTGCTGACTGTATAAGACACAAACAGATAGATGCGACACACCTCACTCATTGACTGGTCCTACTATGCATTCTTTGGAGTGGTGTTTGAAACTGACATCATTGACAACATGTCCATTATTGATTCTGCCTCCCCCAAACTTCTCTTACCGGTGCTTGATGTTTATGTCCAACTGTGGCACAGCACTGGCTGCATGGTGAAGATGGTTTCCTTTTTCATACATGCCATGATTGGGGTGGTGGTGGTAGTATGGTAGTAGTATACACTGGCAGGGTAGCAGCATTTCCAAAAAAAGAAAAGGAGATAGTCAATCGCCTTTGAGAGACTGTTAGAGGAGTAGTTGAATGAAGTACATCACAGAATTTACCGAGCAACAATTATATGCTCAAATATTTGACAAAAAAAATGAATGCTGGATATTATGAGGATAGCCTACTAGACAGAGTTACAAACTATAGTTTTGTCGACTTGGCTATGCCTACAGTCTAACAGTTAGTGCTGTATATGAGGAATGACAACAAACAAATCAAATCAATGCCGGCAATTCATGCTGAGGTATATGTTCCTTTGTTAAATAAAATAACCTGTGAAATATCCTACTCATGGGTGGGCAAGCAGAAGAAGATCATCGCTCTGCATTGAAATTGAAGTAGTGTTGCTTTCACCACATCCGCCCCAGCAAGTGTGTGATTAAGTATTGGTGTACATTTAATTTAGTTACACCTCGACAATAAGTCACACAGCCCGGGGGAAGAGGGTTAGGGTCCGTTGATTGGATGGGAAGGGGGATTTTGGGAAAGGTTTGACATAGAAAAACAGTATGCATACATAGACAAACAAACGACAATCATTGAAGACTACCATACCATATCCATTCCATATGTTAAGGTATAAAAAAGGAAATGCATGCATGATGAGACCCGGATTACATACACTTCTATTTCTTGTTCTGTTCCGGCCTTAAAACTTTAACAGATAGCAAATAGAAATTTTAAATATTGGTAGTGAAGAATCGTAAACACAGAGCAAACGTAATGATGATTGATAATAACAACTCCAAGAACACACTGTTGTAAAGAATGTATACAAGATATTAATCAAATTATTTAAAAGAAGTGAAAAGTGGATACTGTTACTGTGTTATCCTGGTCAAAAATGTGGACTGGTTTTTTGCATCTCGGCATTCCTCTTGCTCCTCTCGTCCATCAATCTTGGGTGTGTCGCCTCACCACTCGCCACTGCCCGGCTGGAATAAAAAGGTGATTGATTGGTAAGGTAATTAATATGCATTGTAATGTTTTACAAAGTTTTGGACAAGGCCCGGCCTGTAATTTTAGATTGAAAACCAAAGGGGATATTCAGAAAGAAAGTGAAAACAAATGCACAAGTGATGGTGTAGTGCAACAAGAACACTTTCCGAGGTGGCATGTATGCATATGCATCATCTCTACTGTAGTCTGTTTCCAGCATAGACCTTCAACAGTAACAGGAGAGATCAGGCCCACAGTGCTTACCATTAGCACATCCTACGTTAACACTTTAGAGTCCTTTTTTTTTTTCTCTCAAAGAGTTGGACAAATGCAAAGCACATTATCCATTCCAGACATAGCATTTTACAGTTAAAGTTAGTAAAATCAATGCACTGCAGTCATCCCACCGCTACACTCTATTCAACTTCTACACAGACATTTGGGTGTGCTGTGGTTGTGGTTCACGTGTTTACCTTTAGGCTTTTCCGTTTTATGCCACTCATGAAACATCCTCCTGACTTCATCATCAGCTCTGATACTTCTACTCACTGAAGATCGGCCTGCAGTACAAGTGTAATTTTTAGAACACAACAAGAGTAGAAATATAAATATTACTGACTTGAGTCATTCTTTATTGTGTACAGAAAGATAGATTAACACTAGTACACTTTGACATCATTCACTTTGTGCACAACAAACAACGCAAACACAAAGATCAATAGCTCAGAGTCAGGTGTCCAATGCATGCCATTAATTATCATCATTTATTACCTGTTACTTCTCATCTTAAGTTAACGGGCCGTCTCTTTCGCCATCATCATGACGGACGGTGCTGTTTAAGTCACAGTCATTTGCATTGCGCAGCAGATTGAGTGAGTCCCCTTCCTGTATTGAATTAAAAGCAATGTATCACCAAGATGCAGGAGAAGTACACATTTCTTGTTTGCCAGAAGAGGAAAATTAGTAATTACTAGTGTGTTCTGTAGAAAGTTGATTAGTGGCAGTGCACAATTACATCAATTCATGCGAAACACACCACAAAATCTACATCATTCAGTCTGCTATTCTGCGGCCAATGCATGGCATCAATCATTACCTGTTGCATCTCATCTCGTTAACGCTGCAGGCCGTCTCTTTCGCCATCATCATGATGGACGGTGCTGTTAAGTCACAGTCATTTGCATTGCGCAGATTGAGTGAGTGCCCTTCCTGTATTGAATTAAAAGCAATGTATCACCAAGATGCAGGAGAGAAGTACACATTTCTTGTTTGCCAGAAGAGGAAAATTAGTAATTACTAGTGTGTTCTGTAGAAAGTTGATTATTGGCAGTGCACAATTACATCAATTCATTCATGCGCAACACACACAACAAAATCTACATCACTCAGTCTGCTTTTCTGCGGACAATGCATGGCATCAATCATTACCTGTTGCATCTTATTTTCAGTTAATGGCCAGTCTCTCTCGGCTCTGAAGGAGGATAGCTATAGAAGTCATCAGATTCATGGTCCACTTGTTTTGGAAGGACGAGGAAAGTTTGAATTTGTTGTTACCATCATCCAATCATCATTCATGAGGGAAATGGAATTGACCAGGAGATGCAGTATGATCGAGCGGAGGAGCTGGATTCTGAGGACTGTAGTGTCAAATGGCAGACACCTGAAACTTGTATCTTAAATTAGAAGATTAGAAGACGGTGATAATGCATTGGTTGCGATTCACAAGTTTATAACCGGAACAACAGACACAAACAAAGGGGGAAAAAAGGGAGGAAGACAGTAAGTGCGAGCCTAATTGTCAGGGAAGTATAGCTCGTCCTCAAACTCTGGGGGATCGTCCAGTAGTAGGTAATCATCTGACACAATACTTCCGTCACCTGAGCCGCTGTCCTCATCTTCCTCTGTTGATTCATGCATTGTGTAATTCGGTGGTATGAAGTGCTGATTCATTTTGATCATTGTTAACCTCTCCACGTTTTTGGGAGATAGACTGGTCCTTCTCAAGGTTACAATGGAACCAGCAGCACTGAAAACACGTTCGGAAGAGACACTTGCGACAGGGCAAGCCAGATAGCTTATTGCCAGCCTGCTGAGCTGTGGCCATTCAGACCTTTTCCTATACCAATACTGCACTGGGTTTTGATCAACGTACACCTCTGTTGGGTCGTCCAGATAGGCCTGGACCATCCGCTCAATGTTCAGGGTTGCTGCTGGTAAGCTTTTGTGCTGTTTTTTCTGTGCATCAGCACTGTGCTTACGGCCCATCTTTACATACCAATCTGATAATGATTGTACTCGGCTGAATGATCCAGTTATTGTTTTTGTAGTCGATGGTGATGGTGAGTGTTGCGATTGTGAGCCAACCGCACTGCCCTCAGCCGACGAAGTTGCACTTGATTCTGCATGGCCTGCTTCAGTATCAGTACTTGTTGTGGGTTGATGTGGCGGGCTTTTAATTAGCAGCCCTTCGTTTTCAAACTTGATGGCTGCTTCAGCTATACAACTTTTGTAGCGGGCAACATCAGTGTCGGAAAAAGAAAGGAATAGTCCTAATTTTGCACGTGGATCCAGAATTGTGGCACAAATGTAATGGTCTTGTGACAAAATTTTATTTTGTATCCTTACATTTTCTGATAAGCGCCTGGATAAGCTCTCCACCAAGTCATGGGCTTGCCTTCTGTCCTCTACACCTTTGTAGGATTCAGACACATTATTCAGCTCATGCTCTAGCATTTGCAACAATGGGATCGCTTGGCCCATTGTACAGTCCTCCTTGCTGACTTCACGTGTGAAGACCTCAAAAGGAGACAGCATCTCAGTCAGGCATTGAATTAGGGTCCATTGCTCCCTCTGAAGGGTCATGCCTTTAACACTAGCATCACTGCTTCTGTACCAGACATAATCATTGAGTGACCTGTGCTGTTCGTACAGACGATCAAGCATGTAATACGTTGAGTTCCAACGTGTTGCCACCTCCTGGATGAGTGCCTTGACTGGCACCCTACGCTCACGTTGGAGGATCCTCAGCTGCTTCCGAGCTTTAAAAGAATGGCTGAAATGAGTGCATATTCTTCGGCAGATGGACAGTAAATTGCTTACTATGGGTTCTTTTTTCAGAAAGTCTTGCACTATAATGTTTATGCAGTGTGCCAAACACGGAACCCTGAAATAGGAACCAAGTTCCATGGCCTTAAGTACATTACTGCCATTGTCTGTGGCAACAAAACCAATACCAAGCCCTCTGGGCTGCAGCCATTCCAAAACCTTGGTGCGAAACTCTTCTAAAATGTTTTCAGCCGTATGAGATTTCTCCATGGCGAACATGGCTACAGTTGCATGTTTCCGAGTACCTTCAAAAATGGCAGCTGTGTCAACAACACCTCGTGCAGATAGTTGATCTTTAACCCCCACAAAAGAGATCCAGTGTGCAGTGATACACATGTAATCTGTGGCTTGGCAACTGGTCCACATGTCTGTTGTCAGGTGGATATTGTGCACAGCACTCTTCTGCAAAGCTTGTCCAACCAATTCCAGCACATCATGATGTAGTGCCGGAACAGCAATTCTTGCGAAATAGGACCGGCTTGGAACTTTCCATTTCGGGCAGATGGCAGACACAAATTCAAGGAAACCCACCCCTTCCACAAATGAAAAAGGAAGAAGGTCCAGCGCTAACATTTTAGCCAGCTTCGCATTGTACAATCGTGCCGTTGGGTGGTTGCGTTGGAACTGCCCCTCCAACCTAAACATGCTGTCAATGGTAGGCTGGCTTACTTTCCTTAGTGGTGCCATTAACCCACTAAGGCTCAACGACACAGATTGTCTCATTGAGGTACTCGCCGCCGGTCGCCTTGGTGTCTCACCCACACTCTGAGTATGGCTCTTACTGCGGTGCCACTCTGATGTTACTGAGGAGGATGTGGGCGTTACCACTGCAGTGACTGCACTACTGGAGACAGGGCTAGAAATGCCTCCCTGTTCTTCACCTGCCACCACAATAATATCGCTCCCTGATTCCTGACCAACTTCAAAGGGTTTAGTTTTCCTACTTTCTTTTAACTTAAGTAGGTGATCCTCCCACACAATAGTGTGGTGTATTCTGAGATGACTTGCTTGTCCTCCGGTACCATAGTTTGTACCAAGCTTACCACGCCGAACACCTTGCCGACAAATTGCGCATATAGCAATGTTCTCCTCCTTGGCGCTAACAGAAAAGAAGTCCCAAACTGGGGAGGAGAACTTTCTGGCACTGCTGGATGTGCCACTTTCAACACCAGATGAACTTGAGGGGGTCCTTGAAAATATGTGACCCTGTCCACCTACACTGTGACTTTTACTACCACTTCCTACTGAGGTGGTTGAGCTGGATGTAGGTCCCTGCCGGGCCTTGGAAAATATGGCAGCTGGAGGTAGTGGTGGTGTAACCTGTGTTGGTGAGATCCGTGCTGCATCCCACTCAGTAGCAGCCTTTCTGGATAGGGTTAGAATGTCGGTCTCCAATCCCTTTGGGGCGGGAGTAATGTGCGTGATGACTGGCTCGTCTTCATCAACATCATCACCCCCCTCTTCTACATCTACCTCCATAACTCTAAGTTTTTCTGGGACCTTCCTTTTCAGAAGCAATGTCTTGTGGCGTACTTCACTCTCAGACCGAGCTGGTGGGACCCAAGTGTCATCACGATCATCAGAAGCGGGGCTTGAAGAAGAAGATGATGGACTAAGCCTCCTTTTCCTTGCTGGTGGTCTGGAAGACAATAGATGTTCTGAAACAGTGGTTTGACTTCGCTCCGCTTTGTCTGCAGGAAGCTCGATTTCCTGAAATGCCCCTACGTCAGGAGCAACAACTACTATGGTGGGCTGTTGTGGCGGCTGCTGCTGTTCTGGTTGCGGCGGCTGCTGCTGCTGTTCTGGTTGCGGCGGCTGCTGCTGCTGGTCTGGTTGCGGCGGCTGCTGCTGTTCTGGTTGCGCCGGCTGCTGCTGCTGTTCTGGTTGCGCCGGCTGATGCTGCTGTTCTGGTTGCGCCGGCTGCTGCTGCTGTTCTGGTTGCGCCGGCTGCTGCTGCTGTTCTGGTTGCGCCGGCTGCTGCTGCTGTTCTGGTTGCGCCGGCTGCTGCTGCTGTTCTTGTTGCGGCGGCTGCACACTGATCTGCTGAGTTTGCGCCTGCGTTGAACTTGATTGTGTACTACTTTGCGGTAATGACATTTCTTCAACATCGCTGCCCGTTAGTAGACTGGCTACCTCTGCGACAGTAAAGCCCTTGGGCCTAGGTTGGTGGGGTTGCTGGACCGCTGTGCTGCTCCCAGCTTGGTTCCCGGACAACGCTTTGGTGCCAAAAAAAACCTTGGCCGGCACACCACCAGTCGTGGTTAATGGCACTTCCTTTTTCTGTTCCTTCTTCTCACCAGCAACTTTCTTGGTACTGGACCTGGTACCTTTCTTTGGGGCCATCTTATTCCGACGTCAGGCAGGAGGCAGATGCACAACAAGTTCTGGTCACACGTGGGCGTGATGCGCAGCAGGACTTCTGTCTGGCTGGCAGTACAACGGGTAGCCAGGTGATGCCGATGACACCTCCTACTCTGTCTTTTGTGCACCTAAAAGCAAAGAAGACAGGAGAAGAACATCAGTGAAATGTTGCATTTGTTTTTGTGGTTCAGTTACTTAGTACTGTACTAGTGCAAACAAAAGATAGTCTAGCCATTTATGAATTTTTTTTAACTAGAGCTATGTTATACTACTAGTACTGTGTACAGCCACACTACACTCTCAGGAAGGTGATGTCTAAAAATTCAACAGATCACATAGAAAACACTTGATCAATAAAGCTGTGGCTACCTGCTCTGGTAGCAGTGGATGAAAGCAGGCCTGCTGGCAGACAAGGCCAGGCAAGCTTGCAGGCCTAGGCCTCAAAATGGCCACCAGCCACATGGAGAGCCCCAACAACAACAGCAAGGCCACCCCAAAATACACACTTCCCCAACTCAATCCAATGCCATCCATGCCCAAAATGATGTCTAAAATCAACAGAACACACAGAAAACAGTAGATTACTAAAGCTGTGGCTACCTGCTCTGGTAGCAGTGGATGAAAGCAGGCCTGCTGGCAGACAAGGCCAGGCAAGCTTGCAGGCCTAGGCCTCAAAATGGCCACCAGCCACATGGCGCGCCCCAACAACATCAGCAAGGCCACCCCAAAATACACACTTCCCCAACTCAATCCAATGCCATCCATGCCCAAAATGATGTCTAAAATCAACAGAACACACAGAAAACAGTAGATTACTAAAGCTGTGGCTACCTGCTCTGGTAGCAGTGGATGAAAGCAGGCCTGCTGGCAGACAAGGCCAGGCAAGCTTGCAGGCCTAGGCCTCAAAATGGCCACCAGCCACATGGCGAGCCCCAACAACATCAGCAAGGCCACCCCAAAATACACACTTCCCCAACTCAATCCAATGCCATCCATGCCCAAAATGATGTCTAAAATCAACAGAACACACAGAAAACAGTAGATTACTAAAGCTGTGGCTACCTGCTCTGGTAGCAGTGGATGAAAGCAGGCCTGCTGGCAGACAAGGGAAGGCAAGCTTGCAGGCCTAGGCCTCAAAATGGCCACCAGCCACATGGAGAGCCCCAACAACATCAGCAAGGCCACACCAAAATACACACTTCCCCAACTCAATCCAATGGCATCCATGCCCAAAATGATGTCTAAAATCAACAGAACACACAGAAAACAGTAGATTACTAAAGCTGTGGCTACCTGCTCTGGTAGCAGTGGATGAAAGCAGGCCTGCTGGCAGACAAGGCCAGGCAAGCTTGCAGGCCTAGGCCTCAAAATGGCCACCAGCCACATGGCGAGCCCCAACAACATCAGCAAGGCCACCCCAAAATACACACTTCCCCAACTCAATCCAATGCCATCCATGCCCAAAATGATGTCTAAAATCAACAGAACACACAGAAAACAGTAGATTACTAAAGCTGTGGCTACCTGCTCTGGTAGCAGTGGATGAAAGCAGGCCTGCTGGCAGACAAGGCCAGGCAAGCTTGCAGGCCTAGGCCTCAAAATGGCCACCAGCCACATGGAGAGCCCCAACAACATCAGCAAGGCCACCCCAAAATACACACTTCCCCAACTCAATCCAATGGCATCCATGCCCAAAATGATGTCTAAAATCAACAGAACACACAGAAAACAGTAGATTACTAAAGCTGTGGCTACCTGCTCTGGTAGCAGTGGATGAAAGCAGGCCTGCTGGCAGACAAGGCCAGGCAAGCTTGCAGGCCTAGGCCTCAAAATGGCCACCAGCCACATGGCGAGCCCCAACAACATCAGCAAGGCCACCCCAAAATACACACTTCCCCAACTCAATCCAATGCCATCCATGCCCAAAATGATGTCTAAAATCAACAGAACACACAGAAAACAGTAGATTACTAAAGCTGTGGCTACCTGCTCTGGTAGCAGTGGATGAAAGCAGGCCTGCTGGCAGACAAGGCCAGGCAAGCTTGCAGGCCTAGGCCTCAAAATGGCCACCAGCCACATGGAGAGCCCCAACAACATCAGCAAGGCCACCCCAAAATACACACTTCCCCAACTCAATCCAATGCCATCCATGCCCAAAATGATGTCTAAAATCAACAGAACACACAGAAAACAGTAGATTACTAAAGCTGTGGCTACCTGCTCTGGTAGCAGTGGATGAAAGCAGGCCTGCTGGCAGACAAGGCCAGGCAAGCTTGCAGGCCTAGGCCTCAAAATGGCCACCAGCCACATGGCGAGCCCCAACAACATCAGCAAGGCCACCCCAAAATACACACTTCCCCAACTCAATCCAATGCCATCCATGCCCAAAATGATGTCTAAAATCAACAGAACACACAGAAAACAGTAGATTACTAAAGCTGTGGCTACCTGCTCTGGTAGCAGTGGATGAAAGCAGGCCTGCTGGCAGACAAGGCCAGGCAAGCTTGCAGGCCTAGGCCTCAAAATGGCCACCAGCCACATGGAGAGCCCCAACAACATCAGCAAGGCCACCCCAAAATACACACTTCCCCAACTCAATCCAATGCCATCCATGCCCTAAATGTGATTGAAAATGAAATATATTCAAAAAACAAAAGGAACAGTTGCATCATCATGCACACACACACCCATGAGGCCATGCCCATGGCTAGCTCGGGCCTACTACTACAACCCACAAAATTAAAATAAATAAAAAAAAAAAAAAGGAATGATGATAATTAATTATCAAAAATAAATTGTAGTTACACAACAACTGCAATGCCCACAATCAAACACAACAACCACTTACTTGTAAAATATCCTATTCCAAAAATCCTGAAATCCAATTGCAATGATGCAGCAGACAAAAAGAGAGATCTTTCCAGCTCCAAATCCAAAGGCAGAATGAGCAGGAGATGGACAAAGCACTGGGAGGAGCCTGCTGGACAGGAACAGGAAGTTGGAGAATCTGTGTCACTTCCTCCCTCTCTCCACTTTGTAAAAAAAAAATGACTCCTGGAGTCCTTGCACAAAAAAGGAAAGCCAAATGTGAATGTAAGGAGTTCTTTTCATCCAAAATCAGTATTTGCAGATGGTTTCATGCTGCTAGAGCCGATATTCCTCTCCAAATTGTAAATTTTACATTGTTGAGTTCTCCAGCTTCACATTACTTCCGCCGGCGTGTCGAAAACGATATGATCGCGTTCTCTTCTTTGTCCCTGTCGCGTTGGATATGACGTGTTCGCGGTCTCTTTCTCCTGTTCGCGTTCGATTTCATGTGCCCGCGTCCTCATTCTCTGGCTCGCGATGTAGAATGACATGTTCGAGATCTCAATCTTCTCATACTCGCGCGGTGCATGATCGCGAGAAGAAATACCTGATCGCGCGACAAATGACGTGATCGCGTGAAAAATGACTTGAATGCGGCCGCGAACTCTCGCGAGACAGCGCAAAATGGCTACCAAAATCCAACATCTCGTGGAGAACGCGACCGGGTCAAGAAAACTTGTCGGAGAACGCAGGGATTCAGGTAAGGCGATCGCGCGCGCGCGAGAATGTATTGTTTTACAGCGCGAGCAAGAAAAAAATTATCGCTAAACTGCGGAATGCGGAAATTTTGACATTTTCGCGCTTTCCGCGGAACGCGAGAATGCCAAAATATCGCAACTTCCGCGAACGGAACGGAATTTTGGCCCAGGCCTAAGTATAATCATGTAGGCTTGGCCATCATGTCGTCAATATTGCATAGCATGGTGCTCCAAAAATCTAGATCAGGTCTGCAAGCATAATATGGGGCTCGTTCCAAAACAGGAAAACCTTACATGTAATGGAGTTTAACAGAAAAAGGGAAAACGGGGAAAAAGGCAGGGTGAGCCCCCCCAACCCCGCCCTCCCTCACCACCCCCCACCCGCGTTCCATGTCCACTAACTAACCCACCTAATACTGTGTCTGATCTTAATCACTGCTCTGGCGGTCGTATATCTGAGAGGCGCAATAGGCAGAGGTATCGGGGGCAGGTGACCTCTCGGAACTCAGAGGCCAAGAGGGACAAAAAGGGTTGCCACAAATCAGCATATTTGGACATATATATTTTGTATCACCGACCCTAGCGCAATTGCCATCTGGCGTCATCTCCCGGTTCATAATGGATAGGTCAGAGGATTAGGGAGGCCTTGAAGGACATATGCTGGGAAACGGGGAATTTCTGTATTGAAGTGTTTGTCTACTTCATCTATTGCTTGTTTCCAATATGGCTGGATATGTTCGCACTCCCATAAGTGGTGTACCAAAGTGCCTACGTTTTCACAGCCCCGCCAACATGTTGCCTCCCGTGTGGAATCTATAGAGTGAAGACGCTCTGGGGTATAATACCAGTAGGTTGCTACCTTTGTGAGAGTTTCAGTCAGCCCCATGTGATATGCGGAATGGCGAGCCCTATAGTATATCCCTTCCCATTCTTTATGGCTAAGTGTTCTGCCTAGTTCCCTCTCCCAACGTGCCTGACTGGAGTTGTAAGTGTGTGTATAACTGGCCTGCAGCATCTTGTACAAGTCGGAGATTAGCTTTTTATCTGATGTGCGAGTAATAAGCCACCGTTAGTAAGTGGAGCGACGTCTATCGGCTTCAGAGTGGACCTGATCGTGGAGTGCCCAGTGTCGTGCTTGCAGGGAGCGGCGTCTCTCTGTTTCAGGTAGTCCATATTCCTGTTTAAATTAATGGAATGGAATAACCCCTTCTGCGTCATACATATGATACAGAAATCGGCAGCCAGAGGGCCTCCACTTTGCAAAAGCTATTGTGTCCATACCCGGGCTGAAGTCGGGGTTGTCCAGCAAGGGAGTGAGCGGGGACGGAAAGGTGGTGAGATCATGTTTGATATTAGTGTAGTCCCATACGTCTAGTGGGCCTCGTGTAATATATGAGGCATATAGATTGGAGGGTGTATGGCACTTGCGGAGTAAGGGGACTTCCTGCAGGGGTCTGGCAGCTACTGCCTGGTCCTGAAACAACCAGTGTTTCTCCGATTCCCAGCAGCTCCACTCAACCAGATGGCGCAGCTGGGCCACCTGGAAGTATAGCCGAAGATTCGGGATCCTGAGACCACGCTTTTCTGGAGAGAGCGTCGCTAGCATCCGTTTTAGTCATGGCTTCCGCCGGTTCCGAATTAACTGAGCAAGTTCTGATTGCATCTGTTGTTGCATTTGTCACCCCGAGTGGGACGGTATGCTCAGACATGAGTCCCGTGCTCTCCATGCCACTGGAATCAAGCTATCCTGGCTGAAGAGGGGTGAAACCCCGAAACCGGTCCTAGGATGCTTATTTCCAGTCCAGGGAGGACCTGGCATGGCAGTTCAGGCTGGACTGTTCCCATTGGGCTCAGGGTCAAGACTGATTTGCATATGGCTGGGTCCAAACTGGAATGGCATGGTGAGCAAAAAAACGATGGATTTAGGCCCAGATCTCTGTACTGGGGTGAATGTATGACATTGTTCTGCATTCTGTCCATCAATAGTTGTTTTTGCATTTGTCACCCCGAGTGGGACGGGTATGCTCAGACATGAGTCCCGTGCTCTCCATGCCACTGGAATCAAGCTATCCTGGCTGAAGAGGGGTGAAACCCCGAAACCGGTCCTAGGATGCTTGTTTCCAGTCCAGGGAGGACCTGGCCTGGCAGTTCGGGCTGGACTTTTCGCATTGGGCACAGGGTCAAGACTGATTTGCATATGGCTGGGTCCAAACTGGAATGGCATGGTGAGCAAAAAAACGATGGATTTAGGCCCCGATCTCTCTACTGGGGTGAATGTATGACATTGTTCTGCATTCGGTCCATCAATAGTTGTTTTTGTATTTGTCACCCCGAGTGGGACGGGTATGCTCACACGTGAGTCCCGTGCTCTCCATGCCACTGGAATCAAGCTATCCTGGCTGAAGACGGGTGAAACCCCGAAACCGGTCCTAGGATGCTTTTTTCCAGTCCAGGGACCGACCTGGCCTGGCAGTTCGGGCTGGACTGTTCCCATTGGGCACAGGGTCAAGACTGATTTGCATATGGCTGGGTCCAAACTGGAATGGCATGGTGAGCAAAAAAACTATGGATTTAGGCCCAGATCTCTGTACTGGGGTGAATGTATGACATTGTTCTGCATTCTGTCCATCAACTGTTGTTTTTGCATTTGTCACCCCGAGTGGGACGGGTATGCTCAGACGTGAGTCCCGTGCTCTTCATGCCACTGGAATCAAGCTATCCTGGCTGAAGAGGGGTGAAACCCCGTAACCGGTCCTAGGATGCTTGTTTCCAGTCCAGGGAGGACCTGGCCTGGCAGTTCGGGCTGGACTGTTCCCATTGGGCACAGGGTCAAGACTGATTTGCATATGGCTGGGTCCAAACTGGAATGGTATGGTGAGCAAAAAAAAATGGATTTAGGCCCAGATCTCTGTACTGGGGTGAATGTATGACATTGTTCTGCATTCTGTCCATCAATAGTTGTTTTTGCATCTGTTGTATCCAGCCCGTGGGCGGTCGGAGAGGGATAGTACAGAACAGATAGAGGATCTGTGGTAAAATGGTCATTTTGACCGCAGCTATTTTGCCTAGCCACGAGAGGGGGTAGTGTTTCCACTGACCGAGTTCTCGGCGAATCTTCTGTCGCAGGTGTGTGTAGTTGGTGGCAACTACTTTCAGGAGAGAAGCCAGCTGAATTCCCAAATATGGGATTGTGTCCGTCGCCCATTGGATGGGCAGCAGGCCTTGAAGATGTTCACTCGTGTGTCGCGACAGGGAGAGATCTAGGGCTATCGACTTATTTACTTTAAATCCTGCAACCTGTGCAAAGATTTCCAAGTACCGCATATCATTTTAAATCCACCTTTGGGGTCTACAATGTGTACCACAAGTTGGAAGGGTACCCCTGCTCTGATCCAGATGAGGACCTCATGGGCATACGCTGGGAATGTGGTGTAGTAGGCATGCCCTCACCATCTATGCTGTAGCACAGCCCCCTCTTTAGTTGTTAGATGTGTCTCCTGCAGGAAGGCTGTTTGGATACCCCACCTATTCAGGTAGGTAAACACCTTATATCTCTTGACCATGGACTGCATTCCCGTGCTATTCTAATATAGCAAGTTAAACACTAGGGGGTCGACATAGTCCAAATTGTATCACCCAGAAGCCAGTGGATCCCCCTTCCTGTTTTTCCTTTCTCTGTCCTGACATGCCCAGCAAAATTAAACAGTTGCAGTGACATATGACCTCAATAACCCCAACTGCTGAACTGTCAGGCATGTGATCAATACTCCAACGCCCACTAGGACAAGTAGATAAAACACCCGACCCAAACAATAACAAATGGTAAGTATAGTCAACTAGCTGAGTTGTTTGAACCTGTGATCCTCCTGGTCAGCCTGCCAGCCATCCAGCCCAAAGTATCCTCACACCTGTCAACCCCCCACACTGTATATACATCACAGTGTGAGCAATCCAAGATAATATTAAGGAACCCTCCTAATAGCACCCGCACTCTACCAGTCTGTTGTATTGCTCAGATAATGTTGCCTGAAGATTTTGGCATCCCCTTGGGGATCTCTGTACTCAAGCGCTCAGAGACACTAGATATGGGATAGGGGCTATGGATTCTCTCTCCTTCCTTCTGCCGCAGGTTGCTGGTCTGTCACACCCTCTGTCGTCTTGGGGCTCTGCGAGGGCCTGCATACCATTGAGTCTCTAGACAATCCAAAGTCTCCTGTGGGGAACGAAAAAACTCCGTCCCCTATGGGGTCATTACTTTTAGCCACGCTGGAAATAGCATTACATATTTGAGATCAAGTTGACAGCATTCCTTGTTGGCCTCCTGGAAGGAAACCCCCTGTCTGTTTAGAAAAGTCAGGAAAAATCTGCATTGTCATGTTGTCTACCCAGAGGTCGCTTTTACTTCTCGATTGTGCCAGTATATGATCTCTATCCCTGTAATGTAGAAGCTGCACTATTATAGGCCTGGGGGAAACTCCCAGCTTTGGAAGCCTCAACAGTACCCTGTGCGCTCTTTCCAGTACATAGAAGAGCGATAGTCTCTCCGGAGTCACCTCTGTGAACAGCTATCTTCTTCAGCATGCCCACCACTGTTATTCTTGCAGGATAGATTCTCCACGTCTTCTGCCCAAGGCTCCAGCATTTACACCTTAATTTCAACTGCCTTCAGGTAATCAGTCAGGGCAGATTAAGCAGGGGTGGACGCCATCAGGAGGTACTCATTTGCGGTCACCCTCTCAGCTATGCACCTATGGTCATCACTCAGGTACCCCAAATCCGTGTCTATGGAGTCAATTTTCGTTCTATACTCTCACCAGAGGCCGTGATTGCTGGCATAATATCCTATCCCTCGGAATCCTTGTCTTGGGATTCCGAACAAGAGTGAGCACTCTGGTCGTGTTTACGGGTCAATTTCCCCATCGTAATTGGATGCTGGCAGCTCTTGTCTGTCTCTCCTTGTTGTTTTCTTGTGTCAAGCCCGTTCCTCTAATGTAGTGGTTTCTGTAGAAAGAGACAGGAGACCTTCTGATACAGTGCGAGTTTCAGTGAGGTAACTATGGGTTCGGATTAGCTTGGAACACGACCTCAGGTCTGGGACTACAGCCCCATCACCTTCCCCAGGGGGCAATTCTGGCCCAGTTTGTTCCAACTAGGCTGAGTCTCACAAGGTGCAAACTACATCCTCAACAATCAGAACACTGGCGGCCTATTTGCACCTTCCAGGCTGCCTATCTCTTTTCAGGTGACCCCTGGTACTGCTCAAGTATTTTGGCACTGCTGCTATGCACCCTTTGTCCATCTTCCCTTTGGGTGCTAGGAAAGCAATGCGGATACTGCCCCTCCTCAACAGGCCCCGGTTATCTCTGCACTTTGACCAGTGATTTCAGTTAGAGCAGCACCAAGCAGACATGAACCTCCTCAGCTGGTCACTCTGGAACAGCACCACGAGCCAGCAGTTCACTATCCTGTGCCTCATGGCCCTCCGAATTCTGAGTGTTCACGCTCTCATTCTTCCACCTCGCAGCAGGGCACAGTGCCACCGTCCTCTAGTCCCATATCCTTAGAGCTACACCCCGGAGGGATTCAAACAATAGTTCTGGGACTATGTCGTCTGCACCATGCAGCTCCCAGGCAGCCTTCTTTCCTGTTCTCCACTATTCTTCTGCTCAAGCCCCAGCTTATTGGGTCTGCAATATTGCATGTCTCACTGTTATCGCAGGGGCGCCAAACCACTCTTCCTGTCTATGCAGCTCTTCGGGCACAGACTGGAGCTCCTTCTATGCCGAGTGATCACCCATCCCTCACAGACAGTGTGCCTCTCTCAGGTCGGTAGTCCCTCAGTTTCTTGCTCAGTCCCACTTACCGTCTCCTTGGTGGGTAGCGAATGGGATCCTCAGGGCTTTTGGTGCTACACGCGTTCAAGTGGCGTACCCCTATTCCCATGCTCCAACTTTCAAACCGCTCACACGATACCTGTCATTTTGACCCAGACCTCTGTAGCAGAGCACAGCCACCCAGGTAAATATTCCTACGTCCGATCGCAGCTCCTCCACAGAGCCACAGGCTCTCTAGGCTCCGGGTAGATCAAAGATGTTTGTTAGTGATGCTTAGTTGGTTATGCTAGTACAGGATGGTGCTGGATGGCAGCCTGCCGAGCGGAGCTATCAAGCAGTACTGCTTACTCTATCAACATCAGGCCAGGCCATCTGCGCTGTCTTCTTGTTTATATAAAGAAATGTAATGTATATAATATTAACATATATAAAAATAATATTTCAACAATTCTGTACATTACCTAACTGTTGCCATTGTTCCTTGTAAGTTCTGTTGAGTATGAGGAAAATATATTGGATGTTTGTTAGTGCTTAAAAGAGCTTCTGCAACAGTGCACAGGTAGCTTCTTGAGGACAGTAAATGCAAAGAACAAATGACTTGGTCGTGAGTAGGTATAGCTGGTTTCTCAATGTTTTTGTGCACAAAAGCGGGCAAAACTGGGTTAACACACCTATTAAGTTCTGTAGAACCTGTTTGATAAACCTATACTTCACATAGATTTCCTTCTCTTTTACACCCTGCCTAAATATCGCCTCTTTTCTCTGTTGGACTCCAACAATTTTCATCCTCCTTAAAATTGCATATAAGGTGATCGTTTCGAAAATAAGAAATGTGTTCTGGGGACAAATTTACTAAGAAATTGTGCTGCCCTTAAGTGATGATATAAGTCTTCGCAAGGCAACACAAGTCCTTAACTGGGATTTATTAAGTAACGCAAATCATTTTGAATGCATTAATAAATTCAAAGTAAATTAGTGTACAGTGCTGCTTTGCTTTACTTTGTGTTGGTAAGGCATTTTATGGTGGAGACTTGCCATTCCCATGCATCCACCCATGTATTTTGATGCAAACCCATATTTAGAAAAAATTGTAAACCTAGGTTTGCACCACAATGGTGTGCCTACCCAACTTAGGCGTAACAAGGAGAAATTTCTTTATTTCTCCTCATGACTTCCTTTCTCCGTGTGTGCTGCATTCTGCAGCACACATAGAAAGAGGACTTTGCCTCTAAGTATTGCTTTTGTGCAGTAAGGCGTGCCTTCATGTAGAAAAACAATCCTGCCTGTAACACAGACACCATTACACTATGGTTCAAGGGGGCCTGTAATAGCGCTAGGCAGCACACAGTGAACCAGCGGAAGGAGAGTGCATAAATACGCCATATCTTTTTAAATATGGAGCATTTCTGCCCTCTCTCTTTCACAAAATGCAGCACAGCGCAGCAATTTGTCTTGCTGCGTTACGTCAAGTGAAAGAAAGGTAAATCTGATCACAGGTCTCTATTGTTCGTACCTGATTACCACCTGCTTCCACTTGGAGGTACACTGCACATGCAAAAACTATAGATTCATCATTTGCAAATCTCTGATCATTGAAATATCAATTTCTTACTTCCAATTCAGAAATAGGACATTTCTATTTATGAATGTGACTGTACTGATTTGGTAAATTACTGAGTCAGTATTTCTTCACGCTGAATGGGCGTTAGTACTAACATCCCTTTTTACCATTCATTAACCAGTGTGTGAATAGGTAATCTGTAGTGCATATTCGCTAACGAATAGGTAATCTATAGTACATATTGCCCTAGAAGAGGGATTTTTGGGGGGATTCAGCCATGCTGTAGGGAGTGGGTACAGTTATGAAATATATATGGACATGATGTATACTAAAAACTATCTTAAAGCCTGTCATTTCAAGAATTATTTTTTTTTAAGCCTGCTCAACTTCCTACCAATGGAAATAACCCCAATCTAAAATCTGATCTTGAATCTAACAAAGCGCGTGTGGTGCTTTACGGTACTTCTGTTCTCTTACTTGTCCTTGCTGAATTCAAAAACTATGTCAGACTGACAGGTCCCTATGAATGAATTTTGGTATTCTCATGACTGCTGGCAATGACTGTACTGCTGCCTAGAAGGCCTCGATGGTCTGTTCTCTACTCTGCTCCAACAATGATACAAACAAGGCGAGAGGTAGGAAGTGCTGTAGGCCTGGTAATGGCAATTATACAGCTACATGTTTGAGGAATGCATTGATTTCTTTTGATATTTACTGTATTTAAAACTTCAGTCTGAAATGGCAAAGCATAACTGAAGGTATATTTGCATTCATAATAACTTGTACAGAGCAAATCTAATGAAAGAACAATAGAGAGATGAACAAAGGATGGAACCATGCGTTATGATAAATAATCAGGTTACAGGTACATGATTGTAACTGTAGCGATGATCAGACAATCTTCATCATGACCCTCTATTATACTCCTGTATGTGATTACCAGGTAGTGCAGCTGCGGGTATAGCAAACAATGCAACGCTTATGCTATCTTTTGCTGTTGTGTTTCTAGACCTGAATTACTAAGTAAAGAATGAAAATAAGAGCTGGCTTTTCTGTTGTGCAATCAAGGATGTATAACCCTTGCCTACTGTGGTAATCCGTGAGACTAAACATATCCAAATATCTTTCTATGGACTATAACATAATGTGACAACAATCTACAGACCTATTGGATTTACCATATGCTCTTCACAATAAATAAACTAGGCCTACTGCCTTTGTAATAGCTTTTATCACAATACACAGGACAAACCTATGTCATCTATAGCATCTGGAATAACATTTTCATGTCCACCAATTACGTCTATTTCTGTTAATATTGGCTGGTCACTATTACCAACTCAGGTTTTCTGTACTGAGTTTAAGCTTTCCTATCAGGCAACCATCAGGCAAACAAAGGAACGTACAAATTTATACCCTGGTCAGAGGAAGCATCCAAGCAACCAAAAGAAAAACCCCTGTCCTGCTTAGGTAACCTGTGAGAATCCATGCCTTTAACACATAAACACTATACAGATTATGTAGGGCAGGCCAACTGTCTTTATTTAATGTTTCATAAAGAAACAGATAAAACCTATGAAATATGGCAGGACCTTTCCCAATGACCCAATGAGGCCTTTAACCTTTACCATTGGCTTTACACCTTACCCAACACTGGCCTATTCAAGAGCACATAAACTGGCAAACATCATGCATACAGTTATAATATTACAATATGTAGAAAAATGCAGCTTTCAAAACAATATACAACTCCTCTCAACCGGGCCTGACAATAATCATCACACTGAAACCCCTCAGAGTTTGTCTGAGGAGGAGGCCTATCTCAAAACACTTGCTTACTACTGTAGTGTGTCAGAGCCTGTGACAAAATGTGTGTTTATAGCCTGTTAACCAATAGGAAAATAACCAACTGTTAAAGATTAACTGGTTTTAAAAAATGTTTTCAAAATAAGATAGACAAATTGCCTTTGTCTTCATGATTCATCATACGCAGATCAGACCTATGGCATCAAACATAATGTCTCCCAATGCACCAATCAGCTATGCAGCTTGCCATCCATAACCAACTCAGGCCTACAATTTTGAGCACAAGCTTCTATACAAGGCAATTATCGGACACACAGTCATAAAAGTAGAGAGGTATACAAAAATACAGTTGATTAAGGAAAAGGCTACCTCACAGACTAAACCTTGTATATCCAGAGTGAGACCTAATTTAGAAGAAAAATCAAAAGGCCAATCAGGGAGAGTTAAAAAAAAGTCTTGAATTGGTTTTACAGTTGTAGAGAACACTGAAGTTTTATATTGTATTGTACAAACACAAGTCCTGTCCTCGCCGCTGATCACCAAAGAAATTGGGTCTCTAGTTGGCTGAGGTAAGTAGGGACCACAATCATAGTCAGGGTAAGCAGGATACACACTAAAAGTTAAACTGTGCTTACCCTCTGGTAGCTTGCCACAGAGCAGTCAGGCTTACCTAAAGAGACAATGTGTGAAGTATTTGTGCAACACACAGGAACACAATGAAAACACCATAAACATGCTCCACACAGGTTTAGAGAAACAGGGCCCGATTCACAGAACTAACTTAAGACAAAATCCTAAACTTACTACCATTTTCGTATTCACAGAAGACACTTACTCATTTCGGTATTCACAGAAGTTAGTAGTCCTAACTTTAGGACTCCTAAATGCCTTCTGTGAATACCGAAAGTCTTAAAATTAGGATTTTTCTCAGTTTAGGAGTCCTAATGTTAGTAAAGTAGTACTAAAGTCCTAACTTTACTACTGCTAAACTGAGAGAAATCCTAATTTTAAGGCTTTCGGTAGTCACAGAAGGCATTTAGGAGTCCTAAAGTTAGGAGTCCTAACTTTACTACTACTAAATTGAGAAAAATCCTACTTTTAAGACTTTCGGTACTCACAGAAGGCATTTAGGAGACCTAAAGTTAGGAGTCCTAACTATACTACTACTAAACTGAGAAAAATCCTAACTTTAAGACTTTCAGTATTCACAGAAGGCATTTAGGAGTCCTAAAGTTAGGACTCCTAACTTCTGTGAATACAAAAATGAGTAAGTGCCTTCTGTGAACACCAAAATGAGTAAGTGCCTTCTGTGAATACCAAAATGGTAGTAAGTTTAGGATTTTGTCTTAAGTTAGTTCTGTGAATCGGGCCCACAGAGAATATTTTTATGAAAACATTAAGACCAAAATGACAAAAATCCAATAAGTAGAACTGGAGGTATGATTTAAAAAAAAGAATAAACCCAAAATAGCGCTTAAAAGTCACTAGCGCTAGGGATTACTTGAGCTTCTGCTAGCTCAGAGTAGATCCAAAGTTCAGGCCAACCCCATTGGAGGGTAGGCTGGCTACAGATCTCGGACAGATCCCGCAGACAAAGCATCTTGGATGGAGCCAACGTCGACTTTAGAGGCTAGAAACCAGCCACAGGCAGGTGGGGGATTCACAGATCACAGAAAATCCAGCAGCAACATCAGGGATGCTTGAAGGCTTTGATTGCCCTGATACTTCGTAAACAGGAGGCAAGCCAGCAAGCCCTTGAAGTCACTCTGGGTTCAAGTGAGATGGGCCCAGTGATTGTTGTCAGCAAGTCAGAGTTCAGCAGGCAGCAGGGCAGCTCTGCAAAGCAGAGAAGCAGTTCCTTCAGAACGGTCAGTCAAGCAGAGGGGCAATCCTTGCAGCACAGTAGTCTTAACTGCTGGCAGATTTCTTCACAGGTTCAGTAGTGTCCTGCTTGGTAGGATCAGAGCCCCAGTACTTATACCCAAATATGCCTTTGAAGTGGGGGGTGTCTTCAAAGCAGAAGCTCGGAGGGCACAGGTCCCCTTTTTTCTCAGCCTTTTCTACCAGGATATCTGTGGGGGGGTAATCAGCCCTTTGTGTGGAAGACAGGACACTGCATGTTAAGGTGTGTCAGCTCCCCCTCAAGCTTCCTGCTCAAGAACAGCTATCGGAATGCAGATGAATACAGATGAGTACTCTGTCACACCCACCCTTCCTGTGCTTGTGGCTGTTTAGAGGGTATGCACACACTGTAGCTGTTTCCCACCCCAGTTGTGTATTACAGGTAGGTTGGAGGCACACAGAGCTAAGTTAAGAACAGAGAAATGCCCGCTTTCTAAAAGTGAAATTTCTAGAATTGTAATGCTAAATCTATCTTTACCATCAAGGACGATTTATCATTACCATTCCAAAGATGTGAAACGTGATGCAGCCATTCCTTTTGAATCAGGAATGACCACTAAAAAGTGTTTTAAGGAATTCCCAATGCTAGCCTATGAGAGAAGAAGGCATCACAGTACTGAAAATGAATTTAGCTGTTTGCACTACCAGGACATGTAAAACATAAAAGTACATGTACTGCCTTTTAATTTCACAGCACTCTGCTCTTATGGCTACCTAGGACCTACCTTATGGGTGATGTATGTGTAATAAAAGAGGAGTTTATGGCTTGGCAAAAGATGATGTTAAATGCTAAATCAAAGTGGCAATAAACTGCACACACAGGCTTTGCACAGGCAGGCCTGAGACAGGTTTCAAAGGCTACTTGAGTGGGTGGCACAACCAGTGTTGTAGGCCTAATAGTACCATTTAGATTGCAGGCCCTGGGTATATGGTATATCACTTTACAAGGGGCTAATAAGTAAGCTAAATATGCCCATCAAGTATACACCAATATCACCATGTTTAGGGGAGAAGCACATTCACGTTAGTACTGGTTAGCAGTGGCAAAGTGGTCAATAAAAAGATACAGCAAAAACAGAAGCAAGCAGGTAAAATGTTGGAGAAAGACTACCCTAAGGATGACAAGTCTAACCACATGTTTTTCAGTACCAGGACATGTAAAGGTATATGTAAAAAAAATTAATTCAAAGTACCTTGCTCTATGGGACTTGTAGGGCCCACCTTTGGGGTGACATGCATTAAAGAGTAAGTTTAGGCTTACTGAAAGGATTATTTGGCCACATTGAAATGGCAGTTTAAAATTGCCTTACACAGGTTGCAATAGCAGGTCAAAGACATGTTTTTAATGGACTACTTAAGTGGGTGGCACACTAAGTGCTATAGGCCGACTAGTAGCATTTAGTTTACTGGGTACATGTAGTACCAATGTACTAGGGGCTATGCCATGTTTACATGAGAAAGCACAAGCAAGTTGGCACTGGTTATCTATGTTCAAAATATTTGATTGAGTTTATGATAAGCATAGACCAAACAAACAAGAGCACTGATGAAATAACATTAAGTTTCAATATTACATTTGATGAACATTACATCTGTATCTGTACGTTAAGAATTGCAGTATGATAGAAACACATTTTTAAAACAAAAGGGGAGGGGGACCAATATGAATTGCTAATAAGTACAACGTAACTTAGCCACATAATAAAATCTAACAAACTGAACTTGATATATAATATATAAAGCTATTAATAGTATAAATCTACATAGTTATCAATTAGATTCCAAAACGAATGGTAAGTAGATGAATTATGAACAACACCCAACATAGTCAAATCTGCTCCCTTTCTGGTAAAAAAATATTCATGACCACCATGCATGTATTCATAAAACTGAGCCATCCTTCAAATTAGTAGTAATGGATTTGAGAGCAGGAGATATTAAGAAGTTACACAGCTTATTATCTAGATCTGACAGTTATGGTGAGAGTAATACCAATTTACAAATCAACAAATTATATGGAACTTTATCTGATAACTGAAAGATTTTCGTAATAACATTCCAAACCTCATTCAAAAACTTAAAGACAATATTGCATTCAAAAAGCATATGTTTAAGTGAACCTGGAGCTATGTTACAGAGCCAACAAGTGGGAGAATTTAGTAGTTTTGCTTTAAACATTTTTAAAGGAGTCCATAAACAATTAAATATTATGAAAGATTTAGTTTGATATACGGATACTGGTGACCATCCAAAAACATTGCTCATTCAATTTTTTTTCCATAAGTCTTGAGAAAGAGAAAGATTGAGTTCATTAAAAGAAATGAATATTATCTTTATAAAAATTATTCATTTTTTTATAAAAGATTGACACAGCATCAGATGACGAGGCAATTACTTGAGCATAAGTTTCTAAATCAGAGATATTTTGCATTGGAAAATTGCTAGGAATTGAATCCAGGATAGAATTTCATAAAAACTTGTATTTAGAAATATCTGAGCTAGGTAAAAAAATCTTCTGTTGCATTCCTTCAAAAGATAAAAAAGAGTTATTATGATATATATGTTTTAAATAAAAGATATCTGCATTAATTAAAGACTAACACAATTGTTTGTTCCTATTAAGCTTTATATTAGGACTGTACCACAAGGATATATTTAAGGAGCGAGAAATAGGTGTTTGAAATAGAGAATCCACATCCTGTAAAATTGATTTTGTAGATTTCTTTATTGCAGACCTTTGCAATAAAGAATTAGAAGTAGACAAAGAAAGTAAAGTAAGTAACAGAAAAGGTGATTTCAAACTTCTATCAATGTGAAGCCATGAAGAAGCATTATTAAAATCTGTGTTGGTGAACGAAAAGGTGCCTTGTTTTAAAATAAACGCTTTATGATAATTAAAAATGTCTGGCATACCAAAACCACCATTACATTTTGCAATTTTCAATATTTTGTAACTTATACAAGGTGCTTAGTTTTACAAATGAATTTGGAGATTAGCGTGACTAAAGATTTATAAAACTTAAGTGGAAGTTGGGTAGGTAACATGGATAATAGATAGAATATTTGGTAGCAATACCCATTTGAACAGAGTCAACTTTCCCCCACCGGGATTAAATGTAAAGCAGACCACTTATGAATTTTTTATTTTATTGTATTAAGAATAGCGTCACAATTCGGAGTAATCAATTGTTTGATGGTGTAATACTTACGTTTTTTCTTTTTGCCATATTATTTAATCAATAGGAAGCATATCCGGGGTACAGTACATATTTATGGGAAAAAGGTCTGTCTTATTTGTTTAAAGTGTAACCTAACATTTGAGAATATTGCTCAACCATATTTAATAGAGGTGGAATAGAAGTATCAGGATTACTAACATGTAATAAAACATCATCAGCGTAAGCAAAAGTCTTCATAGTAACCTCATGAATAGAAATACCTTTTATTTCTGTGGATTGCCTGATAGAAATGAGTAAGGGTTCAATGGCAAGGAGAAAAAGTAAAGGAGGTAAGGGACAACCTTGGGAAGTGCCTCTTATAAGGAGAAATTTATCAGACAGTTGACCATTAATAAAAAAGTCTAGCCAATGGGCCTGAATAAAGGACTGAAATCAGCCAAGTAAATGAATTGCCAAAATTAAAAAGCAGATAAAGTACATAACAGATATTGGCAATTTACTTTGTCAAAAGCTTTTTCAGCATCTAATGCTAAAACACCAGCGGGAAGGGGTAAAGATGACACAGCTTTAATAGCATGAAATAATAACCTAGTATTATTCACTGAATGCCGATTTTTCATGAAACCAGTTTGAGCAATATGAACAATAGAGTCAAGAACAGCAGTGAATCTGATCACCAGGATTTTGCATAAAGTTTGCAGTCCTGATTAATTAAGGAAATAGGGCGTTAATTTGATACCATAGTGGGATCTTTATTACGTTTTGGAAGAACTATTATCAAAGCTTCAGTAAAGGATCCTGAAGTGGATCCTGGTAAAATTAAGTGAGTAAATAATTTAAGTAGATAAGGCATGAGATAGGGAGAGAATTCTTTATAAAATTCCACAGGTAGACCATCTGGCCCTGGTCATTTTCCCAGCTTAAGTGATTTAAGAGCAGATTTAAGTTCATCCAGTGAAATCGGTAAATCCAAATTTTCCATTTACTGATTGGGTAATTTTGGGTAGGCCACAGGATTGCAAGAATTTATCAACAGTATACTTATCTACGGCTGTGGTATTACTGTATACATTTGAATAGTAGATCAAAAACTGATTAAGAATTTCTTTGTGTGATAGTACTAGTTTACCATTCAAGCCATTTATTGCATTAATTTGAATTTTAGCATTGTTATCATTGTCAATATGCAAATAGTTTGCCAAATGTTGCCCAGATCTGTTAGCTTTAAAATGAAATTTAGCCTTGTTATTCAAAATTTGTATCCCAGCTCTACTACTATGCAAGGAGTTTAACTCATATCTGAGTTTCTGCAATTGCATTTTGTATTTATTATCATGAGAGGAAATAAACGTTCATATTTCGCTATTTGTTTATCAAACTCTTTAAGTTTAGTGTTGAAAGCTTTGTTATTGTGTGCCATAATTGATGTTGTTGCTCTTCTGATATAAGCCATAGATGCATCCCATCTATTAACAAGAGTAGTAGATCCTTCTCGGTTAAACGAGAAATAGTCATGTAATACTAACAAGAGTTTTGATTTATTATTGTCATTGAGAGCAATATTCGTATTCATACGCCATCAAGAGTGGGATTGCTGAGTTGTGTTAAGTTGCATAATACCTGAAATAAGAGCATGGTCCAAAATATCAATATTATGAATTGTAGGATCAAAAAATGAATTAATTAATAAGCGGGAAATTAATAAGTAATCAATATGAGAATAAGAATTATGGGGGTTAGAGAAAAAGGAAAACTGCTTCTCTTTTGAATAATGTAAGTGTCAAATGTCTAACAATATAGTTAATTTATAAAATGATTTGAAAATAAAATAAGCTACAGGGGGCGATATTGGGTTTGAGAGTATCTGTCCAACAACGGGTCACAAATTAAATTAAAATCGCCACCAATGATCAGTGGAACAGAACCTAATTTAATCTCTTCAGAAGTAAAAAGAGACCAACATTTGGGTTCCTCATTTGTTGGACCATAAACATTAATTAAATGAAAAATATTTGTATCAACCTTAACTTTCGCTATAATATAACAACCCTCTGCGTCTGAAAATCTGGATAATATTTGAATATTTAAATTTTTTGCTAAAAGAATATCAACACCATTTTTTTTACTAATTGCAGGAGAGGAAATAATGTGACCAACCCAACGTTTATTCATATATGATAAAACTGTATCATCTATATGGATTTTCTGGAATAAACATATGTCTGCTTTATGTCTAGCTAAATAATCAAAAACTTTAGTATGTTTAACAGGATGTCTTAAACCTTTGACATTGAACAAAGCAACTTTAATTCTGTTAATATTTTCCATAGTTAGCAGAAAAAAGAAAGAAAAGAATGTGGCTTGAAGAAGTAGAAAGCGGCTCCAGATGGAAGAAATAGAAGAAAAAGGAAAGACAAGGATAAACATAAAAAAGACAACAACAACATAAAAACATAAATAATCGCACACGCACATATACAAGACTGACCTGCCCAAATAAAGCCCTCACAAATTATATCAATACTTAGGCTACAATGAAAAAGCATTCTGTTGGACTTTACCCTTTTGCAGGGTCAACCCAGGACTTTTTGCCTTCCTCCTGTATTTTTTCTGACCTGTTGTTGGTGGTTTTATGACTCTGGGCCCTTTACCACTGTTGATCAGTGCTAAAGTGCATATGCTCTCCCTTTGTAAATTACTGTTATGGATTGGTGTTTCCATGATTGGCTATTTGATTTACTAGTCAGTCCCTAGTACATTGCACTGTGTGTGCCCGGGCCGTTAAATCAAATGCTGCTAGTGGGCTTGCAGCACTGATTGAGCCACCCACATAAGCAGCCTGTAAATGTTACTCTGGCCTGCCATTGGAGAGCCTGTGCGCAGTCTGATACTGCCATGTCGACTTGGCAAGTGCACCTACTTGCCCGGCCCTAACCTTCCCTTTTCTTACATAGTGGACACCCCTAAGGTAGGCTCAAGTTACCCCTGTGGCCAGGGTGCAGTGTATGTGAAAGGTAGGACATGCCCCGGTGTGTGTGGCATGTCCTGATAGTGAATTAATGCCAAATTATTTTTTCACTTTTGCACTTTTGCATGGCTACCCATTCCCATAGGACAGAATGGGTGGTTTGTTTATAACATCTTATAAACATAACTGCCCCTGGGAACAAGGTAGGAAAAAAAAGTTTAGTATGCTTCTTTTAGTGAGGGTGACTTTTACATTCTGTGTTTGAAAATACCACTTTTAGAAAGTAGGTATTTGCTTGCTTAACCTTCCAGTGTGCCTCTGCTAGGTTTGTGTATTGCATATCTGGCTTATTCAGGGTAGGGGCTGGAGAGGGGCAGTGGCTCCAGAGAGCCTGATGAGTTCGGGCTGGGCTGAATAGACCTGGGCTGCATTTAGAGTATGGGGAGATTTCCTTTCACCTGAATGGGCCTGGTCTGCCTTCAACAATGCTGTCTCCACCTCCTGCCAGGAACCTGCCCCAGTGAGGACAGAACTGGTTTTGGCTGGGGACAGACACTATCTGCCTTCAGAGAACAAAGAATTTGTGTGTATAAAAAGAGGGGTCCAGGCTTTTAGATCACTTCTGGGAAATCAAGAGGAACCTTTGTCAAGGAGAAGGGCCTGAGAAGCTGAGAAGGTGAGGAGGAATACTGTCCTTGTGCTGATTGCTGTCCGGGGTTGGCCTGCAGTGGCTACTTGCTACCTAGGAAAGGAGAAAAGGACTTTGCTGCTTGCTTTGTCCCCTGCTTGAGGAAAAGATCTCCAAGGGTTTGAACTGAGCTTGCCCCCTGTTCTAGAGGTCTCAGGAACAGCAAAGACCTCACTGTGTCTGTGGGCACCGTCTCTGATCGTCTCCGCAGAGGAAAAAGGGTAACCAACTCTCTCATTGAGTCCGTCGCAGGATTCCATGTCCTGAAAGCACCACCGAGAGCAACACCACACTTTGCAATGTAACCCTGGTCTCACCGACTACGTCAACAAGCCGCTGATTGCACTGCATCCTGTGTGCACCGCACTCCAATATGCTTCACTACACAGAGCAAGCACGTCACCAACTCCGTTGCTGCCTTACCCGAACATAGACCGGCTAGACCTGCCAGCGCTGCAACGAGCCTCGTCTCACCATACAACACAAGCCCTAGTCTTACTGACTCCGTCAACAAGCTTGATGCCTGCACCGAATCATGAGGACATTGTCCAACGCAATGCTCCGTTTCACAACGAAACCGCGCGTTTTCCCCAGACAGACTCGCACCAACGTGTTGGTCGCAATGAGAAAGGTACAGTGTCCGAGTCTGTTGATGCTTTAGCTGGCCCGTATTGATGTGGTCGGCTGGAATTGTTAGACTCTGTCATATTCAGTATCACGGTAGCCCCAGGAGGAACTACCGACTCTGTTTTATTGATTTTCCTGCAATTTAAAGGTTATTTTGCACAAGTACTATTTTTCAAGAGTATTGTATGTTGGATTTTTATCGTATTTGTTCTTGTTGTTTAGATAAAGATTTAATATTTTTCTAAACTGGTGTGGTGTCAATTTGAAATTATTTCACTGTATTGCTTTATGTGTTCACAAATGCTTTACACACTGCCTCTGATATAAGCCTGTCTGTTGGAAAGTAGGAATCATGTTGGAGTGTCATTTGTTTCCATGGAGAGCAGAGAATGTTGATCTAAAAATGCATGAAGATCTTCAATATGATGAAAAGATTTTGATTCCCAAATTCTTATAACAGAAGGATCAAAAAGGCCATACTTAAAACTGCAGCTTCTTAGTCGAGGTCTAAGTTCAGCGAATTCTTTGCAAATTTTAACAGTCGCTTTGGCAAAGTCTTTATGTATAAAAATGTTATTTCCAGAAATCATTACAGTTGGGATCTTTTTTTGCTGCTTTCCTGATCAAAACCAAATGATGGTGATGCAAGACTTCAAAAATCACCTGACGTGGGTTGATATGGGTTGGGTTATGATGTGAAGGAATTCTGTGAGCCTTATCAATTTCACATTTTTCAGAACATTTTAACTGTAAAAGACCAGGTATCAAGGATTCCAAGTATTGCCTACAATCACTGGCTTCAACTCCTTCGGGCAAATTAAAAATGCGCAAATTATATTGCCAACAATTTTGCAGGGAGGGGTTAAACACTGTAAATTTTAACCTTATTATCCTGGATTTTTTATAGTGTTGTCAGAGACTTTCATTGAGAGACCAGCCATATCTTTACAAATATTTTTTATTTCTGAAGCAATGTTATCAATATTGGAACATACTGCTTGTAACTCTTCTAATAAAGTTGTTAATAAAGGCTCATTAGAATCCACAATTTCGGATTTTACTGGTGGAGGAGAAATTGTTTGCTTGTGTTTGTTAGAATTTGCATTTAAATTCTTACCATCTATATTCCAATTTTAGCCTGTAAGATCTGAAAATAGCGCCAAAAATGCTTTTTAAAAGCACAGAAAATGAAAATAGTGAAGAAGAAAATCACCAGAATAGCAACAGTGCAGCAGCTGTAACCAGCTGTCGGAGTTGTTAGGCCTCTACCACGACCTTTCCTAAAGGAGTCTCCGCCCACCTGACAGGACGTTTCAGCAGCTACACACACATCGACTCGGTACAGGAAGACAGCTCCACAGAAAAGCCCTGAAACGGCCACCAGAGCTCCAGAAAAATACTTTCTTCAAGCGCTGGCCACAAGGAGGAAGAAGGGACACTCCAGCACTGTCTAGGTAAGCCTAAAAGCGGCAAAAAGCTCATCGATAATGCGGGCGTTGAGGGAGCACTAACAAGAGGTGGCCATCTTGTAATGTGCGCTCGCACAAATCCTGGCACTGGTTATCAGTGGTAAAGTGCACAAAGTCCAAAACGACAACAAAAACCGGAGTTCTTAAAACAGGAGGGATGAAGGCAAAAGGTTTGGGGGGACTCTGCAGAAAGGGCTCGGTACAGCAATGTTGGAATTGCTTTATATCTAATTAATACATTCAACTTGCCTGTAAGTACCTAGTAGTGGTACCTAGTACATAGTGGACCTAGGTCCTGGAAGTTAAATTGACTACAGCACTAATTGTGCCATCCACTACAGTGGCAATGCAAAATGATACCATGCCCACCCTGTGTAGCCTAACATCTGCACAGTAAACCCTACAGTGTTGCTGTCAAAATAACTCTTTAAAATATTATTTCTGTATATTGGGAATGGGACCGGAAAGAAAAATAAACAGCTGTTTGTAATAGTTATTAAAAATCCAATTCAATGCTAAAGGCAGATTGTTAGTAAATATTAAGGAAAAGTATACGGTACCTACGTGAAACTCTCAGAAGGCTAATTAGCATAAGCCTCTGCCATCTGTCAGTCTTGATTAGGTGTGAAAGAGGTGTGAAATCCTGTCCAGGAGCAAACAATAAGGGGATCTGAATGGGCAGAGATGACTCCTCTGAACTCCACAGAATATTCAGTGTGTGGGCTGTGAGCATCCTCTGACACCACACTATCAATCCCTGCTTGACAAGCCTGTTGAGCCACACATAACATTTAGTGAATGTGTGTAACAGAGAGAAGAGGATCACAATACAAATCTTATGGATCCCCTGTCTGATTGCTGACTCACCCTGCTTTTACCTTACCATTAATCTGTCTCTGGGTTTGTTTTGGTTACAATGTCTGCTTCAAAATGGATTAAAGTGTTAGATGTGGGTGGACTCTAGTATCACAATAGAACACTCCCCAAATTCATTCCCATAACTCAGAGCCCAAATTTAGTGTGGCTGAAGACTTTGTCCCCATTGAAAATGCCCTAACACATGTCATTTTTTGCCTGTTTGCAGTAAGGCAAAGAGGAACTACTGTAAAAGTGTGTATGGTTGGCCCCCGGGACTTTTATGTCATTGGTTAGGGAGTGCCCAGGAGTCAATTCCACCCCTTAGCTGGTAAAAGGCATAAATGTGGCACCTCCAAACACACGCGTCAGAACACTTTCTGAACTGGCAGAAGATTAGAAGAGGAATGTAGCTGCTGTCTGTGACCTGAGAAGAGCCCTGATGGAATGGACCTCTTTCCACCTGTACGCAGTACAAAGCGGTGTACTTCCAGGGTCAAGTTGGCTGACCTTCTGTGTGGATATAAGTTGCAAGAGGTCTTTTCCTGGATCTACCTAATTGACAAGTGTTAACTGAAACTGAATCGGACTCTATTGTTGGCCTGTGTCTCTAAGTGCTTCCCCTGAGGTCTGGGGGCTTTAGGAATGTGTTCCAGTAGTTGATTGGGAATTGTTTATTACATTTTACTGTATTTTTCAAATTTGGTTTATTATTTGTTGTTTTGACTTGATTTCTATTTTTGTACTGCTTAAACATTGTACTTATTGTTGTTCTACGTCAATCTGAGTACTGCCCCAGGTGCCATCAGTAACAGGGAGGTTTACACAGGTTAATTTATAGACTTTGTGGTTCACCCTGAAAAATTTGAATCAATATTTCTTGAGGTGTGCGACCACTCCCACTAATAATCCACCTTCTTACTTTAACCAGGGAGATGCAAATGTGCCTATATGTCTGTTGAACAACATAATTAAAAAATAAGTGTTGTGAAGACTACAGGCCTTGTGCACACAAAAATCTGCGATGATAAGGATTGCATACCTTTACATTTGTATGCCATGCATTAGGCTGGTATATTAGTATGCTTCAACAGCCACGTCAGTTACTCGTTTCCAGGACTAGTGTTGTGCTATCATGTGACTTGTTAATGCTGCCTATTCCTCCTGGGTGGAACAGCACAAAACATTCAATTCCACCCAGTGGTGAGGGCAACTGACTATTCAAAAGCGCATTATTTTTCTCTTTTTTTTCTTCACAGGATAAACATTTTCCCCCATGAAGAAAGCTCTTCCCCTAAAACCCCATCAAATCTGGGAGTAATTGTTGGCTGAAGTAACCTTCCAATTATTTCCATGTATGGAAAAAGTCAGCTTTCAGTTTGTGAACGTCCAAAAGCATTTGTTTGTTGTCATTCACGAGCATGCAAGGCCCACAATGCCTTGTAATGCCCACTTTCCTCTCATCTTGAGTAGGATTTACTATTGTGGATTTTTCTGCACACATGGAGGAGAATTCTGAGGAAGTAAAAATATTTTTGACTTCCAAGAATCCTTCTGTGAATTCACGGCATAAATACAGCGGAAAGTAAAAGTACCATAGTTAATTAGACCCTGTGCTTCTATACCAATATAAATAATTTTAGATGTGTACTAATTATGATGATGGATCAGAAAGGAAGAGAAAAGGCGCAATTCCACTAAATTAAATGCCTTGCTAAAATTAATTAGTTAACGTGCAAACAGGTGAATACATCCTTCCAAAATATTTAATTTCGCCAACAGTGTTTTCATCTCTCCACAGTAATAAATAATTAAAAAAAGGACTTGCTAGAAATAGGCAGATAGAACTGATTTCCTTTAAGAATTACCTTCATGTTATGTATTGAAAATAATGCTATAATTGTATTGTTTATAGTTCAAATTATCTACTACCACGCATCTCAACATTTAAATAGCATATAGGAAATGTCAAATTAAAATGACAACCGAGGCAATACCTCTGATCGGAGCATGGTTTGGGGAGGTTGGTAACCTTTGAAAGTGGTGGGACGAGCGTGGAGCCCCACCACTCCCCAAAAACCAAAACAAAACAACCCCTTCCTCCAAACTCCCAACATAAATAACCCCTCCCTCTAAAAGCCGAAAATAAAACACGTATCATAAACACAAACTAAAATCACTACATTGAGATGCATTACACTAATATTTGACATGAATACAATTAAAATAAATAATATGCTTCCTCCTAGGTGTTCTTTTGCAGTCTGAGGCATGGATAGAAGAGCTCCACTAATCAATATAGATTCTGCTCTCCTGCTATTAACCAGCATGAGAGAAGTGCCAGGATTGGATGGAGTGGGCTGGCTGGATGCTCCTTCAGGCCCTGGACGCCTGTGACTGCTCTCCATCTAACTGTGTAAGACAACTTGGGGGCATATTATCAAGACCGGCGATAAAATTATCGCCGCTTTAGCGGCAGAAAACTGCCGCTAAAACGGCGATAATGGGCTTGATAATATGCTCTATGGAATTCCAATTGAAGCCCATGTTAGATGTGAAGGACGATCAGCAGGAAACGATGCCACGCGTTTCTCTCGGCTCCGGGGCAGGCTGCGGTGCGCATGAGAAAAAAATTAAATTGGCAATTAAATAATTTCATTTTATTTTTCACATTTACTAGGTGCAGCTTGCAGCGGAATGGGAGAGAGGACGCTCCACTGCCCTCGTGAAGAAGCCTCCGCTGGGCTTGGTGGTGTAAGGCACTTCTAGCATGGCCTCTGGTGTCATTCGAATAGTTCTTTTGCATTTGAATTCTTCACCCATTATTTTCTCAAGCTGTTGAATGCAAACAAAAGGTTATGCTTCCATGTGACCAATAATTTCTCGCCTTTGTTCTTTATACATGAAAGCAAAAGGCATACATCCGTGCATTAAACGAAACGTACAACGCGCTTACAATAGTTAGAAAAACGAAACCCTTCTAGATACGTTCTGAAACCACTAGAGGTAAGCCTTTTACCTTTTATTTCTACAGAAAATAAATATTAGCTACATGATGGTCGTGGCACATGTCATATTCATAAAAATTAACATCATCGAATAGATATTCATCAAGTCGTAGAGAAATGTAAATGTGCAGATTCCACTTAAGAAGCATTTACGGTATTTAACTTTAGACAAGGTTTTCTGGGAATATTTATTTTACTCAGAGGGGCAAATAAGGTCGGATTCTTTTTACATAAGCAGTGCATGCAGGCAGATGCTACATAGTTCACTATTTCTATTTCTGTAGTCTTATCAGGCCGCTGTCGAAGTGTACTGTACAGTTAATTAATAAGAAAAGCAAGTCAAGAAATGTCAGGAGCAGAAATTGTGCGAATGAACCACTGGGTGGCTCACTAAGACGGCAGAACGCACATCACCTCACAGCGAGCTGCTGAAGTTGTTTTCAGGCAGAAGACGAGATAATGACTCGATCAACACTGTGTTACTGATAAAGAACAGGTTGGCATTTGATCTTAGTAGATGAGTAGACATTTTGGGGTTATGGAGTTCTCCTGTAAAAACTATGCAATGTTCAAAAAAAGGACAAGAAAACCTAAAAGACGTAGAGAACCAATTACTTTTTTGTCAGATTATTCTAATGTAAAGAAGTAATTCACAATTTCCATGCACTGGATTTGTTTAAAGCTGTGAATGTTTTTCAATTTTCATCTACAATTTAGGTAAGTGTATTAAAATATAAGTAAGTATGGAGTTACTATTTTTAATTCCAAATCTACGCACCTTCAAGGTAAATATATATATCTGTGTTAAGGGTACTAAACCTATTCTTACCTATATGAAGATACTTTGGTAGTCTACATTTTTTACTGGGCGATTTAAATCAGTTCTGGTCTGGTACCATACCACATAAGAAGTGTATGACCATCAAGTTAGTGGCAAACGTATGTAAAAAGCTTGATCAGTGGTCTGGTGGTTCAAAAGTAATCCTCTTTACATTTAGGAAAACAAAGTAGGGAACTCATTGTTCAGGAAAATAGACTCTTATTTGCTCACCACTAAAAAGAAAATAGAGGTACGTGAAAGGAATACACAGGAACATTGTAGTGCAGGAAGATAGTGAGATTCGGTGAGATATGGGCACATACTGGTCACACTGTTCATATGCAGAAATGTTAGCTGAAAGGTCTTGTACGTCGGCCTCCCCTCTGTCTTTAGGGACCATAACAGGGATTTTTTATAAACGTACAGTGAAACTGACTGTATTCACACAGGCCAGGTGGAAGTATATAATACCTCTCTCCTCATATCTCCCCTATGAAGAGCCCCTCTACCTTGTAAACCTAGAATTGCAGATGACCGTCTTTACCCCTAGACTCCCCAAAACACAAAATAATTGTTGAATGTGTGCTACATACAAATATACATAACGTTACTTAATCCTTGACCAGTTGACAATCAAAAGAGATTGTCTCTCAACACAATCACAATTCGAATGGCTGGATATGCTGCCAACTTCTAATGACCGTACCTACTTTCGGCCTCAACCGCTAGCGGGATCTTCTCTTGTCCCAGACATGTTCCTCTCTTCATGACATTTTTGCCATGACCAACAGCATATAAGTGATGCAATAAGTTATTTTGCGTCATTCAATTGCTTAGTTGTAATGATAATAATTCATAGTCAGTCTCATCAGTAGTTTAAATTCTATCAAATGAATCAGCGATACACCACACGGTATAGTTAATACAGCATTTATATGTCATATGAATGTATTGACAGACAGAAAATGCAACATAGATATTGACAGTACTCAATACAGACTTACAGAAAATGACAATACAATTCACATCTCACAGCATGTAAAAACAAACACAATTCATAGTATTCCGTCCTTACAGAATCAATGTAGTTCAACTACCACCCTGGTTTAGGCGGGGGGAGTGACTCACGATGTGAAGTGGCTGTGCGTCGACGTTTCGATCTGCCATGCATGTGTTATTATGAAAACATCACAGAGGATCTGCTTCAGGACTTGTCGAAAATCATATAGACAGCCAAAGAAATGGTGGGCTCATCCGGGTCTTGGATAGAGCCTGAAGACAATAAATCAGACTGGGTCCTTAGTCAGTGCAATCGCATGTGCTTGTTCTCTGTGTACAATTCCATCTGGATGGTTAATTCTAGCAAGGACGACCTGAAGTGATTCCAGGAAGCAATTGTTATAATGCCAAATGAATTGGCATGGATGTGGCCCTCTTTTGGCCTGGCACTGACTGGGAAAAATGAACCGGCCAACAGCAAGTCTGAAATGGAGCCATGAAGCCAATTTTAGAAATCAAAGTGGATATTCTCTTCTTCAGTAAGCTGAGTTCATAAAGATTTAAATGTAAACAGAACATTCTTCAGCATGTCTAACTTACCAGTGCATGCAGGTATTGCCTTGTTCTGCTTGGTTTCACCCATTATCACCATTTTAAAAAAAAACATCCTGTAAGCATGTTTAGACATTTTAAAAAAACGTTCTGCCACCACTGACCTCAATCTGTCCCTGAAACAAATAGTGAATGCATGAATACGAAGGTCTATTGGGTGGTTAGCTTCATTTTCCTCATACATGGAAGGATATTTTTAGTAGTGTATCTATTGTAGGCGTATTAATAAGTGCACTGATCTCCTTTTCTTTTGTGTCTTGCTTGTGACGTCCTCATATGCAAAAATGAAATCTTTTGGGTGGCACAAAAACATTTATTTTCCATCAGATCTTGTAAAGATGGGGAAAAAAGGACATTTTCTCAGTCAGTCACTGTATTAAGAGCATCTTCTCCAATTTATTGACTTAATCATGAAATAATTTGTGAACGATATGTAAGATTTGTAGGAAACTCAATGCATTTCATTAATTAAATAGAATAAGGGTCCCCGTTTGATTATTACCTGGATTCCTTGGTATTTCTGACATGGGAGTTCTGTAAACAAATGTACCTCAGATAAACGTAGATTGTATGGCCAATATTTAACTGATGTCAGTTAAATTAGCCATATAATTAGCCTTAATAGGAATTTATAAATCTACAGTTCACCTTTTTCTTGCAAAAAAAGGCATAGCAATGGGGTGTGTCTTTGACTCTGAATTACCCAAATTCTTTTGTGCTATTTAGGAAACAAACTGATCTTTGGAACATGGATCTATGTTCAGATTATGTATAAAATCATCAATGAGGTATATTGATAACAGTTTTATGATATTGACAGGATCAGAAGAACAGATTACAACATTCCATGATTGGCTGAGTAATAAGACTTCAGATTTGAGTTTTACAATACATTAACATAGGATTAAAGTCAAATTCCTTGATTTATGGGTCACCAATGAAACATCTAAATTAGAAGCCAGCAGACAGAAATACACTACTGCATTTTGGTAGCTGCTATCCGAGAAACATAAAGGAGAATCTGCAATACAGTCAGTTCCTCAGTGTCATATGGAACAGTACAAGTAAAGAAGAGTATTTTGACTATGATGCTAATATTTAAAACATAATCATTTAAAAAAAAATCTCAAATCGTTGCTAAAAACTCAGTAAATAGTGTGAAGGTTGACCCTCAAGAATGAGATATTCGAATATATGCAAAAGTATTGTGGGATTCGTATTACTTATAATGTTAATTTAATATTGTATGGCTACGATTCCGATCTTGGTTTGACAGACCAGTGGGTTAAATTATTATTTATTGCAATGGCAGTTGCAAGGTCATTAATCCTGCAGAACTGGAAGTCAATTCATGTCCCTCTCTTTACTGCTTGGTTGCAAAAAATTAGGAATGTTAGAAAATCCGAAATGCGATATGCACAGCGAATAGGTGGGATTACGAAGTTTGATAGAATTTGGAATCTTTACTTTGTGTAATGGTTGATTTCCGTATTGTGTAAATTATTTTCTCATGTAATTCTGTATTGTTTTTCCTTCTGCTTGCCAATTCATATTCTTTTTTTTGTGTGTGTGCCAATATATGGTTGTATCAATTGTATTTCTGACACAAGATTTTCAATAAAAAAAAAAAAAAAAAAAAAAAAAAGGTTGACCCTCAAGACTCATTGTTGAGGCAAAAAGTGAAAGAGTATAATCTCCTCTTAGCTTGTGAGGCCGCATATGACTTGTTATTCTAAAAGGATCAAACATTTGATTAAAAACCACTGGAAACCCGGAGATCCTTTTGATTTATCTACTCTGTGTTCTGCCATTAAGAAAGGAAAAGCATTGAGAGCGACATTGATAAAATCTGTAAAACAACAACAACAAAATATCACTGTAGGACTTGGCCCTTTTTGGCTAAAGTTTCCGAAACGTTTTGCTTTCCCCCTAGACCTTTTTTCTGACATGGTTTTGCCAACGTAGATGCTTTGGACACAAAGTGCATGTGCTCCCTGTATAAAGTGTAATGGTAATTGGTTGTCCATGATTGGTATGTTTGCCTTACTAGTAAAGTCCCTAGTAAAGTGCACTATTTGTGCCAGGGCTGGTAATGCAAATGGTGAAAGATAGGACATGTACTAAGGTACCATGTGGCATATTATCAAGAACCGGCGTTAAAAAGTATCGCCAGTTTAGCGGCAGAAAACTGCAGCTTAAGCGGCGATAATGGGCTTGATAATATGCCCTTGAGAATTCCAATGGAAGTCCATGTTCTGGTGTGGACATGGGCTTCTATGGGAATTCTCCAGGGCATATTATCAAGCCCATTATCGCCGCTTTAGCGGCAGTTTTCTGCCACTAAACCGGCGATAATTTTAACTCCGTCCTTGATAATATGCCCGCATGTCCTGACAGTGAAATAATCTCCATTTAGTTTTTCACTGTTGAAAGGCCATCTTGCCCATAGGATAGAATGGAAAGGCTGTGTAACATGTTTTCCAGCCTATATTCCCAAAGGCTTAAGATGGAGAGGCGAAGTTTAGTATGCCTGAACTCACAATGTAATAACACATCTTTTTATGAAGGTGGTTTTTGCATTGTGTGTTTAAAAGCCACTCTTTTAGAAGTGGTTGGGTTTTTGTGCTCTAACATTTCTGTGTGTCTCTTCCTGGTTGTGGATTAACTGTCCGGATTTGAAAGCGATAGGATCTGGGGAATGTCTTGACCCAGGAGAGAAGGTGAGACAGCAACAGGCTGACCTGCATCTGGGGTGTAGGGGAAGGAGTAGCGCCTAGAGGTGAAGAGGCTTGGGCTGCAGCTATAAAACAATTGTCCCATCTCCTGCCGAGTGATTGAGAATCCAGACCCCCCACTTATCAAAGGAAGAAGGTGTCACTGGCAGGGAGGCACCCAGAACTGGGTTGAACAAAGGGTCAGTGCCCCCCTGAACACAGAGACTTCAAAGCCATTGAGGGGTATAACTATGAGAGCTGATGCCCCTGAACTTTGGAGAATGGCTTGATCCAGATTGAACAAGACAGGAGCTACTTCGTGGTCAAGAGGAACCTTTGCCAAGGAAGAAACAACTGAAGAGACTGAAGGAAAAGACTGACCCTTGCTGTGTGTTCTGGGGCTGGCCTGCAGTTTGCTGTTTTAACCAAAGAAAGGCTAAAGGGTCTTTCAGTGTGCTGTGTCCCCCTGCTTGAAAGGACTTTGCTGTGCTGTGTCCTGAAGTAGCTTATCCCCAAGGGCCTGAGGTGAGCTGGCTCCCTGTTGTGGAAATTCAGGAGCACAGAAGATTCCAGGACAGTCTCAGCGATGCTGTGTGTGTGTGCTTGTTGCAGCCTGAGTAGGGGTGGGCGGAATTTGCGGAATTGCGTTACGCAAATCTCCGCGAAACGGTAAAAAATCTCCGCGAACACGCAGAAATTCCGCGAACACGTGGATTTGCTTGTTCGCGATGCTTTTTTCCTGATCACAATTGCTGTTTGTGTGCTCGGGGAGAAATATCTCGCGAACACGCATTTTGAGATCGCGAACAAGCAAAAATTCCGTGAAATCGCGGAAAGCAGACTTTTTTGCAATTTCGCGTTCTCCGCGGAACGCAAAATTACGCAAATTACGCAAATTCCGCAAGCGGAACGGAATTTACCGCCCAGGCCTAAGCCTGAGACCCTCGTAAGCCGTGCCCTGTGATCGTGGGGACCTGGAGTCCAAGCAAGGGTCAAAGACGCTGTGTGCGTGTGCTTTTTGCAGCCTGAGCCCTTTCAGAGGATTGTGCAGTTATCGTGTACACCGGAATCCAAGTGAAGCTCATTAACGCTGTGTGCATGTGCTTTGTGCAGTGTGAGACCTTCGTGACGATTTCCTTGTTATTGTGCACACCCGGAATCCAAGTGAGTCTCATCGATGCTGTGTGTGTGTGCTTTGTACAGCATGAGACCTTTGTTAGGATTGCCTTGTTATTGTGCACCCGGAATCCAAGTGAGTCTCATTGACGCTGTGTGCGTGTGCTTTGTGCAGCATGAGACCTTTGTGAGGATTGCCTTGTTAATGTGCACCCGCAGTTGAAGTGAGTCTCAGCGAAACTGAGCGTGTGTTCTTCGTGCAGCCTGAGACCTTCGTGTGGAGTGCCCGGTGATCGTGCACCCGAAGCTCAAGGGAGTCTCAGCGATGCTGTGTGCATTTTCCCTCTGGCAGCCTGAGATCTTCGTAGCAGTAGCGGCCCGGACCGGTAGCCCCACAGGAGCTGAGCCGCCGGCCCGAGCCCGCTGTTCCCAATTCACAAAGATTGCATCGGAGGCCCAAGCCGCTGGATTAGGAGTGGAGAGTGAGTTTGCACCCCCCAGGTAATTTGTGTCGACTGCTGGGGTGGGGTGCGGGCTCAGAGGGAGACGCTCTTGGCCTCTTTCTCATTCCAGCAGCGCACGCCTCTGCTTCAGCTTGTATTGCGGCCCGTATTGCCAAGGGATTGGCAGTACCAGGGCCGGAGTGCGGAACTGCACTTTTTGTTACACCATACCCGTGTTGGGGGCAACTGTTGACAGAGGCTGACTGCAAGTCAGAAGGAGTGGTGGAGAGACCACCTAAGGCACCGTGATCGGTGCCAGAGTGTATTACAAATTATCTTATTTCTGCAGAACGGAGTACCTGATTGCTGTATTACACATTGCATCATTTCTGCATAACGGAGTACCTGATTAGTGTATTACGCATTGCACTATTCCTGCATAACAAACTGCCTGAAGAGTGTATGACGCATTGCATTATTTCTGCATACCAAACTACCTGATTGTCGTATGACGCATTGCATTGTTTCTACATAACAAACTACCTGATTAGCGTATTATGTTTTGCATTATTCCTGCATAACGAACTACCTGATTAGTGTATTACGCATTGCATTATTTTTATATTGCAAAGTACCTAATTGTGGTGTTACACATTGCATTATTTTTACATTGCAAAAGTGCCTGATTGTTGCGTTACGCCTAGCATTATTTTTTCATTGAAAGTACCTGATTGTTGTGTTACACATTGCATTATTTTTACATTGCAAAGTACCTGATTGCTGTGTTATACATTGCATTATTTTTACATTGCAAAAGTTCCTGATTCTAGCATTACGAACTGCATAACATGGTATTAGGATTACAGTGGAATGTTTAGAAGTGCTTATTAATATCGCCAGAATTTACAAGGGCTGGCTGGCCTAACAACCGGCCAGGAGAAATAGTACACATACTCATATGTTGGATTTATATTGTGTGGTCTTATCGTATATCTTTTTACATAAAACGTATACTCGTTTTTATAAAACTCATGTGGAGTCTATTTGCGGTGTCATCATTGGGTTGTGAGCGTAGTTGCAAATACTTAACACATTTGCCTTGAGGATAAGCCTGGCTGCTCATGCCAAGCTTCCAAGGGGGTGAGCAGGGGCTATCTCAGAAGGTGACCTTCCTTAACCTGACGTGGAACCACGGGTCCCTTTTTGGCCTAAGGCACCTACCTCAGCCAACAAGGGATCCCGGGTCTAACAATCACCGACTTGTTGGGTTCACCAAGAGTGATTATCACTTCAACTTTGCCAGTGCACAGTATGTGAGCTCATGTCTACTAGAAAACAATAATGAATTATATAATTCTGAAAAAGGACACATTAACTAACTGTAATATTAGAAAGGTTTTAAATGCCTTCGTATATCCCTGTAAGAAAACATACAGAGACACGACTACTCAGGTGGTGGGTAAAAGAATCACTCAACATATGTCCAGGATATGATGTAACACTGTAGGTGAACCATTGATAAACACAACCTTAAAAACAATGTCCTAATGATGATTTGCAGGGGACAGTTCTTATCAATCTAGACTATGGTACCAATGGAGGGGAAGGAGAGATGCAGCAAAGACTTCAAATACTCTCAATACTTGAGGCTAGGGTTATTGAAAAATTCCAAAGATCTGTAAATGGGCTAAATGAGCTAGCTTGATGAGATTCATCATCTGATGAGTATGTTAATTTTTGTTTTGCTCATGGTGATACCTTTCCCTACTTCGATAGTAATGGCCAATTTGGGTTTTTCCTATTCTGTTTTCATGATAATTCTACAGATGGAGTATCTTCACTGATGCACTTATCTATTTCTTCTCATTGATTAATATCATTGTTAAATGTCTATGTTTGGATTCATGGGACTATTTTTGGATAAGATCTGGAATGTACCTACTTTTATGTGTTAGACATGAGTGAGTGTCTGATATTTCTTTCAGTATCCAACAAAATGTCTTTTGAATAAGATGCACATATTTCTGTGGGTTAGAGTCATACCACTCTCTCATTTTATAATCATCTTGGGAGTTGTAGCTTGACTCATTGTTCTTAAATTCACATGATGAATCAATCCTAGTGTCCCTCTTCTTCATACTGCAGTATTATTTTGAATAGTTTTCCATGACGTTCTGCATTAAGGCATTTGTTCATGAGTTTTACAAGCATCACTTGATGGGATTAACATGCTTGACAGGTATAACTAGAATTCTTAGTGGCGCTTCATCTTCTTTGAGTAGTTAGGTGACCGTCTCATGTTTTTAAATCATGGAAAAGAGTAAGAAACCACTTCCCCCTAGATGGAGACCTATCATACAGGCAACCTTTTTAGTGTCTTAATAGTAAATAGTAAACAGGTTACCATATACCAGAGGTTTCCATGATGATGCAACATATACCCAGACACATATACCAGAACCATACTTGAATATTGTTTAAACTGTAGGTTTCTAGGAAATGATAATCTTTTGTGTGCTGTGCCCTCACATGTGTGCCTTAACTGCTGTTGCTGGTGGTAGACCTCTGTGCACTTTACTCCTGCTAATCAGTGGTAATGTGCCTGCGCTCCTCAACATGATTAAATTGGTACACCTTAATTGGACTAGTTAATTTACCTATACATCTCTAGTATATGGTATAAAGTGTAATATGGCCTGTAAGTGAAATGCCTGTAAGTGAAAAGTCACTAGTGGACTGCAGCACCCATTGTGCCACCCAATACAGTGACAGTGCATACATGACTGCAGGCCTACTATAGCTCCCTTGATGCTTTGAACTGCAAACTTAGCCTGTCAGAAAAACTCTATTTAACAGGCCTAAATCTACAGTTTGAATATTAAAACATTACCCCTATGTAGGCATTTTCACGTGTGATTACCCTCAAGGTTTTGGATGCTGCTGATCTTTAGTCTTTGGAGATGTACTGAGCCCTGACAAACAGTCATCCATGCCTGTGCCAGGACTCCTATAACGTGTAAGTCAGATTGGTTCACCAATAATTGGCATACATTAATTTACTTATAATTTGCTAGTTTATGGTACCAGTGGTACCCTGGACCCATAAGTTAAATGATCTCTCATGGACTGAAACATGTATTGTGCCACGTGTGCCACCAAAGTGCAACAAAGCAAAGCCTGACTCCCCGCTGCCATTGTTGGCTGGCAGAGTAGTTTTCCAACTGCTAAGCCTACTTTGCCACTTTAAGTAACAGCTGTGCTTAATTTGAGCGGGTGGTTTCTGGTGCTCAGAACCAGCACTTAATTGACAGCATCAGCACTTATCACAGTCTGCCACATGGGCTGCTTGGCTGCTTTAGAGTGAGTACAACAACAGTTGTTTACTAATTTGACATACGTTAAAAATGACTATTACCTGCTGCACATGCTAATCTTATACACCAAACTGCCATGCCAAGTTCTCCCTGAACTGGAACAGAGGGAAACCCAAAAATGATTTCTGCTTGATTGGGGCCCCTAAATCAAGTTTAGCTTGCTTGCAGTGGCACAGTGAGCATGAGACTCATGTCTGGATATACCCCTGCCCCGTACTGCAGTATATCAAACACACCAAAGGTGATGTGAGGCATTCTTGCAATAAGTCTAACCACTAGCAATTTCTGAAGGTTGCATTGCAACCCATTGTCCTTTTGCTCATAATGCCAATTTAATTTGGACCCAGCCACAGCAAGTCAGTCTTGACTCTGCTCCAATAGGAGCAGTCTACCCCAATCTCCCAAACCAGCCCCTCCCTGAGCCAGAGCACAAGAATCCCACAAACAGTTTTGCCCTGATTGACGCTCTTCAGTTTGGTGGAGCTAGGTTCCAGTACCACAGTGACAGGGGGAATCAAGCCTGGGCATACCATTGGCCACTTAGGGCATTACATGAAACACACAAAAGGTGATTGGAGTAATGCTTGCAATTAGTCTAACACTGGCAATCACTCAGCGTCACATTCTTTTGCCCACCGTGCCACCTTGGTTTGAATCCAGCCATATGCAAACCAGTCTTGTCCTTACTGTAATAGGAACAGCAAAACCTGAACTGCCAGGCCAGATGCTCCCTGAGCCAGAGCACAAGCAACTCAATACCAGTTTCGCTCTTCACTCTTCAGCTGGGTGTAGACTGGTTACAGTGGCACAGTAAGCATGAGACCCACATCTGCGCATACCCTTGGCCACATAGGGCATTACATCAAACACACAAAAGGTAAATGGTGGAATGCTTGATGTGACATACCAACCCATTGTTATTTGTCCCACCATGCCACTTTTGCTTGGAATGGGTATACCCTGACATGGTTTCTGTGCTCACTTTGCCACTGTAAATAAGCTGCACTCGATGAATAAGCGTAACTATGGAGATACCAGTCTTGGGTTGCTTGTGTTCCATATCTGGGAGGATGGGACTTGGCAGATAGTTCTAGACTTCTCCTATTGGAGCAGGATCAATGCTGGTTTGCAAATGGCTGGGTCTAATCTGAGCTTGCATTGTGACAAGAAAATGATGGACTGGGATGCAATCTGAGTAATTACCAGTGGCTGACATTGATCCAATCATCTCTCCAATCTCTTTTATGCACTCTTCTGTGTGACACCTCTAGGGTTTGAGCATGGGGTCTGCTTAGGGGAAGACAGGTTTTGCATCTCAGATTTTTAGAGTGAAATTGTGGCATCATTTGCTGTAGGACTGAAAATTCAGGAGCTCTTACAGAAACTTTTTCCACAGCGGCTATTCCTGAAGAAGGTATTGTGGAGCCCTCTTCAGCTACAGCCTACAGTCTTAACCCACTGGAAGAATCTGTGTTCCAAAAAACGTGAGTAAGTCACAGCATAGACATTTTCACTGTGCAAAGGTGCAAAAAGTATCTTGACCTCATTTGGTTCAATTCAAATTCATCTTACTTGGATCTATCCAGCCAAATGTCAATGGCTTCACCTGGACTTCGTCCAGCTGCTATCTCATGCTGTGGAGCCCTTTTCAGTCTCAGCCTACTGCTGTGCATCACTGAGGATTTTTGAGTCCCTTTTTGAGAAAATAATTTGGAAGGTAAAACGTCAGAGTGGATTGAAACTAATTTGTATATCTGAATAGTGCATCATCCTGGATGTCCTTAACTCAACGCCTAGATACTATTGAAGCACAACCAGATACCTGTGGCCAGCACACACCTAATGCTCTTTGGCGTTACTTTCAATTTTAAACTTTGAAATGTCACATCTCCAATTAACACTATTGCATTTATGGTGTTATATACTCTATTTGTTTAAATTGGGTTGTGATTTTGTTGTATCTTCGTTTGACAAAATTACTATTTTGATATGACATGAATGCATATTGCCTTTAAGTTAAGCCTGTCTGCTCTGTGTCATAGCTACCAGTGTGCTGATCTCAGGTTAACTTAGTGACTTTAGTGATTCACCCTAAAAAGGATTATGGTTATTGCTCAAGGTGGATCATCACCCCATTAACTAATACCCCTAATTTCTTCCATGGATCAGTTATACACATTGTTTTCATGAGATAGGAAGAATTAGGGTGTGACATGGTAAGACATATAATAACCACCTATTTTTAATAATTCTTGGCAAAGTTGAGGCATCTTGACTGCCTTCACCATGAGGTGTGGTAATTTATACGATGTTACACGGTACCCATATTATGTGGATTGGGCGTACTGGGTGTTGGACCATTATGAAGTCTTGTGAGAACTTTTGTTGTAGAAACAAAAGGAAAGGGCAAACTGCTTTTGGTATTACAATAACATAGTTTTGTACCATTAATGGAAACATATATATGGTACTAATAATGAACTCATACGGATGAGATGTGGTTGTTTAAATTAGTGTCCTATCAAATAGCAACCTCATCCTCTTTAAATTTGGAAGCACTTGGTGTGTAATTTGCTTGCCGTAAATATGTTTTTACATAGAATGCTGAAGTCCCTTTACTTGTCCTGCGGAGGCAGTGAAAATGGCACAAGGCCAATATGCATTAGCAGGTTTGATGAGAAATACTAAAGTATAAATGCAACAAAAATCACTTGTTCAGATTTGGAGGAATACCATTCGAAGACAAAGACCAAGATTTACTAAGCCCTTGCATTGCCACTGCATCATGCAAGTCGACGAAAGTCAACGGGCCTAAGTGATATTTACTCAGCCACGCAAAGCCACCTTGCCTGGCTTAGCATGGCTTACACCACCCAAAAGAGGCATAATGTGGAGAAATATATTGTTATCTCCTCGATCAACGTGCGCTGCATTCTGCAGTACAAGTAGAAAGAGGAAAATGTCTCTGAGAATTGTTTTTGTGCAGGAAGGAGTCACTGCACAAAACCAATCCTGACTGTAACACAGACACCCTTGCACCATGGCACAAGGATGCCTGCGCTGGCTCTAGGCTGCACACAGTGTGTCAGCCCAGAAAGAGACAGCAGAAATGCCCCATATCTAATTAAGTTCAAATCGTTTTTATTGAAAGAAAAACAAGGTGTCAAAGCAAGTTATACAATATTAATCATGCACCAATACATTCCAGATATACTACATCAGAAGTATGAATAATTGGACAATTAATACATAGTTGAAACAGAAAAGAGCAAAATAAATGAAACATTAAAGCCATTTAAGTACGTACATAAAAGATTATGGCACTATAGGGAAATCAAGTTGGTTTGAGAACTTCCTGTTGAGAAGGATTATGTAGAGAGTATCGTTTGGCGCTAATGTCAATAAATGTTGTGACTGGCAACCATAAGTCAGCGCGTTTCGTGGCCAATTGAGGGGATATACAAAAACAGTATCTAATCTATGGTTATGACAAACAGTAAACCACCAAGCCTTGCAGGAGATTTTTGTAAAGTCTTTCCAGTTAATGGTAATTTGTTGAAAGGCGATCGCTAATAATAGATCAATAATTTTAACGTTGAGTGAAACATTGTCTCAAATGGAAGAAAGACTTCCTAGAAAAATTTGAGCAAAAGAGAAAGAAAATGTAGTGTTAAAAATTGAGTTAATTTGAGACCATACTTGCTTCCAGAAATTATGAACTTGCGAGCATGTAAATAGCATATGAAAAAGGTCAGCGTTGGGGGATGAACAAGTCCAACATATATCTGGGATGGTTGAAAATCTTTTGCATAATGCAGCTGGCGTAAATAAAAGTCTGTTATAAACAAAGAATAGTGTTTGAGTAGTATTTGCTGCCCTGGAGGATTTACGTATTTTGGTCCATATGTCTTTCCACAATGATAATGGCCATGAAGTATTAAAGTCGCGTTCCCATGCCGCTTCAGTTTTAGTCTTCTGTCTATCAATATCAGCGCCTTGCAAATGGTTATAAATAGTAGAGGCTTTGGGTTTGGTCATTAATAAGGTATGAAGTCTTGAGAAAGGTGCTGGATTAGTAGAGACATCTTGTGTAGTGAGGAGGTGGGATAGAGATTCCAACACAGTTTTCTTGAGTATGTTGTATTTATGGATAAAGGAGGTCGGTAGAGTGAAAGCCTGCTTAAGTGCAGTGCAGCGAAGGGTAAGAATTCTGAATCTGAAAATAACTGGTGGATCCATACTAAGCCTTTATTTCTCCAGGTCTTCCAATTCAAAGGTTTGTTATTGATCAATAAGTTCTTGTTATGCCAAATTGTAGAATTTAGGAAGGAATCTACAGTAACGTAGGTGAAGTGAGAAGCTCTATCTGGTAATTTGGAGGTATTTTTTATTATGGGAGTTGAAATGGATTGTGGTCTACGAGAAAAAGAGAGATATTCACAGAAAGAGTAAGGGAATAGTAAAAGGCACTCTGTTACAGTCCAGAGAGGACAATCATCCGTAGAGTCAAGCAACCAAGAAGAAGCCTGGCGTAATAAGAAAGCTTTTTGATAAGCCTGGAAATTCGGAAAGTTAACTCCACCTTCAGACTTAGGGCGAGTTAGCTTTAGTATAGACATTCAAGGTTTCTTCTTACTCCACAAGAAAGAGGATAAAATAGAATTAACTTTCTTAAATAATTTAGTTGTAATTGGGACCGGGATGTTGGAAATAGTATATAGAACAATGGGCGATAGCATCATCTTTATGGTATCTAAGCGACCCCACCAAGACAAGTAAAGGGGATGCCATTTAGAGGTCAAATCTGAAATCTTTTGAATACATTTGTTCATACATAATGCTACCGTATTGGAGATTGAGGATGTAAAATATAGACCAAGATTTTTAATATAGTTTGGGCTCCATTTAAATGAAGAGGCTTGGAATTCTGAGCTAAAAGTATGTGTTGTTAACGGTAATATTTCACATTTATCATTATTTAATTTGTATCCAGATATAAGGGAGTAAGACTTCACTTCTGTTAAAAAAGCCGGGATTGAGTCTTCTGGTCTAGATAAAAAGAGCAAGATGTCATCAGCATAGGCTGCAAGTTTGATATGAGCATTTGACGTTTGAAAGCCATATATGTTTGGGTTTTGACGTAATTTGGACAAAAATGAGTCTAGGGCTAAATTGAATAAGAAGGGGGAAAGGGGACAGCCTTGAGGCACACCTCTGCCTCAATTAAAAAAAGGGGAAATTATGCCATTGGCGCAAACTGCGGCATGAGGGTTGGAGTAAAGGGGAGATAATAGGGTCATAAAGTTGGGGCCGAAACCGAACCATTTAAGAGTGTAGAAAAGATATTTCCACTCAACTCTATCAAAAGCCTTTTCGGCATCTAACGCAATTGCTGCCAGAGAGTGGTTAAAATGTGAGGATTTGGATAAAACATCAAAAAAGAGTTGCGTGTTGTCTGTAATGACACGTCCCTTGACAAAACCAGATTGTTCTTTTCCCAGCAAATTTGGTAGATAAGAATCTAGACGTATGGCTAGAGCTTTAGAAACATTTTTTTAGTCAATATTGACCAGTGAAATAGGTCTGTTTTTTTACAGTACTTGGGGTCTTTACCTTCTTTGGGGATGAGACATATATGGGCGTCTGAAAAAGAACCAGAGGAAATATTGGAGGAATAGAAAGAATTTATAAGTGAATGTAATTTGGGTATAAGAAATTTAGAGTAATTGGACGTAAAATTCAACTGGGAAGCCGTCCGGGCCAGGTCCCTTATCTTTGTTAAGCTTTTGGAGAGCTTCTAATAGTTCATTCTGGGTGAGATCAGACTCTAAGGGAGATAGATCTAGAAGGGTCTGTTGGGGCTTTTGGATGGTTGAGAAGAACTGTAATAAAGAATGGTCCGTAGGTTGGGTTTCTGATGAACATAAAGATTTATAGAAAAGAAAGAATTCATTTAAGATTTCAACGTCTTTGAATTTTAAGGCCGAATGTTCATCAAAGACAGACTCAATATTTAATTTGTTGTGGCGAATCTTTAAGTAGTTGACTAAGATTTTCCCTGCTTTATTTTTACCACTATAAAATTTTGCACTAGATTTCAACAAGTAAAGTGAAGCATCATCTGTGGACTTCTTATTAAATTGCATCTTGGGTTTTTAAGCATTCTTCCGATTTAGAAGTCTAATACGAGTATTCCAATATCTTAATGTGTTGGAGGAGGTCCGTGGTAGTCTTACGTGCGAATTTTCGTTTCTTTGTAACATAAATGATAATAAAATCCCTAGCTGAAGCTTTGAAAGTGGCCCAGATAGACGAGAGAGATATGGACTCTGTGTGGTTTCTCTCAAAGTAATCAATAAAGAAGGAGGTAAAGGATGCAGTAAACTGTGGATCTAAAAGGAGTGCATTATTGAAGCGCCATCTTCTGGGAGCGTTGTTTCTGGGCAATACATCAAAGCCGATTGAGACAGGCGCATGATCCGATAGGAGAATAGGACCAATTTCTGCATGTGTGAGGGATTGTGAAATGTTGTGGGAGACAAAGATACAGTCAATTCTTGATTGAGTATGATGGACTGGGGAATAGAAGGAGTATTCTCTAGTGGTTGGGTTACAAAGGCACCAGGCATCTAGCAATTTATGTTGAGGAATGGTGTGAGTGAAAGATTTATGTGTATTATTGGGGACAAAAGGCACTTTAGAATTCCTGTCTATAAAGGGGTCAAACACCTGGTTGCAATCTCGTGCCAATATAAAATTATCTTCGATGCAATTAGAGATTTGCTTGGCTAAAGCAGACCAGAAGGAAACATCTCCACCAGTAGGTGCATAAACATTAAGAAGTGAGACTGGAACATCTTTTAGCAACAATTTAACAATGAGCCATCTCCCCTCAGTATCAGATTCCTGCGATAACAACGTAATTGGGAGAGATTTGCGGCACAATATCACAACACCGTTTTGTTTACCATCCCCAGGAGAAAAATAAACCTCATCCACTCAACCTCTTTTCAATTTCAATGATCCAGTATCAGTGAGGTGTGTTTCTTGTAAAAAGACAATATTAGCATTTAACTTGGCCCAGTGGTCCAAAACCCTTTGTCTCTTTATAGGAGAGTTTAAACCCCTAATATTCCATGAAACTAATTTAAGTGACATAGATTGAGTTTAAAAACTGTAAGTATGAAAATCGATAAGATAGATAGAAATAGGTCATTTAAGTCAGAGAGAAAGAAAAGGAGAAATAGCAAAAGACAACTGCCAGAAATAAAGCTCCAATGAATTAGAACCGTGGAAAAGGCCAAAAGGGGCGAGTAATACAGATATCGAAAGAGGGAGAAGAGTAAATATGTGGTAGTAGAAAAAGAAGGAGAAATAGGAATGAAGAAAAAAGAAGAGAGGGTATAAACACCTTGAGAAAAAGATTAAGTAAAAGGAACAAGTGAGTAAAGTGGAAAAGTTAACTCCCTCAAGGCTTTGAGAGGAAATGAGAAAGCACTGTAAATATATTGAAGAGATAGAAAGAAAAAAGCACTGAAATGTATTGGGATAAAGAAATTTGTAGTAAAAAGGAGTAACAAAAGAATAATATTAATGAAGACACCTGAAAGTACATAAATAAAAATAGACAAAACAGAACAAAGAAAGGGAACATGGATGTGGGGATGGGTAGAACCACATGGAGCAGACAAACCATCTAAAGGAGACTGGAATGAACCAGGGGGGAATCACGCCATGATGAGGACGAAACTGTAGAAGCAAAGAATTACAGAGTTAGCACAATTCTGAATAATGAACAATGAACAAGTATTTGAAAAACAACTAACTTGTGCTCAAAACACCACGACCAGTACTCAATTGTGTAACCATTAACAGTGAATTAAGGAAACCAAAACTACAACAAAAAAAGGTAAAAAACACTTTGAAAGTATTAGCAGTTTCCTGTACTTAAAGGAACACCATGAAAACGGATGTGAAAGTCAAGAACATCATGTGATATGTGAAGAGGAAGGTCTCGACGAATCTATAAGATCAGTCTTGTGTGAATTGATGAAGCTTTGAAGACGTAGTGGATCTTCATAGGAAGTTGTGTTGTTGTTGTAAGTAACTTTAAATAGACATGGGTGGTAGAGGCCATATCTAGCTCCCATGGAGTGCAAATCGGATCTCATGTTGAGGGAGGCTTTACGTCTGGCAGCTGTAGCCCTTGAATAATCCTGTGCGAAAAACAGAGTTGAACCAGACCAGGAAATCTTCTGGATGGCTTTAGCGGCTCATAGAACTTTCAGAAGATCAGTATATTCAAGAAAATAAAGGATGACCCCGCATGGTCGCTGTGAAGAAGCGCTGTTAGTGGAAATTTGTCCTAGCCGGTGGGCACGTTGGATGTTCAGCTCAGTGGCACCTGGTAAGTGAAGGATCTTAGGGAGAAAAGACTTGAAAAGAACAATGGGATCCGTACCTTCTGTTCCTTCCAATAGGCCGTATATACGTAGGTTGTTCCTCCTGTTGCGATTTTCAAGATCTTCAATCTGCTTGTGGAGTGAAGATATTTGTGATTTCATGGATGTAATACTCTTGGTGGTGTCAGCGAAAGATGACACAGTTTGTTCCACTGTATTAAGTTGTATATCCAATTGAGACCATTTGTCTGATATTGGAATTCATTTCTTCAACAAAGGGTCTGAGAGCCCTTATCTCTTGTAGCAATAGCTCCATTGAGACTGTCGAAGAAGGTTTGGGTGGTGAAGGGGGGTCTTTTTTTAAACGCTTTACATTAGTCTTCCCTGAAACTGCTGGCATGGGGTCAATTGTTGTGCTATGATCTTCTGATGGCAATTAACCAGAATCTTCTAGTTTAGAGAGTTCAGAGAAGAGCTTTGAATTTTCAATGAAAGAGCGATTTGGTTTAGTTGTATTGTAGAGAGAGTCCTTCGTCCTACCCATCAAATATTAAGTAAGAACAGTAAGGTATTGAGCAGTCAGGTCAGAGAGCAATTATTCAGCCAAAAGTAAAAGAAGTACTAGTTGAAGAAATGATCAATAAAAAGGGCATGAAATTTGAGGAGGAACTTCAGTAGAAGAAGATTACAGGCAGCAGAGAGAGTTTGGTTTGTTGCGCTGTTGGATTGGTTGAATGTATAAACAAACACAATCTTTTATTATGTTATGCTTCACAAATGTATATAGCTTTTGATGCTCCTCCTGCAAAAGTTCAGTTAGGTCATCAAAGTGAGTAAATTATGAGTCCATGCGGGAGAGGTAACTTGTGGTGAATGCCTAAGTAAGTGATGAGACCATGTCAGGGAGTATATGTCGTTCGAGAAGTTAGGCTCCACAAAATGGCGATTGCATTCCAAACATTACAGAGTATTGTCTGAATGACGTGAGAAATGAGACGTATGTTTGCAGGAGGACTTTGCTTGAAGAAGAGGAGTTTGTAATTAACTCATGTAGGCATAAAACAGAGGGATGCGGCTGTTCATTTTGTCAGGAAGAAGAATAGCGGCTGTGACGCGAAATGCGCGTACAAAATGGTGGCCGCGATAGAAATGGGACAGTATATGGGCATTCATCAGCAAAATAAACCTCCTCACTGTCACTAAGTGAGGCACTCAAGGTCTCCATATAATGGAAAGCAGAGAGGGCAAATAGGAAGTCATAAATCAGTCTGTATAAGTGCTTATAGCAGAAATTGGCAGGTCAGCTTGTAAGGGGAAAAGAGGCATTCATAACGCGGTCCGCACACCTAAGATGGCGGCCGCGGTGATAACGGCTCCGTGGCGTTGGGCCCGATTCACAAAACAAACTTAAGACAAAATCCTAAACTTAGTACCATTTTGGTATTCACAGAATGCACTTACTACTTCTGGTATTCACAGAATGAACTTACTACTTTTGCGATTCACAGAATAAACTTACTACTTTTGCTATTCACAGAATGGATTTACGACTCCTAACTTTACGTCCGCACTCGGGCCGGAAATTCCGGCCCGGAGGCGGGGCTTCCGGCCCGGAGGCGGAGCTTCCGGGCCGGAGGCGGAGCTTCCGGCCAGTGGCGGAGATTTAGCCATGGCCAAAATCTCCACCTCTGGGCCGGAAGCTCCGCCTCCGGCCCGGAAGCCCCGCCTCCGGCCCACAAGCCCCGACTCCGGGCCAGAAGCTCCGCCTCCGGGCCAGAATTTCCGGCCCGAGTGCGGACGTAAAGTTAGGAGTCGTAAATCCATTCTGTGAATAGCAAAAGTAGTAAGTTCATTCTGTGAATCGCAAAAGTAGTAAGTTCATTCTGTGAATACCAGAAGTAGTAAGTGCATTCTGTGAATACCAAAATGGTACTAACTTTAGGATTTTGTCTTAAGTTTGTTCTGTGAATCGGGCCCGTAGTGTTTATCTCCAGAAAAGACCTCCTTACTGTAAATTAGAGAAGCGCTCGAGGTCTCCTGGTGAAGGGCATCAGTTCATGGTGGGATTTCCCTGGTCGTTTTCGCGCTGGTAGTTCAAGTGATGTGTTGTTTTCCGACCGGTCCTCGGAGCCTCACGAAGACGCAGCCTTGCTCGTTGGGCACAAAGCCACGCCCGCGCCCCATATCTAATTAAATCGAGGGCATTCCAGCTCTCTCCATTTGACACAGTGCAGTAAGTTACAAATATTAGTAAACCATGCCCCAAGTATCCCCTGCATGCTACTCTCTCTTGGTGCAAATAATGACATTGGAGCAATACATGTATCACCTTCCAAAAGACTTACAAGGACTCCTTGGAGTTACATGGACTAACTAATGTTTTTATGATTGATGCATGATTCTAGAGAGTTCAAATAAATATTCTAGTATATGAAACATAAGTTGAAGTGTGGATTAAGCTTGTGTCTTCGCTATAATTTCACTTGTAATAACGGTGGTGATCTAATCATTTCAAATTGTGTTAAAGGTATTTAGGAATGTTATACTCTGAGAAATTGCTACAATGTGTGTTTTATTGTATGGCATGTAGAAAGAATTGTTGATATAATCTATCTATAAGGAAACGTTGTTAATAGAACGTTTATGTATGTCGGTTCCTAGTGGGCGAGTGGACGACCCCTTCTTATGCTACATAGTGTAAAATATGTATTTGAAGATGAGGCTATCGAAATGACAGGCTCTTAATTTTCTGCTCCCTTTATTCACAAAGAGATGTCGTGAGATGTGCATATTGTACACAGCCCTCTGATCCTGCCAAGGTTAGTCAAACGCAGAGTAATGCTCCACACTCATAAGGGACAGAAATTACCCCTTCTAACTTAACAGCCTCTTCCCGTGAAATGCAAGAACGAGGAAAGGTCCTAGTACATTCCTAACCCCACCTTATGGGTAGGGATTCAGGCACATGCCGGGTACCAGCTTCTCTATGAGACATGGGCATTGGTCTGGAAGCTGCTGACATTGGCAGGCCCCCATCACATCACCAGGTGGATCAGGAGAGCAAGTGCTTACTATTGACAAGAGCACAGCAATCTACTATGCATGGACAGTGGGCCAGCCTATGTCAGTGCTTCATCTCAGAAAGTAGTCTAGCCCATCAGTAGCCAGATGCACATTTGTTTGCCCCTGAGACACGGTCAGTTGTGTTTTCAACAAGTCTACAGTTTATAGTAGCACTAGGAAATGAAATCAGTCTATTGCTTTCAAACATCTTTGTATTTCTTTCAACCAACATTTATTGGCGAATAAAAATAATATAACGTTTCTTGATTTTCAAAGATGTATTCCTTTGTTATGTGAAGTGATCGTTTTTCTTACTTCAAACTTCAAATGATGATGGCGATCACATAATAATTTAGAAAGAACCTCTTTGAAAAATGAAGGATGGACAAGGCTTATTGAAATAGTTTACCAAATGTAAAGGAAGGTTTCCAAATCAATTAAACTATCGAAATTTAAGATAGCGATTTCACTTCAAAAGCACAAGTTATTAAATTCAAAACTATTAAGTTTATGAAAAGGAATTGCTGAAGGCCTCATTCAAGTAATGACATTGAGAAAAAAATCAATAACATGCACTTATCCTAAGTGTATAACGGGTCAGCTTTAAAAATCAAAAGTGACAATGATATGTACAGAATTACCCAGGAGGTACAACGGAAAAGGCGTGGGGCAGATCCATTTATATGCAAATGATTTAGCTCTTTTAAAAGCAAATCTTTTTTTGTCTAAAGTCAATCCAATGTCATAAACATGTGCAAGAAGCATTTGTTGTTGTAAGCACTGCTCTTACAAAATGTCAAGGTAATCAGAGGCAATCCACTGAGACTGGAGTTTTGACGAAAGCACATAATTGCAGGATGTGATGACACTGATATGGCTCACAGATCACTTAGGCAAATTTGCGCTGTAGTAGAGCATACTTTATGCATAACAGTCAAACATTTCGTCTTTACTGTGTATGAAGGTTTCCACAAGGCATAGCTGTGAAGTTGAACATTGATTACCCATTTTAACTAGGTTTCCTTTAAAAATCTTTTTAGGTAACTTAGCCTTTGGAAGCCTTGGGCAACCGCAGGGCTCTAGCTGATGTCCAAGGCTCTTCGCCTATGGACACTCAACACCAATGATGCTTATTTTTTTACCAGCATTATTGTTCCCTAATTCCTGGAGCCTTTCCAGGTACGCAGGTCTGATAGCACGATGTAAAAGATATTATTGAGGACAGGATTGCCCTACAGCAAATGCAAGGAAATACATCAGGGCAGATTTACAAGCCATGTCAAAAGTGACACAAAAGTGGCGCAAGGGGCTTGTAAATCTGCCCCATTGTGTTTTAACCCAGTGTATAGTTTATCAGATTTACAGCTCAGAATTCCACACATTAACAGAAAACAAAGAGAGTCTGATTCACAAAGCCATTTACTTACCAGTGGCTTAAATAACAAGCATTTTCAACGCAATCGGTCTTGCCTTTGTGACCTTAAATGCATTTAGCAATGCAGCACATTAGCCTGGGTGCTGAAACATCTACTGTTCTTTAACATGAAGGGAAAGTAAGCAAAAAACTGCTTGACACACCAGGTATGTGAACACATGGAGAGAAATATTGCCTTTCAGCGGGAAATGGTATAGTCCAAAGCACTGTTTTTAACATAAAATCAGGGCCTTCGGTGGTCATATCCCTGAAAATGCAAGATTTGAAAAAAATATTATTGTTACAGGTGCTTGTGAAAGACAATTTCCATGGACTGGAATCTAGAGAATGCTAAAGTGATTCCGGTATTTTACTGACCTCCGCTGGTCGTTTTCTATCAAGACAGTTAAACAGAGGCAGTTGAACAAGCAGAAAGCAATTCTGGTATTTTACTGACCTCTACTGGCTGTTTTCTATCACGTCAATTAAACAAAGGCAGTTGAACAGAAAACAAAGTCCCTACGCTTAAGCAGACAAGTCCTAGGGCTGATCTCCAGAGCCCACAAAGTACATACACATATAAGTATATTCAGAAGTATATACAAGAGGTCTTGAATGCTCAACCTAAAAATAAATCGACCCCCATGCAGAATGTGAATGGGGCCCCTTAGTCTCCAATACTCCACATATATTTATTTGCCTTTAGTTGATTTGGGGTCCCCACTCGAGGTTTGAGGGGGCCTTCAAGGGTTGGGCGTCCCTGCCCCATAGGGCTGTAGGGGAATGCATAAAGCCTCTGTTACGCCCAGAAACATACTTTCATGAGCATGACACGATTTATTTACACCTGATAACTAGCCACAAAAGAGTATCTGTCAGGCATAATTGATTTTGGTAGTGTATAATTTTCCAGGAAGCCCATTTAAGGAGCAGCCTTCAGTACTGATTTGTAGGTGTCATGTTTTAATACTTTTTCACTTGTTCATATATTATGAGGGATGTAAAGTCTAAATCGAAGGTGTTTAGTTTTTCAGCCAGGTTTGGTGTCTCAGTAGGCTAATTCGTCCACTGTAGGAGCAGGTTCTTGAACTCATGGTCATAGGTTCAAATCTTGGCGGGTCCACTCAGCCTTTCATCTGACTGAGGTTGATAAAATGGGTGCCGTTGGGTAATAATAAACATCTGTCAGTCAGCGCCAAGCTACCCCTCTGGCTCAGCATGTGATTTACAAATACTTATGTTATGTTTAGCATAAGCCACGCTAGTTTTTCAGGATATCCATACAAGATATATTTACAAAGAATGAATCTAAATGGAATTGTTAGTGGTTATCTTGAAACTAGAGCTTGACTCCTTGCATTTGGAACAATCTTGCACAAACTCCTAGCACAAAGCATACTTTTGGTCAGAAGGCCATTTAGAAAAAAGGAAAATAGGGCCACAAGCACAACTGCTTTCAGCAGTCGCACACAGCGAATTGGGCCGTGTACGAGTACTAAAATGGCCTGTACTATGTATCAACCCTATTTTGCAAGTAGGTAACCTGTTACCAACTCGCAAAATCGGGTTTGTCAGTCACTATTAGGCTTTCCAAGGGCGTCCCTTCCTAATAGTGAGTAGCAGGGGGACGATTGTTTTGCGACCATAACACAGTCACAAAACTATTACAGTTCACCACCTATATCAAGTAGGTTGTAAGGCAGCCGCAAAGGGGAAGGAGACCTCAGGAGACCCCTTCCCCTTTGTGATTGGCAGCAAAAACGTATTTTTAACGTTTTAAAGAGTAGGCAGTGGTTCCAGGGGCCACTGCCTTCTCTTAAAAAATGAAACAGAAAAGTTTCATTTTTCTTTTTTAAATGCATCCAGTTTTCCATTAAGGAAAAAGGGATGCATTTAAAAAAAAAAACCTCCTTAATTGTAAGAGCAGTCACAGACATTGTGGTCTGCTGACCCCAGCCTGTGAGGGCCAGTCATTTCTAATTAGTCGCAAATTGTGACCTGCCTCATGAATAATAATGAGGCAGGTCAATTGTGACCCATTTGGGAATCACAAACAGTGTTCTGAGACACTGTTGTACATCAGGTTTTGTAATTCACAAATTGTGAGTCGTTAAAAACGCAATTCGCAAGTCTCAAAAGCTATCCGTTGTAAATGTGGCCAAAAGTGACTAGAGATGAGCTACTATGTACACATATACATGAAGACTGTTATACATCACCTAAGAACTGGTATGCCAAAAAAACAAAAAAGAACACTTCTGTGAAACAAAGGTTTAGGACTCTATATTTTAAGCATTTGTGAATCAGAACCTTCATTTTTAAATTCACTTGAGTTTTGTTACACAATCCGCGAGTTATCTGTTTGCACGCTGTTCCAGCTTAATATCAATTTAAGAATATTGTTAGTAAATACTATCATGAGAACATTTTTATGATGCTAAAAATATCATGAAATAACATTTTGAAGATAAAACCATTGTCTTTTTCTATTGTTGAAAATATAAATGCAAATAATTATGATTGTTTAATATAACAACTATTTTTATTCTAATATCTTTTGATATCATTTAATCTTGATTTTTTAAAACATTTTTATAATTTGTTTTGTAATTTATCACATTTGAAAAATAAAAAACCTCTCCAGAGTATCTTATGTAAGGGCCTGATTATGAGTTTGGCGGTCCGCCCGCCCGAACTCTGCATCTGCCAGAAGACCACAGTACTGTTGGGCTTCCAACCACCGTATTGCAAGTTTACCACTGAGCCAGCGGTGTGGCTGCAGAGATCTTGGGGCAGTGGTGATTAGTTTTCCATATGTATTGATGCCCGTGTGAACATTTCACTACATATGTGTTGAATGCATACATATGCATAATACATGTGGAAAAATATCAACTACAGATTGGCGGAGTCTGGCCCATATGTGAGAAGTCCAGGCAATGAGTATATTTTACGAAAAGGACTCACATGTATATCCACACAAACAGGGTCATAATCCTCGGTGTGAAGATGCTGCTGTAAAGGGGGGACCTGAAGAAAGGGATCCACATTGAATTCTGACCAAAATAACAGGAAAGGGATAAGGACGCACCTCAAATCCTTTGTTTCTGCTGACTTGAAGCTGGCTGACCCACCACCACGCTCTGCTCATTGGAAAGCAAACTTGTCAATCAATCAATCAGGACATTTGTAGAGCGCGCTACTCACCCGTGAGGGTCTCAAGGCGCTGGGAGGGGGGGGTGCCGCTACTGCTCGAAAAGCCAGGTTTTGAGGTGCTTCCTGAAGGAGAGATGGTCCTGGGTCAGTCGAAGGGGGGTGGGGAGGGAGTACCACGTCTTGGCCGCCAGGTAGGAGAAAGATCTTCCTCCGGTGGTGGTTCTGCGAATCCGTGGGATGGTGGCGAGGGCGAGGCTGGCGGAGCGGAGCTGGCGGGTAGGTGTGTAGAACGTGAGGCGGGTATTGAGGTGTTCGGGGCCCGCGTCATGGAGAGCCTTGTGTGCTTGGGTGAGGAGTCTGAAGGTGATCCTCTTGCTGACGGGGAGACAGTGCAGGTCTCTCAGGTGAGCAGAGATGTGGCTGAGTCGGGAAATGTCCAGGATGAGTCGTGCAGCTTCGTCTCTGAATGCGCTGGAGTCTTTGCTGTAGTTTGGCGGTGGTCCCAGCGTAGAGGGCGTTCCCGTAGTCCAGTCGCCTAGTGACGAGGGCCTGGGTGACTGGTTCCAGTGGGGATCCACCGGAAGATCTTTCGGAGGATGCGGAGGGTGTTGAAGCAGGAAGATGTAACGGCGTGTACTTGCTTGGTCATCGTGAGGGAGGAGTCAAGGATGAAGCCCAGGTTGCGTGCGTGGTCCGTGGGCTTGGGGGCGGTGCCCAGAGCAGGGGCCACCAGGAGTCATCCCAGGCGGAGGGGGATGGTCCGAGGATCAGGACTTCAGTTTTGTCTGAGTTCAGCTTCAGACGGCTGAGCTTCATCCATTCCACGACGTCTTTCATTCCTTCCTGGAAGCTGGCTCTGGCGGTGGCGGGGTCATTGGTGTGGGAGAGAATCAGTTGGGTGTCGTCGGCGTAGGAGATGATGTTGAGGTTGTGTTTGCGTGCGATGGCTGCGAGGGAGCTCATGTAGACATTGAAGAGGGTGGGGCTGAGCGAGGATCCTTGGGGAATGCCGCAGATGATCTTGGTGGCCGCTGCGCAGAAGGGCGGGAGACGGACTCTCTGAGTTCTGTCGGCGAGGAAGGAGGTGATCCATTGCAGGGCCTTCCCTTGGATCCCGGCGTGGTGGAGGCGGGTGGTCAGGGTGCGATGGCAGACAGTGTCGAATGCGGCTGACAAGTCGAGGAGGATGAGGGCGGCAGTTTCACCGTTGTCGAGCAGGGTCCTGATGTCGTCGGTGGCTGCGATGAGGGCGGTCTCGGTGCTGTGATTCGCTCAGAATCCGGAATGCGATGGGTCGAGGGAGCCGTTCGTCTCGAGGAAGGTGGTCAGCTGTTTGTTGACGGTTTTCTCGATGACTTCAGCGGGGAAGCGGAGGAGCGAGATCGGACGGAAGTTCTTGAGGTCTGTGGGGTCCGTGGTGGGTTTCTTCAGGAGGGCGCTGATCTCTGCATGCTTCCAGCTCTCCGGGAATGTGGCGGATGTGAAGGAGTTGTAGATGATGTCCCGAAGATGGGGTGCGATGATGGAGTCGGCTTTGTTGAAGATGTGGTGTGGGCAGGGGTCGGCTGGGGAGCCGGAGTGCATGGTGTTCATCATGAGGGTGGTGTCTTCTGTGCTGACGGGGTTCCAGGTGCACAGGGTGGTGGTGGGGGGCATTGATTCGGTGGCTGGGTATGTAGTCTGAGCGCCGAAGCTGTCGTGTATATCGGCGATCTTGCGGTGGAAGAACGTGGCGAGTGAGTCGCAGAGTTCTTGCGATGGCGTGATGTCGTTGTTGCTGACGCTGGGGTTGGAGAGCTCTTTGACGATGCTGAAGAGTTCTTTGCTGTTGTGGGTGTTGTTGTCCAGTCGGTCTCTGAATGATGTCCTTTTGGTGGTGCGGATCAGCTGGTGGTGTTTGCGGATGGCGTTCTTGAGGGCTGTCATGTTTCCTGTTGACTGGTCGTGGCGCCAGGCTTTTTCGAGGGTACGGCAGGATTTCTTGGAGTCTTTGAGATCGTCGGTGAACCATGATGCTTTCTTGCTGTCGGGATTGCTTGGAGGGTTCTTCAGTGGTGCAAGGGCGTCGGCGCAGTTGGTGATTCACTGTGTGAGGTTGCGGGCTGCTTCGTTGGGGTCTGTAGTGTTGGTGGGTTGGTTTTGGCTCAGGGAGGTGGTGAGCTGGTCGGTGGTGATCTTGCTCCAGCATCTGCGGGGGGCTTGCTGCGGGCGGAGGTGAGTCGTGGTTTTCATGAAGTTGAATTGGATGCAGCTGTGATCGGTCCAGTGCAGTCTGGTGGAGTGGCTGAAGGAGATGTGGTTGCTCGAGGATGTTGGTGAAACTTCTCTGTACTGCCCTATGGCAGCTGCTTCTCCCCGACAGCAACCCTGGCAGTCTGCGGTGTGCATGCGGTGTAGGCGGTTCAGCTGTGGTCTTTGCAATAGCAATCCACCCATCTCATAATACGGCAGTTGGACCGGCAAACTCGTAAAAAAGCCCTTAAAGGGGGAATATTAAATGTGACCCTTACGAATAAACATTTTAATCAGTGTTGGTTAGGTTAAAGAGGCTATAGTAAATTCAGCACATCTACAGTCTATCATTTTCCTCAGTGTTGCTCAGGGTTGCTAGGGGATTTCAAATGTAAACACCTTCAAAGTCAAACAATTTCCCTAATGTTACTTAGCTTTATGTGAGAATAGTTCATTTGAACCCTCCATAAACGTAATGCTTGTTAATAAAGTTGAAATATATTTATGTTACTGTAATACATTATTAGAACTGAGTTAATAAATATTAATAATTTATTTTATACCTAGACATTTTATGTTTACATACTTAATTATTTGATATTATATATTTATTACTCATTCGAAATAAAGGATTTCTTTTTTAGCACATAAATGAATACACATTTTAAAAGGTTACTTTTATTGTACATACATTGAAACATAACACTATAAATACATTGCTGAAACATTTCTAAATGAAGGTCATTTCATATATATTATATTTTGCAACATAAATTGAAGTGCACATATCAACAAATACTCTAAATAAGCATTTGATTTATTTATCAGTGTTTAAATATATATTTTCATTTAAACATGAACAAAATATTAACATTTGTGTATACGTACTTTTTATCTCCATTTGCTTTAAGGTAAATGTATTCTTTTGTTGCCTTATTTTGTTGCCATTTTATTTATCATGACTCTACTTTGTAGTCCTTTTCCTTCTTTAGTTTTCAGTTGAAGTCCTCATTGATGGTGGTGTAAGAAAGTGGGTTATAAGTTGGGAAGGATGCGAGTCCACAAGCCTCTGTCTACACAGAACCAAGTATCCCATTTCAGCACTTACCCTCTCAAGGTAGCAAGGCAAAGTAGCCCATGGCCAAACAAGGGAAGATATTGTGGGCCATTACCTCAGTCTACAGACATGCAACAGACAACACATGATAAATCAATGTCCAGTCAGTGATTTTATTATAAAAAGGAAAAGTAATTTATTATGCCCACACAACTCAATACTAACAAACATTTACAAATATGTACATGATGGCAGGTGGAAATATCTATTGTGACACCCTCCTAACAGTTTACACCCCTAGTTAGCATGCCACTCTGAAAGAACAATGCCCCTGCACTTACATTAGACACCATATAACAGGTCATATTTATAAAATTGCAGGTTTTTTGGCTTTGTCTGGGTGTTGCCACATTATTAAAACAGAACGATGTAACAATAAACCAATTTAACAGCATTAAAATCACTAAGGGTCCTGCCATTTTCAATGACATTCAATAAGGCATATAAGACTCACTGTTAACTTTGTGGTTGATAATAGAGCATTTTAAAGCATTTCAATGACCTTCATTAAAGCATATATTGATTCATGGTTAATTTTGTGAATGTCAATAAAACTTTTCAATGTGGCTTTCAATAATGCATATAATAAATCATTGTTAATTTTGTCATTGTCAACAAAGCATGTCTATATATTTATGTACATGAGTCTTTCTTTTACACAATGCGTAAACATACTTAGAACCTACCAACAAATGTTCCCCCATTCTGCCAGCCATACTTCGAATGCCCATGTTCTAAGAGAGCTTTATTTGACCCCCTGGGAATCTTAGAGTGACATTAATAAAACCCTTGTCGGGGCTTCTGTAGCAACCGCCACACTTCTGGAAGCTCACAAACACCTGCTCTTCATTGGTGGTGCCTCTGCCCTTTCTACGGAACCACAAAGTCTCATATTCAGATTTCTCTTCTTTCCTTAGCCTTGCAGGGGGCTTATGTGGCAATCCTCTGCACCAAGGTTATTTTGCTTTTCACATTTTTTATTAGTCTTTTTTAAATAGGTGGCCTTGCACTTCAACCATAATTTTCCTTCTTCTGGGTGCCCCAGCCTGGGTTTATACTATCAATGGGCTATGTGGGACCCCAAGTCCACATATATCAACTGGCTCCCCACCTGACCAGTAATAATATCTTGGTGCTGAAGTGGCAGCAAACATCTCTCAATCTGCAGTTTGCATCTGAGAGAGTTGTGTGGTAATGACAGTGTGCACCACCTCCACCAGATGGTGCCCCAGATAGTGGGGGCGGCACACTGTGGTACTCCTCCAATACATGAGCCCCAGGACCTGTTCTACCAGAGGCCAGATATCACAAGAGTACACATTGTTCAATCCTCTTTATTCCTTGTGAATTCAGGCCCCTTGGAACATCATATACTGCTACACATGGCAGCACTTACATTTTCTCTGCTTTTTATTTTGCATCTGTCTATAGGACACGCGGGTCCCGAGAGACATGAAATATTAAAGGAGGGGCTCACACATACACACCCCTTCCAGCAACCATTGTTCATATGTTCCTGGGCCTTGGCCCCCCTTTGGGAATTTTTAATAAGCCAGACCTAGGAAATCCACGAGCATTCTCAGTGAACTTGGTCAACATGGTGGAGAGAACTGCACTTCTGTATTCTCTCGCACTAGTGGCCATTTTTGATGACCTCAACGTTGTTTTACTCTTGTTGGCCAGAACTAGCTTCTGGTTGTGATGAGTTTTGGTCTCCTTACCACTAAGGCCCTAATTACGAGTCTGGGGCTCTGATGACCACCAGACTCATGGGTTGCAGCTGTCGCTGTCCGGCCACTGCCATACTAGCAGTCTGACCGCCCTAATATTAATTTGGCACTCGGACCGCCATTGCACTGCCACATCTGCGAGGGAACCACCGTTCCCTGGATGTTCAGTGGCAGTCTGAGGGAAGCAATATGATTGGTGGTGGCCTGAGGCCCAACCAAGCATATTACGACTTTCCTCACTGCTAGCATTGTCATGGAGGCTCTTACTCCACATGGTGCATTTCTTCCTGTGCAGGTACATGCACTGGTGGTCCCGCTGTGGTGCTGTTTTAGGCCCCAATGAGCATTTTAAACAGTACAGCAGCAGGACCGCCATGCAGCCCGCCATACTACAAAAATCATGCAATCTGGCAGTTTGGCGGCGGTGACTCTTGACAGTGGGTGGGTTGAGCGGTGGCAGGCCTCTTGCCCTCGCACCTCCAAAAGTCACAATCAGGCCCATAAATGTTTGTATTTCTGTAGGAGCTTGCTCTTTCTGCATGTGCACTTCGTACTCAGACTAACAAGGAGAACAATGTCAGACTAAAGCTGTTCTCCTCATAGCAGCCATTTATCCTGGAGCCACCTGCACATTCATTGTCCCGAACTCGCTGATACATCGTCTTATTGATTAACCACCTCTCACATGCAATGTTCACACCAAAAAGGACTTCTCGGTTTACCCGTCCCCCATACAGACGTGTAATTGGATACACACTATCTATATTGTCAGATTCCTTCATACTTACAGAGCGGCCGGCTGGGCCCTATGTAAATACCACTTCCCTCATCCCGAGTCACTTTCCCTTGGGTGTATGCTCTACCATCTGACAGTATATCTATTTTAACCCAGGTGTCCCACAATTCATAGGTCCTGATGAGACCTTGTATTTTTTAAGAGGTTGAAACATCGTCAACACAACTACAAAACGAACCATTGTACTCAGCCTCCGTTATTGCTACAGGAGACTGTGAATTGTATTGTAAATTGAGTAGGTGGTCGCTCTTTGCTTTCTTATACATTTTTGAAACCTTCATGTATGTCACAACTTGTCACCTTGGTTTATAGGTTTCACTTTTCACTTGGGACACCATACACAATTTTTGTGGACTTTTTAGGACTTTTCTAGTATAAATTACAATGCATTTTACCTACTGGGCCACCAAGTGCTTTTTTGAGAATAAGTACATCTTCTCCAATATTATTGCAACTGTGCTAAATTAGTATCAATATTATAAATATTAAGATTATTTTCATATTATTTACACAGGTACCATTGTTTTCTTGATATGTAATATGTACCCTGGTTCAGTGTGAGTATGGTGGTCCTTGTATCCTTTGAGTGAACAGTAGTCTTTACTCATTCATCCTGCATAGTGTACATGTGCATGTTCAAGCACAGCCAACCCTTATTGGCTTACCCCAGCTGTAGAGCAGTGGACCTTGTTTTAAAAGGCAGATACTGGTGGCTAGCACTTCCAATGCATTTTAACAGAGTTTACAGTGAGTGATATTCCAATAGTGACATCTCAAATGACATCACTGATGACATCGTCCATAGAATCTCTGACTCACCCACTCACAGCCCCATGGAACCATTTATACACTCACTCCAACTTTCACACTACCATTCTCGAAACCATTGACACACCTATTCATACAGATACTAACACATACTTAGTCACCTATACAGTCACTGACACAAGCACACACTCACCCATACAGCTCTCTCACAATAACTCACTCATACATACAGTCACTTATATATTCCAACACTCCCATATACTGCCTTCCACATATGCAGTCACACCCATATAGCACTGACACATCCATTCACTCACCGACACAGCCATATGCACACACACTCACCCATACAGCCCCTCTCAGACACACTCATGAAGCCATACAGCCAGAGATTCACCCAGTCACTCATCCATGCAGGGAGTCATACACCCCCTCACCCACCCACACAGATACTCATACACCCATACAGGTACTCAGACAATCAGTCAAAAACCGATATAGGCACTCATGTACCTACTCACCAACCCATGCAGCCACTTACATACCAACTGACGGGCTGATATAGACATTCACACAGATTAGTCACTCATCCATTCATTCAATGAGACACATATATTCACTCACTTATACAGTCAGTCATGCACTCACTAAATCATCCATACAAACACTCATACACCCACTGATTCATCAATACACCTTGATGTATATATATTTAACACTCATAAACTTTTTAGAGACACTCACAGTCACCGGATGATGTCATCAGTGATGTCATTTTTAGATGTCGTCAGTGATGTCATCAGTGATGTCAATGACCGTGTCATGAGTGATGTAACATGTGAGGTCATAAGCAGTGCATTGCGGGGACACAAGTTATAGTTAGCTCAGCTAACTATAACTGCTGAATTTCTCTGGTTTCATACAAGTAAAATGTGAGTCTAACTATAACGTACCTGTAACCTTTGTTTTTTTCAGTGAATATCTAAGGTTTTTTTAATCCTATTTCCTAACTCTAACAGCCCTGTAACCTTTGTTTTTTTCAGTGAATTTCTAAGTTTTTTTAATGCTAATCCATAAATATAACTTATCTGTAACCTTTGAATTTTTATGTGAATTTCCATTTTTTTAAGTAGCAATGGTCTTTGCAAAATGGTCTGGAAAGCGAGTGGGTCCTCTGACCAGCTCTCAGAAATCCAGCTGTGTAGAACTTATAGAAAGTACAAGGGGGGCTTCTTGGTCCCCAAGGTCCTCTAGCATCTAAGAAAACGTTATTCCCCAAACATTAGTGTACCAGGAGATGTATTACAGAGTGGTGCAGAAAGGGGTGTGGCCTCAGAACACCGCTAAGCTAACTGACTGTGTGGAACTTGCTGGAGGTAACAAGAGGGATACTTGACCCCAAATACCCTCAGTAGCCAATGGGACTTCAGCTCCTAACTAGTTCTATGTCAAGAGGAATGTTTGCAGAGTGATGCAGAAAGGCCTTCCTTGATGATTGCACAGTTAGTGCCTGTATGATTATATGAGTGCCATTGCCAAGGACAGAATCTGAATACCGTTTTTATTTGATAAAGTGTAAAACGCTTATACAGACATATTTGATATGAAGTTTCAGTGTAGCTATTCAGTAAGATACTAATGTAACTTTCCCCTTTGTATTCATTTGTCAAAATAACTACATCAAAAATTCATTTTTCTTCTTCACAGCAATCCGGAGGTTGCAGTGACATCAGTAGTCACGAATACAAATGAAAAAGTGTAAAACAGATATATAGACATATTTTATGCAAAGTTTCAGCCTAGCTATTTAGTAACATATTGGTTTAACTTTATTTTAACAACAAATTTGTAAAAATGTGAACCCAAACTCATGGGGAATTAAAAACGGGTGCAAAACTAGTGCAATCCACAATGTGTGAGAGGACCTCGCTAGAGGGACAAACAAAAAATTTGGGACGAGGTCCATGTCATATTATCTTGAAACCTATCATAGAAAACAAATCCAACTAGTGATCTACAAGAGGGAAGCTGGAGGCCATGTATTGCATGGACTGTAGTTTTGTTATAACAGCTGGTGAGCAGTGTATTCGAGCTATTCACAATGCTGCCAAAAATCATACATTGTATTTTTCCCCTTTTATATTTTTTGCACATGTCATAAGAGGAGTTCATATTGAGCAGCAAGAAGGCAATGCAAAGTTGAAGGACCCTCGACCTCAATAGCAGCAAAACAACACCAAAGTAGAGTCCATTCAAAAGTCCAATCTCACCTTCAAAATTTGGCTGCACAGTTTAGATGCATGGATTGTGGAGTTGTAGTTAGTGCTGGAAAGCAGTCCATAATGGCTCTTTGCAATGCTAGAAAGAATAATACACTTTTAATTTTATTATTTTTACCATTCATAGTTTTTCTACATTGCCAGGCATTTTATTATCTTCCAAAATATGGAGCTAATATCTATCTGTTGTTCATTTTATTATCTTCTAATTTTTTGTAACACTGCTTTCACATAACTTGCCATATAAACAAGTCAAACCATCCCTCGACAAATAAATACACGGGTAACTTTTGCCAGTTACCATGGTTTGCTTTTTCACTTTTTAAATATAAATAAACAGTCTCTGTTTAAACCTTCTAGTAAGTGCATCAACAACATATACAAACATACTCTGTATTTTTTACATAAGACTGTGTTAAATGTTGTAATCTCTTTTTTAAAACTATCAACTATAATATATAAGTCTTGTTCTGCAAGTCCTCCTCTTAACAACTCTTTACTTTCCCAACAATCTTGCTCGGGACCAAAGAAACAAAACTGCACATCACCAATAACCTTTTCTATATGTGCCACACTACCATGCAAAAGTGCTCTACTTATTTCTCCTAAACATAAATAAGGAATGTTCACATAATACAGTCTCTTACCGAAAGTTCACATTGTTGAGTGGTATAACTTATTTAGTGTTTTAAACTTCGCTTTGGAAAGATACATAGGAATCTTCTTCATATGTCAATGGATTCCTGTCTAATACTAGAAACACTACTACAATTACATTTTAATACAGTAACCGGACTACACCTTCCTTGTGCCTCTTCTGCAATAACTTCTTCTACATATCTAGGTACCATAACCTCTTTTGCTATAGAACTACCATTCTTCATTTCATAACATTATCCTCTTTAATTAATTTCATAAACTAATTTGTTATCCTGGAGACATCTTTCTTTATTAAAGAAAGACCCTGTACAAGAAACATGTATCCATTGTCCACTAAAAACTGCACAACAGTTACTTCTACTCACTAATCTTTTCATCTGGTTTGTTCTCCTCATGCAAAACACTATTTTGTCAAGAGTCTTCATTCTATTTAGAATCAAAATGAAAAGCTTCCTCTTTAAAGCAAACGTCTTATCACCCACTATCTCAACTCATTCTTTCTGTTTCACTGCATCTCTCCTTCTGCTACACTTTTGTAAATTTAACACTAAATTTACAAGGCTATAACTATGCAATCATTATAACATTTGCGCAGAACCTATGCAGCCATCTAAACACCCACTTACAACCCATGCAGACATTGAAATACTGAGGCACACATGTGCACTAATGAAACACTCAGGCTCTACTCATGCACTCATATAATTACGTAGAGCGCACCATTGTAGCAAACCTATCACCCCTATTGTCTAAAGACTAAATATCCCTCAGTAAAATTTGTAAATACATGGGTATGTGGCTGAAAACATCAATACACCCTAGATTATTGAATGAGTGCATAGGTAGTGCTTAGGTGATTCCCTGAGGATACAAGTAGTGCCTAGATGATTCTCTGACTATATCATAACTCCATGGGTCATTCCATATCTGCATACTTACTGTCTGCGTGTTTTCATGAGTATACCTCTAGTATCTGGGTGTTTGAATGAGTGCATCAGTAGAGCCTGAATGAGTCGACAAGTGCATAACTAATGCTTCAATAAATCAATACATCCGAAGATACTGGTAGGATGACTAAATGAGTGCAACTCTAGTGCCTGGATGATTGCAGAGTGCATATATACATATAGGTGATTTATGCAGGGCATGGATAGTGCATACATTATTATGTAAGCCCATGTGTAGCACCTAGCCTATTGGATGAGTGGATGAATAGTGTTTCATCGATTGGATGCAGTCCATGACTTTTTGGTTGACTGAACAGGTAGTGCCTGGATGCTTACATATCTACATACATGGGTAGTGGCCGGAGAATTGAATACGTGAATCAGCGGTGCCTACCTAATGAGATGAGTGCATGACAAGTGTCTGCATGATTCCATTCTTAAAACTTGAGGGATTGAATAAAAGTAAATATACAGCTGGGGCAATTGTATTAGTGCAAGACTATTGGCTCAGTAATTAAATGACTGCATAGGTACTGAATGGGTGATAGGTTTACTGCAATAGTGGTCTCTACGTAATTGCATGAGTACATGAGTAGATCCTGAGTGGTTCATCAGTGCACGCATGTACCTCTGTATTGCAATGACTGCATGGGTTGAAAGTGGGTGTTTAGATGGCTGCATAGGTTCTGCGCAAATGTTGTAATGATCGCATAGTAGCAACCTTATTAATTACATAAGTCAATACACAGTACCTTGGTGAATAGATGAATCTAAACGTAGTGCCTGCATGCTTAAATAACTGCATAATTTCTGCCTGCCTCATTGTAAGAGTACATGTATAGTTTCTGGATAATTGAATAACTTCACTGATTTGATGACTGCCTGAAGTGGGGCTGCGTGATTTCATGAGTGCCTGAATACTGCCGGACTGACTGAGAAAGTACCTTCATTCCTGTTCCTGAATCATAACAATTGTCACTATTTATCTGAATCATTTCTTATCTCCTTCTGTCATTATCAAACTACCTGTTTTACTGTACACATGCTTTTCTTCTGAGCTATGTGTGAGTGAAATCTAAGTATCACACTTGATATATAATTGAATGCACAGCCCTCTAGAAACATACATTTCTTTGCTACTGGGCATGCATCAGTAAGGTTGTATGACATAATTTCGACTGACAGAAAATCGACCTACAAATATATCGCAACAAAAATATCGATGTCAAGAATATCGACATCCTATCTACAACATGGTAAGTACAAAAATATCGAAAATTAAATATCGATGTCAAAAATATCGTTATTAAAAATATCGTTTTTCTTTTACTTTAAAAATATATGTAAAATAAACCAAATTATACTTAGAAATTAAATAAACATAATTAAATATATTGTATAATATTTAAAATGTATAATTAATATATATAATTTAATAAAACTTTAATTAAACATACACATATAATATATAATGTATATACTTACTTAATAATTAATTTTAATAATATTTTTTGTAACGTATAAATTATTAAATGTTTTTAAAAATTACCAATACATCTATACACATAAAACAATAACATTAATAAATATTTAATAATTACATATAGCAAATAATAATCAATATTTTTAATGTGAATAATTTTTATTATTAATGATATATTACAATACCAAAAATAATACAAAACATATTAAATATCAGACACAATAAAACTACTAGTCCAACTCCAACAAAAACAACAGTAAGGAAAATGTTGGATACCGTAGGGGTAAAAATTACTATTCCAAATCCAAAGAGTGCAACAGTAGGGAAAGCGTTGGATAGCATAGGGTTAAAATTACTATTCCAACTCCAGAGAGTGCAATAGTAGGGAAAGCGTTGGATAGCGTAAAGGTAAAAATTACTATTCCCACTCCAGAGAGTGCAACAGTAGGGAAAACGTTGGATAGCGTAGGGGTAAAAATTACTATTCCAACTCCAAAGAGTGCAACAGTAGGGAAAGCGTTGGATAGCGTAGGGGTACAAATTACTATTCCCACTCCAGTAAGTGAAACAGTAGGGAAAGCGCTGGATAGCGTAGGGGTAAAAATTACTATTCCATCTCCAGAGAGTGCAACAGTAGGAAAAGCGCTGGATAGCGTAGGGGTAAAAATTACTATTCCAACTCCAGAGAGTGCAACAGTAGGGAAAGCGTTGGATAGCGTAGGGGTACAAATTACTATTCCCACTCCAGTAAGTGAAACAGTAGGGAAAGCGCTGGATAGTGTAGGGGTAAAAATTACTATTCCAACTCCAGAGAGTGCAATAGTAGGGAAAGCGTTGGATAGCGTAAGGGTAAAAACTACTATTCCCAATCCAGAGAATGCAACAGTAGGGAAACTGTTGGATAGCGTAGGGAAACAAATTACTATTCCAACTCCAGAGAGTGCAATAGTAGGGAAAACGTTGGATAGTGTAGGAGTAAAAATTACTATTCCCACTCCAGTGAGTCCAACAGTAGGGAAAGCGTTTGATAGCGTAGGGGTAAAAATTACTATTCCCACTCCAGAGAGTGTAACAGTAGTGAAAACGCTGTATAGCGTAGGGGTACTAATTACTATTCCCACTCCAGTAAGTGAAACAGTAGGGAAAGCGCTGGATAGCGTAGGGGTAAAAATTACTATTCCCACTCCAGTAAGTGAAACAGTAGGGAAAGCGCTGGTTAGCGTAGGGGTAAAAATTACTACTAAACATAATTAAATATATTGTATAATATTTTAAATGTATAATTAATATATATAATTTAATAAAACTTTAATTAAACATATACATATAATATATAATATATATACTTACTTAATAATTAATTTTAATAATAATTTTTGTAACGTATAAATTATTAAATGTTTTTAAAAATTACCAATACATCTATACACATAAAACAATAACATTAATAAATATTTAATAATTACATATAGCAAATAATAATCAATATTTTTAATGTGAATAATTTTTATTATTAATGATATATTACAATACCAAAAATAATACAAAACATATTAAATATCAGACACAATAAAACTACTAGTCCAACTCCAACAAAAACAACAGTAAGGAAAATGTTGGATACCGTAGGGGTAAAAATTACTATTCCAAATCCAAAGAGTGCAACAGTAGGGAAAGCGTTGGATAGCATAGGGTTAAAATTACTATTCCAACTCCAGAGAGTGCAACAGTAGGGAAAGCGTTGGATAGCGTAAAGGTAAAAATTACTATTCCCACTCCAGAGAGTGCAACAGTAGGGAAAACGTTGGATAGCGTAGGGGTAAAAATTACTATTCCAACTCCAAAGAGTGCAACAGTAGGGAAAGCGTTGGATAGCGTAGGGGTACAAATTACTATTCCCACTCCAGTAAGTGAAACAGTAGGGAAAGCGCTGGATAGCGTAGGGGTAAAAATTACTATTCCAACTCCAAAGAGTGCAACAGTAGGGAAAGCGTTGGATAGCGTAGGGGTAAAAATTACTATTCCAACTCCAGAGAGTGCAATAGTAGGGAAAGCGTTGGATAGCGTAAGGGTAAAAACTACTATTCCCAATCCAGAGAATGCAACAGTAGGGAAACTGTTGGATAGCGTAGGGAAACAAATTACTATTCCAACTCCAGAGAGTGCAATAGTAGGGAAAACGTTGGATAGCGTAGGAGTAAAAATTACTATTCCCACTCCAGTGAGTCCAACAGTAGGGAAAGCGTTTGATAGCGTAGGGGTAAAAATTACTATTCCCACTCCAGAGAGTGTAACAGTAGTGAAAACGCTGTATAGCGTAGGGGTACTAATTACTATTCCCACTCCAGTAAGTGAAACAGTAGGGAAAGCGCTGGATAGCGTAGGGGTAAAAATTACTATTCCCACTCCAGTAAGTGAAACAGTAGGGAAAGCGCTGGTTAGCGTAGGGGTAAAAATTACTATTCCAACTCCAGAGAGTGCAACAGTAGGAAAAGTGCTGGATAGCGTAGGGGTAAAAATTACTATTCCAACTCCCGAGAGTGCAATGTTAGGGAAAGCGTTGGATAGCGTAAGGGTAAAAATTACTATTCCCACTCCAGAGAGTTCAACAGTAGGGAAAGTGTTGGATAGCGTAGGGAAAAAAATTACTATTCCAACTCCAGAGAGTGCAATAGTAGGGAAAACGTTGGATAGCGTAGGAGTAAAAATTACTATTACCACTCCAGTGAGTACAACAGTAGGGAAAGCGTTGGATAGCGTAGGGGTAACAATTACTATTCCCACTCCAGAGAGTGCAACAGTACTGAAAACGCTGGATAGCGTAGGGGTACAAATTACTATTCCCACTCCAGTAAGTGAAACAGTAGGGAAAGCGCTGGATAGCGTAGGGGTAAAAATTACTATTCCAACTCCAGAGAGTGCAACAGTAGGAAAAGCGCTGGATAGCGTAGGGGTAAAAATTACTATTCCTACTCCAGATAGTAAAACAGTTGGGAAAGCACTGGATAGCATAGGGATTCTATAAACATAATAACCAATTAAATAATTAGTTATAAAAAAATAGCATATTAATAATTAATTTACAAAATATTTATTCTTAAATACCAATTATTTAAAATAAATATTTATATAAATTACATCCCACACTATTCCCCCTTTAACACACAACACACTACACATACAAAATACACAATACATTTAAATATCAGTGTATCTATTATTTACAATTAATAATACATTCTTTATAATTAATATACTTATTATTTACTAATTTATACATATTAACTACCAAATTACAATTATTCACAAATTAATTATTAATTAACAATGCATTAATTAGCAATAACAACAAATAACATGAAATAATAAATTATTTATATTTACTATATTTAACGTACTAATACCAATTAATTACCAATTAATAATTAATTAACAATTAATTATTATTAATTACAAATAAATAAAAATTATCAGTAATTATTTGAATTTAATTACATCCCACCCTATTCCCCTATAAACCCACAACCCACTGCACATAAAAATTCACATGATTAATTTAATCATCAATTAATCACTCAATACAATTAAATCACCAATTAATTAGTAATTAACAATTAATTAATTAACAATACCAATAAATAAATATTAATATTAATCTAATTATAACTTATATAATTAACCAATTAATAAAATTAATTTACAATTAATAATTAATTAACAATTAATTAATCATAAATACCAATTAAACAATACATATTAATTAATTAATTATAATTAAATACTTCCCACCCTATTCTCCTATAAACCCACAACCCGCTCTGATACTAAAACGCTAAATTATATTTTAAATAATTATTAATCTCTAAACATTTATTTTTAAATGTATTAAAATACATTACAATAATCTTTAACATACAAATAAAATACATATTAAAATACATAACACTAATAAAATATGGATATTATTGACATCGAAATTTTTCATTACGATATTACTTACATCTATATTTATGACTTCGATATTATTAACTTCGATAATACTTACCTTGGGGTCGATATTCTGTCCATCGATATTATTGACTTCGATATTCTTTACCTACGATATTAACAACTCGATATACTTGTAGGTCGACATTTAAAACTCGATATTTAGACTAACCACCTTTCTAAAATGGTAAACAACATTTTGAAATTTTTCAAAGCACAAAGGGGCAGATTTACAAGCCCCTTGCACCTCTTTGCGCCACGATTGTGTCACTTTTTTTGACTCAACGGCAGCACAAACAATGCGCCCTATTTACACGTGACGCATCTAGGGAGATGCGTCACGTTGTAAAGCCCTGCATCACATTATACCTGTGTCAGGTATAATATATGCAGGGGGGCGTTCCTACGTAGAAATGCCTTGTAAAAGTGACGCAGTGAAATCTACAAGATGTAGTGGGAATAGGCCACAAAATGCATTGCTGGAGTTGCGTCATGCTTGTGATACGACTCCAGCAATGCGTGACTTTGCCACAACAGATGCATCAAAATGTCTGACTTTCTTGTAAATCTGCCCCAAAATCTTTTGTGAATTGCATATCTACATCATTCCTCAAATACTTATTCTGCTTCTAACATAACATATATTCAGCATATCTCAGACAAAAGTTACTCTTGAAATGAAGCTAGCAAAAGAACTCTCAAGGCATTCTGCACTGTTAATCCATCTCAATTTTAATCGAACCATTTTTAAAGAAAAACACTACCTTTACGATATACATGACATTTTCATCAGCCTTACTGAAAATAAATAACCAGGTAAACATATGTGCAATTTCTTAATAGATGTACACCTTTAGGCGGTTTTACCCAAAATATATACCTCTCTACATCTTTAAGCAAACTCAAAAATTCCAACTGTATATATAGCTATGTGCAAGCACAAAAACTATATCTCACAATCTAAGCATATGCAAAGTGGTCATATAAGTTAAAAACCACATTGACAACCACTTCCCAATATATACCTAACAAGTTTTACTTCTTTCTAATTCATATACACACAGACAACGGTGCCGATCACGATCCGGTAAAAACCGGGTACGAACCGTCGGACGGAGCATATTCTCCGTCCGACGCGTACCCGGTCGTCAATTTTTACAAACAAGGAATTACGATTCGCACGGGTACACCATTACCGTACGAATCGTAAAAAAGCCCGACCGAACAAAAAAACACCTACCAATGCGATCCGGGAAAGCGCCGACCTGACGTCGGGACGCTCGCAGCCAGCCATTGACGACCCAGGAATCACGATTCGCACCGACGTCACCCCGCACGGTGAATATTTTGCGGCAGCCAAAAACTGCCGGGAAATCAGGACGACGCGAACAAGGACCACCAGTACACGACGGACAGACGACGACGCGAACAAGGAGGACCAGTACGTGACGGACACACAGGACGACACCACCAAGGAGGACCCGTACGCGACAGGACGACGCGATCAAGGAGGACCCGTACGCGACAGGATGACGCGATCAAGGAGTACCAGTACGCGACGGACAGACATGGACCCGAACCTACGAGTCATCCCTGCCCTCATAGCAGTACACCTCCTCTACAGGTTACGACGCAGACGCCGCAGAAGGTCAGAATAACTAAGGGAGGGGGGAAAGTGGGGTGGGGTGGGGTGGGGGTGGCACGACCAGGGCAGGCCACAAAACAACCACATAAGTCACACACCACACATGGCCTGGACATACCTGACTCCCATGCCCTGGTCACCACGAGGGGGTGGGGGCGTGTCCTGATAAGCCAGCGACCGCCACAACGGAAGTCCGTCACCACGCGAACCGGCAACACAACCAGACAGGTACGTCCCGTACCCACGCCTGAAGAGCGTGGGTACGATTCGTACCACGCCCACACACACGTCACCCCAACAATGGCGGGACGGATCGTACCCACGTGGCAAAGGCCTGGGTACGGGCCGCACAAACATCACATAGCGTGGGGACGGATATGTACGGACCCTACTCCCACCCCGTATGCAAGGAGCGTACCCCCCACCCCAACAGTGAAAGTACGACCCGTACCCCCACCCGCGTATGCATGGAGCGTACCTCCCAGCCCAACAGTGTAAGTACGACCCGTACCCCCACCCGCGTATGCATGGAGCGTACCCCCCACCCCAAAAGTGTAAGTACGACCCGCACCCCCACCCGCGTATGCATGGAGCGTACCCCCCATGCCAACAGTGTAAGTACGACCCGTACCCCCACCCGCGTATGCATGGAGCGTACCCCCCATGCCAACAGTGTAAGTACGACCCGTACCCCCACCCGCGTATGCAAGGAGCGTACCCCCCAGCCCAACAGTGTAAGTACGACCCGTACCCCCACCCGCGTATGCAAGGAGCGTACCCCCCAGCACAACAGTGTACCACTACGAGTACGCATACGCGTGCAGACCCATAGTGATAGTGAGCGTGGATGCGTGTGTACGGTCCGTACCACTACGAGTACGCATACGCGTGCAGACCCATAGTGATAGTGAGCGTGGATGCGTGTGTACGGTCCGTACCACTACGGGTACGCATACGCGTGCAGACCCATAGCGATAGTGAGTGTACATGCGAGTGTACGGTCCGTACCACTACGAGTACGCATACGCGTGCAGACCCATAGTGATAGGGCCGTACACACGCATCTACGCTCACTATCACTATGGGTCTGCACGCGTATGCGTACTCGTAGTGCTACGGACCGTACAAATGCCTGTACGCTCGCCATCACGATGGGTACACATACGGCAGCACTCCCACAGTGATTTGGGAACATACACAGGCCCTCTCAGCAGCAGTACGGCGGTTTTTACACATCACTGTGGTGATAGGCGACACACAGGTAGGAATAGGGCGGACATACTTGTCCATGGATGTACAAACTTGTCCAGGAATGGACATCAAGGCATCGTCTGTGCATTACTACATGTGTGGGGCACAGGTGTCACAGGCTGTGATGTGGAACATGCCTCCTGAGTGGAGAAGGCACCAGATGTATGATGAGATGTGTACATGTGTACTGTGTGAGGGTGCAATGTGTGCCAGGCATGCCCTTGACTCCTTTGACATGTGTGCATGTGGGACTGCGCACTTGGGGTGAGCGTCACTGGCATGGCACGGACACCAACACACGGAAGTGTCCCATGATGCCTGGTACAGGGGTCATGACACATGACTTGTCACTACCCACAGTGCACAATGTGACTATGTCATATATGTGTCCGGGATTTACATCAGGTTGATGTTGTAGCACCCTCAAAAGCTGCAACCGTTGCAGCAACCAACATGTGGCTGTGTGTAGATTGTCATTGCACACTGTTCCGCACACCATGCCACATGTGTCATTGGATGTGAGGTGCACATGTATGCATGGGACACGGAGTAGCGTGACAAGGCCATGTCAGCATCCTCACAAGGAATGTGTGGTGAGTCATGACATGTGCACCTTCATGGCAAGGTGTGTGGGCTGGACTAGTGTAATGTCATGTGACCTGTGGCTCCAGTGTTCCGCTACCAGTCTCTGCAATCGGCATCCCACTTCTGCTGATGTGTGGGTGTATGTCACTCCTGTCTTGCGTCGGGCTGTGCACTTGCACTGGGACACAGCTATTTCCATGGCGTGGCATGGGGAGGTTCTCAATCACCGTGTGTAGCTGGGTCTTGGAAGGAGTGTCACCTTGCATCCATACGTGTCCTGGGCATGTAGCACATACCTGACTCCCTATGTAGCATGTGTGTATTGCCAGATTTACATGTGCTCAGTAGACATGAGTTGTTCTCGTAGTGCACTCACTCCTCCTTGTCACTTCCAAATTACTGCAGAGCGCCGCCTCTTGCCCGAAGAATTCCAGACTTGGCTACCATGCAGGAGAATGACAGGATCCGGCTCTACCGCTTCACCCAACCGTTGATTCTGGAGCTGACGGCGAGACTGGCACCACACCTGCAACCGCAGCACAGGTATCCTACGGCACTGACACCCCAGCTGAAAGTAATGGCTGCCCTACATTTTCTTGCCACGGGTACCTTCCAAAATACCATAGCTCATGTTGGTGGCATGTCCCAGAGCATGTTCAGCGGTGTGCTGCATGATTTCTTGGAGGCCATGTTGATTCACCTGGATGACTTCATCAAGTTCCCAACCCCTGAACAGATGACTGAGGTCAAGCGTGGATTCTATGCCCTGGGAGGGATGCCCCATGTCATTGGGTCCATAGATGGGACACATGTAGGTTTGGTACCACCACACGCACGGGAGGTGGCGTACCGCAATCGGAAGCACTACCACTCCATCAATGCCCTTGTGGTGTGTCTGTCCAATATGGTGATTTCACATGTCTGTGCTCGTTTCCCAGGATCAGCACACGATGCCTACATCATGAGGCGTAGCGGGATGCCTGATATGATGATGCAGCTGCGCAACGAACGGGCATGTGTTGTTGGTGGGTACAGTCTGTCTGTCCTGTATTCTGTATAGCCGACCAGCACGACCGCTTCACCAGTTCTAACGATGTCCATGTGCTTCCCATGTAGGGGACGCTGGCTATCCCAACATGCCTTGGCTGCTGACACCTCTCCGCAACCCCATCACGCCGGCCCAGCTCCGCTATAACACCGCCCATGGCCGGACAAGACGAGTGATAGAGAGGACGTTTGGCATGCTGAAGAGCCGATTCCGGTGCCTCCACAAGACCGGCGGTGCACTCCCTTATGCCCCGGCGAAGGTCTGCAAGATCTTCATGGTCTGCTGCATGCTGCACAACATGGCAGTTGAAAGAGCTGTGCCACTCATCCTGAATCAACATGACGAGGACCATCCACCCGTGGAGGACGAAGGGCTTGGCAATGGGGCTAGTGATGTGGAGGATGTGGAGCCGCAAGAGGACATCCGGACTCGGCTCATACGCGACTTCTTTGCTTAGTGGTGAGTACCAGTGTCTGAGTGTGCACGCATTGGTCCCCGTGTGGCATGCGTTGTGATATGTGTCTCCACCTGCATGTATGGCACGTGGGTCAGAGGTGTGTGTGGGTGTGTCACTGGAGTGATGGTGGCAGTGATGGTAGTATTTCCCCAGTCATAATTGTGACCTAGCATGTTGTCATCCATACATGTGTTGAGTCAATGCACATGCAAGTGGCTGTGCTTTTTGTGGCTGACTTCTTGTGTGTCTCTCTTCCCCAGGTACCTGCGCATGCCGTTTGCTGGTTGCATTGTTGTGGCACTGCTATTCCTCATGGACATGACATCGTGGGCTGACTCAGCGTTACAGGCACGGACACGTTTGGAAGTCTCCATGGGGTAAGGGATGCATCTGGGGTGTATTGGGTGTGGCAGTTGTTCACGATGTGTCCACACTGCCCCGGTCAGGGTTTGGTTCCTCTGCAGACATGTCGCATCCCCATGGGACACGACATGCAGCTGGGTACACCTGAATAGATGGGCTGCCTGGTTGTCAGTCATCAGTGATGGGATAGTGGATTGTGATGATGGCATCAATGTGTGTGACACTGCCCTCGGACACATACGGTTAACATTGTCTTGACATGGCGTGGGACTTCCACATCAGCGGATCTATGGTGTATGTCAGGCTCTCCGTGTGCAGCTGTGGGTATTTAGCTGTTAGCCGACACTTGTGTGCCAGTTCCATGGCTATCACGCATTTGTGCTGCAGAAGGGGGGTGCCAGTGTTGGACCCACATGTTACTCCACATGATGTGTTCATGTGTACTTCAAGTTGCCTCTGCAATCCCGAATACATGACTAATAAAGGTGTCCCTATGCCTCCAAGGTGCCTCTTCTCAGTCAATGCTGGTGTGTTGGCACGGTGCATCCTGCATGTCTGGCATGGTATTCCCTGATTGTGGCTATGTGTCAATGTGTCGAGTGGCAAGATGCAAGCTGTGTGTGTGTGCTGAGACTGTGTATTGGGCATGATGTCCATGACTGTGTGGGTATTGTGACATGTGCCATCCCCATGCATCCAACGTTGTCCATTACCCCATTCTCTGCATCCACCGGACTCAAGCTTGCAGGACATGGTTCTGCCACCTGTCTACACATACCTGGGTGACCCCCAGGACACTGGCCAGGATCCCTGACCTCTGCGCATGACTGTTGCTGTACTCAATGTGTCTGTCAGCACGGTTGTTCGGCCACCCCCTCAGCTGGTTCTGCACATCACGGGTGTGTATGGTGCTCCATGTCTGTCTTGCCTAATAAACTGTGACCCATGTGTCCTGTGCCAGACTCAGGCCCCAGGGTGTGGATGGTTGAAGTGAACAGATGACTCAGGCATGTTTAGACTGTACAAGACACATGTTAGGTAATAATGCTACCAGCAGGCATCTACTCTTAATAGTGTGATTTATTATTGGGGGGGGGGGCAAAGTGAGGGGCTTTCCGGGATTAGGGAATCCAAAGTTCAGTAGGGGAGTTGGTGTCCTTGGCATTGGAAATCCTCAGAGTCCATGCCACAGTCCTTGTCAACATTGGTCAGCCAGTGACCAGCAGGGCCATGTGGCAGAGAATGTCTCTTGATGCTGTGATGCTGTTGCTCCAGTGGGCCAGGTGCCAGGCCAGGTGTCCTGGGAGATGGTGATGTAGCAGCCACCCTCACGGTCCTTTCCGTGGACGACCCGGCTTCCTGCGGGGAACCTCAGCAGCAGGCCGTGACGACGTCTGGGATGCTCCGTCGGATGTTTCCTCCTCCTCCTCCTGATCCCTCCCTGTGGGTGGTGATGTTCTCCGCCTTCTGGCACAGGGAGGGTCGGCCATGGTGTCGGCCATCCGACGGAGTGTAGCGTGAATCCCCTGGAACGCCGTCACTTGCTCAGCCTGTCTGTCCTCCATCCTCCGTTGGTGTACCAGTAGACAGGCTATTAGCTCCGCATGTTGCTGGGCCTGCTGGACCTTGATCCCCTCGAGGACGGACACAACCTGGGCCATGCCCGTGGTGTCCTGCCGGTATGAGTCCAGGATGTTACGGACATGGGAAAATACCGGATCCCCAGCCAACTGGTCAGGCTCGCGCCTCCGCCGTCCTCCACTCCCACCACCCCTGCCCACTTGCGTCTGGCCTGCACTTGTGGGCACATCGGGTCTCCGGGACCCCTGAGGGGTGGCATTGGCGTTGTCGCCTGCCTCCTCCTGGGTGCCCGGGACACCGTGTCCCTCCTGGCGAGCCTGGCTGCATTGTGGTGTTGGGGCAGGGATCCTGGGTGTCTCCTGGGATGTGGCAGGAGTGGGGGTGGTGGTTGGCACGGTTGTACCTGACGCAGGTGCTGCAGGTGGTTGGACACCAGAGGGGCCAGGTCGGTCGGGGTCGTCCGCAGAGTGGTGAGAGTGGTCGCTGCCGGTGGGATCGGTCTCCTGCAGATCCGGGTCCTGTGAGTGTTCCCCCCCAGTGTTGGGGGGTGCAGCACGACGTTGACCTGTGTGTGAGAGAGAAAATGTTAATTTTGGTCCATGCGACATCCATGTTTCATCAGTTTCAAAGTTGGCACATTTCCTCTTGGAATTAGGATCTGTCTTGCATTCCACTCACAGTGCACTTGTGCATGGGTGTGTCCCTTGGGCACCAATTTGGCCCCTTTAACTATGTGTGGCACAGTCTTACTTTCTGCGTCAAGTGTGACTGCAGTCAGCAGTGGAGTGTGCAGGTGTGGTGAGCCATGCATTTGAGCCTTCCTTGTAGCACTGTACATGTGCACATGGAGTGGATCCACACATATATGATGCAGGTAGCTGTCCTTGTGCTCGTGTACAGGTTGTGACATGGCCCTGCGTTTTGCCATGATGAAGAGGGGGGGTTCTGGCACTGGCCACCCTTGTCTACATGCACGCAGTCCACCTGCTGACGAGCAGACATTCCCACACACCAAAGGACTGATTTGCTCTCCCTGTGTCTCCCTCCTTCTCTGTCCCCCTCTCCCTCCCTCTCTGTCCCCCTCTCCCTCCCTCTCTGTCCCCCTCTCCCTCCCTCTCTGTCCCCCTCTCCCTCCCTCTGTGTGTCAGCCTCCTCCCTCTGTCCGTCTTCCTGTGTCTCCCTCCCTCTCTGTCCCCCTCTCCCTCCCTCTCTGTCCCCCTCTCCCTCCCTCTCTGTCCCCCTCTCCCTCCCTCTCTGTCCCCCTCTCCCTCCCTCCGTGTGTCACCCTCTGTCACCTTGGCCCAGCTTCCTGGGCACACACTGTTAGCAGATCTTTGAGTGGCCCTTGGCCTGTTGAGGTGAGTTTGTTTCTGATCTCCAGGCACCCATTTTGTCTGCTGTGTGTCTGTGCGCTGCTGCTGTGGTGGTGTGTGCTGCCACTCTTTCACAATGTTGGCTGTTCATTAGCTGCTGTCATGTGCAAAACAGTGCCTTCACTCCCATGTGTTGATGCAAGGCGTCCGCCATTTGCTGGCAAGTCATTCCTGTGTTGGGACACACTGTTTGTCTGGCTGTGACCTAGGCCATATGGGCAGGGGGCATTGTTGTCTGCTTTGGAGTCGCACTATGTGATTTTTGGTGCCCAGCCTCCCGCCATCCGGGTTACCGTGTCATGTGTTGTTGTCTTCTGTGGCCTGTGACTTGACATTGTCCAGCTGGGTGCATGGGGCATGGTGGCAGCAGTGGCATGTGCCTGCTCATGGAGTGTGGTTGAGTCATGCGATGGCTTGTGGTGGTTGCGTGCCTGTTAGTAATTTTGGTTGTGGTTGCAGTTCCCCCCATGTGAGGTGCGTTGTTTGTGTACTCACCCGGGTCTCGGAGTCCTGCTACTCCTTCAACTGCCTCCACCGGCAGTATGGCCATCACCCTCTCCTCCCAGGGATGGTACTGTACGGCTCTGAGGGAGGGCCCTCCTCCGGTGGCGTTGGCCTGGTCGTGTTCCTCCTGCCTCTTGGCTCTGACCCTCCTCCGCAGATCGTACCACCTGTTCTGGCAATCCTGCTTGGTCCTCCTGGTGTCCGCAACGGCATTCACAGCATCGACGATGGTCTGCCACATGGCTGTTTTGGCTGCCTGGCTGGTGCTTCTGACCAATGTTCCAAAGATCTGTGGCTCGACTCTGAGGATTTGATCAACAAGGACCTCCAACTCTCGGTGACTGAACTTTGGATTCTTGGTAGTGGGCATGGTGAGGGGTGTGGGTGGGGATGGTGTGGGTGTGGGGGGTGTGTGGATGTTGGGGGGGGTGTGGATGGTTGTGTGTGTGTGTGAATGTGATGAGAGGGTGTTTGTGAGGGTGGTCGTGTGAAGGTGTGCAAGTGTAAGGTGTGGTGTAGCTTGTAGTCTGGTTCTGTGGTGTCTGGCAGCAGTGAGTCTGTTGCAAAGGCTCATGGTTTGTGTGTGTGGGCCCTTTTTATTGGTCCATGGGTGGGTGTGGCAGTGTTTGAATTTTGGGTGGGTGTGTTATAAGGAGTGGTGGTGTATTGGGCCTCTGTTTGTTTTTGGCAGTTGCAGGTCAGTGATTGTGTTATTTTAGTGGTTGTTGGCCATGTTTAGTTGCTTTGTGCCTTTCCAATGGTGTATTCTTGTGTTGTTTGGTTTGTCCTGGTTGTGTACGTGCGTTTTGAGCGTGTGTACGGTGTGTACATGGGCCATTTGGTTGTACGATTATGTCCTTGTGTGTGGCTTTGTACGACTCGTACATGCGGTTGTGATGTTGGGGCATGGGGTGCGCTCCGTACTTAGGAGGTTGTGTTGGGGGTGCGCCAGGAACTACTGGGGTGTACATGGACGGTGGTACGACACGTACAGGGGTGGGGGGGTGTACATTGATGTTGGTACGACACGTACTGGGGTGGGGGTACGACTGGAACGTACTGGGGTGTAGGTACACGGGGGGTATGACACGTACTGGGGTGGGGCTCGAACGTACTGGGGTGTAGGTTCACGGTGGTACGACACGTACTGGGGTGGGGGGGTGTACATTGACGGTGGTACGACACGTACAGGGGTGGGGGGGTGTACATTGACGGTGGTACGACACGTGCAGGGGTGGGGGGTGTACATTGACGGTGGTACGACACGTCCAGGGGTGGGGGTACGACTGGAACGTACTGGGGTGTACATTGACGGTGGTACGACACGTACTGGGGTGGGGGTACGACTGGAACGTACTGGGGTGTAGGTACACGGGGTATGACACGTACTGGGGTGGGGGTGTGGCTCGAACGTACTGGGGTGTAGGTACACGGGGGGTACGACACGTACTGGGGTGGGGGTACGACTGGAACGTACTGGGGTGTAGGTAGACGGTGGTACGACACGTACAGGGGTGGAGGGGTGTACATTGACGGTGGTACGACACGTACAGGGGTGGGGGGGTGTACATTGACGGTGGTACGACACGTCCAGGGGTGGGGGTACGACTGGAACATACTGGGGTGTAGGTACACGGGGGTATGACACGTACAGGGGTGGGGGGGTGTACATTGACGGTGGTGCGACACGTACTGGGGTGGGGGTACGACTGGAACGTACTGGGGTGTACATAGACGGTGGTACGACACGTACAGGGGTGGGGGGGTGTACATTGACGGTGGTACGACACGTCCAGGGGTGGGGGTACGACTGGAACGTACTGGGGTGTACATAGACGGTGGTACGACACGTACAGGGGTGGGGGGGTGTACATTGACGGTGGTACGACACGTACTGGGGTGGGGGGTTGTACATTGACGGTGGTACGACACGTACAGGGGTGGGGGTACGACTGGAACGTACTGGGGTGTAGGTACACGGGGGTATGACACGTACTGGGGTGGGGGTGTGGCTCGAACGTACTGGGGTGTAGGTACACGGGGGGTACGACACGTACTGGGGTGGGGGTACGACTGGAACGTACTGGGGTGTAGGTAGACGGGGCTGTGACACGTACTGGGGTGGAGGTGGGGCTCGAACGTACTGGGGTGTAGGTTCACGGTGGTACTACACGTACTGGGGTGGGGGGTGTACATTGACGGTGGTACGACACGTACAGGGGTGGGGGGGTGTACATTGACGGTGGTACGACACGTACAGGGGTGGGGGGGTGTACATTGACGGTGGTACGACACGTCCAGGGGTGGGGGTACGACTGGAACGTACTGGGGTGTACCTGGACGGGTGGGGGTATACATATACGGGGGGTACGTGTCGGACGTACGGGGGCTGGGGGGAGTGTTGGGCGCGTATGCGGGCACATGTCTCCATGGTTGCTATAGGTGTTCGGTGCGGACGGTGTTTTTTCCATACGGTTGTAACATCGGACGCACGGGATGGATCGTGATTCCTCGGTCGGACTTGGCTTTTCACGTTTGTAAGGTAAATCGTCCGAGGACGTGTCGGACACATTTTCCGACCCGAGGACGTGTGGGGAATGATTCCCAGTGCGGTTCGTATGGACTTTTTACCATGCGAATCGTGATTGCCAGTTCGTACGGCACTTGTACGATTCGTACGGTAAAAAGACCCGATACGAGTCGCACGGGGGAATTTTTTGCCGGATCGTGATCGGCACCAACATGTTCTCATCTTTTATTTTTCCCGTCACCATTCCTGTTTAATGATGTTACAAAAAGTACTACAACAAATGACAGGTGTATCTATTCTGCACATGGGTGCCGATCACGATCCGGTAGAAACCGGGTACGAACCGTCGGACGGAGCATATTCTCCGTCCGACGCGTACCCGGTCGTAACAATATACCAACATGGAATTACGATTCGCACGGGAACACCATTTCCGTACGAATCGTAAAAAACCCCGACCGAACAAAATAAACATACAAATGCGATCCGGGAAAGCGCCGACCTGACGTCGGGACGCTCGCAGCCTGCCATTCACGAACCAGGAATTACGATTTGCACCGACGTCATCCCGCACGGTGATTATTTCCCGGCTGCCAAAAACTGCCGGGAAATCAGGACGACGCGAACAAGGACCACCTGTACGCGACGGACACACAGGACGACGCGAACAAGGAGGACCAGTACGCGACAGGACGACGCGAACAAGGACCACCAGTACGCGACGGACACACAGGACGACGCGAACAAGGAGGACCAGTACGCGACAGGACGACGCGAACAAGGAGGACCAGTACGCGACGGACAGACATGGACCCGAACCTACGAGTCATCCCGGCCCTCATAGCAATCGACCTCCTCTACAGGTTCGGACACAGACGCCTCAGAAGGTCAGAACAACTAAGGGAGGGGGGAAAGTGGGGTGGGGTGGGGGTGGCAGGACCAGGGCTGGCCAAAAACCCCCACCAAAGTCACACAGCACACATGCCCTGGACATACCTGACTCCCATACCCTGGTCACTACGAGGGGGTGGGGGCGTGTCCAGATAAGCCAGCGACCGCCACAACGGAAGTCCGTCACGACGCGAACCGGCAACACAACCAGACATGTATGTCCCGTACCCACGCCTGAAGAGCGTGGGTACGAGTCGAACCACGCCCACACCCACGTCACCCCAACAATGGCGGGACGGCTCGTACCCACGTGGCAAAGGCCTGGGTACGGGCCGCACAAGCATCACACAGCGTGGGGACGGATATGTACGGACCCTACCCCCACCCCGTATGCATGGAGCGTACCCCCACCCCAACAGTGTAAGTACGACTCGTACCCCCCACCCGCGTACGTATGGAGCATACCCCCACCCCAACAGTGTAAGTACGACTCGTATCCCCCACCCGCGTACGTATGGAGCGCACCCCCACCCCAAAAGTGTAAGTACGACTCGTACCCCCCACCCGCGTACGTATGGAGCGTACCCCCACCCCAACAGTGTAAGTACGACTCGTACCCCCCACCCGCGTACGTATGGAGCGTACCCCCACCCCAACAGTGTAAGTACGACTCGTACCCCCCTCACGCGTACGTATGGAGCGTACCCCCACCCCAACAGTGTAAGTACGACTCGTACCCCCCACCCGCGTACGTATGGAGCGCACCCCCACCCCAACAGTGTAAGTACGACCCGTACCCACCCGGGTACGTATGGAGCGTACCCCCACCCCAACAGTGTAAGTATGACTCGTACCCCCCACCCGCGTACGTATGGAGCGCACCCCCACCCCAACAGTGTAAGTACGACTCGTACCCCCCACCCGCGTACGTATGGAGCGTACCCCCACCCCAACAGTGTAAGTACGACCCGAACCCACCCGCGTACGTATGGAGCGTACCCCCACCCCAACAGTGTAAGTACGACTCGTACCCCCCACCCGCGTACGTATGGAGCGTACCCCCACCCCAACAGAGTAAGTAAGACACGTACCCTCACCTCGAATGCATGGAGCGCATCCACATCCGTGTATGTCATGAGCGTACATATTGTGAAATCGGAGAGGTGGGTGCAGAGTCCTCCCAGCAGTGCCCTGAGACAGGAGAGGTGGGTGCAGAGTCCTCCCAGCAGTGCCCAGACACAGGAGGGGTGGGTGCAGAGTCCTCCCAGCAGTGCCCAGACACAGGAGGGGTGGGTGCAGAGTCCTCCCAGCAGTGCCCTGAGACAGGAGGGGTGGGGGCCTATCACTCCCAGCAGTGCCCAGACACAGGAGGGGTGGGTGCAGAGTCCCCCAGCAGTGCCCAGACATAGGAGGGGTGTGTGCAGGGTCCTCCCAGCAGTGCCCAGAGACAGGAGGGGTGGGTGCAGAGTCCTCCCAGCAGTGCCCTGAGACAGGAGGGGTGGGTGCCTCACACTCCCAGCAGTGCCCAGAGACAGGAGGGGTGGGTGCAGAGTCCTCCCAGCAGTGCCCAGAGACAGGAGGGGTGGGTGCAGAGTCCTCCCAGCAGTGCCCTGAGACAGGAGGGGTGGGTGCCTCACACTCCCAGCAGTGCCCAGAGGCAGGAGGGGTGGGTGCAGAGTCCTCCAAGCAGTGCCCAGAGACAGGAGGGGTGTGTGCAGAGTCCTCCCAGCAGTGCCCTGAGACAGGAGGGGTGGGGGCCTATCACTCCCAGCAGTGCCCTGAGACAGGAGGGGTGGGTGCCTATCACTCCCAGCAGTGCCCATGGAACGCAAAGGGTGGAGTAGTCACAGATACCATGCCCACAAATGTCAGTCAGGTGCACAAAGACCCTGCAGTACATGTACCACATGTGTATGATGCTGGGAGTATACGCATGCATAGCGCAGAAAAGAAGACATGTACACATAAAGTCATGTCAATAGGCCACATACACAAGTACAATGACTACCAAGGATGCCACGAATGATGCAGGTGGAGACATCGCTCAGCATGCACGTGCAAAGGTGAAGGACTACGTCACACACCCAGCTAATGGACACACAGCTCTGTCCCAAAGTCAGGGGACACCCTGCAGGGAAGAAGTCTGGGTACACAGAGGAAGGAATACACCTTGGGACTATTGCAACATGCAGCAACTGCTTGCATTAATGGACAAAGGTAGCTAACACCGTGTGATGGCACACAGATCCCAGGGTCCCCCCTATGAGCAGCACACTACTACATTTCCCACACACCCAACACATGACCAACACCCACAACCATGTAGCAGCCCCACCAACAGCAATGCCAGCAATGCAGGTGTGTTCCAAGGCCAAAATTAAAGAGCTTTATTCAGCATGAGAAAAAAAGTAGTATGACGTAAGTCCAATTATAACAAAGGCCATAGGGCAGTCCAGGAGTCCCAGCTGGATGGGGGACACAGTGGGATGCGTGTCCCCTAGCTTGCCTGCACAGTTACAATCCATCGTCTTCCACAGGGGTGAGGGCATCATGTGGGGGGGAAGAAACAGGCCCCGCAGGGACAGGAGGGTGAAGGGTAGGCGTCGTGGGTGCAGGGATGGAGGACTCCACCACAGGGGGTGGGGCAGGGCCAAAGGCGGAGGCCAGTATCTCGCTGCACACCTTAGCAAGGTCCTCCAGGGACTCCCCTGCACCCGAAGGAACCACAGGCTCCAAGGAGGGGGGGGTCAGAGGGATGGGTCGCAGCGCCACTGGGGGAGGGTGTGGACAGTGGGGGGACTCAAGCACCCTGACCGGGGACCTCCTTGACCGCTTGCGGGGTGGTGTCACTGTGGGGCTCAGGGACAGAGCGGCCATGAACGAGTCTTTGTGGGAGATGTGGCCAGGAGAGCTGAGGGGAGGGGATTTGGAGGGAGTGGATTGGGTGGAATGCGGACTCCCACTCTGGCTGCGTGTCACACGTTTGCCCCCCGACCCAGTGGGTGTGCCTACTGCACCCTGTGTGTGCGTGTCAGGAGGTGTGCGGCGGACCTTCCCTGCTGGTGTGGTGCCTGTGTCTGTTGTGGTGGGTGCATGCTTAAGTCTGGGTGTATGTGGGACAGGCATGGGAGTGGGAATTGTGGAAGGAGCAGGGGTAGGGGGTGGGACGTAGCGCTGCAGGAGACCCACTGCTGCAGTCAGTGTGGAGTCTATGGACCTCAGCAAGTTGCGTTGGTCAGCCTGCGATGAATGAATGCCCTCCAAGTATGCCTCCATGTTGTTGAGGACCTGGCTGTGGCCATGGAGGACATTAAGGATCGCAGTCTGACCAATCTGCAACTGCCGCTGGATGTCCACAGACTCAGCATTGGCGGCAGCAGTGGAGACAGGGGCAGGGGGTGCGGTGCCTGGCAGGAAGGAGACATGTGGGGACCGGCCACGCTGGGAAGGGACACGAGCACGTGGGAGGCGGCTGATGCCAATGGAGGGGGCGGTGCCAGATGTAGGGCTGCTGTCACATGGTGGTGCAGCCACCGCCCACTCGGAGTGATCACCCTCGGACCCGTCAGCTTCGTAGTCTGTTGTGCCAGTCGACAGGTCCCCGGGGTCACTCTCCACCGCCTCTGTCCCACTCAAAATGCCAGCACTGATGTCACCGCTGGCACTGGTGCTCGGTCCCTCCGCGCCGTCTGTGTCCATGTCTCCCTCCGTGTCCCCCGACGATGCTGTGGGCAGGTGGAAGAGACATGAAGTTATCATACACCTGTATACATAAGTCACATGAGTCAAATCTACGTAGGCAACAGTGCATAGCCTGAAACAAAGGAAGAGTTATATCTACATCACAAGGTACATATCTAGGGCATGCAAGACACAGTTTTTTGACCCACCATGCCATTGAAAATCCATGGAGAGCATCACACAATAGCAAATGAGATGATATGGAATTTTGACTGAGGAGCATGGCCCTGGGGACAATCCAGCACTGCATCTGCACCACACAGCGTGGCAGGAAATTGGGATGAGCAGGGACAAAATCCAGGAACTAGAGGCACATGCAGCATAGGAAATACTGAGAACATGGCCACCCTGACTGGCACACTGCACCTTGAGTGTATGTCCAGGCAAACATCACACACTGGCCAGTCCTAGCAAGGAGTAATCAGGTCTTGACATGTCGGACATGCCCGCACCACCCACCCCCTACATAAGACAAATCAATGGAGACACAGGAAGCACGTACATCTCTTAGTCTGGGTGAAATACACATGGGATGCTAAACTTCTATATTGCACACAAACTACCCAAGGTGCGGCAGTGCAAATTATCATGTACAAATGGGCAGCATCAGATGATTGCAACAAGACACAAAGGCAATGGCCACCGTGAGTATGTAATAGGAAAATCAGGTCAGGCTGTACAGTGGACACTTGTAATACACCTCACGTCAATATACATGTTTGCAGGGGACAATGGCACAGAGCACAACCTATGCTGTAGACACAGCGATTGTCGACATTCTCGGATTACACACATGAGACCTAGGAAAATATGCCCCTGGGGACAGTAGTGGGCACACAACTCCATGCTCCTGAATGGGAATGACTGCGACACACGCTAACATCCCTGCACTAGGCCTAACGCACAATCATGCACATCATGTCACAGGCCACCACATGGGACATGCCTGCTGGAAGGCCTGCCACTCGAGAGATTAACTCCCATGTCTGGACACAGCATTAGTGCCAACTGACATGGAATCCACAAGTCCAGAACTGGACAGGGCACAGGCAAGGTCACACAACCTGTTACACACCACCCCCACACATGATGCTGCAGGCATTGTACACTTGGAGAAGGTGTCAGGCAACATAACCTTGTGATGGAGTGACTACACACAGACCAGGGAACACATTGCAAGGAGGGGAAGGGAGGCAGGAGAACACTGCAATACTGATGGGAACATGATCTGCACAGCACCATAAACCCTGGAAGTGTATCCATGGAACAGTGCACATACAAATGCTGGTGAAACACAACAAACACACACATGTACCTACCCCTTTCCGGGTGCTGCATCTCCCGTAGATGCCTGTCCAAATCAGGAAAGACCACCGCCAGCACACGTTTCTGGATGTGGGAGAGACGGCGGCGCCCGCGGTTCTTGTGGCTCTCAGGTGAGTCCCCCAGCAGGAGCCGTGCGATCCTCCGCGTCCAGCACCGGATATCCTGCCAGCGTTTCCTCACCTGGGGCAGGCGCCGCTTCCGACCATCCGCACTCCTCACGGCGCTGACGGCGTCCAGCCATATCTTCTCCTTGGCAGAGGCGTCTACCTGTGAGGATGGACAAGTGACACTACATCAATACACCTGGCACATGTCACAGGGACACAGATTAGAACACATTCACTGTTTACAACAAGGCCTAGTATGCATCCAACGCATTGCACCTTTGTCATAGGGACATGATCCTCTGGGGGAAGGCCAAAAGCAGTACGTGCCATTGAAAGGACACAGGTGGAATGAGGGCAACTACACAATCAATGATCCCGGCTCACACTGTGCATCACACACACACCTCCTGTCTCAGGGCACTGCTGGGAGTGTTAGGCCCCCACCCCTCCTGTCTCATGGCACTGCTGGGAGTGATAGGCCCCCACCCCTCCTGTCTCAGGGCACTGCTGGGAGTGATAGGCCCCCACCCCTCCTGTCTCTGGGCACTGCTGGGAGGACTCTGCACACACCCCTCCTGTCTCTGGGCACTGCTGGGAGACATCAGGCATTCCCACCCCAGGGACCCCCCTACAGTACATAGCATGTGGGTCACACCTGGACACAATGCCAGAAGTCACAGTCACGAAAAAGGGACACAGTCTGTGCCAGTGGACACTGCACTCACCTGATAACCTGGTCGCCCATACAGCATGGGGTACTGTGGGAGGATCACATCCACCAAAGCCATGTTCTCCTCCAGGGTGAATGGCTGTGACCTCTCCACAGCCCTTGACATGGTTCCAGGGAATCAGTAGCAGCAGCTGGGTCGTGGAATACAGAGATGTGCAGGCAAGTGCTCCCTCATGGGACCTGGCTGCCTTATATCAGCCTTGCTGGCCCATCTCATGCACAGGGGTACAGAGTGATTGGTCACTCACATTTGCATCCTATGTTTCCTCCAATCCCTTCAAACCTAGCAGTCTGTGGGTACTCTATCGGTTTCATTCTCCTGCATGATGTCAGCCCCACAAACACATTGCAACAAAGTAGAAGAATTCCAACTGACTTCTGCTGTGCACCTTCCAGAACAATTTCGAAATTTGAACTTGGTCTCCATGACAACCAGCATGCATGTAGGCCTTAATACTTGTCCCCTATGAAATTTTCAGCGTCACACACAGGTACGGTGCGTTTCGAGGCCCAAGGGCACCCCAAATGCATTGCAACGGCCCCTACACGCATGCCTACGTTCACTATCATTATGGGTCTCCTCGCGTATGCGTACTCGTCGTGGTACGGGCCGTACACACGCCTGTACGCTCACTATCACTATGGGTGGACTCGCGTATGCGTACTCGTAGTGATAGTGAGCGTACAGGCGTGTGTACGGCCCGTACCACGACGAGTACGCATACGCGAGTCCACCCATAGTGATAGTGAGCGTACACACGCCTGTACGCTCCCCATCACTATGTGTCTCCTCGCGTATGCGTACTCGTCGTGGTACGGGCCGTACACACGCCTGTACGCTCGGCATCACGATGGGTGGACTCGCGTATGCGTACTCGTAGTGATAGTGAGCGTACAGGCGTGTGTACGGCCCGTACCACGACGAGTACGCATACGCAAGTCCACCCATAGTGATAGTGAGCGTACACACGCCTGTACGCTCCCCATCACTATGGGTGTCCTCGCGTATGCGTACTCGTCGTGGTACGGGCCGTACACACGCCTGTACGCTCGGCATCACGATGGGTACACATACGGCAGCACTCCCATAGTGATATGGGAACATACACAGGCCCTCTTCGCAGCAGTACAGCGGTTTTCACACATCACAGTGGTGACAGGCGGCACACAGGTAGGGATAGGGCGGACATACTTGTCCATGGATGGACATACTTGTCCGTTGATTGACATCAAGGCATCATCTGTGCATTACTACATGTGTGGGGCACAGGTGTGACAGCCTGTGATGTGGCACATGACTCCTGAGTGGAGAAGGCACCAGATGTATGATGAGATGTGTACAGATGTACCGTGTGATGGTGCAATGTGTGCCAGGCATGGCCTTGGCTCCTTTGACATGTGTGCATGTCGTACTGCACACTTGGGGTTGGCGTCACTGGCATGGCACGGACACCAACACACGGAAGTGTCCCCTGATGCCCGGTACAGGGTTTATCACACATGACTTTTCACTACCCACAGTGCACAATGTGACTATGTCATGTATGTGTGGGGGCTTCCCATCAGGTTGATGTTGGAGCACCCTCAAAAGCTGCAGCCGTTGCAGCAACCAACATGTGTCTGTGTGTAGATTGTCATTGCACACTGTTCCGCACACCATGCCACATGTGGTATCGGAAGTGAGGTGCACATGTATGCATGGGACACGGAGTAGCGTAACAAGGACATGTCAGCATCCTCACAAGGAATGTGTGGTGAGTCATGGCATGTGCACCTTCATGGCAAGGTGTGTTGGCTGTCCTAGTGGAATGTCATGTGACCTGTGGATCCAGTGTTCCGCTACCAGTCTCTGCAATCGGCATCCTACTGCTGCTGATGAGTGGGCGTATGTCACTCCTGTCTTGCGTCTGGCTGTTCACTTGCACTGGGACACAGCTATTCCCATGGCGTGGCATAGGGAGGTTCTCAATCTCCGTGTGTAGTTGGGTCTTGGTAGGAGGGTCACCTGGCAGCCATACGTGTCCTGGGCATGTAGCACATACCTGACTCCCTATGTAGCATATGTGTATTGACAGATTAACATGTGCTCAGTACATATGATTTGTTGTCGTAGTGCCCTCACTCTTCCTTGTCATTTCCTAATTAATGCAGAGCGCCGCCTCTTGCCCGACCTATTCCGGACTTGGCTGCCATGCAGGAGAATGACAGCATCCGGCTCTACCGCTTCACCCAACCGTTGATTGTGGAGTTGACGGCGAGACTGGCACCACATCTGCAACCGCAGCACAGGTATCCTACGGCACTGACACCCCAGCTGAAGGTAATGGCTGCCCTACATTTTCTTGCCACGGGTACCTTTCAAAATACCATAGCTCATGTTGGTGGCATGTCCCAGAGCATGTTCTGCCGTGTGCTGCATGATTTCTTAGAGGCCATGTTGATTCACCTGGATGACTTCATCAAGTTCCCAACCCCTGAACAGATGACTGAGGTCAAGCGTGGATTCTATGCCCTGGGAGGGATGCCCCATGTCATTGGGTCCATAGATGGAACACATGTAGCTTTGGTACCACTACACGCACGGGAGGTGGCGTACCGCAATCGAAAGCACTACCACTCCATTAATGCCCTTGTGGTGTGTCAGGCCAACATGGTGATTTCACATGTCTGTGCTCGTTTTCCAGGATCAGCACACGATGCCTACATCATGAGGCGTAGCAGGATGCCTGAAATGATGATGCAGCTGCGCAACGAACGGGCATGTGTTGTTGGTGGGTACAGTCTGTCTGTCCTGTATTTTGCATTACCTACCAGCACTACCGCTTCACCACTTCTAACGATGTCCATGTGCTTCCCATGTAGGGGACGCTGGCTATCCCAACATGCCTTGGCTGCTCACACATCTCCGCAACCCCATCACGCCGGCCCAGCTCCGCTACAACACCGCCCATGGCCGGACAAGGCGAGTGATCGAGAGGACGTTTGGCCTGCTGAAGAGCCGATTCAGGTGCCTCCACAAGACCGGCGGCGCACTCCCATATGCCCCGGCGAAGGTCTGCAAGATCTTCTTGGTCTGCTGCATGCTGCACAACATGGCAGTTGAAAGAGCTGTGCCACTCATCCTGAATCAACATGACGAGGACCATCCACCCGTGGAGGACGAAGGGCTTGGCAATGTGGCCAGTGATGTGGAGGATGTGGAGCCGCAAGAGGACATCCGGACTCGGCTCATACGTGACTTCTTTGCTTAGTGGTGAGTACCAGTGTCTGAGTGTGCACGCATTGGTCCCCGTGTGGCATGTGTTGTGATGTGTGTGTCCACCTGCAGGTATGGCACGTGAGTCAAAGGTGTGTGTGGGTGTGTCACTGGAGTGATGGTGGCCGTGATGGTAGTATTTCCCCAGTCATAATTGTGACCTAGCATGTTGTCATCCATACATGTGTCGAGTCAATGCACATGCAAGTGGCTGTGCTTTTTGTGGCTGACTTCTTGTGTTTCTCTCTTCCCCAGGTACTTGCGCATGCCGTCTGCTGCTTGCATTGTTGTGGCACTGCTATTCCTCCTGGACACGACATCGTGGGCTGACTCAGCGTTACAGGCACGGACACGTTTGGAAGTCTCCATAGGGTAAGGGATGCATCAGGGGTGTATTGGATGTGGCAGGTGTTCACGATGTATGCACACTGGCCCTGTCGATGTTTGGTTCCTCTGCAGCCATGTGGCATCAGCATGGGACATGACATGCAGCTGTGTACACCTGAATAGATGGTGTGCCTGGTAGACAGTCATCAGTGATGGGATAGGGGATTGTGATGATGGCATCAATGTGTGTGACACTGCCCTCGGACACATACGGTTAGCATTGGCTTGACATGGTGTGGGACTTCCACATCAGTGGATCAATGGTGTATGGCAGTCTCTCCGTGAGCAGCTGTGGGTGTTGAGCTGTTAGCCGAGGCTTGTGTGCCAGTTCCATGGCGAACACACATTTGTGCAGCAGAAGGGGGGTTCCAGTGTTGGACCCACATGTTACTCCACATGATGTGTTCATGTGTACTTCAAGTAGCCTCTGCACTCCCGAAAACATGACTAATAAAGGTGTACCTATGCCTCCAAGGTGCCTCTTCTCAGTCAATGCTGGTGTGTTGCCACGGTGCATCCAGCATGTCTGGCATGGTATTCCCTGATTGTGGCTATGTGTCTATGTGTCGAGTAGCAAGATGCAAGCTGTGTGTGTGTGCTGAGACTGTGTATTGGGCATGATGTCCATGACTGTGTGGGTATTGTGACATGTGCCATTCCCATGCATCCAACGTTGTCCATGACCCCATTCTCTGCATCCACCGGACTCAAGCTTGCAGGACATGGTTCTGCCACCTGTCTACACATACCTGGGTGCCCCCCAGGACACTGGACTGGATCCCTGACCTCTGCGCATGACTGTTGCTGTACTCAATGTGTCTGTCAGCACGGTTGTTCGGCCACCCCCTCAGCTGGTTGGGCCCATCACGGGTGTGTATGGTGCTCCATGTCTGTCTTGCCTAATACACTGTGACCCATGTGTCCTGTGCCAGACTCAGGCCCCAGGGTGTGGATGGTTGAAGACAATAGATGACTCAGGCATGTTTAGACTTTACAAGACACATGTTAGCTAATTATGCAACCAGCAGGCATCTACTCTTCATAATGTGATTTATTATGGGGGGGGGGGGGGACAAAGTGAGGGGCTTTCCGGGAGTTTGGAATCCAAAGTTCAGTAGGGGAGTTGGTGTCCTTGCCATTTGAAATCCTCAGAGTCCATGCCACAGTCTTTGTCAACATTGGTCAGACAGTGACCAGCAGGGCCATGTGGCAGAGAATGTCTCTTGATGCTGTGATGCTGTTGGTCCAGTGGCCCAGGTGCCAGGCCAGGTGTCCTGGAGATGGTGATGTAGCGCCGACCCTCACGGTCCTTTCCGTGGACGACCCGGCCTCCTGCGGGGACCCTCTCCAGCAGGCCGTGACGACGTCTGGGATGCTCCATCGGATGTTACCTCCTCCTCCTCCTGATCCCTCCCTGTGGGTGGTGATGTTCTCCGCCTTCTGGCACAGGGAGGGTCGGCCATGTTGTCGGCCATCCGACGGAGTGTATCGTGAATCCCCTGGAACGCCGTCACTTGCTCAGCCTGTCTGTCCTCCATCCTCCATTGGTGTCGCAGTAGACAGGCATGTAGCTCCGCATGTTGCTGGGCCTGCTGGGTCTTGATCCCCTCGAGGACGGACACAACCTGGGCCAGGCCCGTGGTGTCCGGCCAGTATGTGTCCAGGATGTTACGGACATGGGCAAATACCGGTTCCCCAGCCAACTCGTCAGGCTCGCGCCTCCGCCGTCCTCCACTCCCACCACCCCTGCCCACTTGCACCTGGAATGCCCTTGTGGGTACATCGGGTCTCCGGGACCCCTGAGGGGTGGCATTGGCGTTGTCGCCTGCCTCCTCCTGGGTGCCCGGGACACCGTGTCCCTCCTGGCCAGCCTGGCCGCATTGTGGTGTTGGGGCAGGGATCCTGGGTGTCTCCTGGGATGTGGCAGGAGTGGGGGTGGTGGTTGGCACAGTTGTACCTGACGCGGTGCTGCAGGTGGTTGGACACCAGAGGTGCCAGGTCGGTCGGGGTCGTCCCCAGAGTGGTGAGAGTGGTCGCTGCCGGTGTGATCGGGCTCCCGCAGATCTGGGACCTGTGAGTCTTCCCCCCCAGTGTTGGGGGGTGAACCACGACGTTGACCTGTGTGTGAGAGAGACAATGTTAATTTTGGTCCATGCAACATCCATGTTTCATCTGTTTCAAAGTTGGGACATTTCCTCTTGGAATTGGGATCTGTCTTGCATTCCACTCACAGTGCACTTGTGCATGGGTGTGTCCCTTGGGAACCACTTTGGCCCCTTTAACTATGTGTGGCACAGTCTTACTTGCTGCGTCAATTGTGACTGCAGTCAGCAGTGGAGTGGGCAGGTGTGGCGAGCCATGCATTGGCGCCTTCCGTGTAGCACTGTACATGTGCACATGGAGTGGATCCACACACTTATATGATCCAGGTAGCTGTCGTTGTGCTCGTGAACAGGTTGTGACATAGCCCTGTGTTTTGCCATGGGGAAGAGGGGGGGTTCTGGGACTGGCCACCCTTGTCTACATGCACGCAGTCTACCTGCTGACGAGCAGACATTCGCACACGCCACACGGCTGATTTGCTCTCCCTGTGTCTCGCTCCCTCTCTGTCCCCCTCTCCCTCCCTCTCTGTCCCCCTCTCCCTCCCTCTCTGTCCCCCTCTCCCTCCCTCTCTGTCCCCCTCTCCCTCCCTCTCTGCCCCCCTCCCCCTCCCTCTCTGTCCCCCTCTCCCTCCCTCTGTGTGTCACCCTCTGTGACCTCAGGCCAGCTTCCTGGGCACACACTGTTAGCAGATCTTTGAATGGGCCTTGGCTTGTTGAAGTGAGTTTGTTTCTGATCTCCAGGCACCCATTGGGTGTAGTGTCTGTGTGTGCGCTGCTGCTGTGGTGGTGTGTGCTGCCACTGTTTCACAATGTTGGCTGTTCATTAGCTGCTGTCATATGCAAAACAGTGCCTTCACCCCCATGTGTTGATGCAAGGCGCCCGCCATTTGCTGGCAAGTCATTCCTGTGTTGGGACCCACTGTTTGTCTGGCTGTAACCTAGGCCATATGGGCAGTGGGCATTGTTGCCTGCTTCTGAGTTGCACTATGTGATTTTTGGTGCCCAGACTCCCGCCATCCGGGTTACCGTGTCATGTGTTGGTGTCTTCTGTGGCCTGTGACTTGACATTGTCCAGCTGGGTGCATGGGGCATGGTGGCAGCAGTGGCATGTGCGTGTTCATGGAGTGTGGTTGAGTCATGCGATGGCTTGGGGTGGTTGCGTGCCTGTCAGTGATTTTGGTTGTGGATGGCGTTCCCCCCATGTGAGGTGCGTTGTTCGTGTACTCACCCGGGTCTCGGAGTCCTTCTAATCCTTCGACTGCCTCCACCGGCAGTATGGCCATCACCCTCTCCTCCCAGGGCTGGTACTGTACGGGTCTGCGGGAGGGCCCTCCTCCGGCGGCGTTGGCCTGGTCGTGTTCCTCCTGCCTCTTGGCTCTGACCCTCCTCCGCAGATCGTACCACCTGTTCTGGCATTCCTGCCTGGTCCTTCTGGTGTCCCCAACAGCATTCACAGCATCAATGATGGTCTGCCACATGGCTGTTTTTGCTACCATGCTGGTGTTTCTGACCAATGTTCCAAAGAGCTGTGGCTCGACTCTGAGGATTTCATCAACAAGAACCTCCAACTCTCGGTTACTGAACTTTGGATTCTTGGTAGTGGGCATGGTGAGGGGTGTGGGTGTGGATGGTGGGGTGTGTGTGTGGATGGTGGGGGGGTGTGTGGATGGTTGTGGGTGTGTGGGTGTGGTTGTGCAGGTGTGTGTGTGTGTGAATGTGATGAGGGTGTGTTTGTGAAGGTGGTTGTGTGGAGATGTGCAAGTGTAAGGTGTGGTGAAGCTTGTAGTAAGGTGCTGGTAGTTGTCTGTGGTGTCTAGCAGCAGTGAGTCTGTTGCAAAGGCTCATGGTTTGTGTGTGTGGGCCCTTTTTATTGGTCCATTGGTGGGTGTGGCTGTGTTTGAAGTTTGGGTGGGTGTGTTATAAGGAGTGGTGGTGTTTAGTGCCTCTGTTTGTTTTTGGCAGTTGCAGGTCAGTGTATGTGTTTTTTCAGTGTTTGTTGGCAATGTTTAGTGGCTTTGTGCCATTCGAATAGTGTATTCTTGTGTTGTTTTGGTTTTTCCTGGTTGTGTACGTGCGTTTTGAGCGTGTGTACGGTGTGTACATGGGCCATTTGGTTGTGCGGTGCTGGCCTTGTGTGTGGCTTGGTACGACTCGTACATGCGGTTGTGATGTTGGGGCCTGGGGTGCGCTCCGTACTTAGGAGGTTGTGTTGGGGGTGCGACTCTGACGTACTGGGGTGTGGGTACACGGTGGTACGACACGTACAGGGGTGTGGGTAGGACTCGAACGTACTGGGGTGTACATACACGGGTGGGGGTTCGACACGTACAGGGGTGTGGGTAGGACTCAAACGTACTGGGGTGTGGGTACACGGTGGTACGACACGTACAGGGGTGGGGGTAGGACTCAAACGTACTGGGGTGTACATACACGGGTGGGGGTTCGACACGTACAGGGGTGTGGGTAGGACTCGAACGTACTGGGGTGTGGGTACACGGTGGTACGACACGTACAGGGGTGGGGGTAGGACTCGAACGTACTGGGGTGTACATACACGGGTGGGGGTTCGACACGTACAGGGGTGTGGGTAGGACTCGAATGTACTGGGGTGTACATACACGGGTGGGGGTTCGACACATACAGGGGTGTGGGTAGGACTCGAACGTACTGGGGTGTGGGTACACGGTGGTACGACACGTACAGGGGTGTGGGTAGGACTCGAACGTACTGGGGTGTGGGTACACGGTGGTACGACACGTACAGGGGTGTGGGTAGGACTCGAACGTACTGGGGTGTACATACACGGGTGGGGGTTCGACACGTACAGGGGTGTGGGTAGGACTCGAACGTACTGGGGTGTGGGTACACGGTGGTACGACACGTACAGGGGTGTGGGTAGGACTCGAACGTACTGGGGTGTGGGTACACGGTGGTACGACACGTACAGGGGTGTGGGTAGGACTCGAACGTACTGGGGTGTACATACACGGGTGGGGGTTCGACGCGTACAGGGGTGTGGGTAGGACTCGAACGTACTGGGGTGTGGGTACACGGTGGTACGACACGTACAGGGGTGGGGGTAGGACTCGAACGTACTGGGGTGTACATACACGGGTGGGGGTTCGACACGTACAGGGGTGTGGGTAGGACTCGAACGTACTGGGGTGTACATACACGGGTGGGGGTTCGACACGTACAGGGGTGTGGGTAGGACTCGAACGTACTGGGGTGTGGGTACACGGTGGTACGACACGTACAGGGGTGGGGGTAGGACTCGAACGTACTGGGGTGTGGGTAGGACTCGAACGTACTGGGGTGTACATTCCCCCTTGTATGTACACGCGAGTATGAGTCGAACCCCCCCGTGTATGTACACCCGAGTACATGTCGAACTGTACGTGTCGGGGGTACGCACCGTACATACACGGGTGGGGGTACGACTCGAACGTACACGGGTGTACATACACGGGGGGTTCGACTCGTACTCGGGTGTACATACACGGGGGGTTCGACACCTACAGTTCGACACGTACTCAGGTGTACATACACGGGGGGTTCGACTCGTACTCGGGTGTACATACACGGGGGGTTCGACACGTACAGTTCGACACGTACTCGGGTGTACATACACGGGGGTACGGCGCGTACATGCGAGGGCTGGGGGGGGTACGGCGCGTACATGCGGGGGCTGGAGGGGGGTACGGCGCATACCGGGCATCTGTTTGGACGTCTCCATGGTTGCTATTGGAGTTCGGTGCGGACGGTCTTTTAACCATACGGTTGTACATTCGGACGCCCGGGATGGATCGTGATTCCCCGGTCGGACTTCGCTTTTCACGTTTGTACGGTAAATCGTCCGAGGACGTGTCGGACACTTTTTCCGACCCGAGGACGTGTGGGGAATTATTCCCAATGCGACTCGTATGGGCTTTTTACCATGCGAATCGTGATTGCCAGTTTGTACGGCACTTGTACGATTCGTACGGTAAAATGACCGGATACGAGTCGTACGGGAATTTTTTTTACCGGATCGTAATTGGCACCATGATGTTTAGACATTCAAAACATTCTTCGTTTCTCATTGCAACTTTCCACAAAGCTATACTGTTTTTTTTCAGGCACAAATTAATTTTTGTCTTACTTTCCAAAACATTCAACACTAACTTATTAAACACATACTCTCCAATAGATACAATTCATCTCATATATTTTTTCTCATCATTGTAATACTCCTTTTATTCATACTCCCATATACATCTTCATTTCTAATGTACATTTTTAAATAAATAGAAAGTTGTATGCATACTACTGAATTCAGTTTGTAGATAATATTGTTGTTTCAGCTAATTCTGCACAGTTTGGATACTGTTTAGGCCTGGGCGGTAAATTCCGTTCCGCTTGCGGAATTTGGGTAATTTCGCGTTCTGTGGAGAACGCGGAATTGCCAAAAATTCCGCGATCCGCGGCTTTGCGGAATTTTTTGCTTGTTCGCGCTTTCCAAATGTGTGTTTGTTCGCTGACCTTTTACGTGCTCGCGAAGATTTTTTACCGTTTCGCGGAGCTTTGCGTAGCGCGTCTACGCAAATTCTGCCCAGCCCTAATACTGTTAAGACTTGTAAAAACTAAGCACAAGAATGGTAGACCACTCTCATACAAAGCAAGTCTAAAATGGCAACTTCAATTTTCCACTCTAACTTCATGAGAAAGGCAGCAAATGAAATAATGTCTTTCATTTTAGACTAATGCATCTCCACTTGTGTATGGTTACCATCTGTTAACCCTTTCACTCTCTTTTGAAACGAGGTTCCTGTCGCTGTGTTTTCGCAATGTTTTTGCAATCATTGTGGAATAGTCACAAAAAAAATGTGTTCAAATCGATATCTAGCTTAATTTTTCTGAAAATTAAATACTGCGCAACAGTTTATTACATAGTCCTGAGTTGGAAATTAAAACTTGCCATTACTTACATTGTGTCATCACTACTCAACTTTTCAAAAACAAATTCTGTGTCTTTAACACCCTTCCCCCATTACTGTCTTAGCTCAGTGTAGCTAGCATCCCATAGGAAGCAGTAGGTCAAAGGTTCACAGCACATTCTAGAAGGAACATTCTGCTTTCAAATTAGGTAAAGAATGTGTGGTTTAGTCCACAGATTCAAAAGAATTTCCCTGTCTGTCAAACTTACAGTATTGGTAGTGGAGGCCATAGATTGCTGCGCTAGTATAGTCTCCTCTATTGGTATCTAGATCTAATATGCTCAAACTTTCGTGACCCCACTGCTTAGCAGTCACAACAAAATACAGTATTGATACACAAAAATTTAAAAAGAGCATATGGTTAATCAAATCAATTTGTAAAGTACAATAAGTCTCATGAGTTCATCAAATCCAAATATATTAGTCAGGGAGTCTTTATTGCAGTTTACACAATATGAGTAAATAGGGATTTTTGGACCCGTCGCATATGATAGCTGTGGTCAATTTAAAATTTGTAATTTAAACTCTGGTGTTGTATCGAGAATCTATTGGTGGTGATTATTATTCAATATTTAAGAGGTATAACAACTTTTGGGCATATTTAGGCTCATAAAAAGAACTAGGAAAATAATTGTTGGAGATGTCATGATATAACTTTATGATATTTACCAATTTTTTGTACCGTGAATATTGTGGTTTTGTTGGGGTATAATTGTTGGTGTGGGAAGTGTGTTTTACTTTTAGTTATCATTAATTTGTAGATCTCAACAGAAGGCAATTAACCTTTAAAGCTTCCTGGTATGAGGATACCCTCTGGATACTCTGCACCCAGTAGAATTTTAATAGAAGGCAAACTCATCTGTACCTTGGAGAGATTTACCAAAGTGAGTTACATATAGATATAGTTATGGTTTGTTTATGAATATTAAAAGTAATGGATAACAACAGTGGCTAGCTATGAGGAATGCTCCACATAGATCCTTTTCTTTAGAAAAGCTGATGATAAAATTATATATGGGAATATCAGATCTTGATAAAAACATGAGATTGAACATGAACCTTGACACTGAGGGGTAGTATGAATAATATACTCATATTGTCTAGAGATTAATTTCGCTAAACAGGATGTTTTTTATGGTATTTGGTAAAGATAGAATTGATAACACTGATAGGTATTGTGAAGAATATAACTTTACTGATGAATGTTGGAAGTACACACAAATATGATTATAACTAAATTATCCATTGGCTGTGCTTTGGTACATAAGAATGTATATAGGCAGGGGTCTTAGAAGAGTGATGTTAATAAATAATATTTTACTCTGACATGATGTAAATATCTATGCCCGTCAATCTAGTTTTGAAATCTAGTCCTATCTATATATATTTTTTATAATTGTTTTACAGCCCTGAGGAAGTCCTGTTGGACGAAAAGCGATGGCTGGGCTGATGTACGCATGTTATCTAAACTGCAATAAAGTTAAATTGGAAACAAATGAACCAAGAATCCATGATTAATATTTTTGGATTTGATGGACTCATGAGACTTATTGTAATTTAGAAATTAATTTGATTAACTGTTTCCATGTCTGTATCACTTTTCTTTTTTTAAACAGCAGGCAATAATAAGACTTCTTTCTGAGCCATCCAACACACTATCTATCTTTATTCAGTTTCATGCTGACAGCATCCAATGAAATAAATATATATATTTTGCAAAAAAACACTTCATTTTTATCTGCTTTTCTTTCGGAAAACTACCTCATTCAGCTCCAGCTTTCTCTTGACTGCTATTGTTCCTTGACTTCAAAATGCTTAGACTGTGGATTGTTGGACACCGCTACATCTATTGATCTAAAGAGGCTACAAAAAAGAGAGGTATTGACAGAGACTTGGGTTTGCCAAATATGCAGATTACTTGGTTAAAGGGTTAAAGTTTTATCAGTTGCCAGCTTTGGTTAAATCCATTTTGGATTCCCAAGCTCCTCACCTCATGATTGTGCACTGTGGTGGCAATGACCTGGGCACATTGACTGGGGTTGGGCTGGAAATCCTAATGAGCGAAACCTTTGCAGAACTGATGTCACTTTTTCCTCACACTTTCATTGTGTACTCTAAAATATGCCAAAGACGCAAATGGTAGTGGTCAAATCAATTCTGTCAACAGATTGACAAAGTCAAGAAACTTGTCAATAAAACTGTTTCTGCATTCCTCAGAGACCATCACATGGGCTGTATCTATAACAACAACCTGCATTTTGACATGCATGGAATTTATAAAAATAATGGAGTGCACTTTCACAGATGAAGTCAACAGGGTGTTTCTAAGTAACCTGAAACTCTGCATCGGGTCTTATGTGTAGCAGACGTATACATACAACCAACAGAACGGCTCTTGTCAGAGCCATCCTAGTACTCAAAGTATTTTGAAGTGTATTTGTAATATTTTTTTTTCTCTTTACTTGTTGGGGATCTTCTTGACAACATTGCAATTCCCGCAGACATGTCACAAAAATGGGAAAAAAAGCAGACATTCAATGGCCACCAACATATCTAAAAATCGCACCTAAAAAGATCCATTCTGAACATTACCCTACACACACTACTATATACATACTTCTTTCAAAGCATGTTTAAACTCATATTTTGTATTAAGGTTCTTTAAAAACAATCTTTCAGACCTATTTTCTGCTTTCGTGGTTATTCAGGATGTCTTGATGACGTCCTTAACTGTGACAATTGTGCCTTTCACATAAAGTGAACACACATATATGCACACACATTACAGTATTCTACACACCAGAGGTTTATTACTGTACATTGCAAAATCATATTTTTCTAGTGTGTTTCTAGAACAACCATCTCTAAAACCTATTTTCTGTTTTCATGGTGACTCTGTCATCATGATCCCCGTGGTTGCATTGCGAAACCGGAAAGAAGCAGCAGGAATTCCACATAAAAAAATTATAACTATATCATTAATTCTCAAAATCACAGTAGATAAGTCACTATATAAATAACTCTAGAAAAACATTTATCAAAATCTCAATATAAGATAATGTGTTTAATAAAGATTCACTGACTTTTTAAAATATTTACAACAATATTCGCGATAACGTTGATAGCTGCACCGTCCTTGCAACAGTACACGGTGTGGCCATGCTGGCAGATATGATGTTGTCACACAGATTTTCAGTCACGGGAACCATTTCCGATAGATAAAATGGTTGCCACTTTCTGTTCAGGTTGCGAACAGCCAATCAGATCATCCGCGATTCATGAGTGATGCCACTGACCATGTCATGAGTGATGTAATATGTGAGGTCAAAAGCAGCGCATTGCAGGGTCATGAGTTATAGTTAGCTCAGCTAATATAACTGCTGAATTTCACTGTTTTTGTACGAGTGAAACCTGACTCTAACTTTAACGTCTCTGTAACCTTTGTTTTTTCAGTGAATTTCTATGGGTTTTTTATTCCATTTCCTAACTATAACGACCCTGTAACCTTTGTTTTATTCAGTGAATTTCAGAGGTTTTTTAAATTCTATTTCCTAACTATAACGTCCATTTTAAAGCTTTTTAAATTGTATTTTCTATGTATTATGACTATATAATGTGTATTTTTATAGCCTTGTATTTTCTTCAGTGAATTAATAAGCTTACTATATTTTTTTCTTACATGTTTTATATTTGTGACGATGTTGCTATACCCATGGTGATGTCACAAAAGGTGCATGTTTTTGAGGAAGTCTTAAACATATATATTTATAGACTTTATATTTGAGTTTGTGTGATTGTTTTGTGAAAAAACTTCTTCAATGTAGTGTGTTATAAATTCGCGGTGACTCTGTAAACTGCTGCACTGTCGGTAGTCGCAAAGTGCACTTGTTTTTTTTAACTCAGGATCACATACTTACACATATTTTAATTAATATTTGACACAAGTTTTTTCGTGATAAACTCTTTAAACCTAACTTTTGTAAGAATTTTTCAACTAAAAGCCTCTTACTTGGTGTTTTGCGTGATCACGGTGATGCCGGAAGTCACGACGACTAACCCTGGGCAAAGCACTACTCTACGCTTGCGTAGTCTGCGAAGTTTGTGCTACTTCGCACTATGCGAATTGCATGAAGCACAGTGCAAACATGCGTAGCGTAGCGTAGTGCAGTGGTCATTTTTTGCTTGCTCACGGTCCTCAACGTCAAGTTGGCGACCACGAGCAAGCAAAATGACATCCCGGCGAGACTTTTTCCTCATTTGCGATCAGCAACATCAAGTTGCCGATCGCGAGCGTGGAAAATAAACCTCCCAGTGAGATTCTCAATGCGGGGAGGTAAGGTTGCTCATTGCGAGTGGTTGCGTATGCTTGTGACCGCTCGCGATGAGAAACTACCAGTCCGCGTTGAGAAAGCTGCCGCTCGAGTAAAAATCTACTAGAGCATCAGAAAACTACAGCTTGCACTGTGCAAGATGCCGTTTTCAATGATTGCAGAGTGTCGGATGCTTGTCCGCACTGTGCAATCATTGAAAAGGGCATCTTGCGCAGTGCGAACAGGGTACTACGCAGTTCGCGAAGTGCTACGCGTAGCTTGCGTAGTGCGAAGTGCACTTTGTGTAGCTACGCGTAGCGCTACTTTGCGAACTACGCCCAGGGTTAACAATGACCTCGCTAACTGTGATAAACACTTGTTTTTGGTGAAGTACATAACATATGTGCATACATATTACACGGCATGATGCACATTTGGGGTTTAATATGAGTAGATTAACACTTAACTTTGAGTAGTTATTTTCAAATAAAATGTTATTCTGTTCAATTTCTTGTCTTCGCTAGGATGCCGATCATTGAATATATCATGTGACTGGAAAAAAAAGGAATATGATTGGATGATACACTTTCCAACTATAAGAATAGGAAGAACACGCCCATTTAACTATCTTGAAACTTTTTAAGAGGAGTTCATTGTGAGCAGCTCACTAGCATATGTTGGAGTTTTTCTTTTGCCTATTTTTGCAAAAATGGCAACTCATCCAGAAGAGGGAGATCAGGTGGAACAGCAGGTGGGCCAGGAATGCCAAGCAGTGGATTCTGGTGACTCTGGAGTTGAGGGGCCTCACCAGAAAAAATCAAGCATTGCCTGAGATTTCTTCAGGATTCCGTCTGGAGTATCTTAAACAGTCGCCAAATTTGTGCAATGAACAATATGTGAAAAGACATTGTCAAGGGGTAAAAACAAGAAAAATTCTTGCAGAACTATATCCATGATTTACCATCTAAAATTATACCATGGTAATCACCTAAAAGCTGAAGGACCCTCAACTGCAATAGCAGTCACAACAATCCCGGCACAGAGAGTCCCTTCAGAGGGCCAATATGACCTTCAAGATTTGGCTGCAGAGTTTTCCCACATGGCAAGATACTTCATGGATTGTGGAGTTGTAGTGGGTGCTAGAGAACAGCCCACAACAGCCCTCCACAATACTGAAAAGAATCACAAATGTTTCTTTTAATTTTTTTGGGCCCTTCATAGTTTTTCTACATTTTTTAGTGCGGGTTGTAGATTTTGCACTCCCAGTTGCCATCTTCATTTCCAGCAAGAAAAAGAATGAAACTTTGAAATTTACAAAATCCCTTCAAAAAACATCTTTTCAGTCAAAAAAAGATAAGCTGAAAGAATCAGTGTATGAACATGTATATGGTGATTGAATGCACCCACGAGTAGTGCATTGATGATTGAATGAGTGCATGAGCAGTGAATGGATGACTGAATGAGTGCATAAGTGGTGCATTCATCATTGAACGATTGCATTAGTGGTTGGGCAACTGCATGTTGAGTGGTTGGTTGATTGGATCAGTCCTTGTATAGTGCCTTGGTGATTGGATCAGTGCATGGGTAGTGTATATATGATTGGAAGAGTGACTAAGTAGTATGTGGGTGATTGAATGACTACTTGGGTTGTGCATGTGTGATTCTATGAGTACCTTTCCTCCCATACCCAAAATTGACTCCGTTGTGGCTCGTTCGATCAATCTGTCCTCTCCTCTTACCATAGTCCTTGTATACCGCCCACCTCACACAACGCCCCATTTCTTACCCGACTTACAGGAACTTCTAGCTACCCTCGTGGTCAATAATTCGTCAGTCCTGTTGTTGGGCGATTTTAATTATTGGCCTGGCGACCCCAGGGAAGATCACGCCTCCAAGGACTTCTCCGACACTCTCCGTTGTCTCAACTTCATCACCCATATTCACGCCCCCACTCACGCTCATGGCCACATTCTTGACCAGATCTGGTCAGCCAATCGGGTTCTCTCTCCAACCACCATTCTCCCTTGCACTTGGTCAGATCATTCGCCTATTTCCTTTTCTATTGATTTAACAGTTATTGGCAAGCCTCCCCTGCCCAAGAACGTCCTTGCTCGTAATTGGAATCGGCTCAACTTCAACTCCCTCCATTCCTCTCTGACTAAATCTGCTCCGGACCTGTCAGCCCTTTCCCTTGACCTTCAAGTGGACGCCATTAACACCTGGCTTTCCACTTCGTGTGACCGGATCGCTCCGCTCAGGACGGTCAAAGCTTGCCGCCTCCACGATGCCAACAAATGGTTCTCGAACGACCTTAAAATCCTCAAACTGGCCCTCTGCCAGTCAGAGCGCCAGTGGAGGCACAACTACTGCCCCTCCCTGAGGGACCAATATCGGTCCCACTAGCCAACTATAAGAGAGCGATCCTATCAGCAAAATCTGATTATTTTTCTGGCAAAATTTTACTAGCAGCTAACAAACCTAAGGAGATTTTCTCCATCGTCCACAGCCTGGCCGCATCTGATAGAGTCTATCCCAACCCTATCCCTTCACATACTCTCTGTCTGTCTCTCAATGATTATTTCTTTGACAAGATCACTACTATCAAATTAAATATCCCACCACCCTCTTCTCAATTTCACCCTTTTTCTCCTCCCCCTTTGACCTCCTCTCTCACTCATTTCCCCCATCTCAAAAGAATCCTTTCTGACTCTGCTCACGAAGGTCAAATCAGGCTCTCCTGCCGACTGCGGACCAGCTCGTATACTTAGAGAGCTGCTCGCTGGCTGCCCTGACCCCCCTTTGGCCCTCTTAAATTCATCTATTTCTCAAGGAATTGTGCCGTCTCAATTCAAATCAGCCACGGTCATCCCTATCTTAAAAAAACCCGGATCCGACCCTACCCTCCCCTCCAATTTCAGGCCTATCTCTCTGCTCCCGTATTTAGGCAAGGTCCTTGAGAGTTACATCACCTCTTGCCTGTCTACATACATTGAGGATAACCATCTCTTGGCTTCCCACCAAGCTGGTTTCCGCCCGGTTCATTCGACCGAAACAGTGGTTCTCTCTGTCCTGGACGAGCTCAAGAATAAAGACGATTCCAACTGCCCTCAAGCCTTGGTGCTTCTTGACCTCTCCGCCGCCTTTGACACGGTCGACCATTCCATCCTTCTCGATCGCGTCAGGGCGGCGGGCATTCAGGGCACCGCCCTCTCTTGGCTCGCGTCATTCCTCCAAGGCCGGTCGCAGGCTGTCCAGCTCTCTGGTTTTTCTGCCCCGCCGGGCACGGTGTCCTGCGGGGTCCCCCAGAGCTCCTCCCTTTCCCCCCTTCTCTTCAACCTCTACATCTACCCCCTCATTGTTTCTTTGCTCAAATTGGAGGTCTCCGTATATAACTATGCGGACAACCTCCAGTGAATATTTGATCTTTCTTCCTCTCCTAACCCCCTTCCCAAATTTCAGAGTACACTTGTCTTCATTTCTGACTGGATGAGTCTAAATCATCTTAAACTCAATACGGACAAAACGGAGCTGATCCTGACTGGTGGGACCTCTAGCCCATGGTCCTCTGCCTTTTGACCCCCCAGCCTTGGCTCCCCTGCGGCCCCCTCTGTCTCAGTCAGAACCCTTGGCATCAAAATCAGCCAGGACCTTTCCATGCGCCCTCAGATCAGCTCCGTTGTCTCTTCTTGTTTTCTATCATTACGGATTATCCGTAAGATTTCTCGTTTTTTTTCTCTGGATGCCATTAAAATTATTGTCTTAGCCATGGTCCTCTCTCGCTTAGACTATGGCAACTGCCTTTATGCGGGTGCCCCCGCCTACGAGCTGTGACGCCTTCAGACCATCCAGAATCAGGTGGCTCGCCTTATCCACCAGCTCCCCAAATTTCATCACGCCTTCCCTCTCCTTAAATTCCTTCACTGGCTCCCCATTATGCATCGCACCCTTTTCAAAATGGGATGCATAGTTTTCATGGCCCGTGCTCACACTGCCCCTCTCTTCATCAATTCGTTGGTCACTCCTTACATCCCCTGTCGCACTCTCCGCTCCTCCAGTCAAGCTCTTCTCATCATTCCCCGTTTCCGCAAGTCGAGAGCAGGTGGCACCAGGTTCTCTGTCCTTGACCCCTGCTTCTGGAACAATCTTCCATTTTCTATTAGATCTATAACCTCCTACTCACATTTTAGGAAGGCACTCAAGACTCACCTGTTTACCCTAGCGTTTCTCTCTCACTGATCCCCCTTGCCCCTCCGTCTGCTCCGTTGTAATCCACTAGCGCCAGGAAACCGCTTGGTCACAGCGCGCTTTATAAGCATTTTCAACTTCAACTTCATGTGTTGTGCCTGGGTGAGTCAATGAGTGCCTGAGTAGTGCCTAGGTGATTGTATGTATGTATGTATGGGTATTGGCTGGGTGATTGGATGAGTGCATGTGTAGTGCCTGGGTGATTTGATGAGTGTATAGGTACTGTGTGAGTGATTGTATGCATACAAGTGCAGTGGCTGGATGATAAAGTCAGAGCAAGTTCATTGCCTGGATCATTGGATAAGTCTATTCGCGCAGTGCCAGGGTGAATGGATAAGTACAAGTGTAGTGCCTGGGTGAATGGATGAGTCAAAAAGTAGTGCAGGGCTAAATATATGAGTGCATGTGCAGTGCCTGGTGAATGAATGAGTACATGGGCAGTGCCTCATTGATTGCATGACTACATGGATAGTGCCTGAGTATATGGATGACTCCATGGCTACCACCTGGGTGACTTGATAGGTGACTGAGTAGTGTATGAGAGATTATATGAGTGCAAGTGCAGTGCCTGGATAATTGGATGGGTACAAGTGCAACGCATGGGTGAATGGATAAGTGCAAGTGTAGTGCCTGGGTGAATGGGTGAGTGGAAATGCAGTGCTGAATGAATGGATGAGTGCAATTGCAGTGTATGAGTGAATTAATGAGTGCAAGTGCAGTGCTTGGGTGATTGCATGACAGCATGGGTAGTGCCTGAGGGAATGGATAACTCCATGGGTACTGCCTGGGTGATTGGATGACTGCAAGTGTAGTGCCTACTGAATGGATAAGTGCAAGTGTAGTGCCTGGGTGAATGCATGAGTGCAGTTGTAGTCCCTGGGTGATAGGATGAGTATATAAGTAGTGCCTGGGTGAATGAATGAGTGCATGAGTAGTGTCTGGGTATTTGGATGAGTGCATGAGCTGTGCCAGGATGATTGGATGAGTGCCTCGGTATTGCATGTGTGACTTAAGGAGTGCAAGTGTCGTGCCTGGGTGAATGGATTACTACAACTGCAGTGCCTGGGTGAATGGTTGAATACATAGGTAGTGCCTGTGTGAATGCATCAGTGCAAGTGTAGTGCCTGGGTGAAAGAATGATTGCAAGTAAAGTGCCTGGGTGAATGGATAAGTACAAGTGTAGTGCCCTGTTGCTTCCATGACTGCATGGGTAGTGCCTCAGTGATTGTATGAGTGTAAGTACAGTGCCTGGATGACTGCATGAGTGCAAGTGCAGTGCCTGTATAATTGAATGAGTGCAAGTGCAGTGCCTGGGTGAATAGATAAGTGTAAGTGTAGTGCCTGGGTGAACTGATGAGTGGCAGTGTAGTGCCTGAATGAATGAGTGAAACTGCAGTGCGTGTGTGAATGAATGAGTGCAAGTGCAGTGCCTGAGTGATTGCATAACTGCATGGGTAGTACCTGAGGGAATGGATGACTCCATGGGTACTGCCTGGGTGATTGGATGACTGCAAGTGTAGTGCCTGAGTGAATGGATGAGTTAAAGTGCAGTGGCTGGGTGAGTGGATAAGTGCAAGTGTAGTGCCTGGGTGAATGCATAAGCTCATCTGTAGTGCCTGGGTGAATGCACAAGTGCATGGTTAGTGCCTGGATGATTGGATGAGAGCAAGTGCTGTGCTTGGGTGAATGTATGAATCCATGGGTACTGCCTGGCTGATTGGATGACTGCAAGTATAGTACCTGGGTGAATTGATGAGTTCAAATGGAGTGCCTGGGTGAATGCATGAGTGCAACTGAAGTGCCTGGGTGATTATATGAGTGCATGGGTAGTGTCTGAGTGATTAGATGGGTGCATGTGTAGTGTCTGGTTGTTTGGATGGGTGCATGGATAGCACCTGATTCATTAGATGAATGCATGGGACGTGACTGGGTGATTGAATAAATGCATTGTCAGTGTTTGGGTGACTGGTTGACTGTATGGGTACTACTTGGGTCATTGCATGAGTGCAAGTGTATTTTCTGGATGATGGTATGATTATATGAGTAGTGACTCGATGAATCCATCACTAGATTAGTCATTTTACACACATAATATATCACGTTCTCCAAAAACTGTGAAAAAATATAAAAAGTGAAAAATGTATTAGGATTTTATTTTGAACATTAGGCAACCAAAACAACACACACTATTTTTTCTTCAAATTTGAAATTTGAATTCAATGTAGTCAAATGTTTTACTGATTTCAGCTTTCATACTTTTTCACTTTCTACAGTGGTCTGTATGAAGCATCATCATCAAACAGTGGGGAAAAAAACTATCAATGGATTGAAAAAAAAAGCAAATGTGTTATACTGTGTATTTCATTCACCTCATGTTTGTTAATACTGGCTTGCTGAAAGGTTAGTACCTTAATGTAAGCACCTACATATTAAAAATGTTTCTCATATTTTTATATCTCGTACGTAATATCAAACAATTATGCAGCAGTCTTCATTTTTAGATATCACTTTGTAAACATTTTATCTGTAGTAACAGAATGTAGTCCTCAAATGTTTTATAAATTCATTTCCCGCAGTTGAAAAGAGTCTCTAATTTCTAATAGCTTGCTGTGACAGTACAACCTAATAGGCCGACTAATGTCTCAGAAACACATAATCCATATATATACATCAGCACAATACAACATTTTGTGATCCTAAATTCTCCTTAGAACTTTATCTCTAGAAATAGCAGCTACAAGTTTGGTAACTTCCTAGGTAGACTTGATTTGAATGTCACTTGTATTTCATTTTACTCTGTCCTTCCTGTTTGACATCTTAAATATAATGTGTAGTGTCCAGAGGTTATATTAACTCCTTCATGATGTATGATTGCTATAGTTGTGAATGTTCTTTTTGAAAGGGAAATTTGACCAGCTACTAAGTTTGTAAATTCAATTCCTAATTTAGTACCATCCACTCTGCATCATTGCAGCATGACTATGACATATTTTTATATCTTTATAGAAACAACATTGACCTGAGTTCTGATCTGCAGTTTGGACAGGTCATATCTTGATGCATGTTTTCAGTTAAAAATTCAAAGGGCACAGCTTTACAATCTGGCAATGTCAAGTAGAGTAACCATTCTGAATAGATTTTTAGTGCTGGACATAAATTCACAATCTTCACAGTTATGGTTCCATTTATAAGTTAAAATAAATAATCAATTGATATTCACATCTTATTCCTCTAATAGTCCTAGTATTGCCTTTAAAAATTATTGCGCATCATGCTGAAGATTTTGAGACAACACTACTGATCCAGTACAGTCATCTGTAAGCTTTCTTATTCTACTAGCAGAATGTATAATACTTCTGTCACTTCTTAATTCTTCAAGTAAATTACATAGGGCCTGATTACGATGTTGGGCAGACTCACGTCTGCCTGACATTGCCGTGGTCTCGAGACGAACCAACCTCCGGTCTGTGGTCCTAACACCGCCATTACAATGGTGCTAATATTTACTCCCATTTCTCAATGGGAGCTTGTGCTGCGGCCGTAAACAGGCCATAGCACAAGCTCCTATGGAGAAATGTGAGATTCTTTTAATCCCTGCAACCTGTATTAAAAAACTACTACATGATGAAACTAGGACTTCCCAAGGAAGTATTGGAACTGTAAACATTTGGGAAGTCTTACAATACAAAGAGTTATTCAAAATATGCGCAAAACATCAGATACGCATGATGGTGATATACTAAAGGACATGAGAGTCCTCACAAAAGAGGGAAAGACGGTATCAGAATCGGGTCTCATCAGAAATGTGTTTCCAAGTAATTATTGCAGCTGCAGAAGTAATGTATAGTTATGATAAGGAAGACAAGTCTACTGTTTGTCTTGAGGAGTGTAGTAAATTTAGTGAAGAATGATTGCAATTGGAAAAAGAAAAGATCATTGAAATTAGAGCAAATGATAAAATGGAACATCAAGGAGTACAGTGCTACTAACAGAAAAATATCTGCAAAAATTGTTGTGTAATCTTACGTCATAATTTAAATGTTGAAGACGGGCTAGTGAATGCTCAATGGGTTATGAAATGTATTAATTATGCAAACAGATGACATGGAAAACGTAGCCATAACATTTGATGATGTTAGTGAAGTTCAGCAGATTGGTATATGTGTTGCACGATGCCTACTCTTGAAAGACTGGTCTAGACAGCAAAATCAGTTCCCAGTGACTTTAGAGTATGAAGTAACTATTCACAAATCGCAAGGTTTAAGTGTAGATTCAGCTCTTGTTAATATTGGTAGTAGTGTCTTCAAAGGAGAAATGTCATATGTAGCTTTGGCTTGAATTAGAATATCATCTGGTTTATTTCTGATTGACTTTGATGAGAAGAAAGTAAGTGTTGATGTGGACTGTGTAAGGACGCATAATAGGTTAAGACTAGCGGTCAATATGCTCCTCATTTAGGCCAGTTTCCTGTGTTTGAAAAACCAATAATGTGTCCAAACCAGAAAATATCAAAGTGGTCTTTCAGAGCTGAACACAAAGGTGAACACAAAGAAAACCAACAAGGACCTAAGAATAGAAAACTACAACACAATAAGGAAATAGGACACTTCAATAAAAAATCTGGAGTGAACTGTTATGCAAATGTAGTGCTAAATGGACTTAACCAGTTGCCTCATTTTACAAATTCTATTAAAGAAAAGGTATAATGTCTTCACAACTATGGGAACGATATCTCTGCTTTCAATTCTGACCGCCTAATAACTATGTGGGGGTCAGAATTGAAAACCGTCCGGTTATTCCAGCTGGATTCAGATGGACTCAAGGAGCCCTTCGGCCAGTCAGAGGCCCCAACGTAATACCTGAGGACGGCGTTTCCGCCATTGGCACTATGATGTCAGTTTTTGACAGACTTTCTTTATCGGGCTTTCTGACATGGAAAGCCTGTCAGAAAGTGACTTTGGGGGCCCCTAGCATGACCCCCACTCCTCCCCAGCCTCTGTTTTTGGGCCGAGGGGGCACCTATGGTGCCTGCCTGTTAATCACTGCACCCTGTGGCAGGCACCTCAAGGCTTTTACTGACATTATTTCTGTATGTATAATGTTGGAGTATTTCATGTAGACACATTCTTTCTAGACTACAAGGACTGATTCGGTCCTTGTAGTCGGGTGGAGAACTGAGGGACGCCAGTTCCAAACTAAGCCCCATTTGAAGATTTACTCGTACGGCTTACTTATTTGAAGATTGACTCTAAGGTTGATTGTGCAACTCTACCATCCTGAAGATGGTCTCGGGGATCTTCAAGACCGCTAGAGAGACCGAAACGTCGACGCTCTTGCACCTTTTTGTTTGGATTTATGTTCTTTGAGGCATAATGGAAGCAATATGAAGAGATCTGTTTAATTTTGATATATGGTGATTTTCGTCCATATGTACAAAGAGCAAAAGCTGTTGTGTTACTACTGTGAAATTGATGGATACAAGCAGTAGTACTTTGGTTGCCGTACATGTTTAATTTAATATTTTCTCTAAAATTGAATTAAAGTAAACATTTGTACAACAGTGTTTTATGAGAAATTCCCTGATTGTGATAAATTGTGTTCACACATGTGACATGCTTTGAAATAAGAAATAATATTTAAATGATTCCTCTAGGGACATTTGCATTCTGTTATTGATCATTTCCAGTCCCAAAGGGATTATTGGGTTGCCCTCTCTGTAAGAAAGCATTTGCAAACTAAAAATGTACATTTTCTTTGTAAGAGTATTTTCTGCTGAAACCTCCTCCCACATCTCATTCATCTCAGTTTTCTCTGACTTTGTTATATAAGAGGTGAAGTACCAAGCAAAAGAAATTGAATTATCTGCAACAAACTGTAGATCCATATTTGCATTCCACATATTAAAAATCACAGGATTGTAGTTGTTGATGTATTTTAAAGTTTCTGTTCTTCAGAGGTTGTATGTGTTCTTTGATGATTTCCGAGTGAGAGTGTGTCTGACTGTAGATGAAAAGCTGTTAACTCTTCCTTCTGAGACCACAGGTTGTGGAAATCCAAATTGACATCTTGTATAAAATGTTCCTATCGATGTATATTTTCTACCACCATTTTTTCCACACCTATGATTTTGGAATCGTAGAACTTATTGTCTTAACATTGTGTCATCACTCTCCTTTGGAATGATGCAAGTGACATATTACTCTATACAAGACAACACAGACTCATCAGTATCTTTTCCAAACTTTGAGACATCTTTTACCGATAATAGCATGTGAATATGTGTAGTACCTCTAGCTTGATATTCTTTGCGCCAAAAGAAACCAGTCACTTCCCTGAGTTGCTGATTACTCTTGTTGCAGATAAAAGTCATCATGGATTGAAATCTGTGGTTACAATAACTGCAGTCATTTGCAGGGTCCCATGAGCAGACTCCTCCTGGTGTCTTTCGATTGATGTCCTTTATATTTGAATTGGCCTCTGGCATGAATTGAAACAGGTCGTCCCATGCATACTCAGCACAACTGAGTATCATAAACCACATAGGTGCTCCTAAATTTATCACCATGCATTTTAGTTCACCATGATGAAGATACCAATATTCATTGGTCCCACCTCGACATACCATAAGATTAATCAACCTGTTTTCCAGCTGTTCATCTTTTCAGATTCTCTTTCAGATATATTTTGCAGATGTATTCCTGTTTTCAAAATGTGGTTTACAGAACAGGACAATGTAGACAAATCACTCTCAAATAATAGATGAAACACATAAGGGATCCATCGATGAAATCTAGGGTCCTCTAAATAAAGTCTAGTACATCTGTACTCTGCCGCAGGTATTTGTACAGGCCGATCATCATAACTACCACCTACTCCAGTAGGAAAGATATGAGGGAAGCAATGAGCTTCTAACCTTTTTTTGCCACACACTTAAGGGAGTTCCTATTGCTTCTTTTAGTTGATTTATCATCACCAACAATGGACCATATTCTCAAGGAAGTGGCGGAGAGAGGTGTTAGCCTTCTTGGCTTAACGCCTCACTCCACCACTTAGGAAATGCGAGGCTGCACTCTATTCTCAAAGATATGGTGCAGCCTCAAGTTTCCCCCTGCTCTGGCGCTAAGTTTCACAACTTAGCACCAACGCAGGACCAGTTGCACCAGAGTGCAAGGGTATCTGCAAGCATGGAGGTTTGTTTATGTACAGGAAGCTGTACATACTCTATACGTCGGTCTGCCCGCCTACCTGCCTAATTAACTTCAGGTACAGAATGTCACAGCCAGACTATTACTTAACCTCCCCAAGCGGAAAAACATCAGGTGCGAGGGTGAAGTTTAAGGCCCTTGTGATGGTTCACTCTCCTTTATAAGGCGAATGCCCAGCCTACATTCAATCCAGATTGGGTTCCAACTCTCCTTCCAGGCAGCTTCGTTCTTCTAAGAAGCTACTGGCAAATGTTCCAAGGGCCCTCAAACAGAGGTCCGGTGGTAACTCCCTGTCTCGTCTGGGGGCTTTGGCCTAGAATCAACTTCCGGTGGAGCTTCAAGCTGTCCGTGTTTTGAGTATATTTAAGAAGAAGCTGAACACATTTCTCTTTAGATAAGTTCTCCTGAGCTGTTCAGTCTAACTCCCAGGCACTTGCCGGGACACTCCTCGTAGTAGCTGAGCACGTTATAAGTGCCAATACATAACATAAAATAACATACTTGCCTGCATGGTAAACTTGAAAGTATCAGTTGTTTATCAGATATTTAAATGGGTTTTTCAGTTCCTATCTGAGGTTGTGATTCCATATGAATGTAAATCTTTTCCTAAATCACTGCCTCTCTTTATGTGACATGTGTTTGTTTGAATGTGTCTGTAACAGCCAGCATTGATTGCCTCCTGTGTGTACTAGTGAATATTGGGTTATTTAAGTGTGTGAGAAACTGCCATTATTACCAGAAGACACATATCAGTTGTGCCTGTCTGTGTGAGTGAATCTTTGTGTGCTTCTCTAACTACCTCATTAGGTCTTTCAGTGTCTGTCTGGTTTTCTACTTAGGTATCTCAGATTTAAGTCTGAGTGTAGGCTGAATATAAAATTAGGCACACATGTTTATATGAGTGCACATAACTCACTGAAACATACAAGTGCATCTTTTACTTTTTAAGCAAATAGCTCCCTGCGCTATGGCCTAGCTACAGCCTACCTTAGTGTTCACTTATATGTGGTACAAGAACAGTTTACATTTTGTTTAGCACTTTTAAGTGATATGACAACCCTACCAATAAACCCCCATGCAGAGATCAATTCAGATGTATAATTCATCTACAGCTATATTGCATAATTTCCACTTTCAAATCTGAGTGTTGTATTAATATTTTATAATGGAATAAATAAAACTACAACTCCCAGAATTCAAATAAAAACATTAGTTATAAGCAGCACATCACATACACACATATAAAATTGCAGTAAAGCAATCCATGTTCAACATTGACCTCCACGGAAACACATTCTAAACTAATTTGACAGACCCCTGATCTGCACCTAAGACAAACAATGTGTTTCTTTTTTAAATAATATTATATATTTCAAAATCTTTATTACATATGACATAATTATATACCTTATTAATAATTTTTTTAACTTTCAAAAAAATTTAATTAACATACCAGAAGATTGTGTTTGTTGGTAAAATCACTTTTTGTCTCTTATCGGGAAGATGCAATATTCTCAGTCTTTGTAAAAGCTTAGCACAAGAATGGCTCGCCACTCTCATATAAGGCAACCATAAATTGCATCCTTCTGATCTTTGGATTGCCTGATACTGCAAACATCAGCAAATAAAAACATTGCTTTCATATTTCAGTCTTGTAACTGCATTTCTGAATGGTAACTGTCTATTAACCCTTTCACTTCTGTTTTGAGGTAGTACAAAATGCATGCCTTTGTGTCAATAATTGCAACATAATCGCAATGATTGTGATTAATTTGCTAAAATAACCGGAGTCAGAAAATCTACTTCCCTTAATACTTTAATATTTCTATCACTATGATACACTTTCTTGGAACATACTAACTAGAGAATCTTACTGATGTTTTACAACATCACTGATGTCCCTGACCATGTTATGAGTGATTTAATATGTGAGGTCATAAGCAGTGCATGTGGGGGCATGAGTTATAGTTAGCTTAGGAAACTATAACTGTTGAATTTCTCTGGTTTTGTACGAGTAAAACGTCAGCCTAACTATAACGTCCCTATAACCTTTCTATCATTTGATATGGAACATTACATCTGCACGGTGCATCACTTATCGTGTTATTTGTCATCTATTTATTCAAAAAGTACATTAATCATTTTATTTCAAGGTATTTTTGGTTTTTGGTTTTTGCGATGATGTTGTGATCACCGAGGATACACCAAGAATACCACATGTTTTTGACAAAGTGTGATAGACATATTTTACATAAAGTTTCAGTCTAGTTTTTTAGTAAGATATTAATTTAACTTTTCTCTTTGTATTAATTTTCTGATAAAATCTACATCTAAAATTCATTTTCCTTTTTCGCGGCGACACCAGAGGTCACGATGACATCAGTAGTCGCAAATGCCATGTGTTTTTGACAAAGTGTAAAACACATGCGTAGACATATTTGACATAAAGTTGAGTTTAGCTGTTTAGTAATGTATTAATTTAACTTTACCCTTTGTATTAATTTGTCAAAAGAACTACATAAAAAATAAAATCCTTGTTCCCGGCAACACTGGAAGTTGTGATGATGTCCGCAGCCGTGAATACCGCGTGCTTTTGGCAGAGTGTTTAACACATATATAGAAATGTTTTACCTTAAGTTTGAGTCTGGCTCTTTAGTAAGATATTGATTTAATGTTTCCCTTTGCATTCATTTTCTGAAAAATCTACATCTAAAATGCATTTTCCTTGTTGGCAGTGACACCGGAAGTCTAACAGACATCGGTAGTCACAAATACCACATGTTTCTGACGAAGTATAAAGCACATATTTAGACATGTTTTACATAAAGTTTGGCTTTACCTGCTTAGTAACATATTGGTTAAAGTTTGTTTTCTCTATACATTTTTCAAAGAAGAGCAGTTCCCAGAAATATATTTTTGTTTTTGCGCCGATGCCCAAAGTCGCAACGAACCTAGTACTCGCGAATAGCACGAGACTACCAAATAAAGAAATGTCATTGGTTTAAAGTTTTCTTTATGAAAGGAAGTACATACCCATTTTTCCCTTGTTGAACTTTCCATGTTCTGGTTAGTTTATTATAGGAGCTGTTCCTTGATTTTCAAGATTGTTTTTTTTTTTTGCTGTTTTGTTTATTTAAAAAATAGTGGCATCTGAAGAACTAGAGGAAGACCTACAACTAGTTGAAGTTGTTGAACAGCAGAAGGACTCAGCTGCACATGAACAGTCGTCTGATGTAGAACCACTAATGAAGAAATAAAGCATAGCTTGGGATTTTTTCACTATTCCGTCTGGTGAATCGAAGACCACAGCTACATATGTGAGGTTCAGCATATGTGAGAAGACATTTTCTTGAAGCACAGCATACAAATATTCATGTGGGTCAACAAGCATGTCAACCACAATTTTTAGACAATGCTCACAAATATTTTTTTTTTTGCCATTTGATTTTAGAAAAAATACAAAAAAGCACAAAAATTAAGAAAATAAATACGTTTCAAAAATAGAAAAAAAGGTATTTTAGTGGTGTGTGAATGTTAGAATGAGTCAAGAGTGGTGCATGGGTGATTCTATGAGTGCATCGGTAGTGCCTGGGTAATTGTATGACTGCAAGGGTTGTACCTGGATGATTGCATGAATGTATAGGAACTGCCCGGGTAATTAGATGAATTCATGGGTAGTATCTTAGTGATTGGATGAGTGCTTGGGTAGTGCCTCGGTGATTGAATGGGTGCATGGGTAGTACCTGGGAGATTGCATGAGTGTATGGGTTGTGCCTGGGCAATTATATGACTGCATGGTTAGTACCCTCTTGATTGGATGAGTGTAAGGATAGTGCCTGAGTGTTTGCATGCATGTATGGGTAGTACCTAGGTGATTAGATGAGTGCATGGTTAATGCCTGGGTGATTGGATGAGTGCATGGGTATTGCCAGGGTGAATGAATGAGCACCTGACTAGAGCCTTGGGGATTGGATGTGTGTCTGGGCAGTACCTGAGTAATTGTATGACTGCATGGGCAGTGCCTCCTTGATTGAATGAGTGTATAGGTAGTGCCTTGGCGATAGCATGATTCTATGGGTAGTGCCTGGGGGATTTCATCAGTAGTGCCTGGGTGATTGCATGAGTGCATGGGTAGAGCTTGGGTGATTGGATGACTTAATGGATAGTGACTGGGTGGTGGTATGCATGCATGGGTAGTACCTGGGTACATGTATGATGGTATGGGTAGTACCTGGTTGATTGGATGAGTGCCTGGGTAGTGCCTTGGCGATTGGATGAGTGTATGGATAGTGCCAGGATAATTGGATGAGTGCATGGGTAGCACTTTGGTGATTATATGACTGCATTGAGTGAGTGGATAAGTGCATGAGTAGTGTCTGGGTGAATGGATGAGTGCATACGTAGTACCTGGGTAATTGGATCCCTGCATGAGTAGTGCCTGCATGATTGGATTAGTGCCTGGGTAGTGCCTAGGTAATTGCATATGTGCATAGGTAGTATGTGGGTGATTGGTTTAGTGTATTGGTACTACCTGGGTGATTGCATGAGTGCAAGTATAGTTTCTGGATGATGGGATGAGTATATGAGCAGTGACTCAATGAATCCATCACTAGATTAATGATTTGACATACATAATATATCCCGATCTGAAACCACTGTGGAAAAATGTAAATAAAGAAAAATGTATTAGGATTTTATTTTCAACATCAGGCAACCAAACCAAGATACACTATTTTTTCCCCAAAACTTTATTACAATATAGTAAAATGTTTTACTGTTTTTTACTTTTTTCAGCTTCCATAGTTCTTCACTTTCAACAGTGCTCTGTATGAAGCATCATCATCAAACAGTGAGGAAAAAACAATCAATGGATTGTAAAAGAAACAACTGCACAAAGTACATCATTACAAATGTGTGATACTGTGCATTCTACTCACTACGAGTTTGATATTAGTGGCTTGCAGATAGGTTCCTAACTTAATGAAAGCTATTATATGTTAAAACTGTTTCTGATATTTTTATATTTGGTACAAAATGTCCAACAATTATGAAGCAGACATCTTTTTTTAATATCCTTTTGTAAAGATTATCCCTGTTAGGTCAAATGATGTCTAAAATGTTCTTGGTCCATGGAAGAAAAACATAACATACAGTAGTATGTATAACTTGCTGTAGCTATCTATCATGAATGCTAAACAATAAATTGAAGTATGGAGTATCACACTTGCAAAGCCCTCAAGATCAAGTTACCCCTCACCATTCTCAAAGTTTTCTATGAAACATAGCTTAGATGCTGAAAATATTCCAGTGTATTCGGTATTGCAAAAAGCCAGAGGAAAAGTAAGTGGCACCATTAACTTCAAAAATAGACAAACACAGGACCAGCGCCCAAACCAATGGGAATGGATAGCTATAACTCTTAACGCTGCTGCTGACACCGGTTGGGGACCACAACAACCAGCATCCTTTGCTCTCCAAGGAGGGAGGAGCACACTGCAAACCGCCAACTCTGCACTACATAAGCGCCTACGACTCCCGCAGCGCGGGCTGCAGCTGACACCGGTTGGGGATCACAACATCCAGCATCCTTTGCTCTCCCCAGGAGGAAGGAGCACACCGCAATCCGCCAACTCCGCACTACATAAGCGCCTACGACTCCTGCAGCGCGGGCTGCTGCTGACACCGGTTGGGGACCCCAACAACCAGCAACCTTTGCTCTCCCAGGAGGGAGGAGCACACCACAAACCGCCAACTCCACGCTAAATAAAGCGCCTACGACTCCCGCCATGCAGGACGCGCGCAGGCCGTGCCCGGGCCAAGCCCAGGCCAAGGGCGGGCCCATCCTTGCCCTTCATCGCCCAGAAGAGGCTGGGCCACCCCCCAACATCTGCAGCACAGGGACCCTGGCTGTGAACCATAAGGTACAGGTAGACATTTCTATTGCTTTCCTCCCAACAAATGTGCCACATATGGGTAGTATTCTATCTTGTACCTTTTTAGGTCCAGCTTCATTGTTATATTGCTTGTCTCCCAGTGTACCTACCATCTCTAATTGTGCTCCCTAATTGCGCCTTGTGGCGTTGTCCCTTCATGTTATCCACACTGAGTAAACACAAAGGAGCTGTGGGCGCTCTGGATGCGTTTATCGTCAAGGCTGAATCAATGCTTAGCCACAAGATCAAACTGACAGAGAGGCGATTATATTTAGAACCTCTAATCCTGCAGAGGTACTCTTCCATATGTGCTATGACCCCAGGTGATGCTCTCCCAACTTGCTTGTCTTCCACTGTGTGTGGCCAGCTTCGGCCCCCCCTGCAACTGACTTGGAAGGACCCACCATGGACACTCTAAATGGGCCCAGTATAGCCACAAGGTCGCAGACCCTCACACCCTATACCGAGGATTCCGAGGATGAGCTGAGAGAGCCATCAGAGAAGTGGAGGAGGGGGCGGGCACTTAAAAACCTAAACAACAGAAGGAGCCTCGACAAATTAATGCAGAGGTGCCTCAAACCTGCACCATCAGTACACAAACTGACGCTGCTCCACCTGTGCCCATATGTAGTGCTCTTGGGCATACTGCGCCGGATATTGCTGGGGGACCTGCTCTCGACATTGCTTTTGCACAATTAAAAGAACTGATTGACAACAGCTTTCTTTTACTCCTGGGTCATTTAGATCATTTGGACATTGCAATAAGTAAAATGATCAGCCTAAATTGGTCATCACAGACTGCTGCTGCTACAGGGAAGGGTACGGTTATAGAAGCATCTCATACATTAGCCACAGCCAACTTGGAAAAAGTGCTGGCTAGGGTAACAGCAATTGAGGATCTGTTAAGAAAAGTTCATGGAGTATGTGTTACCAACCCCCGTACAACCCCTCGGTACATGTCCTGGATGATGGTATTATGGCATCTTCTTCCCAGGCTAATCCCCCGCACACTTCAGATAAAGCTTCCTTAGGACCCAAGAGAACTATTGGCTCAAAAAATAACCACACTCTTGCCCATATCAAGTCCCTCTGCTTGCTCAGGACTAAAACCGGGTGTTCGGTGAGTTCAAAATGGCAAGAAGAGAAGGCTGGGTGGGAAGTAGGAAGAAAACACTCCCCGGTGATTGTATCGTTCTCACTTTTAGATCTCCGAGAATGGTACTTGAGATCCTATGCAGACTCGATAGTGATCATGTATCACAAAGAGGAATAAATGTATTGCCTCTAGGGTACTTTTACCCCCAAAGGAACCATCTTCACCAGCCTTTACAGCAGAGACCTATACCCCCCACTACTCACCACCAGTTTAGCTTACACTTACAAAATAGATTCGATATACTACCATCCCTGGAAGACATAGAATGACTTATTCTCACAACTAGTCATGCAGAACAAAGTGGAACCATAGGAAATAATCCACTGTTCACCACTCTAACGTTATCAACGCTGCCTGTGGTTATACTAAGCGAGTTACTGAGGGCGAACCTAGGTCTAGCCTAATGAACATACTTTTTTGGAACGTGGCAGGTTTAACTACTAAATTGTCTAATCCTGATTGGTTTAAATTCATTTATGATTTTGATATTTTATGCTTTCAGGAAACCTGGGTAGATGATACTCAACATATTAAAGGGTTCAAAATGTTTTTATCGGGGCTGTTTCCTCCTGTCATGGGAGGAAAAAGGGTGGCCTACGTACTTTCATATCTCACAGGCTGAATGCAAGAAGGGTGGCCCTTGTGAAATCTAATACCTATTATCAAGTTTTAAAAATGGATACTGATAAATCCCATTGCATTCTTCTCTTAACCTTTTACAATAATATTCCTGTCATGCAAATGAGGGAAGTCTTAAGGCAGCTACAGGAGGATTTGGATACTATCCATGGGATCACAACCGATGACCTTTGCATATTTGAGGAGGGGACTTCAACATGGGCCTTTGTACTCAAGTGGAAGGTGGACATTGTGGTTTATTACCTGATGATAAGATAGATATCTCTCCTTTTTCGCATTTCCCCCTCGGGGAAACGTTAAACCTGATTAAATATACCATGGACCTGAGTTTCGCCAATGACCTTTGCTCACCAGCCATACTATTTAGTAGTACCTTTAACGGTAGTGGGTCGTGCTCAATCATAGATTTTCTTTTAATATCAAATAGATACGCCGAGAGAACATATAATTTTAAAACCCGTACTGTCGCCTTCAGGGACCATTTTCCTATTAGCGTTACCGTAGATTTGCCAACCAAAGCGTTATCCATTAGACATATGGCCTCCGAGCCATCACAAGACATTGTCATTAATAGATCCAACGGATACACGATTAGATGGGCGGGAGTAGATGCCTTAGAATTAACTAAGTCACTTTTAACTTACTGTTAAACTGACTTCTCAGTTTGCCTTGACGAGATGGCCACGGATCCCAATATTTTTAATTCCTTCTGCAAAATCTCACTGGCCACTCAAAATGATTTAATAACAGAACCCAAAGGATCCTCTAATAGTAATCCAGGCTGGTTTGATTCTCAGTGTAGCAAATTGCATGCAGCCCTGAAATTTGCTCTACAAAAGCTGAGGAGAGATCAGGAAGCAATAAAAAGGGCCAGGGCGGCGTATAAAACATTTCTCAAAGAACGAAAAGAGGCCATTAGATCTGTACTGTGGCTTGCCCTTAACCAAGGGGGTACAAAAGGGGGTGGTGATGGACGGAGCATCAGAACCAATCAAACACTCACACCCAGTCAACAGATCTGGGTTTGATCCATCACCGTTCTTTAGCCCACTCTGCCACCCCAGTTCAGACATGGCCATATGCAAATCAGTCTGACCCTGTGCTTCATGGGAACAGTCCAGCCCGAACTGCCAAGCCATGCCTTCCCTGGACCGGAAACAAGCTTCCTAGGACCGGTTTCTGGCATTTCAGCCGTCTTCAGCCAGGCTTGCTTGAATCCAGTAGCAAAGTGAGCAAGGGACTCACGTCTGAGCATACCCTGCCAACTTATGGTGAACAAAGCGGTACAAAAGGGGGTGGTGATGGACGGAGCATCAGAACCAATCAAACACTCACACCCAGTCAACAGATCTGGGTTTGATCCATCACCGTTCTTTAGCCCACTCTGCCACCCCAGTTCAGACATGGCCATATGCAAATCAGTCTGACCCTGTGCCTCATGGGAACAGTCCAGCCCGAACTGCCAAGCCATGCCTTCCCTGGACCGGAAACAAGCTTCCTAGGACCGGTTTCTGGCATTTCAGCCGTCTTCAGCCAGACTTGCTTCAATCCAGTAGCAAAGTGAGCAAGGGACTCACGTCTGAGCATACCCTGCCAACTTATGGCGAACAAAGCGGTACAAAAGGGGGTGGTGATGGACGGAGCATCAGAACCAATCAAACACTCACACCCAGTCAACAGATCTGGGTTTGATCCATCACCGTTCTTTAGCCCACTCTGCCACCCCAGTTCAGACATGGCCATATGCAAATCAGTCTGACACTGTGCCGCATGGGAACAGTCCAGCCCGAACTGCCAAGCCATGCCTTCCCTGGACCAGAAACAAGCTTCCTAGGACCGGTTTCTGGCATTTCAGCCGTCTTCAGCCAGGCTTGCTTGAATCCAGGAGCAAAGTGAGAAAGGGACTCACGTCTGAGCATACCCTGCCAACTTATGGCGAACAAAGCGGTACAAAAGGGGGTGGTGATGGACGGAGCATCAGAACCAATCAAACACTCACACCCAGTCAACAGATCTGGGTTTGATCCATCACCGTTCTTTAGCCCACTCTGCCACCCCAGTTCAGACATGGCCATATGCGAATCAGTCTGACCCTGTGCCTCATGGGAACAGTCCAGCCCGAACTGCCAAGCCATGCCTTCCCTGGACCGGAAACAAGCTTCCTAGGACCGGTTTCTGGCATTTCAGCCGTCTTCAGCCAGGCTTGCTTGAATCCAGTAGCAAAGTGAGCAAGGGACTCACGTCTGAGCATACCCTGCCAACTTATGGCGAACAAAGCGGTACAAAAGGGGGTGGTGATGGACGGAGCATCAGAACCAATCAAACACTCACACCCAGTCAACAGATCTGGGTTTGATCCATCACCGTTCTTTAGCCCACTCTGCCACCCCAGTTCAGACATGGCCATATGCAAATCAGTCTGACCCTGTGCCTCATGGGAACAGTCCAGCCCGAACTGCCAAGCCATGCCTTCCCTGGACCGGAAACAAGCTTCCTAGGACCGGTTTCTGGCATTTCAGCCGTCTTCAGCCAGGCTTGCTTGAATCCAGTAGCAAAGTGAGCAAGGGACTCACGTCTGAGCATACCCTGCCAACTTATGGCGAACAAAGCGGTACAAAAGGGGGTGGTGATGGACGGAGCATCAGAACCAATCAAACACTCACACCCAGTCAACAGATCTGGGTTTGATCCATCACCGTTCTTTAGCCCACTCTGCCACCCCAGTTCAGACATGGCCATATGCAAATCAGTCTGACCCTGTGCCTCATGGGAACAGTCCAGCCCGAACTGCCAAGCCATGCCTTCCCTGGACCGGAAACAAGCTTCCTAGGACCGGTTTCTGGCATTTCAGCCGTCTTCAGCCAGGCTTGCTTGAATCCAGTAGCAAAGTGAGCAAGGGACTCACGTCTGAGCATACCCTGCCAACTTATGGCGAACAAAGCGGTACAAAAGGGGGTGGTGATGGACGGAGCATCAGAACCAATCAAACACTCACACCCAGTCAACAGATCTGGGTTTGATCCATCACCGTTCTTTAGCTCACTCTGCCACACCAGTTCAGACATGGCCATATGCAAATCAGTCTGACCCTGTGCCTCATGGGAACAGTCCAGCCCGAACTGCCAAGCCATGCCTTCCCTGGACCGGAAACAAGCTTCCTAGGACTGGTTTCTGGCATTTCAGCCGTCTTCAGCCAGGCTTGCTTGAATCCAGTAGCAAAGTGAGCAAGGGACTCACGTCTGAGCATACCCTGCCAACTTATGGTGAACAAAGCGGTACAAAAGGGGGTGGTGATGGACGAAGCATCAGAACCAATCAAACACTCACACCCAGTCAACAGATCTGGGTTTGATCCATCACCGTTCTTTAGCCCACTCTGCCACCCCAGTTCAGACATGGCCATATGCAAATCAGTCTGACCCTGTGCCTCATGGGAACAGTCCAGCCCGAACTGCCAAGCCATGCCTTCCCTGGACCGGAAACAAGCTTCCTAGGACCGGTTTCTGGCATTTCAGCCGTCTTCAGCCAGGCTTGCTTGAATCCAGTAGCAAAGTGAGCAAGGGACTCACGTCTGAGCATACCCTGCCAACTTATGGCGAACAAAGCGGTACAAAAGGGGGTGGTGATGGACGGAGCATCAGAACCAATCAAACACTCACACCCAGTCAATAGAATTGGGTTTGATCCATCACCGTTCTTTAGCCCACTCTGCCACCCCAGTTCAGACATGGCCATATGCAAATCAGTCTGACCCTGTGCCTCATGGGAACAGTCCAGCCCGAACTGCCAAGCCATGCCTTCCCTGGACCGGAAACAAGCTTCCTAGGACCGGTTTCTGGCATTTCAGCCGTCTTCAGCCAGGCTTGCTTGAATCCAGTAGCAAAGTGAGCAAGGGACTCACGTCTGAGCATACCCTGCCAACTTATGGTGAACAAAGCGGTACAAAAGGGGGTGGTGATAGACGGAGCATCAGAACCAATCAAACACTCACACCCAGTCAACAGATCTGGGTTTGATCCATCACCGTTCTTTAGCCCACTCTGCCACCCCAGTTCAGACATGGCCATATGCAAATCAGTCTGACCCTGTGCCTCATGGGAACAGTCCAGCCCGAACTGCCAAGCCATGCCTTCCCTGGACCGGAAACAAGCTTCCTAGGACCGGTTTCTGGCATTTCAGCCGTCTTCAGTCAGGCTTGCTTGAATCCAGTAGCAAAGTGAGCAAGGGACTCACGTCTGAGCATACCCTGCCAACTTATGGCGAACAAAGCGGTACAAAAGGGGGTGGTGATGGACGGAGCATCAGAACCAATCAAACACTCACACCCAGTCAATAGATCTGGGTTTGATCCATCACCGTTCTTTAGTCTACTCTGCCACCCCAGTTCAGACATGGCCATATGCAAATCAGTCTGACCCTGTGCCTCATGGGAACAGTCCAGCCCGAACTGCCAAGCCATGCCTTCCCTGGACCGGAAACAAGCTTCCTAGGACCGGTTTCTGGCATTTCAGCCGTCTTCAGCCAGGCTTGCTTGAATCCAGTAGCAAAGTGAGCAAGGGACTCACGTCTGAGCATACCCTGCCAACTTATGGCGAACAAAGCGGTACAAAAGGGGGTGGTGATGGACGGAGCATCAGAACCAATCAAACACTCACACCCAGTCAACAGATCTGGGTTTGATCCATCACCGTTCTTTAGCCCACTCTGCCACCCCAGTTCAGACATTGCCATATGCAAATCAGTCTGACCCTGTGCCTTATGGGAACAGTCCAGCCCGAACTGCCAAGCCATGCCTTCCCTGGACCGCAAACAAGCTTCCTAGGACCGGTTTCTGGCATTTCAGCCGTCTTCAGCCAGCCTTGCTTGAATCCAGTAGCAAAGTGAGCAAGGGACTCACGTCTGAGCATACCCTGCCAACTTATGGCGAACAAAGCGGTACAAAAGGGGGTGGTGATGGACGGAGCATCAGAACCAATCAAACACTCACACCCAGTCAACAGATCTGGGTTTGATCCATCACCGTTCTTTAGCCCACTCTGCCACCCCAGTTCAGACATGGCCATATGCAAATCAGTCTGACCCTGTGCCTCATGGGAACAGTCCAGCCCGAACTGCCAAGCCATGCCTTCCCTGGACCGGAAACAAGCTTCCTAGGACCGGTTTCTGGCATTTCAGCCGTCTTCAGCCAGGCTTGCTTGAATCCAGTAGCAAAGTGAGCAAGGGACTCACGTCTGAGCATACCCTGCCAACTTATGGCGAACAAAGCGGTACAAAAGGGGGTGGTGATGGACGGAGCATCAGAACCAATCAAACACTCACACCCAGTCAACAGATCTGGGTTTGATCCATCACCGTTCTTTAGCCCACTCTGCCACCCCAGTTCAGACATTGCCATATGCAAATCAGTCTGACCCTGTGCCTTATGGGAACAGTCCAGCCCGAACTGCCAAGCCATGCCTTCCCTGGACCGCAAACAAGCTTCCTAGGACCGGTTTCTGGCATTTCAGCCGTCTTCAGCCAGCCTTGCTTGAATCCAGTAGCAAAGTGAGCAAGGGACTCACGTCTGAGCATACCCTGCCAACTTATGGCGAACAAAGCGGTACAAAAGGGGGTGGTGATGGACGGAGCATCAGAACCAATCAAACACTCACACCCAGTCAACAGATCTGGGTTTGATCCATCACCGTTCTTTAGCCCACTCTGCCACCCCAGTTCAGACATGGCCATATGCAAATCAGTCTGACCCTGTGCCTCATGGGAACAGTCCAGCCCGAACTGCCAAGCCATGCCTTCCCTGGACCGGAAACAAGCTTCCTAGGACCGGTTTCTGGCATTTCAGCCGTCTTCAGCCAGGCTTGCTTGAATCCAGTAGCAAAGTGAGCAAGGGACTCATGTCTGAGCATACCCTGCCAACTTATGGCGAACAAAGCGGTACAAAGGGGGTGTACCGCAAACCCAGATCTGTTGACTGGGTGTGAGTGTTTGATTGGGTCTGATGCTCCGTCCATCACCACCCCCTTTTGTACCGCTTTGTTCGCCATAAGTTGGCAGGGTATGCTCAGACGTGAGTCCCTTGCTCACTTTGCCACTGGATTCAAGCAAGCCTGGCTGAAGACGGCTGAAATGCCAGAAACCGGTCCTAGGAAGCTTGTTTCTGGTCCAGGGAAGGCATGGCTTGGCGGTTCGGGCTGGACTGTTCCCATGAGGCACAGGGTCAGACTGATTTGCATATGGCCATGTCTGAACTGGGGTGGCAGAGTGGGCTAAAGAAGGGTGATGGATCAAACCCAGATCTGTTGACTGGGTGTGAGTGTTTGATTGGTTCTGATGCTCCGTTCCTCACCACCCCCTTTTGTACCGCTTTGTTCGCCATAAGTTGGCAGGGTATGCTCAGACGTGAGTCCCTTGCTCACTTTGCTACTGGATTCAAGCAAGCCTGGCTGAAGACGGCTGAAATGCCAGAAACCGGTCCTAGGAAGCTTGTTTTCGGTCCAGGGAAGGCATGGCTTTGCGTTTCGTGCTGGACTGTTCCCATGAGGCACAGGGTCAGACTGATTTGCATATGGCCATGTCTGAACTGGGGTGGCAGAGTGGGCTAAAGAACGGTGATGGATCAAACCTAGATCTGTTGACTGGGTGTGAGTGTTTGATTGGTTCTGATGCTCCATCCATCACCACCCCCTTTTGCCCTTAACCAGGCATCCACCACAAAGGACATGAAAGGCTTTTGGAAGGCTGTGAATGCCCCGTTCTTGGCCCCTAAAAACTCAACAAGCTTTGAAAACAGGGTCAAGAAGGATCAATGGGTGACCCACTTTTCCAGCTTATGCTGGAACAATGCAAATTCCAACATTAGCGGGGATCCCAGATCAGGCCCTGCAAGCTACCTCCCAATCTGCATCGATTTTAACATGGATGAGGTGATTCTGGCCATCAACACAAGTATAGGTGGAAAAGCTCTGGGACCAGAGAGCATAACAGTAGATTTATATAAATCCTGCCCCATGCTCTGGGGCCCACTGCTAACTTTGGTCTTAAGGGCCTGCTGTACACAAGGTTTCACTCCGACTTGGACGGAGTCCATTCTTGCCCCTATTTTTAAGAAAGGTGACCGCAACGACCCGGCCTGCTACAGACCCATATCGCTACTGGACTCCCTTGTGCAAGAGGTCAGCACGTTGTTTTAAAAAGACTGCAGTCGTGGGCTTTGGACACAGGTGTCATCTCACATCTTCAGTACGGATTCTGTCAAGGTTTAGGTACTGTGGAATAGAGTTTGAACCTGAGCCTCGGCATTTGACTGTGTCAATCACCAGAAGCTGTGGCACATCTTAGAGGACATGGGGGAGGAAACACAACTAATTAATTTTTTAAAACAGTCTTACCTAGACGCCCGGGCCAGGTTCCACTAGGGTAGAACTTGTGAAATTAGTTGCAGCTTCCCTGCCAGGAATGGGGTAAGGCAGGGGCGTGTCTTAGCCCCACTTCTCTTTACCCTCTACATAAATAGTTTGGGCAACACTTTATCAAGGGAATGCCAAGATCTACCTAGCTTAGGCAAAATGACAATTGGTGCACTATGATGTGCCGACAACGGGGTCTTGTTAGCCCGCACTCCGATAGACTTGCAGAAAATTGTGTTGAGCTTTGCATCCTATATGTCAAGCCTAGACCTTAATGTTAATATTACCAAAACCTTCATCCTGAAATGTAGTAAGCCCAGCGTCAAGTGTTGTGACATTTTTATAAACAACAAAAAACTTAAATTTGCTAACCACTTCTCATACTTGGGAATTGTCTTCGATAGAAGGGGTTCATGGGCAAAAGCCATCAATTGTAGGAAATTGCTTTTTGCCACAGCCATAGGTGCTTTGAACATCTTTGCCAGGAAGTTAGGAAAGTGTCCTATTAACGACCTGTTGATAATATACAAAGCCAAATGTAGTTCAGTTGCTCCTTTTGGAGCTGGTATTTGGGGTTATGCAAATGTAGAGTCCCTCCAGCAAGTTGAGAACAGGTTCCTAAGATATCTTCTAGCTGTCCCGAATAGCACGGCAACGTGTATTTGTCACGCCGAACTGGAACTGTCATACATGTCCGACCTAATTAAAATCCAGCCTATTTTATTATGGCACAAATTTTGGACAGGCATTACCACTGGTCTCAACCGGGACATGATAAAAGACTGTTTGTACTTGCAGCGGGCACAATGTATCCCTTGGCTCACATATGTTACAAATTTGATGCATGACCTATATTGTTCTGGGTACTTTGTTAACCCCGATAGCCCGTCTCTCATACAAGGAAGGAATTAAAGGGATTATGTATCAAACACTTGGAGATGATTAGATTTTCCTCTAATATTATGGAAACATCAGTCAGAGCTAATCAAATGCTCTTGGCTCAAACGGGGATACAACCATATTTACTGTACACCACAAGAAATTATGACAGGATGTTATTGATGTTCCTACGCCTAGGCAATTTCCACAATTTGGTTACATTCCCTCAGATGAATGATTGGTCATGCTCTCTTTGCCCATACCCCTGCAATGAAATATCTGCACAGTCAACAATCCATATTAAATTATTCTGCAAGTTTTATATTTTAGTCAGGAAAAGATGGATTCTGCCTCATCTGAAAATGCAAGGACTGAGACAATGTTGACCTGCTTTCATTAAGCTACAATTCCTAGATGATAAAATGTTTACCAACTACATTGTAAAATATCTGAAAGGGGTGGTTAGAACTAGGAAAACTATAGAAGGTCCTTCCTTTGATTAAATGATTATGTTTTTTATTTATGTAATGGCTGTGCACTAAAATTAGTTTACCATTTTTCTCTTTGTAATTTTTAACAGATGCCATTTTTAACATATACTTATATTTTTAACAGATGTTATTTTTTTAATATATACTTGTCAAATTTCAATTATATAAATTGACATTTTCTCGTTATTGTAATGTATTGTGCTGTTATGATTTGACATTTTCAAATCGAATAAAACGTATCTTGACTTGAACTCTTAACGCCCGACAAGGGAGTGACTTACTGACCGAGATAAATGTGCCCATAATGACTGCCTAAAGCTTCTATCTTGGAACCTTGCTGGGGCAAAAAGTGACATACAGGTTAGTGTCCCACCAATAAATTGGAACAATTATGAAGTCATTGCATTGCAAGAGACTCGGCTGACTGAGCCGCAGGAAGTGGCTAACTACACACTTCATTATGTAAATGCAATAAGAACACATCGTTACGGGAGAGCAAAGACGGCCTGGCCATGTACATTTTGACTGCAATGGCCATTCTTTCAGAACAATTTTGCAATACAACTTCTGATACACAAGTAATTAAATTGGATCAAGTATCAAAATATGATACAACAACAATAATATTAATAAATGTTTATTTTCACCCGAATGTAAGGAAAAAACTATCACAGCGTAGAAAAAATTTTTAACAGGTTATTTTAACTCTAATGTCATTTACACCCCTGAGGAAGATGAGCTAATTGCTGCACAAAATGTGTTCTGGTCTGTACCTTTACAAAAACCCTCAAGAGTAAGACAAAGGGATTTAATTGGGCCCAAACATTTTTGGGCCTTGGAACATCTAGGACTGAGAATACTAAACGGAAGAACCGAAGATGACACATCTCCACAATGGATTTATCAAGGTACAAATACACAGTCTATAATAGACTATACAATCCTAACTTTACCATTATGGAATCAAGTGAGTAAATATATTATCAAATACATTACTCGAAGTGATCACTCTTATCAGCACCTTGAAATAAGAATAAATTAAGTAAAGCACCGAGCTGCACTCAGAGAGCATAAATAACGCATGTGTGACTGAGTCGGCATGGGCGGTTTACCTAAGTAAAACATTTAATAGAATCACAGGCTTTGCTAATAATAGTAGTCATATCAACACAGAATCAAATCCATCAGAAACCATCAGAAAACCAAGTATAATCCTGGATCGCCAAATAACTCTGGATAGCCAAAGCTATATAGTAGAAAAGGTATCTAAAACAATAAAATCAGGTTGAAGGGATGGAGCCCCGAGGCCAAATGGGATACCTCAGGCCATCATTTCAAGTGACCCTGACTACTGGGCAATCCCTTTGTCAGGGCTATATACTGAGCGTTTTCTCCGTCCGACTCGTACCCGGTTGTAAAACTTTACAAACATGGAAGTACGATTCGCACGGAAACAACATTTCCGTACGAATCGTAAAAAACACCGACCGACGAAAAGATACATACGAATGTGATCCGGGAATGCTCCGACGTGACGTAGGGACGCTTTCAGGCAGCGTTTCACGACCCTGGAAGTACGATTCAAACCGACAGCAGTCCGGACGGCAATATTTTCACGGCACCCAAAAAGTGCCGGAAAAGTGAAGTACGCCGCTAAACGACCAGATTAGGGGGCCCGGTACGTGCCGTACCCCCCCCAGCCCCCGTGAGTACGCGCCGAACCCCCCGTGTATGTACACCCGTGTACGTTCGAGTCGTACCCCCACCCGTGTATGTACACCCGTGTACGTGTCATACCCCCGTGTATGTACACCCGTGTACGTGTCGTACCCCCCGTGTATGTACACCTGTGTACGTTCGAGTCGTACCCCCACCCGTGTATGTACACCCGTGTACGTGTCGTACCCCCCAGCTACGCGCTGGGGGTACGCACCGTACATACACGGGTGGGGGTACGACTCGAACGTACACGGGTGTACATACACGGGGGGTACGACACGTACACGGGTGTACATACACGGGGGGGTACGACTCGAACGTACACGGGTGTACATACACGGGTAGGGGTACGACTCAAACGTACACGGGTGTACATACACGGGGGGTACGACACGTACACGGGTGTACATACACGGGGGGTACGACTCGAACGTACACGGGTGTACATACACAGGGGGTTTGGCACGTACTCACGGGGGCTGGGGGGGGTTCGGCACATATGCGGGCACATGTCTCCATGGTTGCTATAGGAGTTCGGTCCGTACGGAGCATTTTCAATACGGTTGTGACATCGGACGCACGGGATGGATCGTACTTACGCGCTCGGTCTTCACTTTTCACATTTGTACGTAAAATCGTCCGGGGATGTGTCGGACACTTTTCCCGACCCGAGGACGTGTGGGGAAATTTTCCGAATGTGATTCGTATGGTCTTTTTCCCATCCGAATCGTACTTGGCAGTTTGTACGCTACTTGTACGATTCGTACGGTAAAAAGACCGGATACGAGTCGTACGGGGAATTTTTTTCCAGGATCGTAATTGGCACCTTGATGTTGTCTTTCACAGCATTGAATGTGTCTTCATAACAGTCAAATTCTCCAATTAGTTGACTTTCAGTTCGCCATGGCTTGAACAACTGCAACAGGGCTAAATATAAAAAATCTGTTTTGTCTGCAGTTTGTCAATTTAGCTTTTGATAATTGATTACATTTCCTTTGTTATGTCTGATCCAACATCCTTCACATTCATCAATAGCAAATTTTCCTTCTTCTATGTTTCCACTGACATTATTTCTGTATGTATAATGTTGAAGTATTTCATACAGATACATCCTTTTTAGATGAGAAATCCTTTTTGGATAGTACGTTTCCAGCATGTTACTCTTCAGAATATCTGTAGTGTGTGGTTCAAAAGCCAGAAGTTATTGGATTTTAGGAAAATAATTCAGTATTCTGTCATTACTATTAGTAGACCCTAAACTCACCCATAGAACTCCTCTAGATTTAGAAAGAAAACTAGATGAGCTTAACCGGTATGCACATTAATAAGAGACGATTTCTAATTGCTTATATGATCATCCTTGTAGATGAAAAATGTCAAATATGTATTTTATAGCTAATCTTGTATTTGATTTGTGTGAGACTTATTATATTTATTGTACCAGTGGTAATGTGATATTAGTGTTATTTATACTTGTATTGTTGCATAGGCACAAGTCACTTTAGCATGGTTTGATTAGAGGGAGCTGTAAAGTTTTACTGTTAGAAGAAAATGAGTATATGTCATGTGTCTTTTAATTGTTTTTAGCGTGAGATGTACCACTATAAGTAAAACAAATCCATGTAGCATTTGTCCTACAGGATAAGATTGTGATATAATTTTAAATGTTTTATGGAGGTACACTTTGATGGTTACAATAAATGAATAAAGTTTCTATCTATCTAAGAGCCAATCTTTCTGTGATAAAGCATTTTCAAACTAAAAGGAAACAATTTCTTTGTAAGAGTAATTTCTGCTGAAATCTCGTCCCACATCTCCTTCATTTTGGTTTTCTCTGACTTTGTTAAATAAGAGGTGATGTACAGAGCAACAGCGATTGAATTATCTACATCAAACTGTAGATCTATGTTTGCATTCCACATCTTTAAAATGACAGGATTGTAGTGATTGATGTATTTTGAAGCTTCTGAGGATATATGTGTTCTTTGGTGATTTCCTTGTGAACGTGTGTGTGACTGCAGACAAAAAGGTGTTAGCTCTTCTTTCTAAGATGACAGGTTGTGGAAATCCACACCGACATCTTATATAAAGTTTTCCATTTGATGTATATTTTCTACAACAGTATTTTCCTCACCTATAATTTTTGAATCGTAGAACTTGTCTTAACATTTCGTCAACACTCTCTTTTGCATGTCACATACTTATATATGAAAGACAACAGACTCACCAGGTTCTGTTGCAAACTTTGAGGCATCCTTTACCCATAATAGCATGTGAATATATGTGGAGCACATCTGGCTTGGTATTCTTTGCACCAAAATTATTCAGTCACTTTACCAAGAGGTGGATTACTCCTGTTGCAGATAAAAGATATCATGGCTTAAAATCTGTGGTTAAAATATCTGCAAACGTTTGCAGGGTCCAATGAGCAGAGTTTTCCTGGTGTCTTTAGATCGATGTCTTTTATATTTGAATTTGCTTCTCGCATGGATTGAAGCAGGTCATCCCTCAACTGAGTGTCATAAACCATAGAGGTGCTCCTAAATTTCTCACCATGCATTTTAGTTCACCATGACGACGATACCAATATTAATTGGTCCCACCTCGACATACCATGAGATTAGTCAAGTTGCATTCCAGCTGTTCATCTTTTCTGTGAATTTTCTCAACAAATTCTCTAGCAGATAGATTTTGCATATTTATTCCTGTTAAAAATGTGATTTATGGTATAAGACAATATAGACAAATCACTCTCAAATAATAGATAAAACATATATGGGATACAATGAAGAAATCTAGGGTCCTCTGAATAAAGCCTTGAACATCTGTACTCGGCCGCAGGTATTTGTACAGACCGATAATCATACCTACCACTTACTCCAGTAGGAAAGAGGGAAAAAGTGAGCTTCTAAACCTTTTTCCAAAACACTTAAGGGAGTTCCTTTTGCTTCTTTTAGTTGATATAGATCAATAGCTTCTTCAATAGTTTCTTTAGAAGGTAGGGAATGGATTCTGTAATGTTCATAGAATTTATTGTCCTCCAGGTGTGGGATATCCTGAAGAATTTCTGCATTTTTATAATATATGTTATTGTGTAGCAGATATGAAGTTGCCTTATTAGCTTTACTAACATCCACTAACTCTTGCCATACCTTTTTACTCTTTGTAGGGGCAGCATTTATTAGAATTAGAAGTCCCTCTTCCAAATTTCTCTGTACCCCTATAGTTTCAATCTGTTCCTTAAAATCTAACGGCAAGAATACAACTCTACCTTTGATACCTTTCTGGAGCTCATTTGGAAGTAGTTTCCCTGTCCCTCACTCCATACGAATTATGGTCAGTTGCATGGACTGTATTAATATGGATTCCTAAACTCTGGAACTGGTACTATTTCTAAGTTCTTGTCTACTGCTCTAGCAGGCATTCTTTTATGCTCTAACTTATTATAGCAGTACTTACATATAACGTGTCAGGTGGACAAGTCAAATCGTTCTTCCACAAATAAGTAAACCGCAAATTCACACCGCTTATCATTATTCTCTTTTTCACTTTTAATGTACATATCAACATTACAGGTTTGACTTCTGTAATGAGTGCATTGACAACATACACAAATACAGTTTGGTTGCTCTGAACAAACTGTAATAAAGTTTGTTATCTCTTTTTCAAAATTAAAATACTATTACCTCTGTTCTGTTTCACAACTCCTGTTGTTACCAACTACACATTTTCCCTACATTTTCCCTACACTCCTGTTCCAGTCCAAAGAAACAAAATTGCACATCATCCCAAACCTTTATACTTCTACTACACTACCATGCAAAAGAGCTCTAGTCATATCTCCTAAACAGGAGTTTTTACATAGTAAAGCCTTCTATCAAATGTTCTCATTTTTGAGTTGTGCACCCCTATTATTCTGAAATGATGAAAGTTGTTTTGACACACTATTTTTGACAGACAAGCTATTGACTGTCTTTTTAAATTAGTATGAATTATTTTACTTTGCACGGATCTAATCCCTGCAAACTGTTTATTTTCTGTTTTAAACTTCTACATGTGAACAAATGACGGACATTTCTCAATATATCAATTGATTGTTGTTGAATGCTGCAAACACTACTACAATTCTATTTGTACACAGGGGTCTGTCTACATCATCCTTGCACCTCTTCAGCAATCTCTTCCTCAACATTTCGAGGTACCATTACTGCTTTTGGAATTGGAGTTCCATTTTTCATCTCGTCCAGATTGATCAACAGCTTGCACTACTGTGTTGTCTTGCACCTAGTCTTCTTCATTAAAGAAATGCTCAGTACTGTATGTATCCATACACCACTAAAATCTCATAGACAACACTATGTTGTCCGGTGTCTTTATGCTGTTTAAAACCAAGATAAATAGTTTCCTCTTCAGAGCAAACTCCTTATCAACTACACCTTCAACATATTCCTTTTGGCTGACTGCTTGTGTTCTTCTTTCATGCTTCTTCATAGATACTAACAAGTTGCAAATTACTCAAGTACAGAACATTCCACCTCTGATTTCCTTGAACTGCCTCTGCCTTCTGCTTAAAATCTCTCCTCTTTACAAGATCTTCTTACTTTTTATATCAGAGACCTTTTGTGCTTTGATACTTCTTGTTATAGTTTTGGTTTTCTTTACTTATTTTTGCGGTTTTTCAAGTTATTTACGAAAACAATTTTAAGAAATGTCTTAGTCCTCTTACCGGCCGCCTTTTCTCTATGGCCATCTTTTCTGCATTTTGTCCCTTTTGCTTCTCAGTTCTAAGGAGACACTCAAATTGTTGCTGCTTCTTTCTTCTCTGAGTTTTTGTTGGCATGGTAATCCTCTATAGCTAACTAGATATTGATGGCTGAAAACAAAAATGGAGAACTACATTCATCACGTAATTACATAGTATCACATTACATATTTTGACCATTTAAAAATTCAGTTCACATGAGCATATATAGTTCAGGCAATCTTCAGACTACATGTGATACTTTAAATGTGTAGCACCCCCCCTATTAACTACCCACTGCCTACCTTGGTGCTCAGGTATATGTAAGGGAGAGTGAGAGGGTACTCATTCAGCTGTTTGTTTACATACACTCACTCACCCTCTCACTCACCAGTATACCTAGTTACACTCATCAAAGCATACCCTGTTGCTTGACTACAGCTTACCTCAGGGGACAGACATATTTGGTAGAAGAGTAGGATAAGGCTTGAGAAGAGTTTGCATATTAGACTTGAACATATCATTTTTTTCGCAGATATCTGAATGACTAAGTTCCTATCAGAGGCTAACATTCTATGAGTATGAAACTTTGTTGGTAAATTACTACCTCTGTTTTTGACCACTATGTGTCACTAAATGTTTCTGTAAGGGGCTGCATAAATTGCCACCTAGGTGTGTTAGTGAGTATTGGATTATTTATGTGTGTATGCAACTGACTGTTTTAACACAAGATACATATTGGTTGTGCCTCTGTATGTGAGTAAATATGTAGGTGCTTCTGTCAATATTTCAGTCAATGCTTTAGTGCCTATCTGCTTTTCTACTGAGGTGTCCAGATTTAAGTGTGAGTGGCACGGTGGATATATAATTGAGCAAATGGGTTTATATCAGCGCATATAGCTCGCTGAATCTTCAGAGTACAGATACCTTTTAATCAAATACCAGCCTGCCCTATGGCCTGACTATAGCCTTTATCAGTGGTGAGGTATATATGGCACAATGTATGCCTTGTCTAGAAGTTTTAAATGTAAAGATTAACCTAGCAGTAAAACTGCATGCCCAGTCTCAAGTGTAGCAGGCCTGAGACATGATGCAAGGGCTACTTCTTTGCATGTCAGACTTGAAAGTTTTTTAACAGATATCTGAAGGAGTGTCTCAGTCCTTATCTGGGGCTGTCATTAAATGTCTATGTAAGTTTGTTTGTAAATGGCTACCTCTCTTTGTGACATCCACGGTTCTATAATGTGTCTGTAAAAGACTGCATAGATTGCCTCCTCTGTGTGTAAGTGAATTTTGGGTTTTTGTAGTGTGTTTTTCATAAATGGGATACTGTCCTAAAAGAGGAGAATGAACACTTCTTAATCGATTGTACTCTTTAACGCAACTTGCATAGGCACTTACTTTGCCGTCATCAAATGCAACCAAATACAAACCGGACAATATTCTAACTCAAGATAAGGCTAAATATGACATTCCTTCCTTAACTAATGCTGAACACCTTAAGATTTATGAATACTTCCAGCATATGCCAGAGAAACTGGAATCTGTGTCTGTCACACATGTCTTTCACAAGCAAAAAACTTACAATGGCCCTTCCAATCTGCTTTACACAATCAATCTGATCAAATTAAATTAAATTTAAAGACAAATCAATAATTTTACCCATAGCAAAATGAACTAATCCTTACTCAACATTTACATTTTAGCGCAAAATTACTCGACAGTAGGCCTGGGCTAAAATTCCGTTCCGCTCGCGAAAATTGCGATAATTTGACATTTTCGCGTTCCGCGGAGAGCGTGAAAATGTCAAAATTTCCGCAATCCGCATTTTACCGGAAATTTTTTGCTTGCTCGCGCTGTAAAATAATACATTCTCGCATGCGCGCAATCGCCTTACCTGAATCCCAGCGCTCGCTGACAAGTTTTCCCGATCCGGTCGCGTTCTCCACGAGATGTTGGATTGTTGGTAGCCATTTGCGCTGTCTCGCGACAGTTTGCGCCCGCAGTAACGTCATTCGTCGCGCGAGCACGTCTTTCATCTCGCGATCATGCACTGCGAGACAAGTGAAAACAAGATGGCCGCGCCCGCGAGCAACCGCATGGGTAAGTTGGCGAGCCGCGACCACGCAGGCAATACCGCGAACGGGCGGGAAAAAAACTTCCGCATCTTCGCGATATTTCCGCGTGTTTGCGGAGATTTTTAACATTTTCGCGATAGTTTGCAAAAGTGAATTTCGCAAATTCCGCCCACCCCTAGTCATACCAACACATACATACAAGTGTCTGTTCCTATAACATCTTTATTCCATTGTTCCAATCTTACACTGATATTATCAAGGCTCACCTGAAGTTTCCGCAGGAACGATATGCAAGAAGTTAAAGTTCCGTCCCTTACTACTGAGTATGCCCAACGTGGTCAAAGCAAGACCAGTATACAATGTGAACAAGGACAAACCAGGAAATGAAAACTGAAGAGGATCCCTCGGTGTGACCAGTGCAGTAGGGAGTCGCCAATGGAAGAAGTGTGGGTCCCTGAAATAAATAGTGAGACCTTGTAATGGCAAGAGTGTAGTACAGTGTATACATGATGTAAGTAACTATCTTTACTACCTGTTTTAATCCCCTCTTCCACTATAATCCATAAGCTTTCCCTTAGGAGCCAGAATAGTTCTATAGTCAAAAGAGGACATACAAAGATAAAGATAAGCTAGGGTATATGTTTCTCTATTCAATTAGGAATGCATGATAACTTTCTTACCCTTAATGTAGGATAAGGAAAAGAAAAATATAGCCCAAAAATAAATCTATCGTGCATTAATGAAAACAACATATGTATATATTCAAATGTGTGTAAAATCAAAAAATTTAAAACATATGCAGGCTAATATGTTGTCTCCTTGACTTCAGGTAACTAACCACTGACTGCAAGCATCGCACAGTCTTCTCATGGAGTAAAAAGAATACAGATGCCCTCATGAACAACCAAAGGGGAACTTCAGTCAGATAAGTAGTTTTTATTTTACCTTCCGAAATATCAAGACACATAGCAGCGCAAGCGCGTTACCACAATTGTAGAGTCTTGTGAGTCTTTAAATGTGTTTGTCTTCTTTTGATTCTTTTTCACAGGATTTGCTGATTCAGAGAAGCAAGACCACCATAAGCAGCTCCAGCGAAAATGGTTTTCCCAACACCTGAAATGTTTCACGGGATGAAGGGTGCTGAAGCCGCAGCCCGCCGCGCAGGCCTTGCAGCGCCCGCAACTAAGAACGACCTCTGGACGGCGAGACGAACTGGAAGTGGTGATTCGACCCGGACGGAAAGGGAGACGCACATGGACTAGAACGCAAAGTGCTCCTTCCGCGTTCGTGGGTCGTTTTGTCTCTGCGTTGCTCCGCCCCCACTGCAACTTGCTGCAGGCGCGGAACAACCCCGACAGATATGATATCAGAAACATAGCAAATCATACGACTCAAATGTTCTGTGTCAGTGATCATATTTTCATGTGCAGACCTTAACAAAATGGAAGGAAGTGGCACAGATAATTTCTTATAGAATAGGTAACATAAAAATAGGTCTGTATCATCAGTAGAGAGTCATAGCGCCTACCTCACAAAAGGAATCCCACATCATCTAAACCAATAAACAGACACATGGCAGTACAGCAGTTTCTGATCACAGGGTCATTCCAACCCAATGTTGCTTCATCTAGTAGAATGTCACAAACAAATGTCAGTGATATGCCACAAGCACTTTGGCCTACAATGAGGAGCCACACCAACAGCTACATACAGTTCATACACAATCAGGATTTAGCCAATGTGAAGACAGAATAGCATGATACGGGGGTTAAGTCAATTGAGTAAAAGTGAAGGCTTCATTTAGAGACTAATGTCGTTTTCCAATAAGTGGGGTGGTTCAACAGAAATTGTCTCAACACATACATGATTAATGGAGAATTATGGGAGGTGATTTAGATTTTGTGTGGTTCAGCATGCAGTGTTTCTGCAAGCAATGCTTTGTTAAATTGTTTTCTAAAGTGAATATTGTGTTTCATGTTTATGCATTGTAACCAATCAGATAACAGCTTGGCTGATGGTGTGTTTGCAAATTCTTTTATAGATACCCCTGACGAAGGGAAATATCCCGAAATGCATTGGGTGAATTTTTAATAAAGTCGTGACATGCGGAAACAAAGCCTGTTCATGAACCTTTTTTTAATTCAACATGGGAATGAGTACAATAAATTGATGATAAATGAAAAATGATTCAGAAAACAAATGGATGATCTGGAGAATAAGAAGAAATATAAAAATATATTTATTTGATTCATTGGCAACGGAAAAAAGGCTGTGCAGCTGGAGTGGGGTCGTAAAAAGGTCCCCCCGTGTGTCTGTTACCACCAGATATAGCCACAATGTATTGAAAGGAATTTGTGGCCAGAAAATGCAATACTGACAAAAGTTTCACAATTGGTGGGATAAGTGATTTGAGAAAGGAGGTCAAGCTCCAGCTGATTTTTTGTATTTTTTAGTTACAACCAGACTTTATTAGGTTTTCAAGAAATCTTTGACATACATAGATATTATCCACGTCAGGTCTAGTACATATTACGCAATACATTTGCTCTCTGGTGTGCTTAGCTCAGCATCCCTTGTAACAAAATAGTCCCCCTTCACCCTTGAGTTGCGCTTAAGTTGGTTTAGTTTAGTCCCTGGGTGTCAGTGGGTTTTCGTAAGTCAGGCTTTTAGTTTCAATATGATGTGGTGACTATTTACTCTGATCTTGATGTTCATCTCTCCCTCTCTCCTGTTCTAGCGCTGCTGGCTGCGGGGAGCCCGTCCCACTAGTACCTTGTCTATCTACCGTTAGTTCTCCTACAATGTTTTCCCACGCCCTGGTCCTGTCTATTTAACCTATCCCTTGACTGGCTTCCCTAAGCCATAGTCTACCTTCTGTTCCCTCCCACTTTTCGAGTTCCTTTTTCCAGGTATCAACCCGTGGTCCTCATAGTGCCTTCTAATTCCAGGCTATCTCGCTCTTAGCCAGAACATAGGCTAGATCCTGAAACTTCCCAGTTGTCTTGTTTTTGGCTGTGTCTGGGAACCATCCTGGCAGGAAGTGCTCTGGGGTGTGTGGGAGCTCTTTGTTAATAAGGTCACCTACCACTTGTCTTATCTCCTCCCAAAATATTTGCAGTGTGGGGCAGCTCCAGAACATATGAATTATGTTTGCTTCCCTCTCTCCACATCTTGGGCATACTGCTGTATCTGTCCCAAAATATCTCCTAATGCGGGATGGGGTGAGGAATGCTCTATGCAAATTTATTATTTAAATCACATGTTTCTAGATGCTTTTGGGGTTCGCTCTAGGATCTTTTCCCAATCCTCCACCGGGATCGACTTCCCCAGGTCTTCTTCCCACTGTAATCGAAAGCGCTCTAGCGGCTTTTGCATGTCCTGCCTCATTGCCTTGTAGAGGCAAGAGACTGGCTTGATCCTCCCCACTGATAACCTACATCGTGCTAGCACCCGCGGCTCTGTGCCACCCATGCTACAGTGTTTTCTAATCCTTCTAGTGAGGGCCCCATCTTTCAGGAACTGGCATCCCGGTAAGTCATATGCCGATTTCAATTCTCCAAAGGGGGGCAGTGAAGAATCCTGGTATAAGTCCCCCATCACTTTCAGTCCTGCCTCTTCCCAGTCCTCCAACCATGTCCAGTGTTCTCCCTGTGGCAGACAGCGCAGCATTGTTATGAGCAAGTCCGGGGAGTAGGGGCTCTTTGCACCCACCCGTCGCAGGTATTTAGTCCAGCAGAGTACCACCACCCTGGTTTCTGCTGTGTCTCCTGACACTTTCCTACGTACCCATAGCAGGATCTGCGCCAGGGTTTTGGCATCTGGCGCAGCTGGGTTTTGTTCCCTATCTAGGTTCCACTCCACTGCCAGCCATTGGATCTGCCAATACAGCTGGGCGGCTATATAATATCCCATGAAGTCGGGGACCGCTAGGCCACCTTCCACAGAGGAGCGCTGTAAAGAGGTCAATGCTATCCTTCTGCATCCTGCTCCCCAAAAAAAGGACGTTATTATGAAGCCAAGGTCTTTGAATGTTGCTCTCAGGATCCACACCGGGAGAGTGCTGAAATAATACAGTAGCTGCAGGAGTGCTACCATCCTCAAGACTGCTACCCGTCCAGCTACCGATAGTGACAGCGTTCCCCAGAATTCCATCGCAGTCCACACTGATCTCTTTGCTCTGCCCGCATTACCATCTAGCAGCTCAGCTGAGCTGTGGTATATATTGACTCCTAGATACGGCAGGCACCCATTTCAGGTTCCCTAAATCAGATGGTGGAGGGGCATTGGGCCCCGTAATGTATAGGCTAGATTTCCGCCAGTTGACCTTGAGGCTGGATATGTTGCCGAACTGGGCCGCATGTCCCACGCCCCTCTCATTTCACTGCTGTGTTACTGAGAAATAGTAAGAGGTTCTCTGCATATAGGGCTATAGAGTGTTTCACCGCACCTGTCCTTAGGCCATTATAGTCCCGCCAGCTCCTCGCCCTGCATGCCAGTGGCTCCATGGCCAGGACAAACATGATTGGGGAGAGGGGGCATCCCTGCCTCGTCCCCTCTCTACCCTCTGCCTGGGTGAAATGGTCTTCCCGGTACACACCCAGGCCGTGGGGGAATGTAAACAATAGCCGTACCTAGTCTGGACTTCAATGATTTAGGGCCACTCAAGGCTATCAAAAGCCTTCTCGATGTCCACTGCAAACACTGCCGCCTCTTGTCTGTCGTATTTGTTGGAGTCCATGACAGCCAGGAGCCGCCTGATATTTATGGCCATGTTCCTCCCCGGAATAAACCCCTCTTGGTCTGCGTGGACCAATTCTGACATGTGGGGGAGAAGGCGCATTGCTAGGATCTTGCTTAGGATTTTGTAATCCATGTTCAGCATGGATAAAGATCTGCAGGCTGTATAATCGTGCAGCTCTTTCCCAGGCTTAGGCACCGGGACCATGAGAGCCTCACTAGCACTCTCCGGCAGTATACCCACTCCTTGGGCTTCCTGGTACATTGTGACCAGTTAGGGGGCCAGCTCCTCCACAGACGCAGCATAGAAATCAGCCAGTAGGCCATCCATGCCCGGGGTCTTATTCCTTGCCATACCCTTGTTGGTGGCTCGCACCTCCTGCTGTGCAATGTCCACCCCTAGCTCTTCGGCCTTCTCAGGGCTCAACCTCATCATCTGCAGACCTGTGAGGTACTCCCTTGCTTCCGCATACTCACCTTCTCGTGACCTTTGGTATAATTTTGCATAGTAGCAGGCGAAGACCTCATTAATCTTTGCCTGCGTGTATGCCTAACCCCTTCCTCATCCTCTATTTCCACCAGTGCGGGCTCCTGCTCACCGGGTTTGCCAGCCATGCCAGGAGCAATCCCAATTTATCTCACTCAGCGTGGGTGCGCTCTAGGTACTTCTTATAGTCAAAACATCTAAGCCTCTCTGTCTGTCTTGCCACATCCTCCTTGGCCTCCAAGACTACCTGCTGAAGCTCCGAATGTTCTGGCCATCTGAGTTCCAGTCCTCTAAGGGTCATTTCTGCCCCCTCTACTTCTCCCAGAAGGGTGCGCCTGACCCCTGTGGTGCGGGTCATGCATTGGCCTCTCAGGACCACTTGAAGGCATCCCACTCTACGTTCAGCGAGGAGGATGTCCCCGCATTGGTCGCAAGGTAGTGTGCAATTTCCACCCTAACCTCATCCCAGAAGACCTGGTCCTCCAGGGTGTCCGGAGAGGGCCAACTTGTGGGGATCGCAGATATAGGGTGCATCCATCTCAAGGATAGGATCAGTGGCTTGTGATCTGATATCGTGCGTGCAAGATATTCCACAGCAGTAATGTGGTGCTGCATATCTGCAGAAGTGCATCTAGTCACGCATGTGCCTCACGTTCCACTGAAAAATAGGAATAGTCCCTATCTCTGGGGGTGTAAGGTCCTCCAGGCATCTATCAGTGCCCAGCTCTGTCTCCAGGTAGTGAATGCATGCGAGGCTTGTGCTGGCTGGGAATTTCACAGTGGGGGGTGATATCTATCAAGGAGTGTGCTGTCTACACTATTAAAGTCACCCCCCATTAGGGTAGTTCCAGTCAAGTATTGCATCAGGCAGTGGTTTAGTCTGATGAAGATAGCTGATTGCTCTGCGATGGGGGCATGGATGCTGACTATACTTATCTCCCGGCCCCCTAGTCGCCCCTTTATAACTACGTAGCGACCCTCCGGATCTACCAGTGAGCTCATCAATTGGACTGGGACCCCGTTTGGATCCATATTAGTACCCCCATGCCTATACCGAATTTGCAGTGTAGAAGAGCTGGCCCCTCCACCGTCTCTGCAAAGCCTGTCTCTCTTTCTGCATTAGGTGCATCTCTTGCAGTAGTGGTATTTGGGCTCCCTGCCTTCTAATGTATGAGAGGACTTTGTGGCGTTTCGTCATTGTGTGCATACCTCTAATGTTCCAAGTCATGCATTTGTATTTCTGTAAGTTAGCCATTGGGTAATGTCACTATTCTTGGCCCTCCTCCCTCCTCATGTGTTGTCATCGACCTGCCCACCCCATTAGTTACCATACTGATCTTTGTATGCTGCAACTCAAGGAACCCCCCATATCAACATTAAACATTTCCCGCAACTCCCACTCCCCAAGACAAACAGGAAAACACCCCCATCCAAAATAAGGTTATAAGTCTGCAAGTGCCTGCTTGCAGTTCGAACAGTCAATTGTGAGGGGGGAAGGCTTCTCGTCCGCTGCTCTCCCAGTCTCTGCAGCCGTCGTTCAGTTCCGCAGTCCCAGGGGAACCCCCGCAGCACCCTCCCTCCATCAACCCCAGTCCTGCTTATAGTGGATCTCATCCCTCTCCATCTAAGCCTTGTCATCTGCCGTCTGCGGAGTTACGTCTGGGATTACCACGCTCTGCGCCTCGCAGTCGCTGGACCCCTGTTCCAGGCCAGAGTCCACTGCAGTCTCTCTGCCCTCAGGGGGTGCGTAGTTTCACTCCTTGTCACTCATCAATGCCACTACTTGCATCGTGTTTTGGCACTCTAGATGTGCCACTTCATGTGTGGGGGCTAGAGTCTCCCTCAGGGCCGGCCGGCCCTGAGAGCGGCTCTCTTTTCTTCTGCTTTCCAGATCTCGTGGTGGCTCCATCCCTTCGTACGTCTCCAGCCATGCTGCTGCCTCCTGCGAGGTCCTGAAGAACTCTATGCCCTTCTCTGTGGTCACTCGTAATGTGGCCGGGTACTGCATTACATTCTTGTAGTTCAGTTGTTGAAATCTCTGCTTCACTTCTCGGTTGGAGCCTCTCTGTCTTTGTACCTCCCTAGAAAGATCTGGCAAGATTCGCACCGTTGAGTTGTCCACCGCTATGTCTCCTTTAAGGCATGTCTGGGCAAGGATGTGGTCCTTGTACCTATAATGGATGAGTTTCCCTATCACCACTTGTGGCGGAGCTCCTGCTTTGGTTGGTTTCATGGGGACTCTCTAGGGCGAAGCTTGATAGGCCGTCCGGTGCTACCTCTTCCCGCAGCCATTTTTACAGATCATCTTCCATGATGCGGCCTTCTATTTTGTCCGGCTGACCTATGATTCTGAGGTTGCTCCTGCATGAACTACTTTCAGCGTCTTCGGCTAGTGGAGTCCAAGTTTGTGCACCTTTGTCTCGAGCGCTGCTAATTGCTGCTTCATTGCCACTTTGTCCGGTAAAGTCTCAGATAGCTGGCCCTTGTTCGTCGTCACACTTTCCACCAGCCAATTTGATCTTCCATAAGTAGGCCGAAGTCCAGACCCAATGAGTAATTTTTGGTTTCCAGTCGCTCACTGGAGGAGGTGATGGCCTGTAGTATGTCCTGTAATGTGGGGTCTCCAGGGTGAACTGCTTGCGATTGGGGCTTTTCCCTCTCTTCCATCGATTTTTCTCCTGGGGCCGCTTCTCTGTCCTTCTTATTGGGGATCTTCCCCATTGTGTCTTCACGATCTACAGTGCTTCTAGTGCAGTGTACGCTCATATGGTGCTTCTGTTAGTCCTTGTCACGCGCAAGGACTTCTCTTCTTGTGGGGGCCCTTTGGTCCGTTGCTTTCTCCCACTCGCACCTAGGCTAGTCACGGCTGTCTCTGCCCCAGTTTCCCACCACTGTTCGCTAGCCCCCCCGTTGTGCCCGTATTCTCAGTGCGGGCTTGAATCCACCCTCCACAGTGTCTGTTAGGGGCTTCGGATTACGTTGTGTTCTGGTCCTATGCGTCGCTATGCATCTCTCGGGTAGTTGCTTGCCCCACTGGGTACCGGGGGGTCCCGGGCCGCAATCCGGTGAATGCGTCCACTTTGCTTGCTTGGCCCCTACTCTCCGCCTGCTCATATGCACCTCAGGGCTCTGAATTCTTCCGGAGTGACTCCTTGGTCATCGCTCTTTGGAGGGTCTCCCCCCTGTGTGTTATGCTAGGTTCTGATGTAGGCAGTCCCTAGGCTCACACTCCGGCCTCGTCAGTGTTGTAGGGCTCTCTCTGCTGCTGCCCGCTGCCAGTCTCCTCCGTTGGTGCCCTGGTCGCGTCTCCAGGATCCCGGCAGATACATCCTCTCAGAGGGTCACCAGGCCCTCCCTGTTGCCAGGCTACCCAAGGCCCTCCGGGTGATGACAGAGAGCACCAGGCCTGCCCTCACTCTGTCGTGTCAGAGGGGAGGGGGGCCTCTCCTGCCTAAGTCCTGAGCTCCCGCCCCTTCCGATTGCGCTGGTGCCGCTGCTGTTCGCTCACCTCTTGGGGACTAACACAGTGTTCTCTGGGATCTGCCAGGCTGCCTACCTTACTCCGCTTGCTTTCACCGGCAGCTACCAGGCTCAGCTCCTGGGTTTGCCATGTGGGATCTCTGACAGGTCTGCATCTGACTTGACTCTGCTCCTCTAGTTTGGCATAGGAGGGTCTCTGGGCTCAATTCTGGGTCCAGCAGTGCGGCGGGGGGAAGACACCCTGTTTTCAGCTCTTCTGCAGCCAGGTCAGTGATGCTGGCTGGATTTTCTTAACAGCTCTGCTACCTCCTCACGGGCGGCACCATCTTGGCTCACCTCCCGGCCGCGGTCGGAGTTTGCCGTTCCGCCGTTTTCCTTCTTTGGGACAGGGTTTCACCGCCTCCCAAATGCACCTCCAACTCTGAATGACTACGGGGGTGCTCCACGGGGTCTTCTGTCCCATTCAGGGAGTCAGGATGATGTTCGATGGTGGCTGACAGATAGGAGCTCGCAAGCTGCGCTGCTCACACCATCGGTGCCGAACCACGCCCCCGTCAGGCTCCAACTAATGAGATAAATCCTGTTTTATTTGCCTATTCAAATGAAACCTCTTGATAGCATCACTTTCCTCCATGGTCTGTAAATGAGGAATACACTGGAGGCTGTCATCTCCTCCCTTTCCCAGGGTACCTATGTGGGGAGTGAAAACAATTGTGTACATTGGTCTCAGTGTCCAGAATAACATATATGAAGAGTAAGCCATCTACCCACCAGCTAAATGCCCTCCCGTTCTCTCCCTTACCTCTGACCCCTTTCTCCCCCACCCCTGTCATCCCTCCAACCAATATCATACTCCAATCACCGTCATCCCTCTCCCCCTCTGCTGTCATTTCCATTGCCAAACCTAATACCCAATCACCGTCTTCCAAACATCCTCTCCCCCAGTGTCCCCCACTTCCTGACATCCCCATTGCACACCACCTCTCCCAATCACTCACGTACTCCAACGACCTGTCCCATAACCCCTAATAATATTCTTAACCCCTATCCTCCCTCCCTCCCTGCCACCACAACCTGCATCCTTACCCCTCCTCCCTGGCTCCCTCTCTGTGCCCCCCATGCCACCATCACCATCTCTGAATCCTTCATCCCACCCACCTAATTAAACACCACCGTTAATCCCCGGCGCAACCCTTCTCCATACTCTTCACGCCCTTATAACATCTCTATCCTCTTCACCTGAGGTCTTTAATCTCCTGTACCTCCTCACGCCACCCCTCTCACCCAACAGCCTCAACACTCCTCATCCTTCCCCCACTGGCCCTTCATACCCTACACACAATACACCTCCCTCCACAGCAAACACAGAGCATTTCCTATTCCCTCCCACTCCCCAACATTTTTCCCCCTCACTCCAATAACCCAGACTCTAAATAACATTGAACGCGATCTCTCTAAGTTGACGATCAAACTCTCTCAACTTAGAGAAGATTTCAATTCCCTCACATCCAGTTTCCTACTCAACCGTGCAAATTCCCCTTTCCACAGCCAAAAATACCCCCCTAACTACAATCATCCTCGGAATACTACCCCTCTCCTCTCCCACATGCACAGGCCTCGCCGCACCTTGAACCATCTCTCCCCTTCCAACCTTTCTGACCTATGCAACTCGTACCAGCCAAGTTCAGCAATTAACAATCTCCCACCCCACTACTCTAACATCCCTGTTATCCTAGGGACCAACAGAATCCCTCATCTCCCGTTTCCCCCAGACCCCCTCCTCAACTCACCACTATCTACTCTTTCCCTCCCCAAAAACAACCCCAAACCCCTCATCTGCATGCTTGTGAACTGTCGATCTGCCATCCAACACACCATCAAAATGACTAAGCGAATCCATTGATATAGTATTCCTCACGGAAACCTGGCTCAATGACCACTCAACGAGCATGCTTGACCTACTCTCCCCCCCGGATACTCTATCCTCAGGAAAGACAGACCGACAGAAAAGGGGGTGGCTTAGCCATAATCTTCAAAAATGAACTACAGCTCTCCCTTGCTAACAACTCTGGCCACTCCACCGTCGAATACCTTGAAGCTGAATTAAAAATACAAGGGTCCCACCCAATTCGTCTGAATAATATCTACCACCCTCCTGGTGATCCTCATCCCTTCATTGATGAACTATCCGACCTTCTTACACAATCCTCAATGTCCAATTATAAAAAAATCTCTTCCTTGGAGACCTCAACCTTCACTTAAATGACTCCAACGATCCCACAACCACCCTCCTCACCAATCTTCTTGAGATCAATGACATCAAACAACTTTGACAGTCCCCTACCCACACCAAAGGAGCCATACTGGATGCTATTATTACCAACAAGGACTTGGCCTTCCTGACCAATATCATCCAAATTGACTGGTCTGACCACCACCTCATACTGTTCACCATTGCTACCACGTCTCCACCCTCTACTAAATCCATTAAACCTAGGAAATGGACCCCCTGGTGTTCTTGATTCCAAACTCCAACCTCAACTGCTCCTCACTCCTCTATCACAAAATGCAAATGATCATACTGAACATTTTAATAAAACCGTAACTGATGTCCTAGACCAAATTGCCCCTACTAAACTTAAAAATCAAAGGAAAATCCCTTCTAAATCTTGGTTTAACTTAGAGCTCAATAATGAAAGACGTTCACTAAGATTTATGGAAAGAACATGGAGACAGCATCCCTTTTCCTCAAATCTGACACTCCTTAGAGTAGCTAGATCTACATACAAGAAACACATTTTTAAGGAAAAGGCATCCCTCTTTCGTACACAACTCGATCGGGCCAAAAATAGACCCAGAGAACTGTTCAACATTATTTGTAACCAAACCACCTCCGCACCGCCTAACCTGATGGCTTCGACCGCTAGATGTGAAGAAATTGCCCACTTATTCTCGGATAAAATCGCCAAAATAGATCAATCCTTTCTTTCAACTCTGATCCCAACCAGCCCCTTCTTACACCTGACATCACCTCTAAACCTTACACCACTGTCCCCACACCCCCTGATCCCCCCTCACACCTGCAAACCTCTTCACCTCTCCTTACCTCCCTCATACACTCGTACTAATACACCCCCCTAAACTACTCTGCACTCCTACCCACAACTGCTCCTTGTTAGATTTGGGGGTCTCTAGTTGGCAGAGGTAGGTACCTTTGACAAATAGGGACCCTTGCGTCTAGTCAGGGTAAGGGGGTATACTCCTAAAATAACCCCTACTCACCCCCTTGGTTGCTTGGCACGAGCAGACAGGCTTATCTCAGAGGCAGTGTGTAAAGCATTTGTGAACACATACAGTAATCAAGTGAGAACACTACAGATGGACACCACACAAGTTTTATATCAAAAATAGGTATTCTTAATATAGATTTACACAAGACCATAAACGACAAAAATCCACAATACTGTACTTTAAAATGGTAGAATTAGCTTAGTTCTCTTAAGATGGTAAATGCGACACTCAGAGTTCAATGTACCTTAGGATGCGATATGCAGGGCAACAAAAGTGTTGCAAGGACGGTGATGTTTTGAAGATCAGGTGCAAAGAAACAAAGATGGCGCTTTCTTCTTGATGCGACACGCTTCCTGGTGATACGGCGGCGCCTGATGCGATGTCGATCCTCTTCTCCGGCGATGCGAGCTGTTTGCTCACGATGCGAGCCGCGACAGGCCCTGCGACACGCTGCCCAGTAATGCGGCAGCGTCTGATGCGACGTCGATACTCTCCCCTGGTGATGCGAGTTGTTTCCACAAAAATGCGAGCCGCAACAGGCACTGAGACCTCTTCCCGGTGATGCGGCGGCATCTGATGCAACGTTGATCCTCTTCTCCAGCGATGAGCCACGACAGGCCCTGCGACAACCTTCCCGGAGATGCGGTGGTACCTGATGCAACGCCGATCCTCTTCTCCGACGATGAGCCGTGACAGGCCCTGCGACACGCTTCCCAGAGATGCGGCGGCGTCTGATGCGATGTCGATCCTCTTCTCCGGCGATGCGAGGCACTTCGGTGGACCTGCGATGACTCAATGATTCTTCTGCAACGCGCTTCCCAGTGATACGGTGGCATCTGGTCTGATGCGACGTCGATCCTCCTCTCCGGGGATGCGAGGTGCTACGTGTTGTGAGGCGGCAGTTCGGAGACACGCTTCTTGTTCTTGAGCCGTGCTTCCAGCTCCTTGCGACACGCAAGTCCTCAAAAAGTCCAGCACAACTGCAGGCACTTCAAAAGAACTCTTGGGGAGCTGGTGGGTGAAGTCTGTTGGCCCTGGCCCTTCAGCAGGAGGCAAGCTCTTTTCCAAGCCCTTGGAGATCTTTACAAGTTGAATAAAGTGCACACAAAGTCCTTTCTCCTTTCTTTGGCAGTCAGGCAATCACTGCAGGCCAATCCCCCAAGCAGCACTTCAGCTTAGGGATAGTCTCTCCTCAGTTTCTTCTGGTTCCACTCCTCAGCAAAGGTTTCTTCTTGTTTCCCAAAGTGATCTAAAGTTCTAGGGTCTGGGTCCCCTTTCTATACACAGTTTCTCTTTGTTCTCTGAAGGCAGAGAGACCTTTGCCTAGTCCAAACCAGTTCTAGTCAGTCCTGGAGCACTTTGCTTTCATGACTCCTTCTTTCCTTTCACAGTGCAATAGTGAAAAACAAAAATGGCTGTAATTCCCTATTAGGACATGCCACACACATCAGGGCATGTCATACCTTATAATTACAATGCACCCTGCCCTTGGGCCAACCATAGGGGTGTCTGATAAGAAGAAAAGGGAAGGTTTAGGGACTGGCAAGTGGGTGCACTTGCCAAGTCAGAATGGCAGTACCAGACTGCACACAGGCTCTGCAATGGCAGGCCTTAGACACACTTTTATAGGCTGCTTCTGTGGGTGGCACAACCAGTGCTGCAAGCCTACCAGCAGCATTTGGATTATCAGCCTTTGGCACTCCTGGTGCACTGTACTAGGGTCTGACAGGTAAACCAAACCAGCCAATCACGGAATCACTAATTCATACATCAATTTACAATAGGGAGAGCATATGCACTTTAGCACTGATCAGCAGTGGCAAAGTGCCCAGAGTCATAAAACATCCAACAACAGGTAAGACAAAATACAGGAGGAAGGCAAAAAGTTCAGGGATGACCCTGCAAAAAGGGCCAAGTCCAAAACTCCTCTTGTACCTAACCACCCAAACTCACAACTAAAATACAATACCTCCTGGCATAATTTCCTCCCTGTTACAGAGCACGGAGTTCTCAACATCTTTGCTAAACTTAAACTATCCTCCCATACCAAAGACCCCCTCCCCTCAAACCTTATCCAGGACCGAAAACACATCCTTACCCCATCTTGGATCACAATCATCAACACTTACCTTGCCACAGGATGTGTCCATATCTCCCATCAACTTGGTCAAATCTCCCCATTATTAAAAACCATAATGCCGACCCCAAAGACCTAAACAATCTCCGCCCTATCTCTAACCTCCCCCTTCTTTCTAAAGCCCTCGAAAAATGTGTCCTGCTCCAATTAGACAAACACATCGAAAATTTTAACTTACTGGACCCCCTACAATCAGGCTTCAGGAAAGGCTGCAGCAACAAAACTGCCATGCTAAATATTGTTGATGACATCCATCAGTCCCTTCATAATTGGCGAGACGTGTCTACTTATCCTCCTTGATCTCTCTGCAGCGTTTGATATTGTCAACCCCTCTGCCCTACTTAATGTGCTCAGAGATTGCTTCGGCTTCAATGGTACTACCCACAAATGGTTTGTCTCCTATCTACAACATCGAACACAGTAAATCAAACTTCACGACTGTCTTTCTAACCCCACTCCAGTCTCCCTAGGAGTCCCCCAGGAATCTATTCTGTCTCCATCTCTCTTTAACCTCTTTATGGAACCCCTCACCCTTATTCTTAAACAAGCTGGAATAAACTACCACCTCTATGCTGATGATACCCAACTTTACTATAAGATTAAAACCCACGCTGACATCCTACACCTTAACAACACCCTCACTAAGATCCAATCCTGGTTCCAATTAAATCATCACAAACTTCACCCTAAAAAACTGAAATCATTCTCTTCTCCCCAAAACCTAACCCTCTACCCCATCCAAACCTGGATCTCCGACCCCAATGGCCTCAACTGCTCACTCTCCTTATCCAACATAGTCAAATCTCGTGGTATCTCAATCGACAATAACCTTAATCTCAATGTTCACTTCAAAAACTCGGCTAAAGAAGCCCTCTTCACTCTCCGCCATCTCAAGAAAATCAAGCCTTTTATTCCCTCAGAAGACTTTAAACTAGTAGTACAATCTCGGTCCTTTCACAAATTGATTACAGCAACACCATCCTCACTGGAATCCCTAAGGTCCACCTAGCTCCACTCAAATCTGTACTCAACCTTGCAGCCAGGCTCATCACCGACTGCAAATGTTTTGACCACATCTCCCCAGCCCTCAAAACTCTTAAATGGCTCCCCATCGAAGGCAGGTCTGCCTACAAAAATGATTGCATTACACACAAAGCCCTCCATCAAAATACACCGCCATACCTTGCCAATAAGCTCTGCATAGTGGGCAGCTCCCGACCTCTGAGAAGCACTAACGCTCTACTCCTTGTCTCACCCCTGCTAAAAAAGAAATCCACACAATCCCGCTCCTTCTCCGGAAATGCCCCAAACACCTGGAATGCCCTCCCCAAAGACCTGCGATGCAACCCTTCCTATTTTAGCTTAAAAAAGGACCTCAAATTGCACCTCCTCAATAAATATTGGGGGTCTTAACCTGAGCCCATTTTTCAATCTTACTTGTCACATATGTATATAGATCTTGCTCTACTATCTGTTTTACGTGATATGTATAATTACAAACTGTTTCTCTTTGTTAACATGTTAGAATTCCTTGCTGTTGAAATTTGTTATTTTTACCGTAACTATCTTACACTCATGTAAAGCGCTCTGATACCTCTGGTCCAGCCAGCGCTATATAAAACCCCTAAAATAAAAAAATACATAAATAAATAATCCAAAAGTAATGAGACAAATCATAACTGCTTCTTAAACATTACACATAATTCATTTAATCATTGTCTTCTGTTAAACATCCACCAATACTACCCATTGTGGCCTTCACATGTGTCTGTAACAGAAATCTGCACATCATCCATTCAACTGTGATGTACAGTGCCCCACGCACATTTAGACCTTATGCAGAGTAATGCACTACACAGATGATTGTTGTACTGGTAATTACATGGGAATGGAATATTTCAAAGGTAAATATGTTAGCCCTCATTTGTAGTGGTGGTGACACATTTAACATTCACCAATACAGTAGTTCAAACCGCTAAAATTGTGAATGTCTGACCTCGCATATAGGACATTTGGAACTACCGCCGCTAGTGGAAGTCGACCCGTGGTGGTTGGTTGCATCCACGGCAGACACAGACATAGGCTAACATTGGTGATTGTGATGGTCGTGGTCCAATGGTTGTGTGTGTGTGTGTTTATGCTGATGAATGCGTACATGGAGTACATGTGCCATACGGTTTTAGAATCAACTTACTTGCCTCCTGGCACTGCTGCTATCAACACTTCCTCCATTTTAGCTGCTGTAGGCCACCTCTGGGAGAAATCATGTCAGGCCAAGCAGAAGAGAGGGCCCCTGCCTTCTCTGCATAGGAGCTGGGGAAACTTGTAGAAGAGGTCCTTCCTCTGTATGGCCAGCTCTATGGCTTACCAGAGGACCAGGTAGCTAACGCACATACATATTTTACTGTGCTCAAATTCATCCTTTCCATACTCACAGGCTACAATGTGCTACTGAGTCTTAGAGTGAAAGCTTATTACTGTTGTACATATTTTTGATACCTACACAGGAAAATCAAGTCATGAATTGTGTATATACTGTATTTGTGTACTGTGCATTACCATTGTGATGGGTGATGTGTGTTAAGCCCTATGTTCTACTTGTGGTGCATTCACAAATCTATGTATCTACACGTTTCATGGCACTTGTGATTGATTTGCTAATCAGACCATTGTAAATGTTCATCCAAATACATAGGGTTTACAGCATGAGCTGTGTACGTATACAGTAAGAAGCATATAAGGATGACTTTATTTATGTGACAGTCCCACAGTTCACTGAGCCTAGATCAGGGCTTGCCAAACTGTTGTCTGGGAGCTAACTAAACCTCACAGACCCCTTCAGAATGCCACACTACCTTGAGGTCACTTATTGGATGGCCACAAGATGTACATTTATGATTTGAAGTGTTTGAAATGTGAGGTTCATATGGAAGCAGTATGCACAACCTGCAGAGAGCAAGGCCTGACAATGAGTTATACCCAGGCTGGGCCTGAGTTTCTGTGTCAATACAACTGATTGGCCAGAGCTACTGTGGCAGCACAACTATTCACAGAGTAATCTCCCTGTAGACATACAGATCCTTGGATGTTCCCTAAATGAGTTTTCAGAAACACTACTTGCCTTGATTAGTTTTACATGGACTACATTTGGAATATTGACTGTGGTAACCCCCTGACCTGATGCTTATTTCAATTGACCCACATGTGTCATTTACTTCTGACAAGCCACTTACTCCCACAGGTCTGCTGTTACTTTTCCATAAGTAATGCATGCATTGTTGAAGCCTTTTGCACAGGTGACACATTGACAGTGTGGAGAGTTGGTTCATTCTGAAGAGCTTTTGAAATGTGAATCACCAGCTTTGTTACAATCAACCAATCTAACAAGGCTTACAATGGTATGTTGAATGTCATCCCTATAGCAGTGCCACATATGGTAAAAGGTGTGTTCTGTGATGTCAGTACATACCACAGATACCACACAAATTCAATCAGATGTAGTATGAAATCCCATTGAGTGCTCCACATGTCCACACATCCGAGAGAGATGCTATCAATGACACACATGCCAGCCCTTTATTTGTTACCTAAGTCTTAGGATGTAGTCTATACTATGGTACTAGTCTGTAAGGACCTTATGCATTAAGTCAATGAGCCTGGCTGTAAAAGTGTCTGTACAATTACGCAAAAGTGGTTTACCATTGAGAAGCTTTCAATAGTTTGTTGTTTCATAGTATCTCACATCACAATACATCACAGTACATGTAGGATTGCCCTGGGCTACATGATGTGAAAGGGATGCCTTAGTTAGTGTAAGTCATGACCAGGGCTGATAATATTCAGCATATCAATGCAAAAGTGCAAATTCATGTCTTTGTAGTGCTTAGCATGTGGGACTGACACATGTAGTAACTATTGATTAATGCTTGTGCTATATACAAAATGTGTGTCAACCAAACAGATATCCTAAGACTTGCAGTATTTATCAATTTGTATTCATACAGGTTAACGTCCGAGACCAGTCCATGACCAAATTATTGTCTTGAGCTGTCACACGGCTGAGTGAAATAAAAAAGTCTGCTCATGTGGCTTGATGGTGTGGGTGACAGTTGTACCAAACAGGCCACTTGTCTTCCTTATGTAAATAATAATGTTCCCTCACTACTGTCTCTCATGTGATGGTGGGTCTATTACATGTGACATGGCATACAGTGCACTCATTATGCAGTGACTGGGCAACACTTCCCATTTGTAAGTTGGGATTTAACAGTGACATGAGCGTGCAAACGTCACTGGTTTCATCAGCATTAGTGGCTACATGTTGTCCAGTGTGTATTTCCCTATTGTTACATCATCTGCAATGGTGTTTGAAGATCCATTCACTGACTAGGGACAGGCACCATGAAGTGAGATTTAGAAATGTAGAGATCTTAACTGAGTGTCTACACTTAGTCTTACAAGGCAATTTGTGTTTGCTATAAAAAATGGTGCTGCGATGTGCCATCCCATTAGGACTATAGTGCTCCCACCTCTTCATGTCATTGATATTCACTGATCCCCAACAACCTTCAAGGTGTATTGGCTTGTAGGATTGTAATTAATGATTAGTGTTATCACCTGTTGCCAAGTAGGATTGGAGATATTAATATGGCTATATGAAGACTTGTGCTGCATTATTTTGAAGTATCTATCTCCCAAATCGTTGTCACTCACAAATTCAAGGCAGCTTTGCTATGCTACATGTAATACTTGGCTAAATTACTTTAGTACAGTTTTCACTAGACATTTCAAGTTATGGACATATGATGAAGTTTGAACTCAAAAGTGTCACCAGTTTGAAATGAACATTTGCATGTTACCATGATTTCTGCTACAGAACATATTGATGGTACATTTGTCTTTAACTTAACCATCATGAAGTGTTATGAATAAAATGAAAATGTGTTGTAATTTGGGTATTGTGTGAACATTGTGTAAATGCAAAAACCTGTATCCATCCTATTTAATAACGTCTTTTTATTGTGGCATACTACAATAGCCAAAGTAAGCAAGGTGCTCACCTATCCTACTATGGGTATTGGGTGAACATTGTGTAAATGCAAAATCCTGTATCCATCCTATTTAATAAGGTATATTTATTAAGGCATACTACAATAGCCAAAGTAAGCAAGGTGATCAACTATCCTACTATGGGTACAAGTATGGAGTGTAGATAAGCCCAACAATGCATTTGGAGCTGTCTGGGGTTATGATGTAAGTGGAACCAACTATTTTCAGGTTATGCAGCATGCATGTATGTGCTTATGCTAATTTTAAGGTCAATATATTGAACAATAAAGCTGGTGTGATATGCACACTTAATGAATGTTTCCTGTTGGTATGTGATGGTCATTTCAGATCCAGGGCAAGCGAAAGGGACGGCACCAACATCGTTGGGGAGGCAGCTAGCCTCATTGGTTCCAGATTTGACAGCACAGATACAGAGGGACCCAGTGACCAGTGACCAGTGACCAGGAGGATGTGGGGAGTGCAATGAAGGAAACAAGCTCAAGTTCATTATCCAAGTCATCCTCTGGTGAACACTCTGAGTGGTGGGGAACCCGACAGGATTCGTTCCACCTCTAGCCTTGTCCACCACCCAGTTCATTCACCACTTTCCCTGTTGTCGCCCAAGCAGTAGTCTGGGCTCACTCCCCTAAGAGGGGAGCCGTCTCCTTCGCTTCAGGCAACTCAGCCCCTACCCCTGTTACCCCCGTTGTCCTGAGTGATGAGCCTATTGACCACTGAGGAACATCTCTGTGGGTCAGACTACAATCCTGACACAGATGGTGGCCTACCTTGAGTCATCCACTGTGCTATGTCTGACCTACAGAGGTCTTTTCAGGCTTTGGCCTCCTCCCTCACTGCAGCCTTCCACCCATCCCAACCTTCCATGCCACCTCCTGCCCCTTCCTCATCCAAATTCCCTATTCCCATACGTGTCCCAAGAACATGCACACATCTGCACACACACACTTCATCAGACCCAAGCACCACAGACAAACAAAAACAGCATATAAAAGGCAGACATGCAATTATTCACCATATACTCACCCCCTTCACCACCACCACCATACCCAAAATAACCTGATACCACACCAACACCCACAGACCCCTCCATAACCACCACCATTCCTGCAGATACCACACCAACACCCACAGACCCCTCCACAACAGCCAGCATTCCCACAGACACAATGCCAATGCACACAGACCCTTTCACAACCCCCAGCATTCATGCAGACACCACACCAACACCCACAGATCCCTCCACAATCACCAGCATTCCTGCAGACACCACACCAACACCCACAGACCCCTCCACAACACCCTTCATGTTCACATCACACACATGACACACACATCAAAAAAACACACACGCTCATTCCTTACCCATACAGCAGACACCTACAGAACACACAGTAGATACAGCACACACACCTCTCACTTCCACTTCTCCTACCTCCCAAAGTCAACTCCCTCCCAAATATCCTCTTCATTTTCCTCATGAAAGTGTCTTGTTCGCCCTTGCCCTTAACTCTGTAAAATCCGACACCCCACTCAAACTCAAAAAAACCTCTCACAAAGCCCATCCAAACCCCTAAAAAAAGCGTAATAACTCCTCCCAAAGCCCACCCCATCCCTTCAACATCCAAAGTTACCCCTGAAAAACTGATACCTACCCCACTAAACACAGGCCGACCCCTAAGAAGTAAAAGAAAACCCTCCAAAAACCAAACCCATCCCTCCATAAACTGACTCCCCCAGTACCATCTTCGAGGTGCCTGCAATGCCCAATGGAAGCCCCATTGTGGGAAGGTTCCCTGGCAGGACCAGTAAGGGCACATTTTGTGGTACAGAATTGTGCTCTGCCACAGATTTCTGGAATAGCCTGGCCATTGGCCTTTGTTTTAACTGATGTTTTCATCCATCCATTCATTAAAAATGTTCATAGTTTGGAAGACATTAGTCCTGCAATTACTTTTCATATTATTTGATATTATTGGATAGATAGTGATGTGTGACTATAGTTCTCATTGTTTCAGCCCTCATTCCTGATCCACTTGAAGTGGTTAGTATGATCTGACCTCGGACCCACTTCTAGAGTTACACAGCACAAGGGGAAATGTTGAATGGTTGTCTATATGGGATGAAATCCAATCTGGGCTGATATTGCATTGGGTGTTATATTATATGGTAAGTATTTCATCTTGGCCCTGCCAATGTCAACATCATTTAGGTTGCACTTTTCCCTATAATGTAGGTTGGATATGTGTGTTCAAGTTAGATATTTGTTTATACACACATGGAGGTTGAAATATTGTCATAACTTTGTGGACATTTGTATGGACATGTGCCCCTTTTCCTGTGTGTACCTTACACCTAATTTAGCTAAATGCTTGACAAATGCTGTTATTGTTGTGTTTGCTTTCATGACTTGCACGTAAACATTACATACACATGTATGGCACTTGGGTATGCTGTTGGGTGTTCCTGATATACTTCAATCCACAGGTCCTGTGTACATATATGGTTTAAGGGATATGCAAAGTGGACTGTGGCCCAGGGCCCCGCTTTTCAGGGTCCCCCTTGGTAGAGGCATAAGTATTCTGCAGGGAGTGTTTACATTGTGCCCTTTAAATACTTCTCACACTGGTTATTTGTAATCCCATTTACAGGCATTAGCTTTTAATCTGGGTGACGTGTGAGAGTCAAATACAAAGTTGTAGCAGAGAAGGTGTATTGAGTTTTATGACATACCCTTACAAAAGTATCTTCGATCTCACAACAGGACCCAGGATGTTTGCAATGTGAGGGTGTCACAGAGATTTATAGGTGTGATATTGATAATGAGGTTCTGTTGTGTGACACAATTGAATGCACACATCACTATTAATGATTATGAGATGTTAACACATGTCAATTTGTGAAGTTTGCTTCTGCAGTGTCAGTGACCCAGCCAAAGAGAGTATCATAGAGTCTTATTTGAAATATACATTGAAAACAATTCTGAACAGGGTTCCACAAAATATGTTTGGCCCAGCGACCCCAATCTTCTTGCCAAGTCCATGGTAGGCATTGCTTTGCTCAGGAGTCAATGGGAACAGGTAAGAGTATAACTTACCATTGGTTGAGTCCATGACGGTGATGGTTTTGATTGTCATCAAGCAGGTATAGCAGCAGCAGAGCATGTAGTATCGGCTCCATGGTGGCACAGGACATTTGGAGGTGAGTATAGGTGAGTTTCAGCTTTATATCCATCACTTTCCGGCAGCTCAGATGTGGTGGTTCGACCACCACATTCACGCTAAGATACATAGTAATTGGGTTGGTGGTAACACTGGTGGTCCGTCTTCCGACAGACGCATTGGCATATTCCACCACCGCATTTGTTGGGATTTTCTGGTAGTGGTGGCAGGACCGTTTTGCTCTTACGTTTATGTTACTGCATGCCTCATCATAATAGGGCAGTCATACAGCTAGCGGCGTGGTGGTTAATCCGACACCATGGTCGTCCCGGGACAGCCAAACTCATAATCAGGGACAAAATTCTTGGTGAAGAGGGAACTCTGTTGCAATGGAGTTCCCTCTCCACCAGGATACATATTGGGCGCTAAGGCTCTGATTTCCAAAGCCATTCACACTCAATTTATGCACACAAATGTCTCGATTTATGACTGCAATGAATTCACTAAAAGTGTCCTTGCAGTCAAACATTCTTTCAGTCCAGTGTCATTTCTCCACAATTGTGTAATGTAATTGAGAATAAATCCCATGCAAGAGTGGGCAGTTGGACGTACAGTTTGCCTTCAATATTTGTGAATGCCAAGAAACATGAGAGTTGCTGGCCATTCAGAAGCACTTTTCTAACCTATTCCTTCTCTGGAGTATATCATGGAGTTACTGGTGGGCAGCAGTTCCTGACTGTATGTGATGGTAGTGAGAAAAGATAACGCCCAGACTTCAAGGGAGTAGAAACAAAGGGGTTTCTCCACGTGAAAATATGTTCCCAGTGGAGTAAAAAAACAAAACAAAATGTGCCATTGCACAAACTTGCTGTTTTATGTTAATCTGGAATTATATCGTGAATTCAATGACTACAGGACTTTACCAGAATTGCAATAGGAAAGCTGAAACCTGAATTCTTGATTTTACTAGGGGCCTTTTTGTGAATCTTTGAAACAAGCTTCACTCTGACCATGGATGAGTGAAAATCACCTGGCTGTGTCTAGCACATTTCTTCATAAATGGGCCCAATGTATCTACAGAAAGGAAATGGACATCAACATCTGAAATATAGATGAGATTTTTTCATCCCATTATTACGATACACATCTGTAATTCTAAAAATTAATACCTGAGTGAAAATAATGACATAAATCTGTACTTTTATAATAGCAGTCTTTTGATAAGAATACATAAATAAACTAACCTTTCACTTAAAGTCTGTTCTAATAAGTTGACTTTAGAGAAAAAGACCTGAGACTTTATTTTTTAAAATAGGCTGTTTTAACTGTAGGCTCTCACTGTTATCGTATACAAAAATAATCTACTAACGGAAATGCTTCTTAAATGCTATTTGTTAGAAGCATAAAATAGCACACAAACTACTGATGAATTATTCAGTACTCTAAAACATGTCTTTATTTTTACATCTGGCATCTCTATAAAGTTCAACCTCTATAAAAAAAAATGTCCTCGAGCTTTTAATTTTCAATACCATCTTATAACGTTTTGGTGTACATTAAAGTGTGAAAAGAAGACAATCTAAAGAGTAGGTTCTTGATCCATCAGATTTCAAGCAGTGATTATGGATTTTCTTGCTATTTCAAGAGCTTAGCCTATATCCTAGCTCAGCATGGTGCCATTTGACGAACTTCACTTGCCCATATTAATGAAAAATAACAAGAGCCAGGGGAAAATTCCAGTTCTCTCAAACTCCCAGTGGGACATTTTTTTGACAATATAGAGACATCTTGTTTTTAACTTGAGACTCAAAAATTGAAGGAAACTAGCAGCAAAGAGTTCTACAATATCAACATTGTATTTGACATTTTATTAAATTGATCGCTACTGCTTTGTTCAGACTTAGTACGACAGCTATTCATGTCTGTTTGTGCCTGAACACAATGGGACTCAGATTCTAGGTTTTTCAAAAGTTTAGAGTTAGCAAATCTGAATAAAAACTGATTTTTACAATGTAAACCTCCATAATGAGTTAAGTAAGGCATGCTTTCTATCTTTAGAGGTCTAAATTAAATGCTTTGTGAAAGTGACTTACTTATTACTGATCAGAGCCCATCTTTGATTCTTCCTGAGTTTACCATGGCTAGGCTGCTACCATGATTAGGCTACAGTTCACTACTGTGGGACCGTGTTTTATTATTTGGAGTGGATTGATGTCGACCTGAAGTAATAAAGTCACTATATTGTCAGGTCTAGTCATAGGTTTCAGTAATTTAAACCTGAGCACAACCCACCATAGCTGTAGCACAAAGCAGACAGGGTTAACAATGAAAATAAGAACAGCATTTTGTAAGACCAAAACAGTTCAAAAGTCAAATAAGCAACACAGTACAAATTCCATTTCAATTTATAACGATAGAGAACAATCAAATAAGCAACATTTTGAACATTTCAAAAAGCCCTATATGGGGAAATGCTGATCCTCTGTTGGGATTAACTGAACCATCTTAAAGAGAAAATAGCTCTCACTCATTATTTTCTCATGCAAACTAGGGTTAGCAATGAGAAATCTAAAAGTAAGACATGTATTCTATAAGTTCATAGCCATAGTTTGCATATGTTTCAAAATGACATCTTTATGTGTTGGTCACCCTCAGTTTTTCATTTGTTTTGGACTCACCTGCTGGTAATTTTGAACTCTAATACTGCCGAGTGTATGTGCTATAAACTCTAAAACATTTGCTTAAAACCTGATTGGCACATTTCCATTTCCATAGTATATGAAAAGGAATGCACTAATGGACTGGAAAGTGAAATGCCACTTGTTGACTGCTGCACCTATATTGTCCCATGCTCCACAGTGACAATGAACACATGTCATCATGGCTACCCTTACAGCAACAGATTGAACGCTGCTGCATAGACCTGTCAAAAGCATCTATTTGATAGGTAGGATAACCTGATTTTAATATTAAATAAGTCACATCCAAGCACACCTTGCTGCACCCAATGTAGGTATGATGCATAATATTTGAGAGTGAGATATGTGTGACATCAGAAATGGCATGTTCCCACAGTTACTAGTCCCAAATGGCATTGGCGCAGTTCAGACTGTACCAGGCACATAAGAAAAGTCTAGTACAGATTTAATACTTTATCGTATACATTTTGACCTATAACAGCTACAGACTTAATTCAGACTGTTTTTATACTTTATATATTTAATTAAAGTCACATCTAATGGTAAAGTTAGGTTTTTATTTAGCATATGAGAAATTTACATTTTAGAAAGTTACCTTTACTGTACCTGCAACAGCTGTTGGCTAATTTCCATTAGCTCTCCAGCAACTGCCCTGCCTGTACTTGGCCTGAGTAAGGAGTGAAAAAGGTGTAACAACTGCTCACAGAGCAGAGACAATTGCCTGGGAGTGAGGAAGTGTTTTTCTTCCCCTAGCAGAAAGGCCAGCTGAGGTGGACCCAGGAACCTAAATTACTTCAGAGGGGTCTGTCCTGTCACAAGTAAATTTCAAGTTATACCTGAGAAGGCCCTACAGTTTGTCTCCACTGTCAGGATAGCACCAAACCTAGTAGGAAGAGGTACCCCAGAACCATTGACATTTTGTGTGACATCTTATACTGTGTATAAACTGCTTAAATATTGTATCGATTGCCATTGATGTATGCCTTCGATTTATAGTGTAGCATCTCGCAGGTAGTGGCCTTATTCTTTGAGGTACACATTTGTCCAGTGCAAATATGAATCCACTTTTGTACATCATATTTAAGAGAAGAAAATTTGACATGCTGCTATAAAGCATGCATTTTCAACAGGTGTTTTTTCAGTTGATTCCCTGCAGCTTCACCACAGACAGTTTTAGACTATGCACGCTGGGCCACCACTGTCCAGTGTATGTGATCTGACCTTCTCTAACACATGTAGAAGGTTTAATCTCACCAATGGGCTGCAGCACTAATAGTGTTATCACTAGAGTGACAAGGGAAATGTGGCTTCAGGCCTATCATTGTAACCTTACTGCTGTAGTTTAAACGTGCAGTGTAACCTGTTCAAATAACCATTTTTGGCAGGCAAAAACAAATAAAATATGTCAAATAAACAACTAGTAGGCTAACGTTCAATATTCATGAGAAATGGTAAGTACTCCAGGAAGCTATGTTTTTCAAAATAAAGCTGTGGAATTGAAAGCTCTTCCTGTGGAGGAGATGGCAGTAAACAAATGAAATGAGAAGTTTAAAGTGAGTCATTTAAATTATTGTTAGTGCCCAAGAAGGCCAAAATGAGGACATATTTTCTGTAAATTTGCCAATCTTGTAAATATCCATATGAGAAAAAGGTTTGACATGCCGAGTGAATTATACTTCAATGCAAGCAGCCTGACAGTTGCTTCCCCAGTTTTCTACTCTAGCTTCATGACAAAGGGCCTGATTTAGATCTCAGGTGACAATTTACTCCAGCACAACAATGACGGATATCCTGTCCGATGAAATATAAATCCCATAGGATATAATGGGATTTATATTTTGTCGGACAGATGCCCTTCACCCTTGTGATGGTGTAACCCGTCCGCCGAGATCTAAATTATGCCCAAGGTTTTAATGAACAACTACAAGGTTAATGGAAAAATATGTCTTTTTTGGTATGTTCAACCCCATTTTTTGAAGACTAATATTGATGGTTTTTTAACTCCGAGAACTAAGGCACCACTGCCCGGTTGCAACTGACTCTTAAAACATGAGACAAGTGGCTAGTACCCATTTGGCATATTTAATCTTTCAGTAAGGCCATAGCATATGGTGCAGAAAATACACCAAGTGCCAAAAGGTAAATGTCACTTGTCGATTGCAGCTCATATTGAGACATCCAATAAGTAAGATGTCAGGGCTTCAGGCCTACATGTGTAGCCTTACTGCTGCAATATTATAACCGACAGACAGATCTGTCAAAATAAACGTTTCCTTTGAACTACTATTTTTATTATTTATTAAGAATCCAATTCAATAGTGAAGTTGGATTTTGATAAATACAAATTATTAGTAACTTTTAATGTTACTCTTTTCCTGTCTGAAACTCTACTAGGCTAATTTACATTAGATTTCCCAAAGTCACCGCTGTTAGTGCTTCAATTTGAAGAGCTGTGAAAACTGCTCCCAGAGCAGAGACCGTGGCACAAAACACTGATCGGTTTCTCTACAAGATATCTCAATAATAACTACAAAAACAATTAAGGTAATCCATATGACTGAGGTAGCACCTGTTCACATTTCACATTTTACTTAATTTATATTTCCCTAAGAGTATTAGCTTTTTCCAAGATGCTGTTTGTTGAAGGTTTTTTCATGCAGCATATTAATCGTGTACTGTGCATGCTGTGAACTGGGTAGTCTGTAGTTGTAGCACTGGTTGTCTGTTGGTGTTTATAATGGGCCACAGTAGAGAGCACTAGAGCCGAGGCTGGAGGCAGAGCAAGTTTTTCACAGTGCCTGTCAGTGGTTCTCAAAGATGTTAATAAATTATGAATCATAATACATGCTCTTCCAATTCTTTGCTCCTTTGCAGAGTGCACAGAGCAATTGTGGCATATGCTACTTTTCATTGTAAGTATATGTGAAAATGTGTGAAGCAAATATAAAGTTGTTGAAATATAGATTGGGAGAAAGTAAAAAGAAAAATGAACTGCTTACAGGTGAATGGGTAGTATGGGTATGATAAAGTGAAGGAGATGCAAAGAAATACAGTGAGAAAGAGAGAATGAAAAAGACGGCGCAGAAGAGGAAAGAGATGTGGTGTGAAAAATGCAGGAAGAGGATTTAATCAGAATGTGGGGATAAAAGGTAGTAAGTGTATCAGAAAAAGGCTGTAGATGGAAGTGGTGGTCAGGGAAGAACAGGATTGTCTGAGAAACTCTGAAATCCCCTATCCATTTTGTTGATCACAAAATTGTATAATCCACGGTTTCAAATTTTCAGATTGAAATATTTTCAATGCTAATGCTTTTCTCAACATCATTGTTACTCATTTATTTGAAAATGTGAACAAGCTTTCCCAAAGCGAATAGAGCTGGCTTGATTAAGGAGGATGTCTGTTATTTTGTGATGTGTCAGGATGCATTAATGTGCAGGTCACATAGAGGCACTCAAATATTCATCAGGTTGCACACTGTGCGAAGTACTGGATTTTCAATTCAATTCAATCAAACTTTATTTTGGCCACGCCTTTGTCACCTGTATAGATCTAGATGTTAATAGATAATCTAGTCGGGAGGCCGAAGAGAAACGATTGGAGTAAAAGGTAAAGGATTCCGTTTCTTGATGGAGCTCCCGCCAAGAATCAACTAACCCAAACTGTTCTATAATTGTCGCCATCGTTTTTTTGGTATTGGGCTTCGACTGTCTTTTATTTTTATTAGTGGTATCCTTCCTAATATCCATAATATAATTAAAATCCCCCCCTAGGACAATCTGTCCAGGAGAACTAATCAGCTTTTCGTGGATCTGGGTCAGGGGTAATACATTATCGGATAATGGGCCATAGTAGTGAATAAAGATTATTTTCCGACCCCTAATTTTAGTTGTTACCCAGATCCATCTCCCTAAAATGTCTCGATGTACTTGAAGAAACTCCCAATTCATTTTGTTCGAGAAATAAATTGCTACCCCCCTCATTGCTGCCCCCGAAGAAGCAAAAAAGGCCTTGGAGAATTTTTTAGCGATAAACAAGTTGGGGGAATTGGACTTAAGATGAGTTTCCTGTAGAAAGAGAACATGTGGGTCCAGAAAAGCGGCCCATCTTATAAGTGCACCATATTTCTTCTTATTTAGTATCCCATTGGTATTCAATGACAAAATCTTACAGCTACCAGTTGCCATGCTTCTTTACTCTGTAAATCATTCCAAGCCTTCTTGCTACTGCTCTTTTTCCTAATAACACCCAACCCCCCACCACCCTAGAAGTAACCCCTCCCCTGGAGATGTGGAACTCACCCCCCCTACACCACGCAGGCCACATCTCCCACCTCCCATACTTATACCTGGGTGTCATGTTGTTACACCCCATAGGGCGATCATGGTCACACCCCTCCGCCCACACCAAATTAGAACAAACCAAGGAAGAACATTTTTTTTTTTTTTGAGCATTTTTTTTTTTTTTTTTTTCACGGATATCCGGCATCAACTTAAATACAGCCAGAAAATCACACTTGACCTGAGGAGCCTGATATCCCCTTCAAACAAGTCTAGGCCTCCTCAATATCTGAAAACATGAAAAACCTCCCCTTCACCAGTACTTTTAGGTTTGATTGCTGAACGATAGAGGCCTGAGCCCCATGTGCCTTGAAGAGATGTTGCATCTTAACAAACTCTTTTCTTCTTCGAGCTGCAACAGCTGTCATATCGGAAAAAATTCTACATTTCTGTGTCTCGTTGAGGGGGAATTGACGTTGTTGAATAGCCTTTGCCAATACTTTTTCTTTAACTCTATAATCAGCAAAGTTTAGAAGAATTGTTCTTGGATAAGGAGAATTTGGAAAGGGTTGGGCTGGGATTCGATGTGCCCTGGTGATTGACAAATCTCCTTCATAGTCAGGCAGAACTTGCTGTTTTATGAATGTATTAACCCAAAGGAGAGTCTGAGCACCTTCAATCCCTTCAGGCACCCCCACAAGGCGCAGATTAGACCTCCTGGAACGACTTTCCAGCTCCTCTACCTTGTTCTCAAGATATCTTTTCTTCTTGTCCGCTTCTTTTGTCTCGGTCATCACCGTCACCAATTGATCTTCAATGGTGGAAATTCTGGCCTCTACCTCAGAGAATCTAGTGGGGAGACCCATAATAGCCTCTTCGATTTTATCTAGGCGCTGGTTGAGGGTATTGATCTCAATTTGCTGAAGCTTTTTCATTTCCCTTATCTCTCCTAAAATTAAATTCAGCATATCACGGATGTCAATTTGAAAATTTTCAGACTTCTCCGAGCCAAGTTTCGGTAGGATTCCAGCGTTGGATGATGGTAAAGTTAAAAGTAGTTCATGAGATTTCGGACAGAGATCCAATAATTGCGGCTGAGGAGCTTGTGGACCTCCTGGAGTTTGATTTAACTCAGATTGATCTGACGAAACTGGCAAATCCTGGACCAAAACAGGAGTATCTACCTGCACACCTAGTGTTGATGGGACCAAGTTAGGGTGGTCGGTGTCTCGTCCCCCGACTGTAGGCGCTGATCCAGTTGCTGGAGAAGACATGCCAAAATCAATAGACTGTAGAGATACAGGGGAATGGGGAGGTGGTAAAACTTGTTTTTTTAGTGAATAAAGGGAATTTTTTCACCTCCTTTTGCACCTCCTTTTGCACATTACCACCGGTGCAGACATCTTGGTTCTCCCCTTCCAGGCTAGCATTTAATTGAACCACCAACGTCTCCTGTTGCAAGGTCTGATTAACGGCCACCATGGTGAAGGATGTATCCTCATCTGAGGTAATAGGTGAGCTGCGACTATCTGGTGAGGAAGGGACAGCCCCTATGTCGCTTTTTTGACCTGCTAGGCGTACTGACTTGGCGAGAGCGCGACGGTTTTTCTTCACTTTCTGCGCCTCAATTCTAGCCATTTTATGGTTAGCGATACCCTCCCTCTGAGGTCTCACCATTTTCAACAATTCGGGAGGTAGGGTTCCCCCCCCGACGAACTCACCAACTCGAGGGAACTGGAAGTAATACCGCAGTATAATTGTTTATCTATTTAACGGTTTAAAACAACCCAGTCCATGCCACTAACCAGCAACCCCCTTTTAATCCTCCTTACGTCTGGTGCAAACTCAAGGTGTGTAGAGCTGCCTTCAACGTAGTCGAAGCGGGACCGTGGAACTGCAGGTTTTGTGTTTCTGCCAGATGGCATAATCAAATGATTCTCCTCCGTTTTCCTCCGTTTTCCTCCGTTTCACTCAATCCCCCATAAAAACGGTAGCTGAAGGCACGGAACTCCTGCTCATATCATCTTGAGCGAGTTCGCATTAGCAAAGCGTTCACCTCGTTGTCCTCCCTTCGTTCGTCCAACGGCTTCAATCTGCCATCAGCGCGGCGCCCGCGGGTGGCGTTTCAGCGAGGTAAGGAGGAGGAGGGGCCATGGACGTGCCTAGCAGCGTAGAGGCGTGGTTCCCCGCTGCATCTAGATCTATACAGGTGACAAAGGCGTGGATCCATAGTAATTCTTTTTCCGATCACGCACTGGTTGGGGTCTCGTTGCTTTTGTGGGGAAGAGACAAGGAACGATCTAGGTGGCAGATGGATCGTCTCCTTCTGCAAAATGAAGATTGGATTTTGGGATTTAGGGAGTGGATTGTTCATTATTTTGAAATCAATGCTAACACCGCCACCCCCTTTGCTATCTGGGGAGGTTTCAAGGCTGCGGCCCGGGCCCAAGTAATAGCTGTTATGGCCGGTCAGTCCAAAACTCGGAAGTCTCAAATTGAGAACCTTCAAAACAAGGCGGATCAAGAATATGCCTTAATGTTACATCATTCCCCCAATTCCTTCAACAAAGCTAGTCGGGAATTAAGAGATTTTTTTATCTTGGAGGAAATATGCAACTCCAAAATATATCAGCAAAAAATATATGAAGAGAGTCAGTTAATGGGGAAGCTGTTAGCTAATTCCACCAGAAAAAAATGGAATCCTCTCTAATCACTTCCATCAGGGACCCTGTCACGGAATTAGTGGTATCAGATAGGGAGAGTGTTTCACAGGTCTTCCTCCACCATTACGGACAACTCTATTCAACTGAGTACCCGGTTAATAATGAACAAATTTCAAAGTATTTGATGGACATTGATCTTCCTAGACTCTCACAGGACAGAATTAAAAAACTAAATAATGAAATAATGGAAGAAGAAATCATAAATGCAATCAAATCTATTGCAGGGGGAAAGGCATGTGGTCAGGATGGATTCCCGATCGAATTTTATAAGGTCTTTATTAAAGAATTAGCATCTCCTTTAAAGCGACTTTTCAACGACATTAGAAAGGGGGCAACTATATCTGCTGAATTCAAGGAATCTATAATAATATCTTTCGTGAAAAAAGATAAGAACCCTTTAGATGTGAACTCCTTCAGGCCAATCAGTTTACTTAATTCTGATTACAAGATTTTAATGAAAGTATGGGCTCAGCGCTTCCTTCCTGCTGCTCAAGAAATAATACATAAGGATCAGACAGGTTTTCTAGCAGGTCGATCTATGGCTACTAATACTCAATTTTTAATTCATGCCTTAGATTTTTTTAACATAAACAAAATCCCTGCTGCAATAATCATGGTTGACGCTGAAAAAGCCTTTGATCTTGTGAATTGGCAAACATTGTTTTTAACGTTAAGGAGTATTTGTTTTTCACAACAGGTTATTAACATGTTAAAACATATCTATTATGGTGCAAGCGCTAAGGTGGTTATTAATCAGGAACAATTAGGGGAAATTATATTAAAACGGGGAACTAGGCAGGGTTGCCCGCTCTCCCCGCTACTTTTTACCTTTTTTATTGAACCCTTGGTTTTAAAAATGCGCAATAATGCTGCTATTTCTTCTCCTATACGAGGGATGTCAAAAGTTAAGTTGTTCTCTGACGACATCATTTTGTATTTAACCCCCACTAAAGAAAATCTAGAGCTTGCCTTTAAAGAATTTTCTTTGTTTCAACAAATCGGTGGATATAAAATAAATGAAAAAAAGACCGAGATACTGGCTCCTAATATTGATCCAAATGTTCTACCTGATAATTTGAGAATCCAAGCCATGAAAACTGACCCAATTAGATATTTGGGTATCTACGTCACTAATCAGTATCAGAAATTATTTGAACTAAACTATCTTAGAACTAAACAGAGGATTAAGAGCCTTTTCGAGCAATGGTCAATACTTCCCCTTACAATTATAGGGAGAGTCTCTTTGATTAAAATGTCCAATGTTCCTCTATTAATCTTTTTGTTCTTAAACGTCCCTATTCGCCTTAATCAAATTTATTTCAATGAGTTGAATACTCTGTTTAGGGAATTTATATGGGCAAAAAAGGTTTCCAGAGTAAAATTAACTACAGTACAGCTGCCCATAAATCAAGGAGGTCTAGCACTTCCGCAGATACGAACATATTATCAGGCTGCCCTATTGAACTTAGTGGTTGACCTAACTTTTTATAAGTGCATCTATGATAGCTTTTTTATTGATAAAATGATAGTAGAAGGGGGAACGCAAATGCCCGCCTTTTTAAAAACTGCTAAATTACCCAAGAGGACTCGCTACAAGTCTCTACGAGAAGTTCAGTTTAGGCTTCAAGCAGTCTTAGCTCCTCTGGCTTTCAATTTTTGGGTCTGGGAGAATGCAACAGTCTAGGCCTACATTTACAACTAAGATATATTGAGATTTGGAGCGATTGTGGGTTTTCACAACTTAAACACTTCATCGCCCATAACAAAATAATATCCTGGCAAGAAATAATGGATAGGGCAGAAGGTAGTAGAAAGCCCACATTAATTGAATATATGCGGATAGTTCATTTTATTTCCAATATTGAGGGTATTTTTAATACTCCACATTATACCATGGTAGAACTCTATGACTTCAAGCTTTCGGGACTGGGGAAATGGTATTCTGTATTGCGGAAGGATGAACAGACAAAGGGGATAGTCTCCCATATCGAAAAAATAGCAAGGGATACTGGTTGCAGATTTTGCCCTAGGGAATGGGAAAAAATATGCCTTCTAGGACATAGGTCTCTATGAGCCGCTAATTTTAAAAGGATGTCCTTTCTATCAAGATGGCTCGCTTATTGGACCCCATCTATGATTCAGAAACGATATCCGGACCATCCTAATAGGTGTTTCTGCTGTCATCAGGAGGAGGAAGGAGGATGGCTACACATCTTTTTTTCTTGCCCGCAACTGGTACAGTTCTGGGGTGAGATTTTCAACGATTTGGGAGCCGATATAGGCATGAGTGTTTTTCCCCAGGTCGAAACTGCATTATTCGGGTATTCAAGGGACAAGGCCAATTTATCTAGCTCCGACAGGGTTTTTGTAGCCATATCTTGTATGGTGGCGCGTTCCTTGATACTTCAAAATTGGAAATCTAAGGAGATTCCGAATCATTTAAATTGGTTTAATAAAATGAAAAGGATTTGGAAATTCGAAGAGGCATATGCCAAAAGAGTAGGGGGCATTAGGAAATATAAGAAAAACTTGAAAAAATTTGAAGAATTACTCCTACTCAAGGATAAGTCTTAGAGATGGCGCAGACTCTCTAATTGTTAAAGAGTAATGCAGTCTTAATTATTAAATTATCATTGATCCCCAAATGGATTGGGGCAATGATTTTCTATTTGTATAAGTTTTACACTACTCAAAGCGTACAATTTTTGGGGGTCAATGATGTTAATGTTGCTATCCTTTTTATGTGACTTTAGCAGCTTTTAAATGGTTGTCATCAGTATTTGCACTTCACCCCGTTGGCTGATATTTTGTATTTTATGACTAAGTTTTGCTGCTAGCACAACTGCACTTTAAACAGTAATAATGTTAATAATCCTGTATTCTAACAAGGCAGATTTTGGCTGCTTATGCATCGACACCTTAATTTAGAACCAAATTAGGTCCTAAGAGCTCTAAGATGAGTTGAGTTATATGCGACTCTGTAGTTTTATCTTGCATTTGCACTTTATTCGTCTATAGTTGTATTTGATACTAAGAGTACTGTATTTGTCAAGGTTAACTCTGACTGCTATTGCACTGGGCACTTTAATCTATTTCAATGATTAAGATGAATCTTATGTCTCAGCTGAGTTATAAGTTAATTTGTAGTTAGATTTTGCATTTGCACTTTATTTGCCAACTTGTCATTGACAATGGAATGATATGTGACTGCCTACAAAATATGAAAATGCATAGCATTCTCTTCTTTGCTTAGTAAGTAGTCTATCAACAATCAACATCAATGGTGGGTCTAATTTTGGCGTTTCAAATGTTGCATTTGCACTTTATTCGTGATGCTAAGAGTACTGTATTTGCCAAGGTTAACTGCGGCTGCTATCGCACTGGGCACTTTAATCGGGATTTTAATTCTTGTCTTGAGTGAATTTTGTGTCTGTCTTGTGTCTTAGCTGAGTTATAAGTTAACCTATGGCAATATTTTGTATTTGCACTTTATTTTTCAACTTGTCAACAGACAATGAAATTATATGTGACTACCTATAAATTATGAAATTGCATAGCATTCCGCACTTTGCTTAGTAAGTAGCCTATCACAAATCATCATCATTGATTGGTCTAATTGTGGTGTTTCAAATGTTGCTCTCGAAAAATATGTATGTACCTTTTTGCTCTGCTCAATAAAAAAAAAAAAAAAACCTTTATTTTGCCCAACTTGACCATAAAAGCATATATACAATGACATACATTCCATTTGATTCATGATAAAACAAATAGAAAACATACATTCATCATATGTCATTGTATAAATAACACACAAATGTAACCTACAAACAACCTACGTTGCCATCAGTCCAAAAATCCCTGGCTACATTAAAGTGCGTGTGCTGTGTATATGTACAATTTACAATGTCAAATTTAATAAGCCCATACTCTATCACTCAGTCCAGCAATTCAGGCAAAAATGTATATTTTTTTAAAAAAAATTGTAAAGTGCTTATATCAGACAATATAGAGGGTATAAACATTATCATAGACCCTTAGACCACAGTTCTACTTCTTGCTAGTCCTACTCGCTGGTACACTATACATCAGGATAAACATACATCAATAAAATAGTTATAAAGACTCATAAAATTCATATAAAATACCTTCAGTTAAAAAAGTGTACCAGAATTTAACCGTTATCTGTGGGGGTCAACTTCAAGAATACTCTACGGGTACACCACATGGAGAATAAAAAGCCTGCTACTGAGAATGCTATAGGGAGGCTAGCGTCATATTTCAGGATCCTAAAAGCCTCTCAGCATTGCCTGGTTCCCAAATTTCTACATATCTGGATCAGCCATTGTTTTCTCGCTTTCTTATACCAAGAGCAGAAAAAAACACGTGATATTCTGATTCTGCTACATTGTTACAGGCTGGGCAACCCAAAGTTTGTAGGCCCGCCCATTTGTTCTTAAAAGCACACAGTGGCAGATCCCGGTGCCTAAATTGTGAATAGAGCTTCCTTGCGGTGACCGGCTTGATGTCGTCCAGTACCGGTTATAGCCTGTACTGCTCTTTGATTTCCAAAAAAGCTACAGTGAGCTTGCCTATTGTGATGTGTCAGGATGCATTAATGTGCAGGTCACATAGAGGCACTCAAATACTCATCAGGTGGCACACTGTGCGAAGTACTGGATTTTAGTTTACATGTTATAAGCCACAACCTTAAATAGATTGCCCCAGCTTCTTGAAAGGGATTCATAGTTACGCTCCTCTGGCGATGCCTCCATTACAGAGCCCCACTCTTTTTTCATACCACTTAAACCCCTAATTACATTAGTAAAACCAAGTAGCAAAACAAATCACAAATGTGATGGGGAGTGCATGCTGGTTTAAAAAAATGTCAGTATATTCAAAGTCAAAATAAGCTTTATTCGATTTTAGTCATTTAAAATCACAAAAGCATACATATTCATAAAAACAAAATAAAAACATTTGATATATACATTAGTTAAAAAAACATTATATATCACAGAGTGCGTAAAGTGCTTTCAGGTAAGAGTAGATTAACCTACACAGTAATGCGGTCCAGACTTTGATCTGAATAAATTTGTTCATTTACACTTTTTCTGACTCTCAGTGTATTTTTCAGAAAGCCAGACATGACACATACAGTTGGAATACTGTCTAGAAATTGTACGTATAAAAAAGCTGGTCTATATTGTCGCCAACCTGCCTGTTTTAACAAAGGGAGGATCCATCTAGCTCTTTCCCTTGTGTAAAATTTACAAAACAATGTCACGTGGATAGTAGATTGTGGTGACATGTTGTCGCAGGGTCAAGGAGAAAGTTCTCTGGACCAATCCTTTATCCCTGGATAACTGACCAGACGATGAAAACTATTAAACCTGAAACAAGTTAAAATGTATCTATCGTATCCCTCAGTGCAACATAAGAGATGCGGTTGGATATCATACGTGATCAAAGTCATTTGATGTTGGACTACCTCCCTTTGTTCATCTCCAGGGCGGCTCTAGGTGACTCTAAATGGGTCAAACAGGTTAATTTGAGCTCCTTCCTGGATATAGAATTCATTTTCTCTGGGATAAAATAGTAATCTGGGTGCCCTATGTCACTCAAGAATTTTTTACAACCACGTAATCCTATTAACGTGGTCCAGATTCATTGAACCCTTGATTCTCTCTCTGCTTAAACCTGTGCTACTAGTGGTCCATACACGCTGCCATAGTAGTATGGGTTGCATTTTTATAATATCAGAGACATAAGAAATACCCAGCTTGCTATGACAATTAAAAACCGGGAAGCTTGCTGGTACAGCTAAGATCAACCTCAAAAAGGCGTTTTCCACGCGTTGAATCATAGACACATCATAAAAGCCCTACACTGCTGTCCCAAAAATCGCAATACTTATACACTTGGCCTGGTAGAGCTTAAGAAGTATGCCAGGGGGCCTTTTTCCCATTTTCTTGGAGAAATTAACGACAGCAGCAGTCGACTTCATAAATAGTAGACTCCTACTCTTCACCGCTGGGCCCCAAGAGCCCGTATTTGCAAATAAAACACCCATGAATGTAAAGATGTTTGTGGAGTCTACCCTTTTGTCCCCCAAGGGGAGGCTGTTACGTTTGTTTCTCCCTCACCCACAGGTCCTTACGAATGTTTTTTTAGCATTTAATTTCAGACCTAAGTTATCCATAAAGCGAGAATATATTATAAGGGCTTTCTGCAAACCTAGTTGCGTGCGGGCCATAAGTACCGCGTCATCAGCATAGAGGAGGGAGACTTTCGGCCGTTTGTTGACATCCGAGGGATCCTGCGCCGTTCCTTCAAGCTCCTGCTCCAAAGCGTTAGTATATAAGTAAAAAGGAACGATGCAAGCACACAGACTTGTCACACCCCCCTATCCACGGTGAATGGCGCGGTACATTCCCCATTAGAACCATAGCACACCTTAGCAGTATCCCCAGAGTATAATTGCTTTAAAAACTGGATCAATACCGGGTCGATCTTCAGGTTTGATAATATACTCCACAGTTTATTATGTATAAGTATAGCATAGCAGAATGTGGCTGTTAAATCTACAAACGCCACATAGAGTTTCCCACCCTTTGCCTGTGTATACTTTCCAATTATCTGGCACATGCATCAACAATGCCATTTGCGATTCCTTAATAGCGAAAAATAAGGATTCGCTAATAAGGAATAGCAAAAGGCTATGCATGTAGAATTCGCTTACAAAATGGCGAATCCTAAACATTCCTTAATTGCTACTCGCAAATTGCGAGTCGCAATTCAGGAATACCTCCCCATTGATTCCTATGGGCCTAGAGGCCCATAGGAATGAATGGGAGGACTTTCTCAATTTGCTAATCTCAATTAGAGAATCGCAAATTGCTCATGCTATTTCAAGGGTGCCAGGGCATCAAAAAGGACACCCTGTTGCACCCCTGAAATCTGCATATGAATACATCTTGCACACACACATGCCCCAAGGGCATATGTGTGTGTAAAATGGAACTTTGAAAAATGCACTTTAGTGCATTTTTCAAAGTTTTTGCAAATTACCATGAAGTTCAACTTCATGGTAATTTGCTCCCCCTATTAGCGAAATCGCTAATTTTTAAACTTTCATGCATTTTATTTAAGGAATCTCAATTTGGGATTCCTTAAATGCAATCGCAATTTAAGGAATTGCTATTTAGAGATTCCTTAAATAGCGATTTTTGCATTTGGGATGATGCATCCCAAATGCAAAAATACCGGTCGCAAAGGGGCAGATTCTGCTAATCTGCCCGTTTGCGAGCAGGTTTCTCGTTGATGCATGTGGCCCTAAGATGTTTAAATTCAGAACTTGCTCATTTGTCCCCAACCCCTGACTAAAACCATATTGTACATCGCTTATTATGTAATTTTCATTAGCCCAAGATTGTAATTTGCTCAGAACAACCCTTCCCATAACCTTCATTTAAGAATCAAGTAGGGATATCGGGCGATAACATGCCGGGTTTTCTCGTTCCCCTTTTTTAAAAATCGGTATAATTACAAACTCCGACCATGCTTTCATGAAGCCCTTTGCGCAACTGGCTTGAAGGACCCTAGTTATCAAAGATGACCAGAGTAGTGGGATAGATTTGAATAAGTCAATGGGGAGCCCGTCAGGCCCGGGGGCCTTGCCACCCTTACTTGCGTTTATTGCCTCAATCACCTCATCATGTGAAAATTGAAGTTCAATAGGTATAAAAGTAGTGGGATTTTCCACCTGTGGGGTTAAACAATCAGTAATGATTTCCTCGTGCCCCTGAGTGCTATAAACCTTTGAGAAGAAATCTACCCATGTCTTTGTCTATTGCGACCGCAATTGTCGTGACATCCTTGGTTTTAAAAAACGGCACGTTTACTGCCCGCCAGAATAAGGTACAATCTTTACTCATTGATGCTTCGTGGAGTGCCGTTCAAGCTTGGTTTTTTATCTCTTTCTTTCAAGTTTTTCGTGCTGTGTTGTAAGACTTTCTACACTCCCTAATCTCGTCTTGGTCGCTCACTGTCCTATGGAGGGCCTCTTTTAATCGGGAGTATGACTTTGTACATTTTGAGTCGAACCACCCGATTTTACGGTCTCGACTACTTCTATTTTCAACTCTAAGCAGATTTTGTACAATCGAAGTAATCTGTAGAAAAGCATTCAAGGTAGTTTCGTGGGAGGAATCTTCCTGCAAGCAAGCTAGGATTGAATCATAGGCCTTAACTATAATTTGCTCATTCAGCTTGGCCTAGTCACAGCTCTCCCAACGCAAGGTGTGACCATTTTGACTAGAGAGGTGAACACCCTGAGTCCAGACCAATTTATTGTTCATTTGCTGGGCAGTGACATCTGGGAATACTATGTCAATACTTAGGGGTAGATGATCGCTCATGACATTTGAGTGAGTTTTATAATTTGCTACCCAGTTTGCATAGCAATTTGGAACAATAATAAAATCTATTAGAGATTGGCAGTCTCTACCTCTGGTATTTGCAAAACCATAATCATGAGAAAACAAGAATTCATTAAACTTTTCTCCCTGTTCCGAATGGTCAAAATGTTTTAGTGGGTCGTCCTCAGCTGTCGTTAAGCCACTGATGCCTAACCATAGTTTTGAGCATAGATTGACATTAAAATCTCCCCCCCAAATAGTAATCATGTCTGTATCATTTGGAATTCTTAATTTGGCGAGATCGTCACTAAGCTGTCTTAAGATATCCCCCAACTGACCCTTCTCTATATTGTTATAAAAGTTTATCACAGTTAAAATGCAGTTTGGGTCCACATAAATTGATACTTTCTGGTAATAATTTGTAGATTTTATCAGGGACATTTTTTGCGCCTCCAGTAGGTTTGAAATATAGAGGCAAAGCTCCCCCTTGTGTCTGCCATGTTTTGAGTGAATTGCTGGCGAGTGATATGTCTTATATCCTTCAAAGTGGATTTCCTCTACCAACTAGGTCTCCTGGAAACACAAGATATCGAATCTATCAATAAAATCAAACCAGGCTAAGTTATTTTCTTTGCTCCGGAGGCCAGCCACGTTCCAAAAAAGCACACTAATAGCCTTCAGGATAATTGGTTTGTTCGGGGTTGTTGTTTCTATGGCAGTTTCGATCTGACAAACCATCTCAGGCCCCATGCTCTCATCACGACTAGGGATACTGGGCTGGCTTGACTCTGATGAACCACTGATTCTAGCCCCAGGCCCAGCATCTCCTTCCTTTATATCTGTGTACTCTGTCCTGCCTGAAATCAAACCTTTTTTTATATTAATCCTGCGATCCTCATAATCCTCTAAATTATCATTCTCCCTTGGATCAAACATCTGTTCTCTATTAGCAGGTAGTCAATCATTCTCATCTAATGATTGGAGGGGTTCGAATCTATTTGACACCTCCAGATTATAGTTGAATTGAGATGATGGCTGTGCTCTATGATTGGTCCAGCTTGCTCGGTAGAAGAAACCCAATGGAAGGACATTTATGCCTGTTTCAGTGATGTTCTTTTCCCCTACTCTATTCAGCACTTCCCTAACCAGGGATGGTAAACCATGGGAGGGGACGACCCAGTCCCCTCTAAAGGTTTGTTTGCTTTTTCCTACTGAAGGTACACGCCTTACCATCTTAAAGGCCCTAAACATTTCCAAAGTCAATCCTACTCTGTTCCCCAGGCAGTGAATAGCCTTATTTCCCAGTGTGATCAATGTTTCAAGTTCTCCTGACTTAAGAGCTGGAACGTTTGCCAGAATTACTGTAAAGGGAGTTGCTGCTGGGGGGAGATCAAGGTTATGTACCTGACGTGGACTTTCGTGGGAGCTAGGTGTGATTGAGCATAGTGTATTTTGCGTTTCATATGCTAGACTACCCCCCTGTTGTCTCTCCGATATTCTCTTCCCTAGCGTGCGTACCTCTCCTGCTACTCCTGTAGTGCTACTATGTGTGCCTACAACACTGTTCTTTTGTACCTCACCCCATCCAATGGTTTTCTGACCATTCCTGAGGGTTTGTTAATAGGGTTTGGACTTTGACATCTAGTTATGGTGGCTGAGCTATTGATAATGCCCAATCTGCATGGGCTCTTGTTCAATGCAATAGGATTCTGGTTTTCAATGATCTTCTCTAGGCCTATTTCAATACGTTCTAGTCTGGCTTCCAAACTACCTATATGGAGTTTAACATAGCTTGTTAACTCTATGAGTAAATTTTCCATTTTATTACTATCATTTAAGGGTTGTGCACTATTTTTGTTTTTTGAGCGTGGAGTGTTATCTTTTCCCTTTTGTTTCTGGAAACTAACCTTTTTTCCCTGTTGTTAAATCAGAATATTTTTAGACGGGCCATTCACAAGGGGCGCCTGATGGGTTTCTGCCTGAATGATGTCAGAATTATTTGGCAACTTCGAGTTACACTGTCTTTTTGAGGGAGGTAAAGTGTCAATGTCTTGGTCACTGGCTGAAACATTATCGATATCGTCAATTACAACTTGGATGCAACCATTTCTACTCAGCCCTGTACTTGGGATTTCAGGTGGGCGTTTCTCCACTGTCCTTTTACAGGGTATACTTTTTTCTTGTATTTTTTCTTGGTTATTCCCTGTTAGTCCCTGCGCTTCTACGCTTAATGACTCCTCTACTGTGGAGATCTGTTTTTCTATAACACCCACTGTACCCATAAAGTAATTTAACAGGGTCATTTTCACATCTTTAGGATTGCTATACTGTATATCTGACTTGGTACAAGGTAGTTTTCTTTTCCCCATTTTCAACATCCAATCCATATGCAACCTCCCAGAAGTAACTTAATATATCACCACAGGTAATGTCCACTATCTATGGTTAGGAATAAACATAGAGTTCGGGTTGTGTCAAAAATAGCGCCTCCTCTCGTGGTATACTGGTGTCTACTGACAACAAATAAAATCCCTGGTGCAATCGTGAATGGTAGCACAGTACCTTATGTAGTTAAAATTGGTTATGCCACACTGTTCCAACGAAGGATGAAAGGGAGATGGCCCAGCCCAGCCTTCTCCAGCCTCGGACAGGCACGCGCCTGTGCCCATCCTGTGCTGCGGGAGGGCTGCTCGGTAATTAGCATGACGTCCCCAGCAAGCGTCTAACAGTGCCTACCGGGGATTGTGGTCCTTGTGGCTGGTGCCGTTCCCTTCACGGCTGGTCTCAGGCTGATGGAGGAGTGAGGAAAAGCCGTTCCCCTCACGGCAATGGTAGCAGGCAGATGAGCGCGTTCCGTGCTGCGGGAGGGCTGCTCAATAATTATCGCGCCTCCTGGTGCCGCGATGACTTCCCCAGCAAGCGTCTAACAGTGCCTGCTGGGGTTGCGGTCCTTGTGGCTGGTGCCGTTCCCTTCACGGCTGGTCTCAGGCTGATGGAAGAGTGAGGAAAAGCTGTTCCCCTCACGGCAATGGTAGCAGGCAGATGAGCGTGGCAGTATAGAAAAAAGCACATAGTATCATAAAAATGCAATCACATGAAAAAAAGAGATGGACAAGTCTAAATCAGGAAGTGTGAGAATTGTGTTTGTGGTTGAGGGGGGTATGAGCCCTACTCAATGAAAAACAACCACAATCTTTGCAGGGTGAACCACAACAGTCAATAAAGAAATCTGTGCTTAGTCCTCTGATAGCTTGGCACAAAAGCATTCATGCTTAACTTGGTGGCAATGGGTAAAGTATACAGCAAACAAAGAGAAACAACACGACAAGAATCTCACAGAAATGTAGAAAGATAGAGTGAAATTCAATACATTGACATCAACACAACAAAAATCCAATCAGTTGAACCGGATAGATGCAATTTTAAAGATTTAGATAAGTACAGCACCTAGAAGCACAAAGCACCAGATGTGACTATCTCTTTGTGCTGGACAAAGACAAAGACACAAGTTCAAGCTAACTATGCTGGATCACTGGTCAGCTACAGGGCCGAGTTCGGCCCACTGGACAGTGTACTTGGTTGTACTCCAACTGAGATGCGAGCTGCCAATCAGGAGTAGTGAGGTGCTGCGTCAAGTTGCATTATGCTGCATCCGTTCCAATGAGGCTGACGATCAGGAGCTGTGAGGTGCTGCGTTGCGAAGTTTCTGCATTGCACTGCATTGAGTTGTGTTGCGTTGTGTCGGTTATGAGGGAACCCATAGTTCGGCTAGGAGGAGTATACTCTGATGCCAGCCAAGTGTCTAGCACCAGGGGGGCACGTCTTGGGGATCAGGACTCGTTCCAGAAGAGGCCAGTAGCAGGACACAGGCTGGTTCACATGAGTCTGGGCAGGTGGGCAGATGCAGGACAGGTCTCTGGCGCATGTTATGTCCCTGTAGCTCAGAACAGGCGAGCAGTCAGCTAGCACTTAAAGTCACTGGGGTGGTTCTAGGTTCTAGGTTCAAGGCACAGGTCCAGTGTTCCTTCCTCAGGCAGCAGGGCAGACCTTCCTGCAGCAGGGCAGTCCTTCCAGCAGCAGGACAGCAGAGCAGTCATTCATCTGAGTTTTCCACAGGTACAGAAGTGATCTGAAGAATTGGTCTGAGAGTCCAATATTTATACCTGGTGCCAGCTTTGAAGTGGGAGAAACTCTTAGACTTCCTCCCACATCTGGTTCTGAAATTTCATTCCTCTCCTGTCCTTGCCTAAGGTAACTAGGCGACAATAGATTAGTGTGAAGTCCTTTGTGAGTATGCTGATGCAGGCCCTTTGAAGAGTGGTAGGTGACAGCTCTGCCCCACCTATCTTGACAAGAAAACCCATCCAGACAACACCTAGTCCCCCGTTTGTACCACTGTGTGGAACGAATACACAAAGGCCAACTGCCAACTACAACTAATGATGTGACCCAGGATACGATCTGCCAGCAGAAAGTGGGTCGAACAAGAAAATAGCAACTGTCTAAAAGTGGCATTTTCAGAATTGTAACTTAAAATTAGCCTTTACCATTAAAGAGGTTTTTAAATTGCAATTCTTTAGAGACCAAACAGACTGTTCTCGAGCCAATGTTATCACCTATTGTAATAAGGTAACTCAATGCTATCCAACTGGAGAGGTAGGTCTTCGAAGTAGTTAAAAGCGAATTTAGGAGGTTTTCACTACCAGGACATCTAAAACCTAAAATTATGTGTCTATTTTTTTAAATACATTACACCCTGCACTAAGGGTTGTTTAGTTCCTACCTTCGAGATTACTTATATGTAATAAAAGAAAAGTTGGAGGCCTGGCAAAACGGTTATTTTGCCAGGTTGAAATAGCAGTTTAAACTGTACACATTTAAAAAGGCTACTTAAGTGAGTACAAGAAATGCTGCAGGTCCACTAGTACCATTTAATTTACAGGCCAGAGGCCCTTGAACTACCACTTTTCTAAGGTCTTACCAGTAAATTAGGGGCCTCATTTATGAAGTGTTGCATCATTGTGGGGAAACAGCGATGCAATACTTTTTTAGCGCCATCCTTCCGACATCATGAATGCTCCGTATTTACTGTACGGCGCTCCATGTTGCAAGGATTTACAGATACGTCAGTAGTCCTGATGTATCTGTAGGCTCAAAATTGGCACATTCCTGGAGTGTGTCTGAAAACAGGCACAACTCCGTCAATGCGTCTTTTCACCTGGGCCAATCCCCATGGGAAAATCCCTGCATCACTCCTTACGCATGTTTCCAGCAGGCGTAAGGATTTAACGTAGTGACTCCCTAGAAGTGGCTTTGCTGCTATGAAATGCCCACCCTGCATTCATTATAGCTGGCGCAGGTATAAAGTAGCGCATGGTGCAGGTGCCTAGATGTGTCACTTTGTAAATATGGTGCAGTGTGGTGCATTTTTTATGCTGCTGCAGTGTCACAAAAAGTGAGCAACGGCAGCATAAAGGCCTCATAAATGATGCCCTAAGTATGCCAATCAGGTGTGAGCCAATTGTAGGGAGAGAGAAAACTCACTTGTGCATTGGCTGACACTGTTAAACTGTACAGAGTTTCGAAAGCTAACAAATTCAAATTCAGCAAAACAGTAGGATGTAGCAAAACGTTTGGTGGTGGTTCCGCAGAGAGGGCCAGGTCTAACAGGAGGTCGCAATCGATTTTGAGTGAGTTAAAGGGACGACAAGGACTTTTTCAACAGAGAAAATATGTATAATATAAGGACCAAGAGATAGTAGAATAAAACATATTGGCCACAGTCAGCTGAGGGCACTAATAAAGAAGATGATGTGCTGGAGTTGTGGACTTACATGTGGTGACAGCATAGTGTCCCCAATGTTCTTTGTCATTATTTTTTCCGAGCATAATGGTCTTATGGATAACCATGTGCTTTGACGTCGTTTTTTAAAGCCTATGTACAGATGGCAATATCACGTGAAATGTATTTTCCTTTTTGGCTCCACGGGATATTTTTCCCAGATAATACTAATTAATATTGTTGTATTTTGGGATTTTTCAATTTCATTTACGATTTAACTAAACTTTCTTTGAGCAATTTTAGTGTTTAAATAAGGTGAAAAAAGCCATTTGAATGCTCCCAAAGTAACTATCATTTGGACATTTTCAAAACCCCGTCCTCTTCCCCTACCATTGAAAAGGCCCAGTTTTTACCCATAATCCGAAACTTACGCTCGGGTTGAGCACATATTCAATAATATATATTCATAGTAATTCATAGAACCAGGAAGCACCTCACACAAACGTAAATGGGGTTTTGAGTTACGCAAAGTTATTAAAATAAGTGAATTACAACATTTGCGAATTTGGCTATACTAATTTGAAAGGCTGGCAGAGAAATCAGAAATATGTACTGATCAAAACAGCTTCCGAGTTGCAAATCATCACTTATGGTTGCCTGCAATTCAGCTGTTTTAGATTTTTTTAAAATTGCATTCAATGTATACCTCGTTTTCAAAGCCTTTCCTTCTGCATTAATCAAATATATGCAAACATGCCGCAACAAATGGAAAATAAAGATGTCCGGTAATTTAATTTTAATGCAAGTCTGAAAAAACAAAGAAACTTCAATTTAGCTCTTCTTAGGTCAAGCTTTTAGAATCTTCCTCCACTTCACAGAAAAACATTTATAGAGCATAATGTTATCAAATGCTATGAGCTCAACATGCCAGCAGATGATGCTGTTCCATAACTTAAAATGATAACTGCACCTGACTTTTTAGTTTGCCATCTATAAGAATAATAAATTAACGAAGATGCTCCGTGTAGCTCTTGTATCACAGGCAGCCGTTTCAAATGAACCAACACGAGTAAAAAACATATCAAAGAGGTGGAAGAAGATCGTAGTTTCTCAAGGAATAGAGCTTCTAAACTTTTAAAAATTGTCTGAACTTATTTGTTTACTGAGTACCTAAATTCCTCGATCTCTGTTTGGAAAAAGACACATCGTGCTGATAGGGCCAGTTGTACATAGTTTTTCCCGCTCACAAACTGCTTTATTTGTACAGCCAGATTCAAAGAAATCTGCCCTTTTGTGAGCTCAAAAAAAGCATATTTCTATGTACGAAGCCCTATTTTGCGCTTCGGTAACTTATAACCGAATCACAAAATGGATTTGCGATTCGGTACTACGAAGGGGTGTGTTAAGGGCGTCCTTTACTAATAGCAACTCACAGTGGCATGTATCAATGTTTTGCGACCGACATGGTATCTTAAGAGCAGGCACTGTTCCGATGGACCACAGCCTCCTCTTTAAAAATTTAAAGAACACTTTTCATTTTTATTTTTAAAACACTATTGCATGTTTTGCTTTAAGGAGGGATGAGTTTATTTTTTTTTTAAACATGGCTTAATTTAAAACCAATCACAGACATGGTGGTCGGCTGAACCTAGCAGGCCAATATCCCTGTAACTTTAGCAATTCCCAATGGGTCGCAAATGTGACGTACCTCATGAATATTAATGAGGTAGGTATATTTTCGACCCACTGGATTCGTAAAATGATTCACATTAGTACATGGGTGTTTGAGATTCCCATAGAGTGAACCACAAAAATTCGCTATTTGGGAATTTAAAAGCCAAACCTATGCACATCTGGCCCGTAGAACTAAATGTGAAGGCATAAGTAGCGAGAAACCAAACTGAAGGAAAATTGTGCAAGGAAGGACATGAGAAAAGTAGGCAAAACCACTGATAATTGAATATAACTGCTAAGTGTTAGACTTAACAGCCTTAGGGCAGTCTTACCCCCAACTTTTGCCTTCTTCCTCCTTTTCTGACCTAGTTTTTGATGGTATTAAGACTTTGCACACTTTATTACTGCTAACCAGTGCTAAAGTGCCTGTGCTCTCTCCCCTAAACGTGGTGATATTGGTTAATCGCCAATTGGCATATTTAATTTACTTATAAGTCCCTAGTGAAGTGGTACTACATGTACCCAGGGCAGGTAAATTAAATGCCACTAGTGGGCTTGCAGCACTGATTGTGCCACCCACCTATGTAGCCCTTTAACCATGTCTCAGAACTGCCATTGCAGAGCCTATGTGTGCAGTTTACACTGCCATTTTGACCTGGCAAAACAAACCTTTTGACATGCCCAAACCTTCCTCTTAAATACATATAAGTTACCCCTAAGGTCGGCCATGGACAACCCAGTGTGCAGGGTGCAATGCATCTTAACGGCAGGACATTAACTTTTAAGTTTTACATGTCCTGGTAGTAAAAAACGAATTCATTTTTCACTACTGCACAGTCTATATCTCCCGTCTTTTAACATTGGGATTGCCTTATTACATTATATAAGAGCAATTGCCAAATGTAAAGGTATAACTGATTCAAGTCTGGTGTCTTTGGAATCCTAATTTAAAATCCGAACTGATGGTGAGGTCAGATTTTAAATTACAATTCTGAAAAATCCACTTTTAGAAATTGGCATTTTCGTGCTTTAGCCATTTGGTGGCTGTAGCCTTTCTCAGATCACATGACTTAGTGTGGTTGGCAGTTCGGCTTTGTGTATTCCTCCTAGACAGCCACAAACAATGACAACTAGGGGTGTGACTTGATGGGCCATCCTGGCAGAATGGGCGAGAGGAGCTGGGCACAGCATCACTAACACCTGAATAGGCTGTGTCCTGTCCACATAAAGGGCCCCCTGTAGTGAGTCTGGAGCCAGGGCAGGAAGGGAGGAACGTTGTGTACTTCAAAGACATGGCATCACTTGGTATAACTACTGAAACTTAGAAACCACCACTTCAGTACTCTTCTGGACCTGGAAGAAGGACTGCTGTGCTGCTGAAGGACTGCCACTCGAATGGACTGACCTCTGCTGGACATCTGCTTTGCTGTGCTGAACTGCTGCCTGCTGCACTTTTGCCTTATTAAGGAGGACTGGACCTGCATCACTTGACCCTAAAATCCAGAGTGACTCCAAGGGCTAGCTGGCTGTCCTCCTGATCTGAAGCCTCAGGGACATAACAGGGTTCCAATATCTGTGTGTGTCTAAACTCTGCCATCTATGAGTCTACCCTGCTAAGTGGTGCCACCCCTGTCCTTGACCCTTGAAGGTAGTCCTGAGGTTCTTGCTGGCAGAACAAATGTATCTTTTCTACTGAGCGATGCATTCTTGAGCAGAACAGATGCATCTCCTCGGCTGAGCAGCGCATCCCAGAGCAGAACTGGTGCATTGCCGCTGCTTCATGAATTGGACCAGTTGCAAGAGACTTGCATCGCCGCTGCCTCCAACATCTTGGGACCAATGCGTCACCTTCGTTGCTGCTGCACGATGCTTTACCTGGCAGAAGCTCATCGTATCCCTCGTTGATAGCAGCCTCAACGACGCTGCCAAAATTGTGCATCACAGCTTCGTCATTCATTGGAACTGATGCATCCCCTCTTCTGTGCCTCACACCCTCAATACAGGACTTTGCATCACAAGCCCCACTGACAGGATCCTCATCGGCGATGCATCAAGACCTTACATGGAAGCCTCATTGCATCTTGGAACTAACGCATTGCCTCTGCTGTGTGACGCATCTTTGACGCGGATCCACGCTACTCTCCCCAACCAGGATTTAAGGTACTTTATTCAGCGGTTCTAACTGTGTTCCTGTAACTGACTTAGTCAGCCTGAACTTGTGACTTTGTCCCAGTTCGAGGCAGCCAGATATACCCAATAGTGCTTTCTGCATCTTGGCGCTATTTTTTACTTTCAATTTAAAATTCAAAATCTCCAGATCTACTGAGTGGATTTTTGTTGTTTTGGTCTTATTTTATTTATTAACATCAGAGTTATGTATCTAACTTGGTGTAAAATCTCTTTCCATTGTGTTTTCACTGATTTACTGTTTGACGTGTTGCACAAATATTTTACACACAGCCTCTAAAGTAAAGCCTGACTACTCAGTGCCAAGCTACCAGAGGGTGAGCAAAGGTTAATTTAGGGTTTGCCTGCCTCTTACCCTGACTAAGCTTGTGGTTGCTTCTTGACCAGGTCTCATACCCCAGTCAAACAGCAACCCAATTTCTAACACTACCAATACTCTGAAGCAATGAGTTTTGGTAGCATTGAGAAAGTATACTTTGATGCATACCTCGTGAATTGCTTGCCACCCTGTGTAATTCAACTTTCTCCTTCCTTCTCTTGTACATTACACTTAAACATAAAAAAATAAGATGATGTTCTCTCTCCTCTCAATGGTTTATGTATAAATGTAGATAGTCATTCCTTCAGAAAACGAATGTATCGCACTAGACAACATTTTGCAATTTCTAAAGATATATACATATTTTCATACCATGAGTAGCTTTTATGAAAGTACTTTTCACATATTGATAACCCTCACATGAATGTTGATAATGACTAAATTGATGTAATGTGTACACAGCTGCTTGCTCAAGCATTTTCCATTAATGAAAAAAGAAAAAAGAAAACCAAAGTAGGGCAGGCTTTCTTAGAAGAAAATAATCAAGATGCATTGCATAAGGCCACAGTAGGACACATCCTTCTACCAGCACCTATTCACTTTTAACGAGCCATGCCAAAATCCTGCCACTGATTTCCCATGTTCCTCCACTCTACAGGTCGCAGTTTTGTCCAACATTCCTCCACTTATGCGGGACAAGAATGAAACAACACCTCAACTGATGAATAAAGTGGGACATTGGTGCCTTTCTCACATCAGGGAAGGGGATAATTTTGTAAATCACAGTAGTATGGTCCAATGAACAGATTAGCTACGTTAGGGCCTGCAGAAGGGAGAAAGGGATTGTTTCATTGTGAATTTTGATAAGTGGGAGGTTAGGAGGCAATTTTTCAGGGCGTGTACCGAGTCCTCCTGGGCTACCACAACAATAAAAGTATACATGTTGGTTTTTTGGGATTTTTTTACCTGCCCTTTTCTCATAGTTACCCCCAACCTAGACCAGTACACAGTGTACTTGAATACACCCACTATGCAATTCAAGCATACAATAGCTTCGATGTTTTGAACCCCCTAGAGAACATCGATTGCCTGCAGGGAAAGCGGAAGGAGCCAGAGAATGCCATCACTGAAAGTGCAATACTACCTATTTCTAATTTCATCCAGGCACAGATAACCATGTTTTTTATCAGAATATCGCAGGTATGAAATACAAAAGGGAAGACGAGGGCTGTACTGTCAAAATATTATAGCCCTCAGGAGACCTGGGATAAAAGTACTACATTTTATTTAGAGAGCTTTAATTCCTTCTTTACTCCTTCTTTACCTTCTGCTGTGGGCCGAGCCAAAGGTGGCCTTATCACGCTAAATTGTAAACTGACTCAGATCCCCACGAGCTCTCTCCACCTGCTTGTGGTCACACTTCGGTTCCGAATGAAGCTGACTTGCTTGTGTTACATTTTTACAAATAGGTTAACGCATAATATGTTATGGAACAACTAATAGTGTTAAGGTCTTTTTTGGCAGACTCGAAAGAGGATGTACACACATATGCTCCTGTTGTCCTCCATGAACCCCTGTTCATGGAGTTGTTGCATCTCACGGGATAGGGAAAAGAGAAGCAGCATGGTCCCTGCTCATTTTAAACACACACCTCAAGGTAAATTGTTGAACCCCATATTAGCGGAATGTAATCTTGTCCTACAAAGGTTGCATAATAGGAATTGTTCTAAACTGCCTATTACCCCTACATCTATATGAAGAAGGATGAGCTCTATTACTGATTTTTTTAAATCTCTGCTTCCTTAGAGGGAAGTGTCATATTTTCAGGAGCATTCTAAATCCCCTTAACCCCTTCAGTGCCCATCCCTTTCCCCGCCCTGTGCCGGCCGTTGCATTAGCGGGCGGGGTTTATGTCGAGCTGGTCTCGTCATGGGCACAGCGCAACCGCGGCCCATGACGAGACCAGCTCGTCATGGGCATTGAAGAGGTTAAACAATCATAATCCTATTGAAATGGTCTAGATTTTGGTAGAACTGTCAATGGACTCAACGCCCCCTTTGGTGTAAAGGCCCTCTCGACTAGAGACCAGTGAAGAAGGCTAGAATGGAATAAAGTTGTCCCAGAAACATTGATTTCAAAACAACTAGTAATTTGCAAGGGGGGTGTTGAGAGGGTGCACAGTAGAGCAATAGACCCAGAAACAATTCTGCAGTCTATTGGTAATACCGCAACAGAAATAAAAAGGGGCCTGTCAATACCTAAATCACATAGGTACTAAGTTGTATGTCTGTGATTTGACGATGATTGCTTAAAGGCGCATCGCAGACTTATCGTGCCCTTGAAAGCTCAACCACGCAATATGGCAGAGGCATCCCACCTACAAAATATGCTGCAAAAGCGGAAGGAATTGTTTCAAGTGGATGCATTGGATGATCTTGGGAAACAGTGAATCAAACCATCTTTTCCACGGGTATTTAGGTGGGGAGGTGATAGTCAGATTGCACCTCCTATGGGGATAGCCCATTTCAAAACCACATATGGAGCTGAAGACATTAACTGTACTAGTAGTCATGTACTACCAACACGGAGGAGCTGACCCTTACCTTTAAAGTTGAGGAGGTGACCAAGGCCATTAGGCTACTTTCTACAAAGAAGGACATTGAGCCAAAGTGGTCCCCGGGGATATATATATATAGGTCACCCTTGATTGATTGGATGCTGATTGTGACCAATATCATGAATGCTACTGCTAAAGGATCTAGTCCTAAGTTCTGGAAACAATCAGTAATCATTCCAGTGTTCAAGAAAATGTATCGCAGAGACGCCTTTTGCTATAGTTAAATCTCCCTAATTGATTGTGTCGTGAAGGTGGTGCGGAAGGTGATACTCTTCAAGCTGTCAATCTGGGCCAAGGGCAACAATAGCATCTCGGATTTGCAGTATCGGTTTAGGCGAGGTTGATGTACCCTTGATCCGTGCCTAAACCTGCACTCGCTCATTGAGAAATATGCTTGCGTCAGAGGAGGGCCCCTCCACCTCACCTTCATGGACCTTCGGCCTTCAATAGAGTCTCCTGGGAAAAATAATGGATCATAATGTCCAGCACGGGAGTTGATGGGCCATTAGCCACTTTTTTGAGGGAACTACGCCAGGACCTCTCTGCAGTGCTGAGATACGACACAGAGGCTTCCCTACACTGACCCTTTTATGGTCCATCATAGAGTCCAGCAAGGCTGCATTTTTGCCCCATTTCTTATCCTAATACATATCAAACACATAGACATGGTTTTGTGTCGGGGTTCCACTGATATCCAAAGGGTGGGGAAATTATGCATCCCAGCTTTCCTTTACAGGAACAATACCATTGTGATCACCCCTAACGCTTTGGGCTTGCAAATCGTCCTAGGTAGATTTGTGCAATTCATGAATAGTTTGAACCTAAGTACTAATTATAAAAAAAAAAACACGTAATATGGTAATAGGCCCTAAGAACATGAAATCAAGAAGGTAAATGCTGTAGGGGGAGATCTAACTAAGCAGAGGCTATTCCCGACTTGGGTGTCCCTTTTGACAACAAGATACCTGATCGCCTGCACAGGTAAGGAAGAAATTAGTTATGATCAGATGTGGGGTGAGGATTATTTACTTGGGAATAGACCAATGGAGGCACCATTGAAACAATATCAATCTACGTGTTCTTCTGCAGTTTTATATGGCACTGACATCTGGGGTTATACCAAGATGCCCTTCCTTCAGGTAGAGCTAAATATATTTCTTAGACATCTGTTGTCGCTACCTCAATCCACACCCACCTACAATTTACATGAAGAATTAGGGATAGTTCACCTCTCTGATTTAAAATCATTATTTACTTTAATGAGATGCATTTCCATCTGGTCTAATAGGGAGGCAAATTTTAATCAATTAAGAGTGAGGGACTGTCTGGATTTGAAGAGCAGAAAAGCAATGCAATGGTTAAAGTACATCCAGAAGAGTTTCACACATTTGGGTCGTCCTGATTTATTCCTTTCACTTGGCAAAGTAGCTAAACCAGATGTTGAGAGACCAAAGAAAAGTTCTTACTTCAATGCAGAGAGAGGAGGAAGGGGATGAATTTCAATTTTGAAAAAATCAGTGCACGCTCAGCTGATTTTAAGAACTACAGCACCCATGGAAACATACCTGACATTCGTAGCAAAAATGAACCATCAGTTTGTCCTAACTGGATGTATATTAAATCTTTTACACACGGAGATAGATCGCAAGTGTCCATAAAGCAAAATGGATAGCTTAGCAGAGTGCTCGCACTATGGGGCAGATTTATGTTCCCTGGCGCATCCCTGCAAATCAGCATGGATGCGCCAGGGATGATGCGTCACGCAAGTTTGCCCTTGCGCCACCGCAGATGCGCCGCATTTATAATGCGGCGCATCGTGGCGCAAGGACAAGCAGATACGTGATGCATCTGCCGGCGTAAGGTTGGCGCAGTGCTGAAGTTGCGTCGCAAGCGCGACGCAACTCCAGCACTGATCCAACCTACCCTATCCCTAACATGGTGCGTCAAGCCTTACACCTGCTTCAAGCAGGCGCAGTGTTTTGACGCATCAGCGTTGGGAAAGTGACTCAGTGAAATCTTATAGATTTCACTGAGTCACTTTTCAGGGGCGTTCCTGCGACAGAACGCCCCCCCTGAGTAGCAACGCCCACATGAAACCTGACGCAGGTTTCATGTGGCGCAGGGCTTTACACCGTGACGCATCTCCATAGATGCGTCACGATGTAAATGGGGCGCAACATGGCGCAGTGTTTACGCCGCCGCTGCGTCACAAAAGTGACGCAACAGCGGCGTAAAAGGGGCGCAAGTCCCTCATAAATCAGCCCCTATATTTTTTCCAGTACGGATACAATGCATATAATACAATTTTGCGAGCACTTCAGTTTTTACAGATTTATGTAACACAAACTCGACCCAAGGGTATTGGAGTGCTTTACATGAGCACCAGTTATATTATACAAGGACACATTCATTTTTTGGTAGGCTTGGGAAGATTGAGTGATTTGCCCAGAAACACAGGATACTGAGCCGACTCTCGAACCTAGGTCTGCTGCTCTAAAGCTGGCAGCTCTGGCCATAATGCCACATCCTCTCCCCACTCCTCTATTCTATGATTTATGACCTTGAATTATTCTCCCTCTTTTGAGGGGAAAAACTTTCTCCAGGTCAAACAGACTATTATGTATCTCCAAATTCTTTCCACCAAGCAGATATACTATAGCATTGCAATCTACGATTGGTAGTGGTCCGGTTAAGCAAGCGTTTGTAGCAAAGAGCCAGATAGGAAGTCAGTCAATAGCTTTATTTCGATATAAAATCATAAAAGCACAACAATACAAAACAATTTCAGGATAAAATGTAGTTCGTCACGTCGTGATAATTAAGATGTAACAGTACAATTTTCCACGATAGTTAAAAACTAAAGCTATTTAGTACATTTGGGTTTAGATTCATTTTGGTTAATACAATTTAAGGTAATAAAAATGGTTAAAATTAAAGTAATTAATATTTATTATCGAGGGCAAAGTATAACATTACAGATTTCAGTTGTCCTATATTCATGCTCTTTAGTCAGTTTTGGGATGCCCTTCGTATAGCCCTGAGCCTAATTAGCCAGGCTCGGCCCAAAAACTTGGCAACTCCACAAACATATAAAGTTCTCGGGTCAGTTCTTAGTATACGTAGGGCAACTCGATGGTCTAAAGTGCCTAGTTGTTTGCAAATTGGCACAAGCCAGCAGGACCTAGCACTAGCATAAGCAGGGCAAACAAACATAAAATGTGCGATACTCTCTTTAGAGATCCCGCTGGATGGGCACTCTGTAGTAATCTGCTTGGAGGGGCGCCACTTCGAGGTGAATTCGTGGACTGGAAGTGAGCCGAATCTAAATTGGGCATATAATGCCCTGTCTCTTGGGATCTGAATTACATCCAGGTAAGGTTCAAGGCCTCTAGATGGTTTAAGTTGGAGGAACTCTTCCGTAAGCCTTCCTAAATTTGGGTTGCTGAGATCCCTGGCATTTATCCAGTCCCAATAGATGCGTTTGAGCTCAGCTTTGCTTGGCGGGGATTGAGTTTCCCATGACTCCTCGAGACCCAGAGTTATCATCAATGCCTTAACATTAGAGATCCATTTTATCTTTTTGCCAATGTCCAACCCCATTACTTCAGTGAAAGCCTCGGCATAATTGGCAAGTTCAGGAGTGTGCCTGAGGCGTGCCCAATACAACAAGGGGCGGAGTTTGGCCAGATCTTTGATGTGGCACCTACCCAGATCATATATCAGAGGGGTTAGGGGTGTGCCATGTGGTAGCATAATTAGGTCCCTAAAGAACTTATTTTCTGATCTGCTGAGCTCAACGAGGTTATTAAACCCCCACAGCTCGGCTCCGTAAAGAGCAGAGCTAACTGCCTTGGCTCCATACACAATAAGTGCCGGGACAATGGGTCTACTAAATGATGAGCGATGTTCTTTGCTCAGTGCCCCGGACACACGTTTGTGGTTCAGGAGCATTTTATCAAGATGGAACTTCCACTGTACTTTTTCTGAAAGGCGTATGCCAAGATAATCAAAAGTAGCAACTCTCTCAAGATGGATTCTATCTAAAGTAATGTTATTCCTAAAGGATTTATGGGGATTAAAAGTCATGAATTTTGTTTTGGATGTGTTTATAATTAATCCCTGGGTGTTACAAAAGAGTTGGAACCTGTTCAGAAGCTTTTGGAGGCCTACTGGGGTTTTTGAGAACAGCAGTGTGTCATCAGCAAACAGGAGAGTTGGTACCTTATTACCTGCCAGGGCCGGGACGTCAGCTGGTACTTCTTGCAAAAATGTAACCACCCCGTTCACATATAACGAGAACAGGGTGGGTGCCATCACACAGCCCTGGCGTACTCCCCTGTTTACTGGGATCTTATCAGTGAGCTGTCCCTGGGACCCCCATCTTATCTGAGCATAGTTGCCCTCATGTAACCTTACTAGGAGGTTCAGGATCATTGGAGGGATGCCCATGTTTTGCAGTGTTTGCCATAACTTGTCCCTGGGGACCAGGTCAAAGGCAGTCTTTAGATCAATAAAAGCAAGTTAAAGGCTGCCCTTGCCAATCGTCACCACCTTCCAGTGGATCAGAAGAAGTCTGAAGACCTGGTCGACCGTTCCTGTGTTCGTCCGAAAACCCGCCTGATACTGAGAAAGGATGTCCTCCTCCTCAGTCCATGATTGGATTCTCTGTAATATGACCCTGCCAACTATCTTCTGCATTGCATCTATGAGGCTAATTGGCCTATAGTTGGAAGGGTCCTCCCTGACCCCCTTTCTGTAAATTGGGACTACCTCCGCTCCCTTCCATGAATCTGGGATTGGGCATCCTCTTGAGATGGAATTAATGAGGAGGAGGACATACTCAGCCCAATTACTCCGATAAGCAGGGAACAGGTCACCTGGGAGACCATCAGGTCCCGGGGCTTTGGCGGGCACTATCTTTCTTATAGCTGACTCAAATTATTTTAAGATGAATAGATCGTCGCTACCCTTCCCAAGACTTAATGGGAAGTGACCACATTGTCCTTCCGCATTTGTGTTGTCTTTTTAATCCCAGAGTATAAGTTGCGGAAGTGGTCGTGCCAAACCTGGGGTAAAATATGATTGGGGATTTGATCTGCCTCACCTTTATTTGCCTGTCTGACCAGTGACCAAAAAAGATTAGTGTCCCTTGCTAGGCTGGCATTTTTAAGATCGCACCATTGGGTTTCGTCACAGTCCAACTTTGCTTGGTGCTGATTCTGTCTATATTCCTGTCTTGCAACCTTAATGGCTAAGTTATTCTTGGCTCTAATCACTGTTACCAAAGCCTTCCTCTTGAGTCTACACTCTTTTGTATACCACTTTTGGCATCTTCTAGTTTGTACGACAGGTTTAGGGGGCCCTTTCGGTGCTTGAAAGTGGATAGAAATGTGCTTGATGGTGCGTGAATGTATGCTAAGGGTATAATTAAGCCCCGCTGCAATTCCTTCCCTCAAATCAATTGTGTTTTTATGAAGAACTTGTCTAATGGTTTCCAGTTTTGCTTCTTCTAATGCAACCTTTTGCCATTTCAAAGCTCTTCTTGTGTTTGAGGGTATCACATCTTTGGTCACAAGGTACATGAGATTGGGTAGTATAGAGCAAGCGAGTGTCCATGGGAACCTCAGTGACATACAAAGAAGGTTATGGTCGGCATCGGTTGTGTTACCCACCTCCATATCTAGGACATGCCCCCAGAATCTAACATCTATTAAGATGTAGTCAATACGGGATGGGCAAGTTACTCTGTTGTTGGTGAAGCCTCCCTGGGCATCTGAACTGGTCCTACCATTCACAGCCCTTAGCCCGTATTCTAAGGTAAGTGCATTTAGTTGGATGGCCACCTGCGTCCATCAGTTTACTGGGGGTATAGTTAGTGGGGGAACACCCCATTTGTTGTCACCCTCCTCAATCCCTATTATATCTTCTGTGCTAAGAGGCTCAAAAGTACTGTTAAAATCACCAGCAACTTCTATTCTTGAGTAGGGTGAACAATTTGGTAAGCCTTGTTAAAGTAGTGTGAGAACGGTAGAGGTTTTGTCCCCAATTGTCCCCCTTATGTAGACATTGAAGAGATCCAGCATTATCCCCCATCCTGGTCCCTTAATAGTGATATTCATGATGTCTGGGCTCAAAGTTTGGCAACTGGAAATTCTACAATTGAGGGCAATGTTGACCCATATGATCAACCCTCCCGAAGGACGACCCCTCCCTTTGGTGGTGGCTGGTATATGGTAGCAGCTATAGCCCAATTTGTATAGAGGGACCACGCTCCATGTTTCTTGAAAAACAAGGATGTCGTGGCCCTCCACCAGATCCTTCCAGTGGGGTAATGATAGCTTGCTACCAAGACCAGCAACATTCCACGAAATAACTTTTTGCTGGTGCGAAGGGGACAAGTCTAGAGTTGAAGCTCTAATTAGTACCTGTTGAGGGCTTAGGTCATTTGGGGGAATTTGATCAGTGAATATGGGTAGGGCCTGTAATGGTTGCTCTACCCGAGTCTCATTTAGTGGTCAATCATTGGCTTCTAAAGATGAGGAGCCTCTCGTCACCCTTGTCTGATATTTATCGCTTGATGTTTCTAAAGATAAGGCTACTGGAAATCGCTGTATTGATGATGAGTCAGGGGAACAAGTACAAAACTCGAGTGAAATTAGATTTTCTGCCAAGTTGGTGTTAGTCAGGGTAAGCTCGATATGGTCCTGTGAATGTGTATGTGCTACACATCTTCTAGCCCTGACAATATCCTCCCGAATAAGAGAATGGCATCCCCTGACATGACAAATCCAGTGTATTGATTTGTTGATTAGTGACTCCTCACTTTCATGACCAGCCGCAATATCTAATTTAGGAACATTGACCATATAAACCTTTTTCCCTTCTAAGGATTGCGTAGGATAATTCCCCTTTGATATGTTAATGGCCAATGAATGCGTTGATGCTGAGTCATTTCTAGGTGTAATGCGATGTGCCGGGGTTTGTGCTGGGGCTGACTTCTGGGGACAAGGATTTAAGATCTTGGGCTGTCCACTGTTAAAGGGAAGGGAAACGACATCGTTCTTTGTAGAAAGAAGTGCAAATGGTCGACCACCTGTTTGCTTTCTTTCGACCTGAGCAGAGAGAGAGGGTCGCTGGGGGCATGGGCGCTCATCTACCGCAAAGCATAGGGGCTGCTTGTAAAGAGTATTACTAGTGGTCAAAATTTTAACCACATCCACTAGTTGTTCGATATTGACTCTCATGGCTCCCATGTCAAGTCTAAGCAAGGTGACAAGCTGATATAGCCCTTGCAATGATATATGTGCCTCCTCGCTACTCGCAATTTGGGATCGGGGCAGTGATGTAATAGTCTTTGACTTCGAGGTATCAGTAATGTCTGCCAAAGCTGAGAACCTGTTTACGCAATGAATTGAAGGCTCTGATGGGCTGATTTTGGGTGGCGAGTTTATGATGAGGGGAAGTATGTCTTTAGCCAAACAGTCTGTCATCTGTGCCCCTGTGAGTTCTTGTGGCGTTTTTTCATTATGCTTCAATACTTTGTTCGTAAGGTGTTTACTAAACATTGAAGAAATAATAGGTATGGAGGATAAGCTAGAGCTATGGGGTGGCGATTGCACAATGGTATTCGGTGACAGTCTCTCTGTGCATAGGATGTCTTCACACTCATGGATAAGGGTATCTATCCTATCCATCACGCAGTTGTTGACAACACGTTTTTTTTTACCTTTTGGCTTTTTTCCCATCCCTGCCCCCCCTGTAGGCCATTGCTGATCCCCGATCCCTCCATTAGTTTCCTTTTGCCTGTGCTATTGACAAGTTAGAAATAGTGCGACGCACAAAGGCAATATATGTCAGTATGACCCCAGATTATGCTACCCGCAAGATGCAGGAATAAATGTTCATTTAAGCCAGTTTTTTCGCAATGAGTCCCGAACACTTATACAATACTATAAACAAAATAAGAAATTAAAGTTTATCCAGGAGGGGTCAGAGACATATAACACAGTACCTTTGGTTTAATAGGGGTGTGCAGCCCGATCCAGCTAATCGATGAAAGGGGGGTGGCCCTGCCCAGCCTCTTCCTGGCACTGACGTGCAAGGACGGGCCTGCCCTTGGCCCGGGCTTTGCCCGGGTGCAGCCCGTATGCGTCACGTGCTGCGGGAGGCTGGCAGTGAAGATATTGCGCCTCCAGGCGCTGCGCGACGTCAGGGAGAGGCAAGGAATGCTGGGTCATGTAGTTCCAGTGATCCCGGTGGGCCGTTCCCCTCACGGCCGGTAGCTGTAATAAACTGTAGCACCCGCTGCTGCCGTTGCCCTCATGGAGGTGATATATTTTCAGGAGAGGAGAGGAGATGGTCCTCTTGCTGCAGCCCCAGCTCGAAGTCTTCCTCTTTGCTTATCCTGCGTTGCGGGAGGCTGGCAGTGAAGAAATCGTACCTCCAGGCACGCTGTGCGACGTCAGGGAGAGGCAAAGAATGCTCGGTCATGTAGTTCCAGTGATCCCGGTGGGCCATTCCCCTCGCGGCCAGTAGCTGTCATAAACTGTAGCACCCGCCGCTTCCGTTGCCCTCACGGCGGTGATATATTTTCAGGAGAGGAGAGGAGATGGTCCCCTTGCTGCGGCCCCAGCTTGAATTCTACCTCTTTGCTTATGAGAGGAAGTAGATTTAATTGAAGTAATGGAGGGCAGGGGGCTTGGTGATGCATGATGGAACACGCTGTTAGGTTTTTGCACCACCCAGGCAACCATCCTCCCGCCGTATCTTACTTCCCTTCACTGCCTTTTTAGGTTGAGCCTAAGGACAGTGCGCATGCGCTGCTAGCTCTGCGAGGAATGCTGTACTGGAGTATGCCCTTGAATCCCTGCCCACTCTCCGCCCATATTCAACATTGTCTTATGTCATTGCCCTTCATAATTTCTGGCTTTTGATTCGTACATAGGCTTGTTAGTCCATCCTTAGTGCCGCCTTGTCTTCACTTGTAACCTCCCATGGGGACTGGCCCTTTTTCTTTGGTTGTTACACGGTATGCTTTATAAGCTGGTGAGCACTATTTTCTTTAATGCTCTTCCCCTATTCCACCCACGGCATCAGAGCACCCGCCCGCTTTGTATTAAATTGTAATATATTTTATTCAAATTACAGTGCGGTCCGCTTTATAGCGGCTGCACTTATTTAATTATTTAATATACAGTGCAGTCTGCATTCACTTTAGTGGCCACCCCTATTTAATTATTTATTTACCAGCGCAGACTGCTTTCACTTTAGCGGCTGCGCTACAAAGCTTTTGGAATTAGTTTTTTTTGCATAAACTTTGGGGGAAACACCATAAATGTTTTCACTATAATGGTGGCTACGCCCCTTTGTTTAGATGCTGCTCATTGTAACCTGAATACGGGAGCAGCATCCAAAAAAAGGAGTGGTCTTGCATTTGCAAGCGTTTGAGCTCTTGGCATTCAAAACAACAATGTATTTTATATATTTGTTCTTTTTAAAAACACATATCTGTGTTCTTGTGTGCTTGATGCTTCCCAACACGGATTTCGGGAAGGACATAGTACCGAATCTGCTCTGATCACTGCCACGGAACAGATCAGGTCGGCAGTGGATCAGGGAGGCAGAGCGGCCTTGATCCTCTTGGACCTATCGGCCGCGTTCGATACGGTCCATCACGGCTTGTTGATGGATCGGTTAAGGAAAGGGGGAATTCAGCAAAAAGCAAGGGAATTGTTAAACTCCTTTCTCTCGGACCGTAGCCAAACAGTTTCCTTAGGAAACTTTTCTTCCCAACCCTTCTCTCTACCATGCGGGGTTCTGCAAGGGTCTTCACTAAGTCCCACCTTGTTCAACATTTATGTGACCTCCCTTGCTCCCATTATCAGACGCCACGGGTTCAGTGTAACTTCATATGCGGATGACATGCAAATCGTGGTGTCTTAATTCCTGGGCGTGAAAAGGGGCTGGATCATAATTTTCAGTCCTGTATGTCGGAAGTGGGGCACTGGATGGCTAGCAATTGCCTTAGGCTGAACTCAAATAAGACCGAGGTCATGTTGTTTGGGAATAACCCCAGTTTCTGGACCCCCTTATGGTGGCCGCAGGAACTGGGGGCCCTTCCCACTCCGGTTGACAAGGTAAAAAATCTCGGGATGGTGGTAAATGCCAAACTTTCCATGGCTTTACAGGTTAAAGCGGTAGCCTCTAAAATAGGCTATATTCTAAGAACGCTGAAAAAGATTTTGATCCTGCTTCCCCACGAATGCCGAAAAACTGTGGTAACGGCCCTTGTAACATCCAGATTAGACTAATGCAACAGCTTATACCTTAACATTCAGGAAAATCTGCTGCATAGATTGCAGTAATTACAGAATGCTGCCGCTAGACTTTTAACCGGCATCCCGAAATTTGCTCCCATATCAAAGGCCATCCGAGACCTGCACTGGCTTCCAGTCAAAAGCAGAGTCCAGTTTAAATCTCTATGCCTGGTTTTCAAGGCCTTAAATGGTGATGGCTCTGACTTTCTAATATAACAATTTAAAAGGTATGTCCCTCCGCGGCGACTTCAATCATCTGATGCTTATCTGATTACGGTCCCCGTTATAAAAAAAGCTCGCTGGGGGGGACGTAGCTTTTCTTTTGGTGCAGCCAAGCTATGGAATGGGCTGCCGCTCCATTTGAGACGTATGGATAGCCTACTGCCTTTTAGAAAAGCGCTGAAGACCTGGCTGTTCGGTAATTAGTTCTGCCACTTAGGATTAGGGAGTAGTGGACAGCGCCAGGACACCTACTTGGTAATCGCGCGCTTTACAAGTCACTATAACATAACATAAATAAAAGGCATTGCCAATGCCAATTGCTTAAACGCTCGCAAATGCGAGACCTATTGCATTGAAAATGCTTGTTAAGGGTAGAATTAGAGTCACCCCTGAAGCACCCCCTTCTCAATTTAATAAATTTAGCATGACCAATCGGTAGTGAGCTAGTTGTATAGACTTATTCACATCAATTGTTATTTTGTCGGTATGATGTGATGAATATCTAATTGATGTGTTTTTATCTGCATTTTTAACCTTTTACTGTATTATTGGAGCTTTTGAACTGTACAGTGCTTTTATGGTCTTTTTATAAGTTTGAATAAAGTATATCTGTTATAAGTTCGAATAAAATATGTTTGGTGATGATTGATATATTATTGGCATGTCACTGAGATATGGCAGGCTAACACGGACATGGTGCCAAACGCAGGCAAACTATTTGTATGCAGTTATGAAACATAACTGTCAGCTTTGTTAATGTTCCTTCCAGTTGATCAATATAAAAATAGATTTGCTAGAGCAGATTGCCCGTATCATAAGAAGTGGCTTAACTGCTGCTTGTGAACAATTAAAATTGACTCCTGTTGAATCTTGGACCACTTGTTGATGTATAATGTTATTACATATAACTAAGGCTTTCCCCATCATTTCTTTCCACTGTTTTTTTTTAATCCAGCGTTAAAAAAAAAAAATGCCCAAGCCAACCCAAAAATAATTTATAATCAGTCGATTCCAATTCCTACCAATATTTAGATGATTTTCCAAAAGAGCATAAACAGTGTACATTTTCAAGTATTTTGCCACTAGATAATCACTCTCTTTTCATAAGCATGTTTAGTTTTTTCATTTCAGCACTACATTACTGACAAATAAATTATTACTTTGAAAGAGTAAGAAACATCTTCCAAAATTGCTCTAATTTTTTTATTTTTTTAAATGATTTTTATTGATAGAACAATAAAGTAAAAATGTCACAATGAAGCATAAGATGAAACATAGAATAGCAAAACATATATTATAAAAAGATATTATAGTAAAGAATAATCTGTTACAGTGATAATAAGACAAAGGGGATAAACGAAACCATCTTATGGATGAAAAGGAAGTAAGAAGAATTAAGGGTACATATGAAATCAGGTGATAGTAGAATACATTTAAAAAATAAGAAATAATAAGAAAGAAGATAGGTAGAAAAGGAAAGAAAACAAGAAGCAAAGAAAAGAGGAGAGGGGAAGGGGGAAACAAAAGATAAATAATTAAGGTACAAATGGGTGTGAAGATAGAAAAGTAGTAATGGGAATCCAGAGTAAGTCAGATTTGATTTGATGAGATAACGTTAATGATGAGACAGTAGAGACTCTATGGTCTCTGCAAATAAGGTTCCACCACATTAACGTGCACATTTTAGAATTATCTTTCCAACAAGTTAAAATCGTTTTAAATGCAAGAGAAATAAAAAGATCAAACGGATTCAGCTTTGGTGAGGTGTCAGAAAAATCATTGGACATGGATCCAAGAAATACATTTTGAATTTATAATGGGATATTACAATGGAATATCTTAGAGAACGTAGACCAAATGGATTTCCAGAATTTAAAAACATTGGGACAATAAAATATTTTGGGGCAGATTTATGTTGCACTTGCGCCACTTTTGCGCCGCCGTTGCGTCACTTTTGTGACGCAGCAGCGGCGCAAATCCTGCGCCATGGTGCGGGGTATTTACAACGTGACGCATCTCGGAGATGCGTCACGTTGTAAAGCCCTGCGCCACATGTAGGCGTTCCAGGGCAGGTGGGGGCGTTCCGGCGCAGGAACGCCTCCTAAAAGTGGCTGAGTGAAATCTACAAGATTTCACTCAGTCACTTTTGAGCCCATGCTGCGTCAAAACCCTGTGCCTGCTTGAAGCAGGTGTAAGGATTGACGCAGCATTGTGCAGATAGGGCCCCCCAGAGCATTGCTGGAGCTGCGTCGCGCTTGCGACGCAACTCCAGCAATGCGCCACTTTTACGGCACAGATGCGTGACGCATCTGTGACGTTTTTGCCCCATGTTGCACCGCATTATAAATGCGGCGCATTCATGATGGCGGAGCTGGGGCGCAAAATAACTGGCGCATCCCTGCTGATATGCAGGGATGCGCCAGTTATTATAAATCTGCCCCTAAGTGTAAAAATGTGCCATCCGAGGAGAGACAAGACCAACAGACGGGAGAGGAAGAGGGATTAATCTTATGAATGTGGACTGGAGTGCAAACCACTCTGTTGTAGAGTAAAAACAAAGATTGAGTAACATTAGCAGCTCTTGAGGAAGTGAAAAGTTTATGCCATAGTTTGTTCCATTTGCTAGTGGAAAGGGATATAGAGAGGTCTTTTTCCCAAGCTGATTCAATGCTGGATTTTAGTCTATAAGATAAGGGAGTAGACAAAAGCATATATATATAACAGAAGCTTTGGGAGTGGAGTCAGGGAGAATTGTGTTCAGAGGGGTCTAGGGTGTAAATAAAATGGGGTCATCAGAAACATTTTGGGATAACAAGAATGACTGTAGAGCATTTGATATTTGTCAGTATTGTGGAAAGAAGGATAGAGGTAAGTTATAACGTTCTTGTAATGTAGTACATGGTATGACAGAATTATGGGATATTAGTTGATGGACATAAAAAAATACCCTTTCATTTCCTGTGTTTGAAGTAGAATGATTTATATCGAAACGTAATCAATTTATTATACCAAATGGCAGAGATAAGAAATGCTTGCTGAAAGGTAGCACCATCTGTAAATAATGAGTGTATCAAGTGTTGGGAATATTTTAAAATGGGGTATTGAGAAATGAAGGTACAGTTGGACATAGAGCAGATGTCAGAAAAGATGAATTCATGTAGAAAAGAGTGCTCAAAAGAAATCCATCCGGGTATCGGTGAGTCTTGATCCTGCTTATTTAAAGCATACAGTTTTCTAAGTAAAAAAGCAGTGTGGTATCATTTAAAATTAGGGAATCTCACACCTCCATTAGTTTTTGGTTTAATTAATTTAGATAAGGACATACAAGATGGTTTATTATTCCACAAGAATTTAATACAAAGAGAATCAAGTTGTTTGAAATAGTAATTGGGAATTTCAAATGGTAACATAGAGAGTAAACAGAGAATGAGAGGAACAATCATCATTTTGATAGTATCCAATCTACCCCACCAAGATAGAAAAAGAGGAGACCAAGACCTAAATAAATTTTGAATCTTAAGTTTTAGTGTATTCAAATTGTGTAAAAGAGTGTGAGAGACAGTAGGAGAGAACCATACACCCAGATATTTAATTTTAGAGGGACACCATTTCAAATGGGACCTTTCTTCTCACTGACCACTTTCTTGGAAGCATCTTTCTTTGGGCTCATCTTGAAGCTCTCAGTTGGCAGTGGCAATAAGCTGCACAAGGGGAGAGATTGGAGGGCTAACGTGTGATTTCACAGGCCTTCTGTTTGCAGTACTGCAGGTGATGTCTCTTCTCTTGTGCACCTAAAAGCAAACAAGCAAGAAAAACTTTAATGTGAAACGTGGCATTGTTTGCAGTTTGGATTAGTACAGACAGAGTCAATATTAGTGTGGTGTTTTTTGTACTTAGGTTTCCACTTTAAAGTCAAACCACAACACCATACCATAATTCCCCATCAGAATAACACACAATATACAGAATGATAAAACTCTTTCCTTTATGTCCATATATTCTAATGGAGACACTGAATGGGTAAATGGAACAGGTATGCTTTAAAGAAATGCAGTTTTGTGTGTGCCTATGGCAGGTAATGTGGTACATCGAGGAATAGGATAATCATCATCATTGGAGAAATAAATTATGCTAATATGTCTACTCTTAAGTGCATTGTAGCCGGGGTGTCCAGGAGGAAATGGAATTAGGTACCTAAAAAATGTATGCTGTTGTGATGGTGAATGGATGGATGGATAGGTGAATGGATGGATTGATGGATGGATGGATGGATGGTGTATTGACTGGGGCAAAATGTAAAGAAATAATTTTAAAAATATATATTTTCTAAAATGTAAAAAAGAGAAATTTATTTTTTTAAACAAATTACAAAATTTTAAGAAAAAATAAAAAATTAAATGAAAAAATCCTCAAGCAAATTATTAAACTGCTATCTCATCCATCCATGCAATGTTATTGAAAAGGCACAATGGCTGGAAGTGCAAAATGGCTGCCAGACAGTGCCACATGGTCAACAATGACACTGTGCAAGAAGCTTCCAAGAACAGATCCAGTTCTATGGTAAATGCACACTGGCTGGTTTCACAAAATGGCCACCAGCCACATGGTCACAACAACAAGCAGGAGGCATGGATAACAAAGAAAACATGCAGACCTATGGCAAAAGCACACTGGCTGGCTGCAAAAAATGGCCGCCAGCCACATGGTCACTACAACAACAACAACCATCAAGGAGGCATGGAAAACAAAGAACACATGCAGGCCTATGGCAAAAGCATACTGACAGGCTACACAAAATGGCCACCAGCCACATGGTCACAACAACAACAACCAGCAAGGAGGCATGGAAAACAAAGAGCACATGCAGGCCTGATGCAAAAATACACTGGCTGCCCACACAAAATGGCCACCAGCCACATAGTCAAACCAACAACAAGCAGGAAGCATGGAAAATAAAGAACTTATATAGGCCTATGGACACTGACCATACATAAAAATCGCCCCTGCCAACATGGCATGTGGAACAAAGACAAAAGTTGGCCTATGGCAAACACATTCACACACTAGCCAGGCAAAGAAAGGAGGCATGGTAAACTGTAACACAGGAGACAACAGCATTATTTCAGCAATGGCAAAAACAAAATCTAACTGGGCTAGATCGTTTTACGACAACACACATCCTCCAAAGGCATAACATTGGGCTAAATCGTTTTACAACAACACACATCCTCCAAAGGCATAACATTTATTACCCCACCTATACAGTATTTTCAGAAAAAAAAGTGAAATACCCCCAATGCCATCCATGGCCTGAATGATGTTTTGATTCAACAGACATCACATAAATAGTTGTTTCATGCACCTCATGAATAGTACTGGGCTTACTGGCCCATTGGTAGACTGTACCACGTAGTGCATTAAATGAGTATTGCAAATGTATTAAAACATCAAGAAAATATACTAAAACTGTGCAACATTTTTCCTTTACAAATGAAGAAAGATTAAATGTAAAAAATAATTAGGCCCCTACTGAAACTGCAGGCTACACACCACAATAAATTGTAAAAATAAAAAAGTACAAATAAATCCTGGTGCATGCTCACAATCAAACAAACAACCCCTTTATACAACAGTTTTTTTTTAACTTACTTGTGAAATTTCAAATCCAAAGCCTTTAAAGCCAAAGGTATATATCCATCAGATAGAGAGATTGGTCTTTCCAGCTCCAAATCAAAATGAAAAGTGACCAGGAGATGGGCAAAGCACTGGGAGGAGCCTGCAGGACAAGAACAGGAATTTGGAATCTCTGGGGCACTTCCTTCCAGTTAGTACAAAAAAGTTTTAAAAAAGGCTTCTCGTGCAATAACACAACTCTAAAGGCCTGGTGGAGAAGAAAATCCACTCGAAAAGCCTCTCAGCTGCTTCTTGAGCACAAAAGCTGCTAAAACAGTCCATTCACAACCGCGATCAGCATTACATTGGCGCCATCACGGCTGGAAGCCATGCAATCAAACACAAACTATCACTCAAGCTCGCTAGCGCCCCAAGTTTATCTAGGCTAGATTGACTTTTGTGGGATGGAGAGCACATGACCCACATATGGGCATACCCATCCCATTTGGGGTGACAAATGCAAAAAGAACAATTGATGGGCATAATGTTGAACAATTTCAAACACTCACCCCAGTACCATCAAGCATGTCTCTTTTACTTTCTCGACCTAAGTATGCCGGGTATATGCCCAGACGTGGATCCCAGGCTCACTGTGCCACTCCATTCAAGTGATAGAATCACCACAATGCGTCAAATGTTCGCAATGAAGTCAATGCGACGCCTTAAAAATGGTAAACACAAACGCAACAAAAGCTGCGATGAGGCCAATAGCGATACAATAATCAACAAAAACCAATGACAGCCCTGCAAATCCCACGCGTCATGCGGGAAAATGCACTATAAAAGCAACAACAAAAAAGGGAGAAATAAAGAAACTGCGTAGCACCATGGATGCACCCGGATCAAGTGCAGAGGCCAACGCGAACCCCACAAACCCCACAGACCACCAGCAAGGAACCTCGTGGTCGGGGAAGGCCAAGGAGAAGAGGAAGAGGCAGACGGGGTGCAGTCCGCAGGAAAACCAGATCAGCATCACGGAGGTGACAGAACACTACCATCCACTGAACGTCAATATGACAAACATGAATGCAGTCGGAGTGTCGAGGAAGTCTATGGAGGAGGACAAGAGGTGCTGGCATGATGTGAATAGCCAAACCAAGCACAAACCTGCTGCTATCAGGAAGGCAGCAACAGCAACAACAACAGGAGGTGGGAGTCCAGACACAGCTCGATAGGACCTGACACAACATCAACAGGGTGAGTAATGACCAGGGCCTGTGGGGACGGAGGGAGATGGGCACAATGTCACACATGCACAACGATGTGTAGCACACTGCACACCCACAATGACCCTGGAATATGTCCCTGATCCCCGTGGCACACTGCAGCACACACACATAGCAATAACAGCACATCCAACGACAATGTGGCACAAAGTGCAACACCGACACTGCAGAACAGAGGACACAACTGGGTCCGCTCATGCGCAGAAACAGGCCAATCACATCTAACATAGTAGGAAACTGTGAGATGGAAATGCATGTGTACAACCACACATCGGTCATGTAGTCCAAATGTTCACTGTCAAACATTAAATATACAGCATCTCCCAAACTGTCACAATGTACATTTTCATACAGTCTGCATGTAGACTAGAACAATGCACCAACATATATGTCAACACAATGTCAACATGCATCTCCCCTTCTCATTGCAGAGGGACAAACAACACCTCGAGCAGAGCAGACCAGACTACTCATCAGTGATGCTGGAGAGGACCACCACACCTTCGACACCGACGCCCTACAACAGCCCATGGACATCTCAGGCAACCCACCCCCAGGAGCAGGGCAACCAAGCTACACAGAGGAGACCCCAGCTCCTGCACATACCACAGAGCTGGAAGCTCCTGCCACCACGGCTGGCTGCCAACACTTCACCTAGGCACAGATCGCATTCCAATGCCAGGTGTCAGAATGCCAAAAGGAGGTGGCTGAACAGGGGCGGGAGGGGTCAGAGCTCATGGAAGACAAACTAAATCACATACGTGGGTGTTCAAGTCCCATCAGGGACCACCTAAACCCCACAAAGGATACCCATACCGCTAGTGGAAAGGGATATAGAGAGGTCTTTTTCCCAAGCTGATTCAATGCTGGATTTTAGTCTATAAGATAAGGGAGTAGGCAAAAGCTTATATATAACAGAAGCTTTGGGTGTGGAGTCAGGGAGAATTGTGTTCAGAGGGGTCTAGGGTGTAAATAAAATGGGGTCATCAGAAACATTTTGGGATAACAAGAATGACTGTAGAGCATTTGATATTTGTCAGTATTGTGGAAAGAAGGATAGAGGTAAGTTATAACGTTCTTGTAATGTAGTACATGGTATTACAGAATTATGGGATATTAGTTGATGGACATAAAAAAATACCCTTTCATTTCCTGTGTTTGAAGTAGAATGATTTATATCGAAACGTAATCAATTTATTATACCAAATGGCAGAGATAAGAAATGCTTGCTGAAAGGTAGCACCATCTGTAAATAATGAGTGTATCAAGTGTTGGGAATATTTTAAAATGGGGTATTGAGAAATGAAGGTACAGTTGGACATAGAGCAGATGTCAGAAAAGATGAATTCATGTAGAAAAGAGTGCTCAAAAGAAATCCATCCGGGTATCGGTGAGTCTTGATCCTGCTTATTTAAAGCATACAGTTTTCTAAGTAAAAAAGCAGTGTGGTATCATTTAAAATTAGGGAATCTCACACCTCCATTAGTTTTTGGTTTAATTAATTTAGATAAGGACATACAAGATGGTTTATTATTCCACAAGAATTTAATACAAAGAGAATCAAGTTGTTTGAAATAGTAATTGGGAATTTCAAATGGTAACATAGAGAGTAAACAGAGAATGAGAGGAACAATCATCATTTTGATAGTATCCAATCTACCCCACCAAGATAGAAAAAGAGGAGACCAAGACCTAAATAAATTTTGAATCTTAAGTTTTAGTGTATTCAAATTGTGTAAAAGAGTGTGAGAGACAGTAGGAGAGAACCATACACCCAGATATTTAATTTTAGAGGGACACCATTTCAAATGGGACCTTTCTTCTCACTGACCACTTTCTTGGAAGCATCTTTCTTTGGGCTCATCTTGAAGCTCTCAGTTGGCAGTGGCAATAAGCTGCACAGGGGGAGAGATTGGAGGGCTAACGTGTGATTTCACAGGCCTTCTGTTTGCAGTACTGCAGGTGATGTCTCTTCTCTTGTGCACCTAAAAGCAAACAAGCAAGAAAAACTTGAATGTGAAACGTGGCATTGTTTGCAGTTTGGATTAGTACAGACAGAGTCAATATTAGTGTGGTGTTTTTTGTACTTAGGTTTCCACTTTAAAGTCAAACCACAACACCATACCATAATTCCCCATCAGAATAACACACAATATACAGAATGATAAAACTTTTTCCTTAATGTCCATATATTCTAATGGTGACACTGAATGGGTAAATGGAACAGGTATGCTTTAAAGAAATGCAGTTTTGTGTGTGCCTATGGCAGGTAATGTGGTACAGGGAGGAATAGGATAATCATCATCATTGGAGAAATAAATTATGCTAATATGTCTACTCTTAAGTGCATTGTAGCCGGGGTGTCCAGGAGGAAATGGAATTAGGTACCTAAAAAATGTATGCTGTTGTGATGGTGAATGGATGGATGGATAGGTGAATGGATGGATTGATGGATGGATGGATGGATGGTGTATTGACTGTGGCAAAATGTAAAGAAATAATTTTAAAAATATATATTTTCTAAAATGTAAAAAAGAGAAATTTATTTTTTTAAACAAATTACAAAATTTTAAGAAAAAATAAAAAATTAAATGAAAAAATCCTCAAGCATATTATTAAACTGCTATCTCATCCATCCATGCAAGGTTATTGAAAAGGCACAATGGCTGGAAGTGCAAAATGGCTGCCAGACAGTGCCACATGGTCAACAATGACACTGTGCAAGAAGCCACCAAGAACAGATCCAGTTCTATGGTAAATGCACACTGGCTGGTTTCACAAAATGACCACCAGCCACATGGTCACAACAACAAGCAGGAGGCATGGATAACAAAGAAAACATGCAGACCTATGGCAAAAGCACACTGGCTGGCTGCAAAAAATGGCCGCCAGCCACATGGTCACTACAACAACAACAACCATCAAGGAGGCATGGAAAACAAAGAAATCATGCAGGCCTATGGCAAAAGCATACTGACAGGCTACACAAAATGGCCACCAGCCACATGGTCACAACAACAACAACCAGCAAGGAGGCATGGAAAACAAAGAGCACATGCAGGCCTGATGCAAAAATACACTGGCTGCCCACACAAAATGGCCACCAGCCACATAGTCAAACCAACAACAAGCAGGAAGCATGGAAAATAAAGAACTTATATAGGCCTATGGACACTGACCATACATAAAAATCGCCCCTGCCAACATGGCATGTGGAACAAAGACAAAAGTTGGCCTATGGCAAACACATTCACACACTAGCCAGGCAAAGAAAGGAGGCATGGTAAACTGTAACACAGGAGACAACAGCATTATTTCAGCAATGGCAAAAACAAAATCTAACTGGGCTAGATCGTTTTACGACAACACACATCCTCTAAAGGCATAACATTGGGCTAAATCGTTTTACAACAACACACATCCTCCAAAGGCATAACATTTATTACCCCACCTATACAGTATTTGCAGAAAAAAAAGTGAAATACCCCCAATGCCATCCATGGCCTGAATGATGTTTTGATTCAACAGACATCACATAAATAGTTGTTTCATGCACCTCATGAATAGTACTGGGCTTACTGGCCCATTGGTAGACTGTACCACGTAGTGCATCAAATGAGTATTGCAAATGTATTAAAACATCAAGAAAATATACTAAAACTGTGCAACATTTTTCCTTTACAAATGAAGAAAGATTACATGTAAAAAATAATTAGGCCCCTACTGAAACTGCAGGCTACACACCACAATAAATTGTAAAAATAAAAAAGTACAAATAAATCCTGGTGCATGCTCACAATCAAACAAACAACCCCTTTATACAACAGTTTTTTTTTAACTTACTTGTGAAATTTCAAATCCAAAGTCTTTAAAGCCAAAGGTATATATCCATCAGATAGAGAGATTGGTCTTTCCAGCTCCAAACCAAAATGAAAAGTGACCAGGAGATGGGCAAAGCACTGGGAGGAGCCTGCAGGACAAGAACAGGAATTTGGAGTCTCTGGGGCACTTCCTTCCAGTTAGTACAAAAAAGTTTTAAAAAAGGCTTCTCGTGCAATAACACAACTCTAAAGGCCTGGTGGAGAAGAAAATCCACTCGAAAAGCCTCTCAGCTGTTTCTTGAGCACAAAAGCTGCTAAAACAGTCCATTCACAACCGCGATCAGCATTACATTGGCGCCATCACGGCTGGAAGCCATGCAATCAAACACAAACTATCACTCAAGCTCGCTAGCGCCCCAAGTTTATCTAGGCTAGATTGACTTTTGTGGGATGGAGAGCACATGACCCACATATGGGCATACCCATCCCATTTGGGGTGACAAATGCAAAAAGAACAATTGATGGGCATAATGTTGAACAATTTCAAACACTCACCCCAGTACCATCAAGCATGTCTCTTTTACTTTCTCGACCTAAGTATGCCGGGTATATGCCCAGACGTGGATCCCAGGCTCACTGTGCCACTCCATTCAAGTGATAGAATCACCACAATGCATCAAATGTTCGCAATGAAGTCAACGCGACGCCTTAAAAATGGTAAACACAAACGCAACAAAAGCTGCGATGAGGCCAATAGCGATACAATAATCAACGAAAACCAATGACAGCCCTGCAAATCCCACGCGTCATGCGGGAAAATGCACTATAAAAGCAACAACAAAAAAGGGAGAAATAAAGAAACTGCGTAGCACCATGGATGCACCCGGATCAAGTGCAGAGGCCAACGCGAACCCCACAAACCCCACAGACCACCAGCAAGGAACCTCGTGGTCGGGGAAGGCCAAGGAGAAGAGGAAGAGGCAGACGGGGTGCAGTCCGCAGGAAAACCAGATCAGCATTACGGAGGTGACAGAACACTACCATCCACTGAACGTCAATATGACAAACATGAATGCAGTCGGAGTGTCGAGGAAGTCTATGGAGGAGGACAAGAGGTGCTGGCATGATGTGAAAAGCCAAACCAAGCACAAACCTGCTGCCATCAGGAAGGCAGCAACAGCAACAGCAACAGGAGGTGGGAGTCCAGACACAGCTCGATAGGACCTGACACAACATCAACAGGGTGAGTAATGACCAGGGCCTGTGGGGACGGGGGGAGATGGGCACAATGTCACACATGCACAACGATGTGTAGCACACTGCACACCCACAATGACCCTGGAATATGTCCCTGATCCCCGTGGCACACTGCAGCACACACACATAGCAATAACAGCACATCCAACGACAATGTGGCACAAAGTGCAACACCGACACTGCAGAACAGACGACACAACTGGGTCCGCTCATGCGCAGAAACAGGCCAATCACATTTAACATAGTAGGAAACTGTGAGATGGAAATGCATGTGTACAACCACACATCGGTCATGTAGTCCAAATGTTCACTGTCAAACATTAAATATACAGCACCTCCCAAACTGTCACAATGTACATTTTCATACAGTCTGCATGTAGACTAGAACAATGCACCAACATATATGTCAACACAATGTCAACATGCATCTCCCCTTCTCATTGCAGAGGGACAAACAACACCTCGAGCAGAGCAGACCAGACTACTCATCAGTGATGCTGGAGAGGACCACCACACCTTCGACACCGACGCCCTACAACAGCCCATGGACATCTCAGGCAACCCACCCCCAGGAGCAGGGCAACCAAGCTACACAGAGGAGACCCCAGCTCCTGTACAGACCACAGAGCTGGAAGCTCCTGCCACCACGGCTGGCTGCCAACACTTCACCTAGGCACAGATCGCATTCCAATGCCAGGTGTCAGAATGCCAAAAGGAGGTGGCTGAACAGGGGCGGGAGGGGTCAGAGCTCATGGAAGACAAACTACATACGTGGGTGTTCAAGTCCCATCAGGGACCACTAAACCCCACAAAGGATACCCATACCGCGACAGATACACATGCATTTGCACATATCCTGAAATGAACCACACCCAGAGCCCTGGAATCATCATTCACACCCCCACACTGGACCTCCGTACAACGGCCCAGTCCACTCCTCTTATGTATTGAGTGGGTGACGACAAAGCTACATGTCCAAGGTCTTGCCCACTGCCAGCGGTGACATGGTTGCGTCCGCTGTACACAGCACAATATAATGTTGTGGGCCCCCAAGCATACATCATGACAACACGGACACATGCAGATAGTTTGTGGAACTGGCTACAGGCATGTGCGTCCGGCCCCTTTATTGCCAGGGTCACATGTACAGTGACGCCATTGCTGGATGGGTGTGGGGTGAGTGTAAGCCAGCCCGCTCGGAGTGATTGGTGCTGGCCAGAACCTGAACAGTGAACACCATCAAAACGGACAGAGAAAACACCAGCATTACAAAGACAACTGCGGAGCATCATGGTGGTAGCCGGAGCAAGTACAGAGGTCACCCAATCTGCAAACAGAAGTATCCATGAGTTGCAGTGCACTGAGGTTAGGGCACTAGAGCTGATTGATTCCTGATGCAGCTGCAGTGGGGTGTGTTACGCATGCATCATCTTCCTCATCATCGTCCCTGGTCTCCCACACTGCCTGAGGTGACATTGCTGCTTCAGCTCCCCACAGCACACAACTCATTCTGCAATGGCCCATGAGTCGTGGTACTCTGAGTTAGTGGCACCTGGAGTGGTAAGCAGGGTATCAGGCAGATGATGGCATCCACGACAGGGGTGAGCAACTCCGTTAGCCTGCCAGTACGGTTGTTTTGAATATGGCAGTTGGCATTTGGAGGTGGTTCTGGCGGTGGTGGTGTGTGCCTCCTGTGGTGATGCGACGTCCAGGCCAGTCAGAACTCGATTTGATGTGTAAGCCCTGGTGGACCGCAGTTGAGGCCAGAGGCAGTGGATAGTGCAGGGCCACACACACATGGGGTTGACCCCAAGGCCATCGTTTCAGAGGCCATCCAGTATCTCACCGAACAGGGTCCCTGACTTGAGCTGCACAAAGTTAGTGGCCCTGGATGCACTGCAGCCGGCACAGGCACACCGTCACGGGACGGTGACTTGCGGTGCAATGAGATGGGCCACGCGAGCTGAGTGGGTCCTCATCGATGTCCGAGGTGAATGTGGCAGAGAGGTTGCAGGGGATAGTGGAAGGTGTCCTCCAAGGCATGATGCAAAGGGTAGAAGCCATCCAGAAGTGGCAAATTGAGAAGTGGAATGCTATAGCCTTGTTTTCACAAAAAAAACAGTATCACTGACATGATGAGGAAGACAACCCCCGTCCATAGACTCAGTCGCCACCAAATTTCAACCAGAAAGTGTCCCTGTCTGTCGGGGAACAGACTTAGTGGCACCAGAGCTGAAGGAGTATGTGTGAGCTACTCGACCGCAGTGTAGGCCCGAGGCAGTGGTCAGCAGGGGCCCACAGCCACGAGTTGTTGGCTCGCGATGCACAGAGTTAGTGACACCAGAGCAGTTGTTGGCAGTGTTCGATCACCTTCGTAACGAGGATCCTTTTTTCCTCCGGACTGATTCCTCTTACTCCTCTCCATGCGGTCAATGATATGAACTCTGCCATACACAAATCAAGACTCAGTTCCAACTGTGTGACCTACTCAACTGCAGTATAGGCTGAAGGCAGTAGTCAGCAAGGGTCCACTGACAGGTGTTGTGTGGATGCTAGGCACAGAGTTGGCGGCAATACATCGAAGGGAGTTTAGTGTTATAAACTCTGCCATAAAGTGTGTACTCTGCCATTGCGTAATCAAAACTCAGTTCCAAATGTGTGACCGAATTGGCAGCTGTGTATGCCGATGCAGTATGTCAACGAGAAAGGAGTACTTTGGGCCTATTCCCGGAGGCCGAGATAGTCTGAGGAGGCTGCTAAGCTTGCGGGCCTCGGGCTTGGGGCTTGCACTGGCACGTGGTGGGCCCTCCTTGACACACGCTGGTATCGGCAGGTGAGCAGTGAGGACTGGGTGTGCAGGTGTGGGCAAGACGGGTTCGGGGACAAGCAGGCCGGGATGCAGCAGGTGCACAGGATCGCAGGCAACACAGCTCACGGCGATGGCGACGGTCTCGTGGCAGGCTGGGAGGCGCCGCCCTGTCAGAGAAGTTGGGCATTCTGGAAGAGAACCACACCCAGAGCTACGTTCTTTTTATTCACATCCCTACGCTGGCCTGGCGTATGCCGAGCCGGCCCAATCCGCTCACGCTTACAGGGGGGGACATCACAAACTACATTTCCAGGGTCTTCCCCACTGGCTGGGGTGACATGGTTCTGTCCACTGTCCACTCCACTCCACACACCAGCGTTGCATGTAGACATGGATATGTCTGTGGTCTGCATACTGCAGTCTATCCAGCACATCTCTGCCACACTTGGCATTCTGTACCTTCTCATTCATGGGTCACTTGCCTCTATCGCACATGCCTGGTTCCCACCTCTCCCCACATTCCGTTATTATGTGGCTGAGGTGCCATGCCATTGATGGCTCATGTACATGGCTATCCCAGGTTGCCACAGTAAATTATGCTGTCATGTCCGGTAGGTGGGCATGTTGTTTGGCATGTTGAATGTGAGTCTGTGACGTGTGCATTCCCAGAGTTGTGAGTTGCATGATTGTGGAGTTGAGGTGTGTGGTGTGTTCATTTGGTACTTGCCAAGGAGCAGTGCATTTCCATGGGTGCCATCCTGTTAGCGCTGGTTGATGATGGCCTGTTGGTAGGAGTAGGAATCATGCACACTGCCTGGGTAATTGGCTACGACGTTGGTGGCGATTCCCAGGTGGTCCACTGTTGCCTGCACATTGATGGAATGCGTGTGCTTTCTGTTGAGGTAATTGTGTGCAGTGTCACCAGGAGGAAAGAGTAGGACATGTGTGCAGTCAATTGCCCCCTAACACGTGCGGGAAACCAGCTATGGCGTAGACGCCTTGCTTGGTCTCCAGCTGTTCCTGCGCATTGTGGGGGGAGTATAGGTACTGGGGTACCAAGCTGATGACGGCATCCAAGACAGTTATGGTGAACTTTGATAGGTCTGACTGTGATACTCCTCCCACTCTGGCGGTTATTGGTTGGAAGGTCCCAGAGGCCAACATGTGCGGCACAACCAGCAGCTTTGTCGGCGGAGGGATGTTCGCTGTCCACTGTGTTGGTACCATCAGCCTGTGGGAAATGGTGGTCAGGATGGGTGGGATGGTTGTCATTTTGAGCCTGTGGTAGGCAATGACATTCTAAGGTGTTGGGTCTGTGAGGTTGGTGTGTTTTCTAAAGGTCTGCTGTCTTGGTCTGTTCTGCCTCTGTGGTGGTCCGGGGGGGAGGGGTAAGGGTGGTGGCGGTCCTGGGGGTGGTTGCGATGGGTGTTGTGGCCATGCTGAAGCTCCATGCTGAATGATCAGTGGCTCCATGGCATCTGTTGGTCTTCAGGTATGGCTGTGTGCTGGGCTCCCTTTTCTGGTACCGGTTGACGTCTGACTTTGCACCAGGTCAGAACAAGTGTTAATTTCCTGCTGCTAACGTGCCTCATCGCATGTTTTGTGATCTTATCGCCAATCTTGCTTGTCGTTGAGAATGTTGAGGTGTGGTGTTGTCGCGGATTTTTCTTCGTGAAAGCCTACTCTGCATCTCATTAGCGATAGTTGCCGGGGTCAACCGTGGTGATGTTTTTTGAGGATGCTATCACCGGAAAACTGGTGATATCGGCTGTTAGCAGCAGCTTGTGAATGGGGCGATAAATTTATCGTGACTTTGGCTGCAATGAAGTGCTGATAATTCGTCGATAGGTCCTTGAGAATATGCCCCTGAGTTGCATATGGCTGGGTCTAGACTGGGGTGGCATGTGAGCAAATGAATGATGGATTTAACTCTGATCTCTTGACTGGGGGTGAATGTTATGATTTCTTCTGCATTCCGTCCATCAATTGTGTGTCTTTTGCTTTCACACTCTAAGTGCGCCGGGTATGCCCAAACGTGGGTCCTGTGCTCACTGTGTCACTAGATTCAAGCTATCCTTGCTGATGCGGGGTGAAACCCCGAAACCAGTCCTAGGATTCTTGTTGCCGGTCCACGGAGGACCTGGCTTGGCAATTTGGGCTGGACTGTTCCCATGAGGCACAGGGTCAAGACTGATTTGCATATGGCCAGGTCTAAACTGGGGTGGCATGGTGAGTAAAAGAATGATGGATTTAATCCAGATCTCTTGACTGAGGGTGAATGTTTTGATTTGTTCTGCATTCCACCCATCCATTGCGTGTCTTTTACTTTTAGAAAGCTGATATTTTTTTGTCCTAAGATTTGGTGCCTAAAGTCTGTATCCAGGGTCACATGACTAGGTGTAGCAGGCAGTTGGTATTGCTCCAAGACAGTAAGACAAAGGGGTAATAGGTGTTGACAGGATATGCTGATCTCTGACTAGGAACTGTCACCTACCACATTTACACTTCACAAACTTCTGCCTGAACATGATCACAAAGTTTGTTACTAGTTTTTTTTTGTCCTCAGGCAAGCTAGGGTCAGGGCAGGGAGGCAGGATATTCCAAATACCTTTAGGAGTAAAAAGCTTCAGAACCCTCTCCTACTTCAAAGTGGGCACCAGGTATACATTTGGGCCCTCAGACCCAATTCTTCAGTATAACTCAGGATTTGAGGAAGACTCAGAAGAACTAGTGTGTGCTGCTCTGCAAGAAGGACTGCTTATCTGCTGATCTGATGCACTGTTGCCATGCTGCCCTGCTGATGAGTGAGAAGAACTGAACCTGCATCTTCAACACAGGAAAATTAGAGTGACTCTGAGGGTTAGGTGGTTGGCTTCCTGATCAGAGCCTCAGGGATATATAAAGACTCAAACAGCCTTGAATCCAGCACATGGACTCTGCCCCCAAGTGGTGATACCCCAGCCCTGGACTCTTAGGAGTGGGCTAAAGGTGCTCTGCCAGCCCAGCTGTGTTCTCTTGGACAGAACCCCCACATCATGACACAACACCTCGCAGCTCTGCATCAGACCAACTGCAGTGAGACACATTCCCTATGCAGGACCCTGCAGCACTTCAGAACTGCCTCTGTGTAAGGAATCCTTGTTGCAGGACCTCACATTGCAGCACCGCAGCTCCTCGGAACCACGACTGTGCAACGCATACTTAGTGCGGGAGCTAGCATAGCCCTACAGCTACTCAGAACAGCTGCTGCGTGACACACCCTCAACTCAGGACCTCGCAGCCACTGCTGTGCAACATGTTCTGAATCAGGGTCCTAGCCATGCTCTGCAACCCAGATTTAAGTCACTTTGTTCAGCAGGCCCAGCTTGGTTCCTGTATCTTGTCCAACCTCCATTGCAATTGCCCTGAACTTGTGTTTTTGTTCTGGTCTGAGAGGACCAGATAGCCACAGTCGGCCCTTTGTGCTTCCAAGCAATGTTTTCACTTAAATATTTAAATTTGAATATCTCTAACTCTACTGGACCAGATACATCATCAAAAACATTTGGTTCAGGAGCAACATAAAAAACAACTGTATACATTCAAGTACTAAAAAAGTATTGTGTCAATGCAGCATTTCAGTCTCTCCCTGACTATTATGCCTCCTTCTTCATAACAAATAACAGAAATGAAACTAGGAGAAAACAAAACATGTATATATCCATAAAGACAGTAGTTAAACCGATTATCTAAACACATATGGTTGGGAATACAATGCTGTTCTTGCTATAATTTGTTTATGCATACCACATATTAAAACAAAAAAACATAATTATCATCATGGTGTCATTTATATATCAAGTGTCAATAGACATTATGTTTTTTATGTATTATTCTTTGTCATGTCTTATTTCATACACATGCTTAGGGTATATTGTCACCATGAATATCAAATAAAACGATCTGAACGAACATCCTTAATTTCATTCCTTTATATTCTACCTTGTTATAACAGAGTTCTTACCCATTGATATTCTCCAGGTTTGTATGTCATGTATATTGAAGGCAACTTGCTTTTATTGGTCTTCACCCATAAAAGTATAAACTGTTTCTTTCCCTGTGAGATAATAAACTGTAGAAATAAAGGACTTTTCTTCATCCTTTTTTAATTTCAATAATACGTTATTATTAATACACATATGACACTCAAGGTCTTACTTAATATTTAAGATGTTGTTATTTGCAAGCCCGCAGCTCAAATTTCATATGGGTAAACCAACTGAGTGATGTCACTGACCATGTCATGAGTGATGTAATATGTGACGTCATCAGCAGTGCATTGCGGGCGCGCGAGTTATAGTTAGCTGAAATAACTATAACGGGGGAATTTCAATGGTTTTGTACGAGTGAAAAGTCCAGCTAACTATAACGCCCCTGAAACCTATGGTTTTTTCGGTGAATTTTTAAGGTTTTTTAAATGCTAATTCCTAACTATAACGTGCCTGAAACCTATGATTTTTTCAGTGAATTTCAAAGGTTTTTTAAATGCTAATTTCTAACTATGCCTACAGAGATAGGACATGTGAAGAAAGAAGAAAAAATGCACAGAAAGAAAAAAAAGAAATGCAGAAAGCAGCAACAGAAGTCCTCAAAGACAAAGAAAAGTGCAGGAAGAAGGATAACGTGCAGAAAGAACAAACAGAAGAGCAGAAAGAAGCCTTGTTGCAAAATCATCCTGTACCCTCAACTTTTTCAGATGGATACTGCTGGTAACTGAGTCTGACTAACCAGTCCTAGAGCCAGTGCTATGTTAAAAGACACTCAGAATACAGTGAAAACACCTACATACACTAGGGAACACTATGCGTTGGGGTCCCTCTGTGATTAGCATGACCTCCTCTTTAAGCCCCTAGTATATCATAGGGCAGGGGATTAAAACTACCTCTTAAAACGCGCCACAGGGCGTGTTTGCACACGTAAGCTCAGGCCCCGTTCCCTCCCTTCACCACTGTGTAAACATACCCTGTGGTCGTTTTAAGTTTGGAGATTAAGTCCCCTTGAATCCTGAGGGTCCCTAGGGTGCAACTAGACCACTAGGTACCTCCAGTAAGTGCCACAGAGATGCGTTGCAGAGAGATGTAAAAAGGGGCACGGCCTAGACCACCTCTCTGCAACGCAGCGCAGTGGCTCTTACTGGAAGCACCTGGTGGGCTAGTTGGGTCCCAGGGTCCCTCAGGATTGAAGGGGAATTATTTCCCCAACTTAAAACGTGCCACAGGGCGTGTTTGCACATGTTAACTCTGGCCCCGTCCCCTCCCTTCACCACTGTGTAAACATGCCCTGTGGCCGTTTTTAGTTGGGTGATTAAGTTCATTTGAATCCTGAGGGTCCCTAGGGTCCAACTAGCACACTAGGTACCTCCACTAAGCACCACAGAGCTGCGTTGCAGAGAGGTGTAAAAAGTGGCACGGCCTGGACCACCTCTCTGCAACGCAGCTCAGTGGCGCTTACTGGAAGAACCTGGTGGGCTAGTTAGCCCCCAGGGGCCCTCAGGATTGAAGGGGAATTATTTCCCCAACTTAAAACGCACCCTAGGGCGTGTTTGCACACGTCACCTCAGGCCCCGTCCCCTCTCTTCCCCACTGTGTAAACACGTCCTGTGGCCGTTTTAAGTTGGGAGATTAAGTCCCCTTGAATCCTGAGGGTCCCTAGGGGCAAAATAGCCCACTAGGTACGTCCAGTAAGCGACATTGCAGAGAGGTGTAAATAGGGGCACGGCCTGCACCACCTCTCTGCAACGCAGAGCAGTGGCGCTTACTGGAAGCACCTGGTGGGCTAGTTGGCCCCCAGGGTCCCTCAGGATTGAAAGGGAATTATTTCCCCAACTTAAAATGCGCCACAGGGTGTGTTTGCACACGTCACCTCAGGCCCCGTCCCCTCCCTTCACCACTGATTCCTAAGGGTCCCTAGGGTCAAACTAGCCCACTAGGTACCTCCAGTAAGCGCAACAGAGCTGCGTTGCATAGAGGTGAAAAAAGGGGTGTGGCCTCAAAACACCTGTCTGCAACGCATCTCCCTGGCGCATACTGGAGATACCTGTTGGGCTAGTTGGCCCTCAGGGACCCTCAGTATTGAAGAGGAATTAATTCCCCAACTTGCAACTAGCCAGGGGGCGCGTTTGCAGAGTGCTGCAAGAAGGGGAAATGGCCTCTGGCACGATGCCGGTCTTTTATTTATTTTATTCTTTTAAGAAGGAGGGCTGTGTGGCCCCCCTTCTTTTTCTAATTTATTGGCCCTGGGGACCCCATCCCCCAGGGCCTGCACCCTAATTTTTTTTTGTTGAAAAAATAAATTTGGAAGGGGTCCGCGTGGCCCCCCTCCGAAGGCCTTAATCGGCCCCGGGGATCCCAACCCCCGGGTCATAGCCTTTTTTTTTAATTCTTTTAGGAGGGGGGCTGCGTTGTTTTTTATTATTTAAAAATATATATATATTTATAGAAACACCTAGGACATGCTGGGCAAACCGTATGTACCTATCACCATGACGATTTGCGTGATATTCATTAAAATGCGACTATGCATACAATGAATCCACGTGGAATGTATTTACACCGCTAGTGAAGCTCTGACGTGTCTGACGCCCTACTGTGCCTAATCCCGGTGCCCCCACCAGTGGGTACTCTCCAAGTAGACACCCTTGTTGTTTATTTATACAAACATGGGTAGCTATTGACGGGCACATTTAATACACACGCACACCAAGCCATTCAAAGGGGATTCGACTAAAATTCGACCAAACTATGCAAGAAACCCCCCTCACGGTTAATAAAACACACATCCACTGCTGGATTTGTAATACTTTTTATTTACTCTCTTTAAAGGAGACGAACCTCACTTGAGAGTCACAGCGTGCTCCTGGCTGAGCCCAATGCTGTATTACACCCATCAGTGCCCGCCGTGTGCCACACACCTCTGTGTTATATTCCACCAGCTAGTGCGTATGCTATGACACTCTCTAGCCCATGTGCACTGTAACACCACCCCGTGAATATGTCATGCGACACTTGCCTTTGCACGGGTTTTATTGCCCCATCTAACGTGCCTTCCGTGATGCCTATGTTATAACGCACAGCGCTATGCCATACATATTACAATCTGGGATCCATATCTTTGTCACAGTGCATATGCAACGTTGCACTCCCCGGCACATATTTTATATTACGACTTTAGAGACTAGTTAGGTTACACAACACTGCCCTGTGCATATTACACTCCAAGGCGCATATCGCATAGCACGCGCTAGTGCCTGTGCTATCTCGCGCTCTCCAATGAATCTGTCATTGCGCACAATGTATTGCATATTATATTTCACTCCCCGGTTCATCTTATATCACACGTTTTGGTGCATAGTTTATACCATATACTATATCTAGTTTTCATTTTCAATCGTGCTCTCAGGACTATGTTCTATATAACACTGCGTCCACCTACCCTTTTCACGGGCATTACATTTTGCGATGGGAGGTGGAGGGTCAGGGGGTGTTTCTGCCAAGTGAGCCCGGAGTCACAGTCACAAACGTCCTCTTCTTTATGAATAAAAGTGAGATTATGCTGCATGCTTGTTCACATTTTAAGTAGTTTGCACAGACACACATTTTAAAAACAATAAAGTTCCTAATACCCACCTTCTCTGAACAGTTAGCTTGCTGCTCCATCCACCTTCACCCTATCCTCTGTTGTCTGAATCCATGGACTAGCCTCCTCCCTCCTGCCATGCATGGTCTGATGTGCTGCCACTGCCCTGCATTTAGCATGATGTACCAGTCCACTCATCCTGCTCTCCATTGCCCAATTATATGGCCCATCATTGACCTCCTGCTTAGCCTCTGTGCTTAGCTTGCGGCCCCTATTCTCCTTCCTCCTGCTCTCCGATGTCTTTGTGCATGCCCTTGCTCCATCCTTTTTGCCCACCATGTTCCATGGACCTGCCACTCCTATCTACTCTGAGTGTTCTGTTGAGCTGCCACTCCCCTCCCACCTGCCTAGCATTGTCAGATGACTGAAACCTGTCCCTGCCACCTCCACCCTGCCTGTCCACATGCCATGCCCCTATCCCTTTCCTCCTGTCCTCCATGGTCCATTTTACTGCCATACCCTTCTGCCCTCCCTGGTCTGTTGTGCTGCAGCTGCTCCTCCTGCCTGCCCCGCGCAGTCTGTTGCGAGGCTCCTTCCCCTGAACTCTCTTGTCTGTGCCCAGGTCCTGACCCTCCCTTCTATCCTCCATGGTCCATTGTGCATGCCCCTGCACCCTCCTTCTTGCCCATCATAGCCATTGTGCTGCCACTAACCCTCCCGCTTGCCATGCATGGTCTTCTGTGCTGCCATGGCCCCTCCCACCTTCCCTGTGTGGTCAGCTAGCTGCCCCTAACCCCCTCCCACCTTCCCTTCATGGTCTGTGTGTATGCCATCAAAGTCTCACTGTTGCTCTCCATGGTGTGTCTTGTTTCTAGTGCCTATCCTGCCTGACCTCCATGGTCATCTTGCTGCTCCTGCCTTGCCCCCTTGCCCCCAGCCCTCTGTTTCCATGTGCTGACCCCTATTCCCTCCCTCCTGGCTTTTCTGTTCCATTGTAATGCCCCTGATCCGTCCCTCCTGCCCTTTATGGTCTGTTATGCTGCAGCTTTCTCCCCTGTCTGTCCATTATGGTCAGCTAGCTAACATTGCCTCTTTCCCCTCTGTTCTCTGTGGTCCATGTGCATGGTCCTGTCCCCTCCCTATTGCTTTCTATGGATTGTTGTGCTGCACTCCCATCCCGCATGCCCTGTGTGGTGTATTGTGCTGCTGCAAACCCTGATGCCTGCCCTGTAGGGTCAGTTTGGTGCACCTCTCCATGTCCCTCCTGTCCTCTGTTATCGGAGTCCATGTCCCTACCCCAATTCCTCCTGCCTACCATGATCCAATGTACCATACTTGCGAACATTTTGAACTTGGTAAGAGTGAGATTTTGAAAAAAAACTGGGGTGTTGATTTTCCCCTTTGAGTTACATTGAAAAAGAGGAGATTGTAGACAGGAGACAGATCAAATAAAGCCCATTTGAGCTTAAAAACATTGGACATTTCCTGGCTGAAACGGGTCTGTTGGCATGAATGGAATGGTTGTACTACCACTACCTCTTCCTTCTGCCCACAATGGTCTATTATATTGCCACAGCCTCTTTTGCCGATCCTGTATTGTTGGTTTGTTGCCCCTGCCCCCCTTTCCACTGCCCTCCATAGTCTGTTGGGCTGCCACTGCCCTTCCTGCCTACCCAGTGTGGTCAAATTGTTGCCTCTGCACTCTCCTACCTGCCTTCAATTTTCAGAGTCCGTGCCCCTGGCCTCTGACTCTCAATAGTATCCCAATGAACAACTAGATTGCTAACATTCTATATTTATTACAAAAGTGTGGAACGCCTGACGTCATCTTGATGTAATCAAAACTGTAATACCTAGAGCATTTCCTTTAGAAATTACTTATATGAGATGTTCTTATATGCATCAAAATTATGGTTAGTGCTCTAAAAAACTAAAACGAGGACATATTTTTTGAGTTTTCAAATACCGACAAAGAACTTTTAAATTATTTGTAATCTTTATATTTTTTTATCCAGTTGACCATTTGATTAAATGTTGCACTTAGGATGTGGTGTTATTTCCAGAGCTGCAGACTTTGCAACTGGGGAACCAGGTTGGAGTTTCTGCTTCAGCTCAACATTCTGTGATTCTGTTCAAATCACTTAATCTCCCCATGTCTACAACGAAAATGAATTTGATCTTGTGTGATGTAACCAATGCTCATGTAAAGCACTCCAATACCTGACAAGTCTGCACTATATAAAACTGCAAATACACAAAAAATAAGGTTTTGCACACTTCTGTCATTGGGCTACATGTGGGCTACCTCTGGGTGATATATGTGCTGCATTTGGGCTCTTTTGTCTCTGGTGGCCATCTTGGGAGATTTATTTGTTATGAAGTTTCCTAATTTCCTCATTTACTGCAGTCCCCTCAGTAGGAAATGCTTTCAGATTTTACTTTGATTCCATCAAGAAGGTATTCAGATATGTCACACATTTGCCATAAATTCTGAATGTTAGCACTCTAGTTGCTCATTAGATCACTGTAGTAAAGCTACTGTTCACCACGGAAGTCTGATGCTGGTATTAAAAGTGCATGTTTCAGTCTGCATAACAGAATGTTTTAATGAAATAGAAGAGGATTTGAGAAGTCACTCAAAATGTGTCCTAATTTTTCTTTCTGCAGCACTAATCATAATTTCTATGGCAAAATGAACCCCCTCATTTTGTTCCTTTGTAAATTAAATGTTTTAAGTGTTACCACTTTATTCCAATCAAGAGTGCTTCAGGTGTGCCATACTTTTGTCATAAGCAAGACTGTTAGCACTCTAGTTGTTCGTTAGAACACTCTGGGACATTCTGTCATTGGGCTATACTTGGGCTACATCTGGGTGATATTTGGGCTACATTTGGGCTCTTTTGTCTCTGGTGGCCATCTTGGGAGATTTATTTAATATGACGTTTGCTAATTTCCTCATTTACTGCAGTCTCCTCAGTAGGAAATACTGTCAGTTTTTTACTTTGGTTCCATCAAGAAGACATTCAGATGTGTCACACATTTGACATAAATTCTGAATGTTAGCACTCTAGTTGCTCATTAGATCACTGTAGTAAAGCTACTGCTCCCCAGGGAAGTCTGCTGCTGGTATTCAAAGTGCATGTTTCAGTCTGCATGTCACAATTTTTTTTTATGAAATAGAAGAGGATTTGAGAAGTCAAAATGTGCCCTAATTTTTATTTCTGCAGCACTAATCATAATTTCTATGGCAAAATGAACCCCCTCATTTTGTTCCTTTTTAAATTAAATGTTTTAAGAGTTACCACTTTATTCCAATCAAGATGGCTTAAGGTGTGCAATACGTTTGTCATAAGTAGGACTGTTAGCGCTCTAGTTGTTCTTTAGAATACTCTGGTAAGCTGCAGTAGAACACAAATGAATCAACTGACAGTCTCTGCCTTTGTTGGATGGACATGTTTTACTGAGAATGTCAGACTTCATTCTCACATGACTGAGAAAGATAATGTGAATTTACAGAAAATATGCTCTCAGTTTAGCTTATACATCACTTCCAAACCTGTGTGGGAAATGCATGAGAAAATAGTTTTCTCTCAAACATGATTCATGATATCACAGCAGAAGGCTTTTTCACATGGTAAAATCACCTTAGAACACACCACAATTCCTAAAATGAGTATGGTACCATCAACAAATGATTTATAATGTAACTAAAGTCTTAAAACCTTCTATTAACTGCAATGCTTTTTAATGAGGTGCCATCATGTATATTGGTCCCAAGATGGCTGCCAACACTTCTTGGGTGAAGTACTGACAGCCAGTCAGATCTCACGATAAGACGTGTGGTTAGAATCTGCCCAGATATATCTATCTTTTTAACTTTAATTTTCTCAGGAACTACTGAACAGATTTACACCATTTAAGCAAAATGCCAAATTTGGTGTAATTCCGTTCAGCAGTTCGGGCTGTAGCTGCGTCAACAGGTCCTATGGGAAAATGCATGGGGAAAATGCGTTTTGGGACCCCCTTTTTTCTCGGCCCCCGCTTAACGAATCACTGTGACATTTTCATGATAGGAGCGGACCAGAGCTGGCCAAAAGTTTGTAAAATTTCGTGAAGATTCGTCAATCGGCGCCAACGTTATTCCAAATAGAATGTTGCGGATTTCCTATGGAAAATAGGTCTTAGCTATAACTACCTACTGGCGGTCGCCAGTAGGTAGTTATAGTTAGGACCTATTATCCATAGGAAATCCGCAACATTCTATTTGGAATAACTTTGGTGCTGGCTGACGAATCTTCGCAAAATTTTCAAAACTCGTGGCTGACTCCGGTCCGCTCCTCTCCTGAAAGTCTCGGGTGATTCGTCAAGCGGGGGCCGATAAAAAAGGAGGGCCCCAAAACGTGTTTTCCCCATGCAATTTTCCATAGGGACTGTTAGTCGCAGCTACAGCCCGAACTGCTAAACGGAATAACACCAAATTTGGCAAAAAGGTAGCCCTTGGTTCACACTTGTGCCTTTTGCTTAAATGGTGTAAATCCGTTCAGTAGTTCCTGAGAAAATCAAAAGTAAATTCATAGATATATCTATGGGCGCGGTGGATCCACGCACCCTGCCGAGCACGAGCTGTATGCTAATGCGCAGTCAACACTCCAAACCAGGAAGTGTTGGCAGCCATCTTGGCCCCCGGTAGAACCGAGGAACAAGAAAAGAGAAGAAAAAATGCACAGAACACAAAAAGGGGGCAGGGTAGAAACACCCTGACCCCCTAGGCCAGCTTCGCGGGTCCCACAAGGACCCCAGAGCCCAAAAAGTTTTTTTTTTTTTAAAATCAGCAAAATCCGTGCGGGGTGCGCGGATCCTGCCGATAAAAAAAAATGAAGCGCTTTGTTGCTAATTTGCCCCCGGGGGGCCAAATCCTGGGGTCTATGGAAGTATTCGGTTGGGGGGCCTAAAGGGCCAACCCCGGGGCTTTATGGAAATATGTGGGGGGGCTCACAGCCCCCCCAGCCCTGGGGACCGCCACCTCCCCGGTGTTCTAAAGATGTAAATTGGGGGGTCTGTGACGGACCCCCCCAGCCCTGGGGACCACCACCCCCGGGGCTTTCTTAATTGGTGGGAGGGGGGCCGCGCAGCCCCCCGGAGCCAATGATGGCCCTGGGGACCACCACCCCCCAGGCCGGCTCCTGCAGTGTCCCGGGGGTGCTGTTTGCTATGGCAGGGTGGGAGCATACTTGGTTTGAATTTTGAAAGGTTTCCCTGCTCTCTCTTTCAAAATTCAAACCAAATTGCTTTTCCACAAGGAGAGCTGCATGTTAGCAGCTTCCCATGTGGAAAAGCAATGCCGGCTCCCGCAGGAGGCGGGGAGCGGCGGGACTGTGGGGGGATTGGGAACCTCCCCAAAGGCCCCCAACGGAGAGGGCCAGCCCCGGGGGGTGGGGTCCCCGGGGTTATTAGTGGCCCGGGATGGGTCCACGCGTCCCCCTCACCAAAAAAAACATATATATATTTAAAAAAAATTTGAAAGGCAGGCCCCGGGGGATGGGGTTCAAGGGGCCTTTAGTGGCCAGTGGAGGGGGGCAACACAGCCCCCTCCCAAAAAAATGTATTAAAACAAAAAGGCCATGCCCCGGGCCAGATTAAGGCCTCGGGAGGGGGGCCACGGGACCCCTTCCCAAATGTAATTTAAAAAAAAAAGAAATACCGGCATCGTGCCGGAGGCCACGCCCCCTCCTATAGCACTCTGCAAACGCACCCCCTGGCGCATTTGCGGATGGGGAACGAATTCCCCTTGAATACTGGGGGTCCCTGGGGGCCAACTAGCCCACCAGGAACCTCCAGCATGCGCCAGGGAGCTTCATTGCAGAGAGGTGTTCAGAGACCACGCCCCTTTTTACACCTCTCTGGAACGCAGCTCTGTGGCGCTTACTGGAGGTATCTAGTGGGGTAGTTTGACCATAGCGAACCTTAGGATTCAAGGGGACTTAATCTCTCAACTTAGAACGGCCACAGGGCGGGTTTACACAGTGGTGAAGGGAGGGGACGGGGCCTGAGGTGACCTGTGCAAACACGCCCTGTGGCACGTTTTAAGTTGGGGAAATAATTCCCATTCAATCCTGAGGGCCCATGGGGGCCAACTAGTCCACCAGGTGCTTCCAGTAAGCACCACTGTGCTGCGTTGCAGAGAGGTGGTCCAGGCCGTGCCCATTTTCTCTGCAAGGCAGCTCTGTGGTGCTAACTAGAGATACCTGATGGGCTAGTTGTACCCAAGGGACATTAAGGATTCAAGGGGACTTTATCCCCCAAATTAAAAGGGCCATAGGGCGTGTTTGCACAAATCAGCTCAGCCCCCCCTTCACCATTGCGCAAACGCGCCCTGTGGCGCATTTTAAGAGGTGGTTTTAATACCCCTGCCCTACTATTTACTAGGCCTGGGCGGTAAATTCCGTTCCGCTCGCGGAATTTGCGGAATTTGGGTAATTTCGCGTTCTGCGGAGAACGCGAAAATACCCAAAATTCGGCTTTCCGCGACTTCGCGAAATTTTTTGCTTGTTCGCGTTCTCAAAATGCGTGTTCACAAGATATTTCTCCTCGAGCACACAACAGCGATTGTGAACAGGAAAAAAGCATCGCGAACAAGCAATTCCGCATGTTCGCGGAATTTCTGCGTGTTCGCGGAGATTTGTTACCGTTTCGCGGAGATTTGCGTAACGCGATTACGCAAATTCCGCCCACCCCTACTATATACTAGGGGCTTAAAGATGAGGTCATGCTAATAACAGGGGCACCCCAACGCATAGTGTACCATAGAAATTCTTCCGTTATAGTTAGTTCAGCTAACTATAACTCACACCCCCGCAATGTACTGCTGATGATGTCACATATTACATCACTCATGACATGGTCAGTGACATCACTGATTACATCACTGATGACATCTCAAATGACATCAATGATGACATCACTGATGACATCATCCATGTGATAATTTGATGCATCTTCTCACACCCTAATATAACCTTTGATACACCCACTCTAAATTACAGACTGCCATTCTCAAAACCATAGACACTCCAACACCTATAACTACATACACACTTACTGATTCTTAGGTCTACACACCCATCCACTCACTCACCCGTACAGTCACTCATACTTATGGTCACTCAGTACAGGACTATCATATGCACTCATACACCTATATAGACACTCACATACTGCCACTCATCCACAGAGGTACTCACACACCTACTCAGTCTTGCAAATAATTATACACAAAGTGAGAGACTATTACAGATATTTACATATTTAAACATTACTCACTAACCCATGTATGCACTAAGATACACTTAATCAGTCAGTTATACAATCAATCTTTCAGGAAAAAAAACATCCATTTAGATACTTATACACCCATTTATTCTTCCATCGACCTTGAGATATACATATATAAAACATGTTTAATTTTCAGAAAAACACAGATTTACTGGATGATGTCATCACTTCCTATTCTAACTATTGAAAGACCCCACCCATTTCAATCATTCTTCTTAGACCTTCTTTGGAGGAGCTTCTCTGTGCTTAGAAGAACTTTTTTTGGCTAAGTTGACCCTTAGTTCAAACTTTTTGTGAGAAACAATGGCTTCAGGGCAGCAGGCATCACCAGCATCTCAACGTTCATCAGAAGATGAATTTTTGGCTGAACCACCACGCCCAGAAAGATGTTCATCTGTTGTCTGGAAATTTTTTACTTTCCCAGAGGGAGAAACAAAGACAAATGCCACCAAAGTGACATGCAAAATATGTCAGAGAGCGTTGTCCTGTGGAGATCCGGCAAAAAAGTACTCATGTGGTACAGCCAGCATGAAGAAACATCTTAAAACTATGCATCCAGTAAACCTGGCACATGAAGAGTGCCGAAGAATGAGAGTTCTTCCAGCACCTTTACAAGCTTCACAATCAAGTACTTCTCGCACGGATCCATTTGAACAACATCTGGATATACGTCCTCAGTTTGCAACACTCAAAGTGCACTGCTTGAAGTGTAATGCAATCCTATGCTATGGAGAACAATCTATTGATTTAATTTTCAGGTTGCAAGAGAACCATCGTTGGTAGATTTTTTCTTTTTTTTTCCTGAAGTTCAATATTTTGTTCCTCCAGTTCTGTTTTTTCCTTTTTTCAAGAAAAAACATTTTTTTTTAATTGTTCAGAAAATCAAAAAAAAATATAAAAGAAAAAAGAAGAAAAAAAAAGTTCTGGTCAGAACTAACTTTTCTGGTTTAAAAAATACCTATATTTGTATGTTAGTGTGTGAAAGTTTAGATGAATGTATGTGTAGTGCATAATTGACTGAACAAATGCATTAGTAGTGTATGGTGAATGTGTAAGTGCAGAACTATGAGGAAGTGCTCCAGCATCACACAGTAAGCTCTTTAACTGCAGTGTGCTGTGGTACTTCCTAAGCACAGGGATGCAACATATGTACATAAATATGTTGCAAGTCTATGCTTCTCTCTGCATGGCTGCTTAAACTGCAGCCATGTGGTGACACAGGCACCCTTGCACCATGGTCCAAGGATATATGTGTCATGTGGAGTTTGTTTTTGTGCAGGAAGACACACCGTCCTGCACAAAAACAATCAGTAAAGGCATTTTTCTCCTTCAATGTATGCTGAGCATTGTAGCATGTATTGAAAGATAAAAAATGAGGAGAAATGAAAACAATTCTCCTTATTGTGCCTTGCTACACCAATTGGAGAATGGTGCAGCATTCACACACATGTCCAAATTTATGATTTTTGATAAATCTGGAGATATGTCTTGTTCTATGAGGATCCTGTGCAATCACGCACAGCAACACTTATAGAACGCCCTTTCAACGCAAAGTGGTGTGCATCATGAGGTCGTATTTACATGGAGAAGAAAAGGTACTTTTCCTCTCTTTGTAAATATGAAAGAGTGTCTTGTGCTATAACTATGTTACAAAAAGTGACACATTTCTGTTTGGAAAATTGCTTGTGAATGATAGGAGGTAAGCACAGAGTTTTGTCTGCAAAGATGCTCAAAGAAGAATGATTGAAATCATTGTTCTCCTTCAATAGGTACAATGGGAAATATTATGAACCACTCAAATCTGTTTTTTTGCAGGTCACATGATATCTTATGATAGGGACATTCCAAAACTACATAGGTATAAACAGGGTGTTTTGAAAAACGTATTCAAACTTTGTAGCTTTTTGCAGATCTGCCCATTGTGCATGTTAATGCTTAGTTAAACTTACCTTCACAGTAATAAAAATAAAAAATGGTACACATTTTTTTCAGATGTTTTTTGTAATGTAAATTGGGGTAAATTGCTTATTTTAGAATTAGGATCTGTGAAAGAAAAGAAAAAATAGTTATAACATGTAATAATACATTTTTAACAACACAGCATAATTTAAACAAAGTAATTTCTGTGCCTTTTTTGCTGTTCTCAGAATATATTCAATTTCACTAGAAATCGTGATTTCAATCGTACTCATCACATAACAGCGGGAAAAAAGAAACAATCAAAAAGATTGTTTAAAAAAAAACAACAATCTATTCTCAGTAAAATACCACAAAATACAAATCACACATATATAAAATGCTTACTGCTAAGAAAATTTTATAACTTAAATTTATAAACACTGTAAATGTTGTCGCTTTAAAATATACACCGAGTCAATGTGTAAGAAAAAGTCCATAATTCAAACATATACCTTTCCTTGAGGCCAAATGGTATATTTGCACTGTTTTTTATGTAAATGGTCCAATGGTAATCCTATTAAATTATAATAATACCTTCCTCAGAGGCTGAATTATCTTCCTAAAACTTTGGCTTTAAAAATATTTGGTAGGAATTTGGTAATTCACTAGGCAAACGTTTTTTGAAAACCAACTGGGCATCATTACAAAGTGTCCAGCCTTTGTCACATTTTAGATAGGCAGTGTAATGTCCAGATGTTGTGGAAGGACCATCATGGAAAATTATTACAACTGCTACAAAAGTCCTTCCTGATATTGATAATTGTGTTGCTACAAAATGTTTTGTTTTATTAAAGTGTCCAATTTTCTTCCATCAGCTGTACAACGTTGCATCATTAAAATTATATATTGTCCATATCTTTGTAAAAATATCGTTGATAGCATTTCTGATTTACATTTGCTACACTCCATGTTTTAATTTGCAGCTTTAACTAATTTATTGAAAGACACTGATTTACAGTCCGGTAATGTTAAATATAGAAATCTTTCAGTGTCTATATTAGTGCTAGATGTATTCATACAATTTTCACAATTATGTTCCCATTTGTAACAAAGGCCAAAAATATTTTCTATTTCTACACCTTCATTTTCAAAAACGGTAAGCATATACATTAGAAAATCCTGAGCATCTTGTTGGATATTTTGCGTAAATTGTGTAGAACCAGAGCATACATCCAAAAGATTACGAACATCAGAAACAGTTTGTATTTTACCTGTATCAGTTCTCAATTTTTCATAAACAGAATGCAACAAGGAACAAAATCTTTTTTCCGGATTCTGCATAATTTGTTGTTGCAAACCTTCAAGATAAAAAACAACAGTGACCACTACATTAGCATAGCAGTTGACACCTGAACTATTTTCAAACTGATAACCAACAATTTCTTCAACAGTGTCCTTTTTCTTTGTGCTTGCAATGACAAAATTACCTTGTTTTTTTCCCTTCTCTACACCTTCAATACAGATATTCTCATACCTTCTTTTTCAACCAACCACACGCTTTTCAAATACAGGCTATTGACCTAAATTGGGAGCATACGCTCTTCTTAACCTATTATACTCTTTTACACCGTTTGCATCAGCATTAACCTTTGTGTCATCAAAATCAATAAAAAACAAACCAGATAATGTTCTGACTCGCGACAAAGCAACATATACCCTCTTTAAAAACAGTAGATCCAAAATTCACCAATGCACTGTCTACACTTAATCCTTGAGATTTATGAATAGTCGCTGCGTATGCCAGAGAAAATAGAAATTGTTTCCTACGGACATATAAATCTTTAACAAGCAAAAAACTAACTGAACAACGACCAATTTCTTTAACTTCTTCAATCTGATCAAATTTAATTTTTAAAAATTCAATTCCATCTTTTTTCTGATAATTAACAAAATCCACAACTTTACCCATTGCTCCATTAACTAAACCTTTTTCTACATTCAAATTACGCCTTAAAATTACCCGACAGTTTATACATGCATATAGATTCTTTTCTACACTAGCCATTTTAGATATCTTTTTTTTC